>NC_139220.1:25920181-26656440 GCF_055691185.1 Crinia signifera
AGGGGTCGCGGAATACATGTAAAGTAATCCGCGTCCGCTCGCCCCGCTTCGGGCTCGGTGGCTTGCTGTGCTCGCCACACTATATAAAATCAACTCCACACCGACGTGGCTAGTGGGGGAATGAAAAGGTAGGAGGCCGCGTTCCGCTGCACTCGCCATGCTTCGGGCTGGCGTGGATAGTGGGGGGGTGCGTTAAACCTATTTTTGGGACATACAATCATATTATTGTATAGCTAATTTCATGGCATCAAACATCTTATTAAATCGCATGCGATTTTGCGGGACATGCAAACATTTGGTTCGCTGGTTGCACGCACCCTACATGGCGAGCGGGGGGTGGAGAAGGGCAAGGGGTGCCGGCAGCCCCATTAGCATAAGGGAACGCTCATCGTTTCATGGGCATTCTCAGGGGGTATGAGGCCATGACGGACATGCGGGGGGCGGGCAGCTGACATCACCTCATCCTCGCACAGGGCGCCCGCAGTTTAGAGTCACTATATAGGTGTCTCTGAACTGCGGGCGCTGGAGAAATCATTCGATGGTCGGGGACCATGGAATGACTTCTCCCCGCCTGCGAATGGATGATTATGTAAATCATCCATTTCGTCGCCTTGCGGGGGCCCGTGCGAGCGAGTGGGGGGAGCCTGGCAATACATGCAGCGGGCGGCGTCTGATGGACTCGCAAGGCAGCGAATTTCGCAGCCTTGCGAGTCAATCAGAATAAGGTCCAACGCCTAAAGGTGGCCATACACACGCAGATTTATCTGCAGATCTGTCTGGTTGGAACAAAAACATGGTTATGGATGAGAGCAAATGAGAGTTGACCATTTGCTTGGAAATGCTGGAAAACTGACAAACTGTCACTCATCCATAGCCATGTTTTTGTTCCAACCAGCCAGATCTGAAGATAAATCTTACTAGTGTATGGGCACCTTAAGACAGCCCCTGGAAATTATGGACAGTTGGCGAGGGAGTAATAAATAGAAGCACTCTAGTGCTCCGTGGTACTGACAGGACATAACTATGTGGGTGTGCGAGCGGTAGTGAGCACTAACCTCGCACTGCCAGAATGTGAGGGAGCAGAACGGTCACTGCCGCAAAGACGGAATCACTTAAAGCAGCCAAAGCACATTCCTGCCCATCAACACTTCCCTGGCAGGAGATCCTCCGACTACAGGGTCTGTGTTACAATCACCCAGCTGCTCGGGGAGGGCAAAACCATTCATAACACTAAGCTGGCACCAAGGGGTAAACCACTAATCGCACAGCACCCTGCATGGGTTATGGTATAATGTGTCAAAAGTGTCTAGGTCGACACCAGATGGTCGACATAGATATAAGATTGACACATGAAAAATGTTAACAGCAATGGCCGGGACATAAAAAATTCGACATGAGTTTTCATGTTAACTTAGGGCGGGTTGTATTAAAATACATTGCCGCCCCTCGCAGCGTTGCTAACACATATGTATTAACATATGCAGCTAGCAACGCAGTGTGGTGACTGAGACCCCCCCCCCCCCCCCCCCCGCGATACCTGTGATGTGGTGTGCAGGGGGGTCTCCGTCACATCCCGGCTGTCTCCGGTGCCTCCTCCCCTCTACATCCGGCTGTGACATATGCTAGGGGGAGGAGGAGTTTCATGGGGGAGGTGATACCCTGCCCTGTGACGCCACAGCGGCAGGTATTAGTACATTTGAAAATGCAGTAAAATGGGGGTTTTACCGCATTTTCCTCTTGGTACATCCCGTCCTTAGTTCGGTATGGTTCGCTTGCCAGGACACACCCCCAGAAGAGGCCATAATAGTAAGAGTATTATACTATACTATTTAATTATTCCCAGTATTTATATAGCGCACACATATTCTGCAGCTTTAAAAAGAATATTTGAACAGTCACATCAGTGCCTGCCCCATGTGGACCTTACAATCTATATTCCCTACCACATGTACACGCACACAGACATTCTAGGGTTCATTTTGTTGGGAGCCAATTAACCTACCAGTATATTTTTGGATTGTGGGAGGAAACCAGAGTACCCGGAGGAAACCCACGCAAGTACGGGGAGAATATACTAACTCCGCACAGTTAGGGCCATGGTGGGAATCAAACCCATGACCTCTGCTGTGAGCAGCAGCGGCCTGTGTACCGGGATACGGTCATTTGGTCTACTGCATTATGGTAGAAAGTCATTAGGTCGAATCCATTAGGTCGACATGCTAAAAGGTCGACATGACTCTAGGTCGACATGGGAAAAGGTCAACATGATTCTAGTTCGAAAGGTCATTAGTTCGACAGGTCATTAGTTCGAAAAGGTCATTAGTTCGACATTGTCTATGTCGACATTCACAAGGTCGACATGGAGTTTTTCACTGTTTTTTGAGCCAACATGTGCCGACAGGCGGTATTTCATGCCCTACCATCCACTAGGGCGTGGTGGGAGAATAAAATAGTGTGCCGAGCGTAGCGAGGCACCGTGCCCGACGCATAGCGAGCGCAGCGAGCGATGCGAGGGGATGCAGTGCACTTTAAACTGTGTACATGTCGACTGTGTTGACATTCAGGTAAAAAAACAGTGAAAAACCCCATGTCGACCTTGTAAATGTCGACATAGACAATGTCGAACTAATGACCTTGTCGAACTAATGACCTGTCGAACTAATGACCTTTCGACCTAGAATCATGTCGACCTTTTCCCATGTCGACCTAGAATCATGTCGACCTTTTAGCATGTCGACCTAATGACTTTCTACCATAATGCAATAGACCAAATGATCCCAACCCTGTGTACCGTACTCTTGCAGTGGATTTGTGAATCTATTGCACAAATGTAAGTCTCTGTAAAAATGAACCAGAGAAGTAAGTATAATGGTACACCCTGTCACTGGTATTTTGGAGATTTAGCAAATCTCAGAGAGAGATGAGAGAGGGAGATGAAGGAGTGAGAGCGCAAGATGAAAGAGAGAGAGCGTGATGAAGAGGAGAGAGAGAGCGTGATGAAGGAGAGAGAGCGTGATGAAGGAGAGAGAGCGTGATGAAGGAGAGAGAGATAAAGGAGAGAGAACCAAACATTGGGGCAAATCCAATTGTAAAGTGCAACAGAATATTCTGAACTATAGAAGAAACTGTAAATAAATGTATTAAGCCTGGAGAAGAGATAAACTGGGGATAAAGTGGAGATAAAGCACCAGCCAATCAACTGCGTTTGAAAATGACAGTTGGGAGTTGATTGGCTGGTGCTTTATCTCCTTTTACCTTATCTCCACTTTATCTCTTCTCCAGGCTTAATGCATCTGACCCATTGTTTGAAAAATGACAGGATCTGATTGATTGGTTATTACTTTATCTCTCTCCAAACCGTGATCTAGCCATATACTGTAGGAGCAATTTACAAGAAAATTTATTTATGTACCAGCAGCCAAATCAACATGCTTTTGAATGAAAATTGAATTATAGTAAATAATGCTAAAAACAATAATAATAATAAATACTAACCCATTATTTGAATACTAACAATGGGTTTCCCTATCAATGTCACTATGCAGCTTTAACGCGTACAAATGACCGATCCCAGGGTTCTGCCACCTACACAGTTACCAGATTAGCTCAGTACACCTGGTGCACAACCGGGGAGGCCGGGAGACACATGCCAGTCTTCTAACCCAGGGTCACTGAGCCTGACCTCTGTCACTGATGGTGCCACTCACCCATCTCTCCCCCACACATAGCCCCCAGCAGCCTGTCACTGTACACTACAAGGGAGCTGATAGACAGTTCTACAGTGTCTAGGTCAACAGTCAAAAGGTCGACGTGCGTGCAAAAGGTCAACACTGACAAATACAAGACCAGCAGCCGCAGATCTGCCTGTGCCGTGGTAAATGTTGGCGTCTCCAGAACAATGACATCACAAAGCCCTGTTATGCAAATCACATTAGCAGAGTAACCTAACATTTACCCCCCCCCCCCCCTTCCCCCATAAACACAAAGGGGGGGGGGGGGGGGGGGGGGGCAGTTTTAATCTGCCATCATTACAACCCTATGAAATGTCAGTCCCTGAAATGGGGCTGTCAGGGAGACCACTAACCAGAAGTCAGTCCCTGAACTTCCTCTACCAGTGCAAAGTACAGGCAATAATAAACATAACAGTGCAATTACCTTGTTCCTGGATCTGGGGCAGCACATTTTACTGGCCGGGCAGCCCATAACTGCACCCCGATTTAGAGTTTGCAGGCACCAGTGTAGTAACAGGTCACATCTCGCCCCCCTTCCTCCCCTGTGCTTTGGCTGGCTGCCCCTGTGTCTTTACACACACCCCTCTCACACACTCACTGACTAAACTACTTGCTCTAAACTTTAGCAACACAGAACTATAGTAGCCGTAATTACCAGAATAGCAGCTCCCTATTATGCCTGGGAGGCTACAGGGCCCTAGGTGACAGCTGCATGTAATATATCCAAGTGCCCAGCTCCATGGGAGAGGTGGGGAAAGCTGTTATATTACTAGTAGTTAAAGTGACTTCATCTCTGCTGTAGGTTCAGAGCCTGGTACAGGATGCTCAGTGTTTTACTGGTTTAGCTGCTGCTGCTGCTGGAGACAGTATATACTATAAACATTACACAGGGAAGGATCAAGGCTATTGTGTTACCTGGGATTATTAGTCGGTGAGCAGTAATTACAAATCTATTATATTGGGGAGTTTTAAGAGACGTGGGGGCCCATGAGCAGGCTTTGTGTGGTCCCCGCCTCTCTGGCAGTGAGTAGGATTTGGCCTTGTACCAGGGGTGTGGATCAGCTCCCAGACAATGTCTAGGTCAACAGTCAAAAGTTCAACATGCACAGAGGTGGACCTGCCCTGTCACACTCTGCCTCCCCCTGAACTTGGGTTGGGGTGGAGGAGGGGTGCCCAAATGATATTTTTGCACCTGGGCTAACCCATACCTCCCAAAATTGGTTGTAGTGGAGGAGGGACAAGGAATTAAGGGGTGTGGCCTCCCGGGCAGGGGGGTATAACCTATGTTCGTGGTGCTCCCGTGAGTCCACCCCCCCCCATTTCTGTCACCAATGGGTGCATGGCCAGTGCTGTGAAAGCACTGCCTCCATCCCCCCTCTACAGTGAATAGACACTGCGCATGGCATGTGCAAAGCATCTATTTCTGGGACAGTCCAGTGAACATTGAGACAGTTGGGAGTTCCGCCACTGGACAGGCACCTTGACAAAAATTAGACGGTGAAAAAAAGTCGACAAAAGCAAAAAGGTTTATGTGGAAAATACCGACTTTTTTAATGTCAGTGTCGGCCCCCGTGTATGCGGACCCCCAAAAAGTGTAGCCTCGCCTCGGGAATGGTAAAGCATATTTTTTTTAAAAAAAGTGGTGAAAAATCATGAAAAACATTGTCGACATTTGCATGTCATTGTCATGTTGACATTTTGCTTGTACCGAACTTTTGGCAATGTCGACATTGCACCCATTATAGATACGCCTATGGTATTTATATACAAAGATAAAACAAATTGCATGCAAAAAGTTTTTTTTTTTTTTAGAATGTATTTAGTAGGATAGGTAAATCTGCAATAAGGGAATATGGTTGCTGAGGGACGTATTTCTATGGGACTCGCTACACTTCTGGACTTTTGGGTTGTAGCATACTTGCCAGGGACACAATGCTCTGTTCCTGGACTCCCCTGGTAATGTATGATTGCCATCACCTGTTGGGAGCTAGGTAATTAATAAGAAAGGTGTCACCACAGGTGATGGTAATCACACATTACCAGGGATGTCCAGGGGCAGAGCATTTTCTCCCTCATGGAGAGGGTCAGGTAGGCAAGTATGGATTGCAATGTAATTTTAAACAGACACCTCGGGGTAAATGCAATAGTGTGTGTGTGTAAAGCTGGCCATACATCAGAAAGATCGATCTTAAGATCGATTGTGCTCATGATTGTGTACAATTTCCCTTGAAATCCCCGGCAGTCCTTGGTGGTTTTTGGTCACGCAATCTACACACAATCCATCATACAATCCATCTGCTGCATGATTGTGTACACAAGATGTGCACACAATCTGCATACAATCAATTGAGATTGTATGATTGGGTACAATATCTTTCTGATGTATGGCCACCTTTACCGACACTGGCGAGATCCCGGAAAGCCTGGCCAATGTCTAAAGGTGCCCACACACTAGAACGATTTTTGGTCCGATTGGTCGATTTTCGATAAATCGGCCGATATATCGGCCGATATTTACCGATAATCGGTCGAAAATCGGTCGAAAATCGGCCGATGCTCGCTCCCGTGGATCTTTTGCTAAATTTTCTGATCTTACGTGCTGCACAAAAGATCCGAAGATTTAACAAAAGATCCATAGGAACGCACACGGGATCTTAAGAAAAATCTTTGGTAAAGATGTGCGCTTGCCTGAAATCTTTTGTCCAGATCGGACAAAAGATTTGAAGGCTAAATTAATGCGCACATCTTAAGATCGCAGATCTTTCTAGTGTGTGGGCACCTTTATAGTGAAAATAATTTAAAGGAACTGTGTCCATCTCTGAATTACGGTGCACCTGGGCAAAAGCATCCTGCACAGCAGGTGGGGCAGATGAAAATGTGCAGAGAAAGTTGGGAGAGGCGTGGCCGATACCAGATCTAAACTGCAGTCTATTAATAAAGCTGTCCAACATGTGTGGTCTACATGCGCAAGCAGGAGGTATTTACCCTGGATGCAAATGTAATAAATCATACCTCCCAACATGACCCTCTCCAGGAGGGACACAATGCTCTGTTCCTGGACTTTCCTCTGAATGTATGATTGCTGTCACCTGTGCCGAACAGGGAATTGAGAAGAAAGGTGTTTTTCAACACAGGCGATGGCAGGTAATCATTAAGAGAGAAGTCTAGAAACAGAGCATTGTGTCCCTCCTGGAGAGGGTCATGTTGGGAGGTATGATAAATAAATGCTTTGGGTGGGTGTCCGGATGTTAAATCGCCAATGTCTAAATCGACAATCAATAGGTCGACACATATGATTAAAATGCATTTTGAAGACTGGTACAAAAGGTCAACACTTGCAAAATGACAACATGATAGGGATTCGACGCACAAATGGAAAACATCTTTTTTTTCGGTGGTGAGTAAAGCAAACCTGCAAAGGTACACTTTTGTAGTGATGGTGGTCACATACAGTGGCACAGAGAGAGGGGGAGTGTGTACTTTTTACCATGGCAACCAGACCAGGCCCTGGTCCCATTCCCCTCTCGCCTGTTGCAGTGAGCCAGGCAGGGAGAGAGAACAAACTGCCACTGCAGCAGTCTCTCTCCCCAGCCCAGCACATGCTGCTCAGTGCTATATGCTCTCTCCCCGCACAGGTGTGCGATCACACCCGCACCCTACCGCTTGCCAGATTAGACACCCGGCGCTCCCTGCGTGATGCACGCGGCCATCTCACGCCTACACAAAATAAGTAATTTTTTTTATAGGAAGTTGACCAGGCCTCCTGTATTTGGCCATGATTGGCCACGCCCCCTCGTTTAACCGGAACTTGGCAGAACTGTCAGCACCCCTGGTCACATGTCATTTCCCAAAAGACAGTTTATGAGAGTTTGGAACCTTAGGTCGACAGTGAATAGATGAACACATGAAAAAGGTTGACAAGGCTTATGTCAACATTGATAAAAGGTAGACACAAGCAAATGGTTGGCATGGAAATGGTCGACACAGAAAAAGGTAAACATGAGTTTTGTTGTCTATGTCAATCTGCTGACATGGACACCTTATAAGTATAACGCAACCACTCAGTTCGGGCACTCTTCCTCGCTGCGCCCAGCACACTATTATAATTGAACTCTATGCCCACTTGGATCATTAAGTAATAACAAGTCGGTTTAAAAAAATAAAAATCATGAGAAAATCATGTCGACCTTTTGATTAAACCATGTCAACCATTTTCATGTGTCGACTAATAGTGGTCGACCATTCAACTGAATTCCAGTTCCAATGAGGAAACCGTCATCTGGCAGCGAATAGCACGGAGCACGCGCTGGTTTAAATGATATCATGCATGCCGACATACTGACTGTCCACTCCAGGAGGAGTCAGGCAGCCAGATCGGAGCAGCAGGGGGGCGTGGTGCAGCATGAGGGGGCGTGGCATGGGACCATGATGTGAATAGGGGTAGGACCAAGAACATGACACCGTGAACACGTCACCCTGGTCATTATTCAGCTCCAATCACGTCACACAACAACTGTGGGGGGGACAGCTGTGTACCTGTCTGCCAAAAAGGGGCATATTCTTGCAGGTGAGCGTGTGCCCACCCCTCCCTAGTGACACCACTACCAAGAATACGGTAGAGACTAGATCCCCTTCAGTTTTGATCACAGGATATGATGTTATGTTAGATGCCCTCACAACTTTTTTATTTTATTTGTAATTCACGTAGGTGTAGGTTATTTTGTTTTATTTTAGCTGGGTACTTGTTTGTTTCCTAGCACGGCGCCTATCGCATCGCATACCATAAGCCATGTTACGCGATGGCAGCCGATGTTATACAATTTAAAATCGTATACCATCGCATTGTATGCCATATACAATGGTATACGATTTTAAATTGTATCAGCACCCTAATGGGTGTTTTCAATGTTAAATGGGCCCCCTATCTGATTATTTGTATAAGCACCGTAATGGGTGCTTACAATGTTAAAAGCACCCCCACTATCAACGCCAACCCGAAGTGTGCCCGGGAGGGGCGGCAGTACGCATCCTCTGACCTTTTCATACCCCCACCATCCACGTCGGCGTGGAGTTGATTTTAGATAGTTTGGTGAGCGCAGCGAGCCACCGAGCCCGAAGCGTGGCGAGCGCAGCGAGCCCCGCAAGGGGAGGCGGAATACATGTAAAGTTATACGCAGGGCTCGCTGCGCTCGCCACGCTTCAGGCTCGCTGCGCTCGCCACTCTATATATATATGAAAAGGTCAGAGGACGCGTACCGCCGCCCCTCGCGCGCTCGCCACGCTTTGGGTTGGCGTTGATAGTGGGGGGAGGCGTGGGGGGCCATTTACCATTGAAAAAACCCATTAGGGTGCTTATACAATTTAAAATCGCATCACATGTGGGTATATGGCATGCGATGCGATACAATGCATAAGATGTCATACGACTGAATATCGTGGGTGCCGTGCTAGGAAACAAGTACCTTTAGCTGCATTGTACCCTCGCGGGCTCGCTATGCTCGCAGGTATACGTGGACCCAGGGCATGGTGGGAAAATTGTCAAAACTGAAGGGGATCTAGACACTACCCCAAGGATACACATGCACGCTAGGGATCATTTTCTATAATTCTGATTTGTTAATTTATATATCGCTCACATACTACGCAGCGCGTTACAGAGAATATTTCAACGAGATAGTTCATTATAATTAGAGATGTGCACCGGCCACTTTTCGGGTTTTGGGTTCTGATTACCTTGAGGTTTTGGGTTCTAATGGGTTTTGCCAAAACACCTCCTAAGTGTTTTGTGTTTGGATTTCTTGGGTTTTGGGTTCTGATTTTTTTGTTAAAAAAGCATAAAAACTGCTAAAATCGCAGAATTTTTTTTTTTTTTTGCTCCTACGCTATATTAACCTCAATAACATTCATTTCCACTCATTTCCAGTCTATTCTGAACAGCTCACACCTTACAATATTGTTTTTAGGGCAAAAGGTTGCACCGAGGTAGCTGGATAACTATGATAAGCCACACAAGTGTGCGGCACAAACACTAGACCGATATGGCACACTTAGCATACCCTCTAGGCTGATACTGCACACCTAGAATTACCCCTGGACTGATATGGCACAGGTAGCATCACCCCTGGACTGATATGGCACATTTAGCATCACCCCTGGACTGATATGGCACACTTAGCATCGCCCCTAGTCTGATACGGCACACCTAGCATCACCCCTGGACTGATATGGCACATTTAGCATCACCCCTGGACTAATATGGCACACTTATCATCCACCCTAGTCTGATACAGCACACCTAGCATCACCCCTGGACTGATATGGCACGCTTAGCATCACCCCTGGACTAATACAGCACACTTGGCAGCACCCCATGAATTATACGGCAGACTTGGCTTACCCCAGGAATTATACGGCACAGATAGTGGCACCCCTGACCTGATACAGCACACATGGAATTATACGGCACAGATGGCGGCACCCCTGGACTGTTACGGCACACATGGCGGCAGGCATGGAATTATACGGCAGACAAATTCCTGCAGTAAAAATAAAAATGTGTATTCTTTTAATTATAAAAAAGAGCAGCACACCTTACTTAGCAACACCCCATGAATTATACAGCACTCTTGGCTCACCTCTGGACTACAGCGCATTTAACAGCCCTTGCAGTAAAAAAAAAAAAAAAAAAACACCTTAATTTTATTTTCATTAAAAAAAAGGGCAGCTCCCCTGGTCTGATATGGGACACATGGGGCACCCCTGGAATTATAGGGCACACATGCGGGCACCCCAGGACTGATACAGGACACATGGGGGCACCCCCTGGACAAATACAGCACACATGTGGGCACCCCTGGATGGATACAGCACACATGTGGGCACCCCGGGACTGATAGTACTGGTAGCCAGTGGAAACAGCAGATTGGAATTATATACTGCAATAAATACTGGTAGCCAGTGGCAACAGACTGGAATTATATACTGCGATAAATACTGGTAGCCAGTGGAAACAGCAGACTGGATTTTTATATACTGTGATAAATAATACTGGTAGCCAGTGGCAACAGCAGACTGGAATTATATACTGCGATAAATACTGGTAGCCAGTGGAAACAGCAGACTGGATTTTTATATACTGTGATAAATAATACTGGTAGCCAGCGGCAACAACAGACTGGAATTATATACTGCGATAAATACTGGTAGCCAGTGGAAACAGCAGACTGGATTTATATACTGTGATAAATAATACTGGTAGCCAGCAGCAACAGCAGACTGGAATTATATACTGCGATAAATACTGGTAGCCAGTGGCAACAGCAGACTAGAATTATATACTGCAATAAATAAAATACTGGTAGCCACTGCCAGTGGCAACAGCAAACTGGAATTATATACTGTGATAGGTACTGGTAGCCAGGGGCAACAGCACACTGGAATTATATACTGCAATAGGTACTGGTAGGCACTAGCCAGTGGCAACAGCAGAGAGCAGACTGCAGCAGACACTAGGCAGTGCAGGGCAGGCAGTGGCACTAGCAGCACCAGTGGACTATCACACTGTGACTGACTATACAGGAGCAGACTCAGCAGAGGCAGGCCCCAGCACAAAGGAGAGACAGAACACAGCACCAGTCATCCTTGCAATGGTGATGTCTTGATCACTGAGCAGAGACACAGTACACAGCAGCACGGGCCCCAGCAGAGACCACACACAGCAGCAGCACACCCTTCCCTACCCTTCTCCGAGATTGGAGTGAAGATGGCGGCGCGAGGTTGCGGAATTTAAGGGTTCCGTGATCTCGCGAGAATCCGACGCCGGGCGATGACGTTTTGCCCGTGCGCCCGGATTCGAGTAAGGCGGGAAGCGCCGAGCGCTGCTTGTATCCGGGCCCGGATTGATGACGTCCGTGCTGGCTCGGATCTGAGGAATCCGAGCCCGCACATCTCTAATTATAATTAAACTTAAGTCGGTAATTGCTGCATGACATAACGAGGATTGTAGCGTTCCGAGGTTTTCCAGGATTGTATATTGCATGATGCACCCTGTCAGCGTCCCCTAAAAATTATTTTCGGATATTGCCAACTATCCACCTCGAATAAACTCCTTCTATATTAATGCAAGCCGTAATGTAATTTAAATACCAGCTCTTGTATTAGCAACATTACGGTACCTGCTGCACTCTAGCTGGGACAGGCTTCCTCTCTGGTGACAGTGGTGAGTAAATGGGGCAGTATGCAGTGTTGTGGTTACTGATTCTATCACAACTGTATCTGTTATAACATTCTACCTTTATCATCGGAGTGTTATATCCAGGCTATTGTGGAAAATATTATGCATTTCTTTTGGCCTCTTCAGTGTAGTAAATAAGAGAAGAAGCCCAAATAATAGATAATGAATGTTTCTGTCTCTAACATCCATTTTATAATCTAGTATACAGAGGAATGATATGACTGTTACCAGAGCAGCTGCCGTGCAATTTGTTGTCACTGTGACATTTACTACTAATGCCAGAATAATGAGACCGGTAAGTTCTTAATGTATATTTTACCTGTCACCTACACACAGCTGATATAATGGCTACAATACCCACATTTGGGGTTAGATACATTTATATAAAGGCAGGTAGCCTGATACCCCTTTCACATTGCACCTAATTACAGGGTTCATGCCGGCATCCTGCTGCTTCAACACTGTAATTTGTGCGATGTGAAAGGGGTTACCGGTTACAGAAAACCGGTAGCAACACGACAATACGAACCGGTAAAAAAAGAAGGGTTCTTACCAGTTTGTTCCCGTGTTGCTTTGCTGTGTTAAAGGGTGAATTGGGTCAAGCGACCCGTTTCCCGTTTACACTATGGAGGAGGCGGTGCTTGGAGCTCTAAGTGCTTCCTCCTCTCCTGCCCCCAAAGACGCTCTGCCTCTCAACCCCGCCCCCGCATGACATCAGCAAACTGGCAATATTGCCGGTTCACTGATGCGATGTGTACAGGGTTGCACCGGGACTGTCCGCGGCGGGGTCCCTGCGGCAGATGGGAACTATTAGCGCTACTAGTTCCCATCCGCCGCAGGGACCCCGCCGCTGACTGCCCATCTGCCGCAGGGACCCCGCTGATTTCCCAGCACTGCACAGAACCTGCTGTGGCACTGCCCGGATCCCTGCTGCCCAGGTACCACCTTCCTCTGTCGGGGGGGGGCACCACAATTTTGATGCCCAGGGCCCTCGAAGACCTTAATCCGTCCCTGGGTCTAGTTCTAGTAATTGTATTCTATACCTTTTCTATCATAATTTGGGACGGACAGGGACGGCTTGTTACACCCTTTTGTGGAATGGCCAGGCCAAGGACTGTGCAGTGAACTGTAGTTTCCTTGGCCTCGTAAGCCATCCTGCTATAGGCAAAGTTAGGCTTACTCAGGCTGCAGTTTGGTTGCGATGTTCCTCTTAAACTGAGATCACAAATGCAGGCAGGGGGTGGTATGGAGGCAGGGGGTGGTATGGAGGCAGGGGGTGGTATGCACCTCCTCCTGCATTTACGTTGCTAAGGATTGCATATGCTAAGCTGCTGCCTTACTGAATTAGGTACTTTGTACACAGCAAATCAGAGATGATATGTATGCTAATGCTGCAGCCCCTGTCTCATGTACAAAAATGCCCACTGGCGACATCACAGATCCTCTGCTAGCACACAAACACACAGCACCAGGTGTACAACAATCGTGGTAACTTTTTTGAACTTTGGAAATGACTGTGTTGAGGTGCACCAAGATGAAAGTAAGACCTTGCTGCAGCAATACTGCAGGTGGCCACCAGGGTGCAGAAGTTGAATATTAAAAACAATAGAGGAGAGCAGCAGCAGCAGCAGCAGCAGCAGCAGCACCACCACCACCTCGAAGATAATGAAATGTTAAAGAGTAGGTGTGGTAGTCAATAGTGGTCACTGGCACAGTAGTAAGTACTCAGCAACCCCATGATAATGTGCTCAAGATGTGATGTGTTCGGACATGTTTCTGCCAGTTGCCCAATGTCATTTTTCTTACCTAAATAGCTAATTCAGAGGCATTTTAAGAAATGAGTGGTTCTGTGTGCATTTGATCCCCCACCCAATACCGGATGATGGGCCTTATTCTAGTTCACTCTTTCTGCCAAAATCCTTCTTAGATGGACAAAACCATGTGCACTGCAGGTGGGGCAGATGTAACATGTGCAGAGATAATTAGATTTGGGTGGGGTTTTACTTCAAAGTGAGATCTATATTGCAGTGTAAAAATAAAGCAGTCAGTATTTTCCCTGCATAGAAACAAAATAACTCACCCAAATCTAATTCTCTCTGCACATTACATCTGCCCCCCTGCAGTGCACATGGTTTTGTCCATCTAAGAAGGATTTTGTCAGAAAGAGTGAACTAGAATAAGGCCCGATGTGTCTGAATATTGTACAATCTGTGCAGTGCTAACCAGCTTTTTACTTTGAATAAAGGCCACAGTGTTATGCCTGGTGTTCATTATATGATGTTGTTGCTGTGTCAAGAGTTACATCATTACCTCAATGAAAGGTCTCCCAACTTCTGGTAAAGTGAATAAGTTGTTGGATTTCGGAAGAATCTCCTTGTGAGGTTTGTTTTATTGGCTTTAATCGGTGTCTTGGCAACCAGTCAGGTGTGCAGGCCAGGAGTCATTGTGCTGGGCTGTGCTCTGACTCTAGATTGTAGCAGTTCGGAGCCTTTCTTGTTTTCTGGACTTGTTATTGGCTGTTCCGACATTTTAGAGATTTGCCTTTAACACTCCTTGGTAGGTTGTAAACAATCATTATTACTTGGATATATGCTCTGTGATGCTTAGTGGAGCTTATTTACCTGTGCTATCTGGAAGACCTGCCAGCATGTCTCTAAAGTTTAATTTGTTCTATTCTGAAAACTTTTTACCTGTCAGTATTAGTTACCTCTGTTACTCGGAAGATCTGCCAGATCTTCTCCACAATCAACTAATCTTTTCTATTCAGAAAAACTATTACCTATCAGCATTAAGTGAAATAATTTACCTGGGTTAATTGTAAGAGCGCCTTTATATGGGTCATTTTCTACTAAGGAGCTGCTACCGGGGGTGGTCAACTCCAAAATAATAAACAAACAAGAAAAAGACAGAGATGGAGCAGCGCTAAACCATCTAACGGACTTACTCTGCAATTGGACATCAGAATCTATCCACGCAGGTTATATCAATCCCCCATTGGTGACTATTGATTACTCCACAGGTCCCCCCATTCCTAACCGGTCCCCCCCAATTTTAACAATTGTGTTGTTTGATTTATTTTATTATGTCATTAAATTGTTATCCTTTTAAATTTGATGCATACACTCCTTATTGTTACTCCATCTCTGTCTTTACTTATCAGCATTATTTCACTTTGCAAATGACCTGTGCTATTTGAAAGATCTGCCCTTGTGTCTTCACATTTCAACTAATCTGTTCTATTCAAAAAACATGTTCGCTGTCAACATTTATCTGATGTGTGAAGCGCCTGTGCTATTAAGAAGGTATTCCCAGATTATCTCTGCATTGAAAAAAAAAAACACGCTATCATACTCTTCAGTGTAAATTACCAGTGCTATTATGAAAATCAATTTAAAAATTGATATAAATAATGTTGGTATTATATACTGTAGCTATGTACTGCTTAAAGTTAAATTCCTGGTGACAGCTGAGTGCCAGCAAATTATGGTAATTCTGGGACAGGGGGTTTGTTATAGATGATGTACTCAACCAGATGGTTCTGTAGGCTCATGGAAAACATCACATGGGGCAAGGCCGCAATGTTGCATGCTGCACGGCCCCTATTCCACCCAACTGTATCCAAATCTCCACTGACCTCATACACGGATACTTGACAACATCAGTGAGTATGCTCAGCATCATCCCTACCTTTAAATGTACCCACAGCGGTTAAAAGTTCAAGTCAAGAACCAGCTTTGGAATTATGACAATGGAGACTAACCACTTACTCTGTGACTATCCGGTTATGTCTAACTCAAAAATGGTCATGCGCTACCATTTTTTATGTCAACTGCATCCATAATGCACTAAGTATTCCTGTATTCCCTACGCCCCCAGTGGTACTTCAACCACTTTGCATCCAGGTGCATCAAGGGAAGTTAGAAACAGTCAAGGGGAGGCACAACCCAAGAAAGGAAGTTGCAGCCCAGGAGGAGAACCAGCAGCTACAGACCCGTGTTTGCAATTTGATCTTATTTACTTGCCATGCTAAGCAAGGCCCTATATGTATACTGGTACATTATTATATTGTGCTTGTCTGTCTGTTTCGTGTTTTTTGCTATTGTAGTTTTTTTGGAAGAAGCAATGGTTACACAAGTAATTCTGTGGTCAATCCCTCCCTACGGTGAGCACAGCGCTGTAAAATAATTCTGGATCCTAACAACTGAAGCCGGCTCCTAGATTTCGAATAAACTTGTCAAGGCCTGTGTATAGCTATAAATGACGAAGTGTTTCTGGAAGCTGTACTCAGATGACAGGAGCCGTAAAAATTGTGTAATGTTTTTGTCCTTGCTTTGTGGTGTTTAGATTAGAATGTGTTAGTCACCTATTTTACCAGTCAATACTTGGAGCAATGAAGATTAAAGTGGTATAAACATGCTGGAAGTACAATTATGCTGTGGACCACCTCCTTCTGAAGTTAAGGCCGGAGGAAGGGCCACAAGGGCTTGGAGTTGAAAATGAACAAGGACCCATTCTTAGAAGGGGAGGAGCTGGGAATAGTACTATGTGGGTGTGGCCAGTGCTAGTTGTGAATAGTACTGTGTGGGTGTGGCCAGTGCTAGTTGTGACTAGGGATGACCATTGATGATTCAAAATCATCTATGGTTTATGGCTGATGTCAAATACTTTTGACATCGATGGGGGAGAACCAGATGCATTCCCTCCATTGATGGCACAGCAAAACCAAAGGTTTGCTGTTGTTTTTTTACAAAGTGCCGAGACACTGAGCATAACCCCCGACAATAGTGAAGCCCGGCCCAATGTGTTTTGATTGGCTTACAGGCCAATCAGTCAAACATAATGGATGACCATCGATACTGTATGTAAAACTATCCAACGATGGCCATCCCCAGTTGTGACTAGTGCTGTATGGGTGTGGCCAGTGCTAGTTGTCACTCATGCTGTGTAGTTCTGGCTGGTACTCAGTGCTGGGCTGTATGGGTGTTCCCCGTGCTAGCTGTGACTCATGCTGTGTGGACGAGGCCAGTGATAGCTGTGACCTTGCTGTGTGGGTGTGGCCAGAACTGTGTAGGCGTGGCCAGCGCCACACACCAGTACCATATCCAGTGTGCCCCTAAACAAAAAAAATGGCAAAATTTAAAAATTTGGTGGAAATACAGATTTAATACTTGTAATTTAGAGCAGGGTTGCCGACCCTCCCGGAATTTCCGTGAGTCTCCCGAAAATCGGGTACCCCCTCCCGGCCCCCGGAAGGGTGGGCAAACCTCCCGGATTCAGGGGGGACCCCCGCCGACCCCCGGATCGCGGCATTAAAATGCCGCAATCCTCGGGTCTCAGAGGAGGGGGCGGAGCTAAAACGGCACAATCGCGTCATTTTAGCCCCGCCCCCTCCATGGAGATACCTGAATTTGCTGCTTTTAACAGTATGGGGGCGGGGCTTAGTGATGTCACTCGTAAGCCCCGCCCCCTGAGCGGCTGCTGAAACTCTCCTCTCCGGGCTTCTCCCGGAGAGGAGAATGTTAAAGTCGGCAACCCTGATTTAGAGTAGACTAGGCGGCTGGACATTATCATGCAGCTATGATAAATGGTCTATATTTATGTTGAGGCCTGGTACTGTATCTGCCGCCCCATTGGTTATTTGTCCCTGATTGAAGTCCTACTATTTTGTTTGTCTGGTTCTTGGTAAATGATATACGGAGATCTGACCACCAAACCGGACATCGTGAAACCTGTAAAAGACAGACAGGTTGCAGCCAATTGGAATCTTAAATCTAACCACGGGAATGTCACACTGTCACTGGCCAAACTCTGCTTCTATCAGTAGTAGACAGAAAGCTCCCCAGTTGCCAAGGACATTGGAAGATCAGAGCTGGGGGAAAGATTTCTCTGGAAAGAGGTTATTTATATCCGGCCTCTAATCCCTGAGAGAGGACTGATAACAGTAAGCAGTTGTCATACCTCTTTGGCGTGTGGGGGAAACATTTCAAAGTACTATTGTCCGTAGATTGAGACGGATGTCTCCGCTCACTCCTGAGCCTGGGAATTACATTTTTTAAGAAATTCTAGGCTATAGCACAGTGATTTTCAACCTTTTTCAACTCTCAGCACACCAAGATTTAAAAAATGAACAAGGCACATCATCAGACCCCCACAGGGAAAACATATTGGCCACCACAGAAAAAAAACAAAAAAACAGAATCATTGGGGTGGTCTCATGCCAGGATACAGAGCCATGATTGGAGCAGGAAGAGACCAATGAATAACAGTTAACTGGTGATGGTGGCTGTAAATTGATGTGGGCGTATCTAGCTCAAGGCACACTAGTGGTTGGTTGAAAAACACTGCTATAGTATCTTACTTTTGATTGCATAAAATATATATTTTTTTAAACAGAAAATATAGTATACGATATTTTTAGGTGATATTTTCAAGATGGCTCCACGTCTTGTAGAACTAAACTTCCAGCATGCTCTGCGGGTCAGCAACATTTTTTTTCCAGCATAATGGGGGCGGGATGTATTAAAACAAAAATGTGGTAAAAACACTGCTTTCCGGGTTTTTACAGCATTTTCAAATTCAATACAGTCCCTCCCCTTGCTGGCGTAAACCTATGGGCTTCTTTTTGGAGCGTTTCTGTGTGAGGGATCCGGCACGAGCATGCCCCTTGGCCTCCAGCTTCTCTGCGCATGCGTAGTTGTTCTTCCCCATTAGAAACGAGGAATTATAGGCCGTGGCGGGGATCGCAAAGGGCAGCTCTTATCGGGAGAGCTGTCCTTTGAATTGCTCACCGCATATGTTAGTACCTATGTGGTGAACATTGGCGCAATGGGCGGCGGCATGTACTGCTGCTGCTTAGTACATCCCGCCCTGGGAGAGATGCATCAAGTATTGGAAAGAGATAAAGTGGTGGAGATGCACAAAGAAACCAAACCACGTCCAATGTAATTTCTTAACAAAGTTTTTGAAATGACAGTTAATTGCTGATTGATTATTTTGAGAACTTCTCAAATTTTTCTCTCTCCAAAGGTTGATACAGTGGCAAGGTAACTATCTGTACTGTGACACAACAAGCATACACTGCTCCATCTCCCCCTCAGTGTGTACTTAGGATAGTTTGCAGCAAGGTATAGTGATTGATCTTCTAGAACCTACAATGCCCTTGGTACCTAGTTACACTGAACACATGGTCACCACAACAAACATATGGATGATATTACAGGGCTATATATGTGTCCCGGACACACATTAGTATTTGTCACTCTTCCAGATTTTCTTTTCCTTGCTGTAAACATAATTTATAGGAGATGCGCTCATTAGGTCAACAGTCTAGGTAGACAGGTATAAGGTCAACGGTCAAGAGGTCAATACATGAAAAGGGGTCAACATGGTTAAAAGGCCGACACAAGCCAAAGGTTGACGGGAAAGCTGTCAACATGGAAAAGGGTCGAATTTTTTTTTGTACCATCCTATTGGGCATAGAGGGAGAATATTAGTGTGCCAAGCACAGTGAGGCACCGTGCCCGAAGCAAGGTGAGCACAGCAAGCCACAAATATACGGTGTCCGTGTCAACCTATGTCGACATAGACACCCAAAAAAAAACATTAAACCCTCACGTTGAACTTTTTCTATGTCTACTGTTTTCATGTCCTCCTCTTGCTTGTTTTGACCTTTTCATCATGTTGACCTAATGCATGTCGACCTTTTTCACGTGTCAACATTTTGACTATCTAGACACCCGTTGACTGTTGACCTAACAACCCGTACCCTTTTATTGCTACATCTGGAGTCGGGTGTACACTGGGGTGTATACAGTATAACAATGTCTGGGGCTTACTACATTTTCTACAAATGAAAAGACGATCCAGAGAAATGATAGACAGAATCTGATTGGTTGCTATGGGCAACATCACATCTTAAAATTTTTAGAAGCTGTATTAAATTTGCCCCTTATTGTTTTTCTGCCACTACTAAACACAATAGTCCATACTTAACGAGTAAGCTGCCCCGATGCCTATGGGGGTGGGGCCAGCACAGAGGTGGGCTTTCTTGGTGGCATGATTGGCTGAAGGGGTAGTGCAAGGGGCTGGTGGTGGATGTGGCAGATCTGTAAACCTTTATGGATGGTGGGAGCACCTTCAGATTTTCAAGAGCCTCCTGGCCAGTTTGGGAAAGTAGGCCGTTATGAATAGTCCAACCTACTACATGTTCAGAATGAGGTCTGGCGCTATCCTGGCCAGAGATGGAACTACCATTGGTGCAGCAGGTGCATTGCACCAGGGCCCCTTAGGACTAAGGGGCCCCACTGCTGCCCAGACCAGCAATGAGTTATCCATTGGCCATCCCCTATACCAATTTCAGCAATGTTGAATGAATGAACCAACGGAGGAGGGGGGAGCTAAATTATAATTTTGTACCTGGGCCCACAACCCCCAAGTTCCGTCACTGATCCAGGAATATGTCTGGAGACACAGTGCAATTTATTCTACTAGAAAATACCATAATAAAACTTGCCTACTCGTCTGGGATTCTGGCATGTCTGGAAGTATCCGCCTCCCAGTCCTGCCCGTATCACCAGTAAAAAAACATAATAACCCAGAATTACACAGTCCATGTAATGAAGGGTAAAGCTTCCAAAATTAAAGAGGTGATATTGCCCATAGCAACCAATCAGATTCATCTATCATGTCTTGGATCCAATAGATAAATGTCAGACAGATGGGCAATATCATCTCTTTTAATTTTTAAAAGCGTTAGTAAATTTACCCATAAGAGTTTGGAATTGGAAGTGTCAATAGTTATCCTTATACCCTTTAGGTCAGGCATGTGTAAACTGTGGCCCTCCAGCTGTTGTGAAACTACACATCCCAGCATGCCTTGCCATAGTTTTAGCATTCCTAATAGCAAAACTGTGGCAAGGCATGATGGGGCTTGTAGTTTCACCACAGCTGGAAGGCCATAGTTTGGACATGCCTGCTTTATGTGGATATAGATTGAGGATCTCTTTATATGCAGTTATACTAACTAGACTGTGTGCAGCCTCCTCAGCCAGGCCCTCTCATTCTGCTGGGTGCATTGATGTGTAGTAAAGTCTGAGCGAGGAGGCCCGAGTGCAGCCTCATCAGCCGGGCCACCTCCCTCTGCCAGGAGCAGCGATATGTAATCAGGTCTGAGCGAGGAGGCCCGTGTGCAGCCTCCTCAGCCGGGTCCCCTCCCTCTGCCAGGAGCAGCTATGTGTAGTCGGGTCTGAGCGAAGAGGCCCGCATGCAGCCTTCAGCCTCTGCCGGTAGCTGTGACGTGCAGTAGGGTCTGAGCGAGGAGGCCCGTGAGCAGCCTCCTCAGCTGGGAGTAGCGATGTGTAGTCAGACCCAGCTGTGCATGCATCTCTGGATAAATGGTGCGGCGGATTCGGCAGCGCTCCAGCTGCCACCGCTAGACTCTGAAGAGCAAGTATATGGGTGTAATATTCTTGGTCTGGGCCCCCCGGGACTCAGGGGCTCACATGCACCCATTATAGATATGCCACTGCTAGACCCATGTAGTGGTATGGCGTCTCACATGTGTATAGCTTTTTTCTTCAAACAGGATTTTCTAGGTGCTCATATCACCATATGCTCATATTTATTACAATTTGCATACACCTAAAAATGCATATCAGCTAATCTAGAATATGATCTGCCTGCCACACAACATATAATCAGTGTGCCAGCCCATTCTTGTCCTATAGGAGTGGAATCGTGGCAGATGATAAAACCTGATGGATTAGGTCAAGGACCTTAGTGGTCGCCCCACTACTAGTAGCAAAGCCCATTTGATCTTGATTGATGTCTGGCAGGATGATTTGAGCTCGAGATGTGCGTTCCGGTTCTCCAGAAGATCTAATCCTAACCAAAACCCTATCTACATCTCTGGAGGAGATCCAATCTGAACCGAGTACCAGTTCAGATCTTCCTGCGGTTTGGAATTCTGATTTTAATCTGAATGTCGAGTTTCGGATTGTACAAATGACTTGATTTTAGCTGCATTTATCAGTGATAAACTGAACCAAATCCAAACCAAAACCTGATGATAAATTAGAATCAAGACCAAAGCAAGGGAGTCCATGCATATACCTAGTTCTAAGATGGTGCACAGCTTCCCCTCTACACGAGTTACTTTGTGGAATTAACAGATGCCAACAAAACAAGCATACAGTATGCCGATCATCTGGACCAAACACCAACAAGAAGCATTCAAAACCCTCAAACAATTAATGATAACGACTCCCATTTATTATACCCTGACTATAGCCAACCCTTTCATCTGTACACAGACGCCAGCTTCCAAGGGCTTGGTGCGGTACTTTCACAGCAGCAGTATGGACAGGAAGGCATTATCGCGTTTACCAGGCCAAACTTAAAGAAAACCGAAAGAAACGACAGTAACTACAGTGCATTTAAGTTGGAACTCTTAGCACTCATCTGGGCTGTCATCCCAAAATTCTGAAATTACCTACTGGCCATCCCATTCACCCTCTAGGGAGGTCATATTTATAGATATATAGTAATCATTACAGGTCGAGTATCCCGTATCCGAATATCCGTTATCCAAATTATTCAGAAATACGGACATTCCAGAAAGTGACAAAATTTTTTTTTTTTGCTAAAAACTCACTGGGGACATTTGTAACAGCATCACTGGGGACATGATATGTAACTGGCACTATATATGTGCAAGACAATGATTGCTTGGCATTCAAATTCAGTGCTGAGATAGTACACACATTTTGTTTCACGTTTTGAAACCTTGTTTTTTGAACAATTAAAATATATTTGTGTGTATTTTATGTGGTAATAAAATATATTTGTGTGTATATTATGTATTTATACAGCATAAATGCAAGATACTTCAAAATACATCATTGAAATATTAAAATATTCCGAAATACGGAATAATCCGTTATCCAAAATTCTCCTGGTCCCGAGCATTTTGGATAAGGGATACTCAACCTGTACTTATTCTGTTATTTTGCAATTTATAGGTACATAATAATTGTTTGTTTGCAATTGTAAAATTGACCAATGCAACAATGTTATTTTGATGGTTATCTTTATTTGTTGATACCTACGTAAACCATTAACCCTTTATTACCTTAGCAAAAATGAAGGAGTGTTCCAGAATAATAAAATTACATTGTTGTACTTCTAAAGTTTATTGTGGTCTAAAATTCAATGTTGTTGATGTTATATGTTATACAAGTTGTTCTGTGACCAGAATTACCTAAGGAAGATGTACTTGCCTGAAGACCAACCTGATACTTACCCGTGTGTCACATACGCTGAGTGTAGACTGGAGCTTCAGGCTTGGGAGGAAGGACATGTTTGTACAAGCCCCATACACACTGGAGGCGTTCTGAAATTTTCGGGGGGGGGGGGGGGGGGGGGCGGGGGCGCGTGGCCTATACTCGCGGCTCCCCGCGAGGCCACGCCCCCATTTTGCCGCTATGGGGGCATGACCCAGAGGCTCTGTGAGCCTCTAGCCATGCCCCCAGCCCCCTGGCTGCGGGAATAGACGCTGTGCGCATGCGCACAGCGTTTATTCCCCGCTGCTTAGCAACTGACAGGGGGGACTCCCAACAGCCCCCCCACACCACGCGACACTGCCGCCCGCGGTCTGGACAGCGGGACAGGCCCTGACAATCGGGACTGTTGGGAGGTATGTTAATGATGTGCGCACCGCTAATGACCTCCCACCCTCCTCCAACATGACAGGATGAGGAAGGTCCCTGTTAACGACACCCATGCTGCAGCGGCAGCATGGCTGTCACTCCCCCCCACCGTCGCTCACCTCGTAGCCGGCATTGGCAAGTGTGTATGCACTTGACAATGCTTGCACCTCCCGCTGGGCCCTGGCGGCACCAATGTTGGTGCTGGGGGGTGGCCTAGTGTGTATGGAGCTTTAGGCTACATGGTAGATAGCTTAGGATGCAGCACTCAGAGTAAATGAGCTCTGCGAGGGCCAGACTGTGAGCCTGATTCAGACCAGTTAAACACAGCCCTGGTGAACATCCCCCCCCCCCCCGCGCACGAATCCCTGCAGTAGCATGCAAGTGGATGTGCAGCACGCTTACACATCCCCTCACATGTGGCCACACGGATGAGAAACCATTCGATGATCGCTTACCGTGAAATGATTTTTCCACTGTTCGTAAAGAAAAGTCAGCCTGGACTGACATTTCTAGCATATGTCATGTGATGTCAGCCACTCCCCCCTGGGCGCACCCCTAAAATGCAGGGTGTTCCCCTGCTTCCCCTTCCTTCCCAACCACTAGTGTGAAGCGGCAGCAGCAGCAGATTTGAACCTGACCGATCAGATCTGAATCACCCCTTATGTTCCAAACAGGCTCTCTTTTAAAGCTGGATGTCCCCAAAATGTGCTCTAGATATAGGCTTAGGCTATAGTCATGAAGGTCGATTCAGAGGAAGTGTTTCACTGTCTATAGGAGCATACACACTGAGCGATTTTCATCTGTCTAAGCAATGCTATGGAAAGCCGTCCACTCCGCCACTCATCTACTGGCAATACCGGCAGATGAGTGGTGGAGGCAACCGGTGATTATAAGGGAGCATGTATCAGCGCTCGCTGCTGGCCCGTACACATGACACAACTGCTGCTTTCAGCACAAAATCACCCAGTGTGTATGGACCTTTGGCTGGATGAAATGAATCTGCTGGTGTTCTGTAAATCGGAATACATATAGATTAATGTCAACCATCACTCAAAAGGGAGCAGAATCGGTAGCCGGGCAGCTTATGTGCGTGTGAGGACCTCTGGTGGCCAAATGTACAATAGCAGCAGATTTAAATGCACTGAAAATGAAGAGTATCCACATGCATCAGATGGACAATTGTTCTCATATTGATAAAGTGTATTGATGCATTACTGTCACATGTGCATACGATAATGCAGGTAATCGTGAAAAGTTATTTTCAATAATGACATTTTTATGTTACTTGTGCAGAGAGAATTAGATCTGGGTGGGGTTTTACTTCAAAGTGAGATCTATATTGCAGTGTAAAAATAAAGCAGTCAGTATTTACCCTGCACAGAAACAAAATAACTCACCCAAATCTAATTCTCTCTGCACATTTTACATCTGCTCCCCTGCAGTGCACATGGTTTTGTCTATCTAAGATTTTGTCAGAAAGAGTGAACTAGAATAAGGCCCTATATGAGCCCAGGGATACATGCCGGCATTATACACATGTGCAGCAGTATATACTGCTGGAGATTTGCTGAGTTTTGATAAGATATGTGCAGAAAAAGTAGCCAGGTGAGGCACTGCCTCACCTGCCGCATAATTTTTACTCCAGAGTTTTGACTATAAAAATGATTAGAATAACAAAAAAAAGATTTTTTTTTTAAATATATTCTTTGTATTTTTGACATACTTTATAAACTCCGGCGTATACATTTCTATGACAGGAAAGGCTCTGCCTCACCCCTCACCTGTGGATGCCACCAATATCACTGTCAATTATACCATCACCAGCAATCTGTCAGGCATAGTGCTGGAACCAAGGGTTCCTTCCAAATTATCAGTTTATCAGTGGTCTACCTGTATTAAATGGATATGGTCTGCCTATGTCTCAGCATTATCACTGTCCCAGACCCTCCAGATGTTCTCAGAACTGGAGAAGTTATGGTCTCACTGTGATGTCTTTGGTTGTATCCTCATTTACAGAATAACTAGGTACGGCCGGGAGCAGGGTCTGCTGCTCTATCCCATTCCCTGCCTGAAAACAAATTGCCGCGCAAATAATACTGCTACGTAATGATCAATTGTTGGGTTTTAGAATTATAAATTGTATTTTCTTAAAGCTACTATTTGCAGAATTAAAAAATGATGGGTACTTGTGTATTATCACGGCGCCCAAGATTTTGATCGCAGGGCATCTGATCACATCGCATGCGATGCGATCAGATGCGATTATTAATTGTATGACATGCGATTTTTAATTGTACAAGCACCCTGATGTGTGCTTACTATGTTAAATGCACCCTCATTGTCAACGCAACCCCCACTATCAACGCCAAACCAAAGCGTGGCAAGCGCTGCGAGCCCGCGAGGGGCGGCGGTATGCGTCCTCCGACCTTTTCATACCCCCACTATCCAGGTCGGCGTGGAGTTGATTTCAGATAGTGTGGTGAGCGCAGCGAGCCACCGAGTCCGAAGCGTGGGAGCGCAGCGGATTACTTTACATGTATTCTGCGTCCGCTCACCTCACTGCGCTCGCCACACTATCTAAAATCAACTCCACGCCGACGTGGATAGTGGGGGTATGAAAATGTCGGAGGGTTGGCGTTGATAGTGGGGGTGGCGTTGACAATTGGGTTGCATTTAACATAGTATGCACCCATTAGGGTGCTTGTGCAATTAAAAATCGCATCGCATGCCATTTTGCTGGCATGCGATGCTATGCAATATTTATTGTACATTGCGGGTCTTCTCAACCGAATATCGCATCGCATACCATCGCATACCACTAATTAAGGTATGCGATGCGATGGGCGCCATGATAATACACAAGTACCAAATGATGCACCAACCAAAGTCACACGCAGGGACAGTAACGTGCAATGTGCTTGGAGTGACATCACAGTATCAACGGGCTACATACTAAGCAGCGGCTGAGCCCCTGATTGGCTGAAGCTCTGACTCTGGTACCTAGTGATCATAGCATTCTGTATTATCCCTTGTTACTGACTCTTTGCCACCTCGGATGGTATCCGGACCCTAGGTCGACCATGTCTAGGTCGTCATTCATTAGGTCGACACCTTGGGCGAAATGTAATAGGGTGTGATTTTTGGACGAGTTCCAAACTCGCCAGAAATAGCACCTTTAAAAATCGCGTTTTTTGCCGCGAATTCGCATATGTAATGAGATGCGAATTAGCGGCAAAAAATGCGATTTGCCGCGATTTCGGGCGATTTTTAGTCATGAAAATGTGCGCATTTTCATAAATGCGATTTTGTGCAAAAAAAAAAAAGTTTAAAAAAAAACGGCGTGGGGTCCCCCCTCCTAAGCATAACCAGCCCCGGGCTCATTGAGCCGGACCTGGTTCCAAAAATATGGGGGGACAAAAAGCATAGGGGTCCCCCGTATTTCTGAAACCAGCCCCGGACTCTTGGACCGGTCCTGGTTCCAAAATACGGGGGACAAAAAATCTGGGGGTCCCCCGTATTTTGAAACCAGCACCGGGCTCCAACAGCCCACGGTGTCATGCCACAGCCGGGGGACACTTTTTATACAAGGTCCCCCGGCCAAAACATGAGCACCGTGGATGGTCAGCCTTGGACGGGGTACCTGGAGGAGTGGGGACCCCCCCAATAAAGGGGTCCCCCCCCCCAGGCTTCACCCGTCCAGGGCTGAAGCCCGGGGCTGTCACCGGCGTCCGTGGCCAGTGGACGCCGGCCTGATAGGGTTAAATCGATCATACATATCATTACATTGCTTTATACCGGAGAACTACAAGTGCCAGCAGACCTCCCCCGCATGCTGGGACTTGGAGAACCACAAGTCCCAGCATGCGGGGCATTAATGGGCCCGCTGGGACTTGTAGTCCACCTGTAAAAAGAATGTTTATAAAAAACACACACAGAGAGAATTAAAAGTTTATTACACACACCTCACTTTTACACCAGCGTTACTTACCATTCCTGGATCCAGCGCTGGTCTGGCTGCTTCACAGCCGGCTCCCCCCGCACTGACAGGCAGCGGGGAGAACCGGCTTTCTCCGTTGCCTCTAACAGCTTCTGTAGCGCTGTCCGAGTGCTACAGAGGCTGAGAGCGCGATTGGCTGAGCTATGCGTCTCCATGGAGACGCATAGCTCAGCCAATCAGGACTGAGCTATGCGTCTCCATGGAGACGTATCGGCCAATCGCGCTCTCAGCCTCTGTAGCACTCGGACAGCGCTACAGAAGCTGTTAGAGGCAACGGAGAAAGCCGGTTCTCCCCGCTGCCTGTCAGTGCGGGGGGAGCCGGCTGTGAAGCAGCCAGACCAGCGCTGGATCCAGGAATGGTAAGTAACGCTGGTGTAAAAGTGAGGTGTGTGTAATAAACTTTTAATTCTCTCTGTGTGTGTTTTTTATAAACATTCTTTTTACAGGTGGACTACAAGTCCCAGCGGGGCCCATTAATGCCCCGCATGCTGGGACTTGTGGTTCTCCAAGTCCCAGCATGCGGGGGAGGTCTGCTGGCACTTGTAGTTCTCCGGTATAAAGCAATGTAATGATATGTATGATCGATTTAACCCTATCAGGCCGGCGTCCACTGGCCACGGACGCCGGTGACAGCCCCGGGCTTCAGCCCTGGACGGGTGAAGCCTGGGGGGGGGGGACCCCTTTATTGGGGGGGTCCCCACTCCTCCAGGTACCCCGTCCAAGGCTGACCAGCCACGGTGCTCATGTTTTGGCCGGGGGACCTTGTATAAAAAGTGTCCCCCGGCTGTGGCATGACACCGTGGGCTGTTGGAGCCCGGTGCTGGTTTCAAAATACGGGGGACCCCCAGATTTTTTGTCCCCCGTATTTTTGGAACCAGGTCCGGCTCAATGAGCCCGGGGCTGGTTATGCTTAGGAGGGGGGACCCTACGCCGTTTTTTTTTTTATAAAAACACTTTTACACATTTTTATTAACAGGACCATGCACAGATCTCAATGATCTGTGCATGGTTCTGTCAAATTCGCCTGTCAGAACCTGGTCTATTTTTTTTGCGATTTTTGGTAACATTGACCAAAAATCACACCCTATTACATTTGCGAGTTGTATACTTTATAATGGGAAAACATCTGGATGCGAATTGAAATGTGACTAAAAATCGCACTTCTAAAAGTGCGATTTCGCGGTAAAAAGTGCGATTTTTTACCGCGATTTTCAACCTATTAAATGTGCGATTTTCGGAAAATGTGCGATTTCGGCCGTTTTTGACCCAAAATCGCACATGTCCAAAAATCACACCCTATTACATTTCGCCCCTTATGTTTGACAGTCAGTAGGTTGACATCACTGAGTGGTCGACAGGGACTAAAGGTCGACACCAGTTTTTCACATTTTTTTGGTCCTACATGTGCGGCAGGTGGTATTTCAACCCTACCATCCACTATGTGGAGGAAAATAAAATAGTGTGCCGAGTGCAGCAAGCGATGCAAGGGGACTCTTCTAGTGTCCATGTTGACGTGAAAAACTTGTGTCGACCTTTTGTCTGTCTACATTCCCATTAGCAACCTGAAGCTTATGTCGACCTTTAGACCATGTCGACCATCAGTGGTGTCGACCTACTGACTGTCGATACAAGTAATTACCCACATTTCTAGAAATCCCCCATTTGTTACAGCAACAAACATTGTGACTTTGGGCCCAATTCAGACCTGTGAATTTGAGCATGAGCAATTATTGGATGACCACACATTTGCACAGTACGCTGTGTGCAATCTGCGAACCGGCTGTACGAAGGCAGCCATGCTGCTCGCAGGGTGATTGACAACCTAGCATTTTTTGGGAGTGACGTCAGCTGCAGCTTCCTTCTCTCTATGGCTTGCGCGGTGCCGGACTTACTCAGCCTGTCAGCAGGAGGGAAATCCCGTGTGCACAGGGGCGGGGGGAGCTCGGAAGAGCGGTGGGTGGCGTTTACCAGCTTGCTGGGCTCCGAATACTCGCAGTGCAGTGTGCAGGTGTGAATCGGGCCATTTGTCCTCTGAGAAACAAATAAGCAATGGAAAATATTTGGGGACTGACTTGTTATCAGGGCCACAGACCTGGGCTATTTTCCTTGGATCTGTCTCCAAAATGTAATAGTTTGTTTGCCTTATATAAAGATTACATATGCGTGTGCTTGCCAACCATTCCGAGATTCATTTCCATTTAAAGCTATGTTATATTCTGGGACACAAACTTCCAGCACTCGCCTTCTGAAATGCAATGTGGAATACAGTGAATGTCACCTACCTCCCCATGTGCCAACGTCAATTACCGGGATCATTTCAAACTTCTGGGAACGACTCGGAGCAGACCTGTTCGGTAGGCTGCATACTCTCGCAGCCTAGTGGACAGGTCAGCACCACCCTGTCGAATGCCTGCCCTGCCAGCATGCAAGGGGACGTGTACGAGAACGCCTACCATCGAAGGATTTCTTTCCCCGGCAATAAAAGTCAATCAAAACTTACTTTTTTTTTACTGTTGGAGACCGTCGAAAAGGGGGCGGGTGCTGATGTCTGCCTCCCCCTGCCCACGCTCCTCTACTACCCATAATGCCTCGGTGAGTGCGATACTTGCCGAAGGAGTTTGTACAGGGTGTCTGCTCCTGGTCACCATTGCCGATGGTTTTAGTTACCGGTCAGCCTGCGTATGCTAATTCAGGATGGCCATCGGATCTGGACACCCAAGTCCAGGAAGTTTGACAATGCAGAACCTGGACCTGTCCATCGTTTTTAAGGGCCTAATTCAGCACGGATTGCTAATTAGAGAATTTTTGAATTGAGAGATTATGCAACGACTGTGCATGCATAACATTCGCATTGCGCATGTGCGAGCGGAATTAACGACTGAAAATGCAAATGGATCGCAATCATAATGTAGCTGCCGCTTGACTGACTGGAAACCAGCGTTTGGAGGCAGAAACAAGACGCTTTCTGAGTGTGTCAGGAAAAAAATCAGGCATGCTCAGGTGTTATGAAGGGATCTCTGACGTCAGCGCTGGCCACTTCCAGCCTCTCTCAGTCGCAGATTAGAGGCACCCTCAGACCTACTCAGATTAAAGATCCATGCTGAAGTTTTTAGGACGGTCCCACATCCGGTGGGGGACCGTGGGGAGTCCCCACTGCCCGGCGCTGCTCTGCGGTGAATAGACGCTGTGCGCATGTGCACAGTGTCTATTCCTGGAGACAGAGGGGATGGGGGCATGACCAGCGACACTCAGAGCCACTGGCCATGCCCCAACAGTGGTGGAAATGGGGCATGGCCTCATGGGAGCGTAATGAGTATAGGCCATGAATTTCAGACAAGTGCCTTTGGCGCGTACAGGGTCATGCTTACCGGAGTTAAGATGTTGGGGGGTATGGAGGTCAGGAAGTGAGCAGCAAGTTGTAAAACAGAGGTCAGTAAGTAAGCAGCCAGCCACAGCAACAGAGGTCAGGAAGTGGGTGGCAGGTGGTGGAACAGAGGTCACGAAATGAGCAGCACGTGGTTGAACAGAGGTCAGGAGGTAAGCAGCCAGGCACATAGGTCAGGAAGTAACCAGCTAGTGGTGGAAAAGAAGTCAGGACATGAGTAGTCAGGTGTAGGAACAAAGGTCAGCAGATGATGGATCAGAGGTCAGTTAGTAAGCAGCCAGTGATGGAACAGATGTCAGGAAGTGAGCAGACAGTGGTGGAACAGAGGTCAGGAAGTGAGCAGCCAGGTGTAGGATCAGAGGTCAAGAAGTGAGGAGCCATGAACAAGAGCAGAGGTCAGGAATTGAGCAGCCATGTGCAGGAGCAGAGGTCAGGAAGTGAGCAGACAGTGGTGGAACAGAGGTCAGGAAGTGACCTTCCAGGTGCACTAACAGAAGTCAGGAAGTGAGCAGATGAGGCTGAACATAGGTAAGGAAGTGAGCAGACGAGGCTGAACATAGGTAAGGAAGTGAGCAGCCATCTGCAGGAACAGAGGTCAGGAAGTAAGGAGCAAGTGATTGAGCAGTTATCATGAAGTAAGCAGCAGGTGATGGAGTAGAGGTCAGGAAGTGAGCAACCAGTTGTGGAACAGAGAGCAGGAAGTGAGCAGCCGGTTGTGGAACAGAGGGCAGGAAGTGAGCAACCCAGTTGTGATAGAGGGCAGGAAGTGAGCAACCAGTTGTGGAACAGAGGAAAGGAAGTGAGCAATCGGTTGTGGAACAGAGGGCAGGAAGTGAGCAATCGGTTGTGGAACGTATTGTAGGAGCCGGACTTGAGGCAAAGCCTAGGGGTAGGCTCCCCTGACAGGGTTTGTAGGGAGCTGATTAGCAGGATAGTCATAGAAGGGGTGTCAAAGGAGAGGGTCATAGGGGGAGGGGCTTAACGGGGTGTTGGAAGGGTTTATAAGCGGGGTTCAGGCGGAAATAGGGGTCACTGGGAGAATTTTTCAACAGCTCAACAGCTAAGCAGCTCTGGCATCTCCCATGTCTTCCCCAGGCGACGCTGATGCAGAGGTATCCGCTGCGCTTGCTGCCCTTAGGGAGGCAGCGGGCACTAGAGGGGCTGATTGACTGCAGCAGCAGATGTCCGGTCTGCTGGGGGGACTGGGAGCAGCAACGCAGGAGGCTGCTTCAGCGGGCGCACGGCCTCGGAGGTCTAGGCCTCCGGAGCGCTTCAGCCCATCGGTGTCCCCCAGGGTTCAGCGCCGTTCACGGAGCCCCGTCAGGGACCCTCCAGGCCGGGCTGCGGGCCGGGCACCTTCCGCCCGCAGGACCAGGTCTGGGAGGAATCCAGCTAGCAGGCGGAACCCTCCGCGCGGGGGGGATCCCCCCCCGTGCATGAAGATCCGGCGGTGCGGGGTACTGGACCTGGAGCGGCGGGGCATGCGGCGCATGCTGCTGCCCAGCGCGGGGTGAGTCGTGCCAGGGAGGCAGACGTACGGCTGAGGAACGCAGGCCTGGTACACGGAGCGAGCGGCGCCCATCTGACTCCGCCCCCAGTGAGGTCACGCCGGCTGGCGCTGTACCTGAGGGTCGCGATGACAGGAGAAGAGAGATGCCACCGGCAGCAGATGATGGAGAAGTACCTGGTCCTTCCACTTTGGCTGGGGCCCGTCAGGACGCTGGATCTGCGGCTGCTGGGTTCACAGCCCCAGGCAGCCTGGTGAGTCTGTCTCTATGTCTGTTAATGCTTTAGCGCAGAGTCAGGGGGGGGGGAGGGTTAGCCCTCCAAGGGGAGATGAGCAGGGGTTTTACTGAATTGTTGAGTGGTTTTGCAGATTGGTTGTCTGGTTTGCGGCAGGGGGCGGGGCCGTCCCCGGCGGCGGCGTGGGTGCCGCATAATGCGGGCACACCAGCCAGCAGTAGTGTGCCAGTCAGCAGTAGTGTGCCGGTTAGCAGTGGGGTGCCGGCTGGCAGCGGGGTGCCGGTGGCCGGCAGTGGGCAAAGCAGGCAGTAGTGCAGGGGCACAAGGGAGCAGTGGGGAGACGCAGGAAGAGAGTGGGAGGCTCAGTGACACTGCAAAAGGGGAGGTGTATGTCTGTTTTGAGGGGCCATTGGGGGCCCACCTGAAGCAAGAAGTGAGGGAGAAGATTTGGAAAGGGGAATACGTGGATATATTTTCACTGCTCCCTTTGGAGCGTTTTAATCTGGATAGGGCCCCGTAAGGAGGAGAAGAAGGAGGAGGAGGAACGTCGGCGGTATCGGCTGATACCGCGGTCGTTCACGAACTGGTTACAAGCATTTGCTATTTTAGCTAGCGTGATTGGGGAAAAGGCACCTGACAATTGTTCAGGTTTGTTTTGTTACATGGATGCGATAGGGGAGGCGTACCGTGTGTATGGGGGCCTGGCCTGGCTCCGGTACGATGAACAGTTTAGACAGAGGAAGGCTGTGCGCCCTAACATACGTTGGGACCATAAGGATATTGCTTTATGGTTAATGGTGACGTCTCCCATGAAAAGCGGGCAGCCCTTTCGTGGGGACGGGGGGGGGGGCCGAGGGAGGCCACAAACGGGACGGCCATGCAGAAGGGACTCTGTTTTGCCTTTAACGACGGGTCATGCCGGTTTGGGGCAAAATGCAAATTTAAGCATGAATGTTCCTCGTGTGGAGGGACCCATGGTGCAAATAAATGCTTCAGGGGGAAGTCACGGGACGATAATTCAAAAGGGGGCGACGCCGGTTCGGCTGGAAAGGATGCTGGGCTATCTACGTAGATATCCCGACCAGCAGACAGCCGCATTGTTGGAGGAGGGGTTTAAGGAAGGTTTTAAGATACCTTCCGACGTGCGGGTTTCAGGGGTTTTTAGGAGGAATTTGAAGTCCGCAAGGGAACACCCAGAGGTGGTTCAGGATAAATTGTTTAAGGAGGTACAACTGGGTCGTATGGCGGAACCTTTTGGGTCGCCACCATGGCCAGATTTGATAGTCTCGCCATTGGGGGTGGTGCCAAAAAAGGAGGCAAACAAGTTTCGTCTTATACACCATTTATCTTTTCCAAAAGGGGCGTCGGTCAATGATGGCATTGACCCCGACATCTGCTCGGTGGTTTATACATCGTTTGACGCGGCTGTTCAGTGGGTGAAGCGTTTTGGGAAAGGGGCCCGGTTGGCAAAAACTGATATTAAATCGGCATTTCGTTTGCTGCCGGTTCACCCAGCTAGTTTGCGTTTGTTAGGATGTTGTTGGGACGGGGAGTTTTTTGTTGATCGATGTTTACCGATGGGTTGCTCCTTGTCGTGTGCTTATTTTGAGGCCTTTAGTTCCTTTTTGGAGTGGGTGGTTAAGTATGTCTCTGGGTGCAGTTCAGTTATTCATTACCTAGATGACTTCTTATGTATTGGTCCTGGGGGGACTGGGGTATGCGACTTGTTGTTGAGGACGGTTGAAAGGGTGGCGGCAGACTTTGGGGTCCCGCTTGCACCTGGTAAGACAGAGGGCCCTGCGACAGTGATCAGTTTTTTGGGTATTGTCATTGATACCGAGAATATGGAGTGCCGCTTGCCCGAGGAGAAATTGCTGGGTTTGAAGGCTGAGGTAGGGAGGGCATTGCTGGTGAAGAAAATTAGATTGCGGGAATTGCAGTTCTTGCTGGGTAAATTGAACTTCGCGTGTCGCATTATGCCTATGGGCCGCATATTCAGCAGGAGGCTGGCAGCGGCGACAGCAGGGGTGGTACTTCCTCATCATTTTGTCAGATTAGGTCGTGAATTGAAAGGTGACTTGCGGGTATGGGCAACATTTTTGGAGGCTTTTAACGGCAGAGCTTTGTGGATGTCGGACGCCTGTGTGGCCACGGAGCTAGACCTCTTCACAGACGCGGCCGGGAGTGGCGGTTTTGGGGCATATTGCCAGGGACATTGGTGTGTAGGCCGGTGGCCTGAGTCTTGGGTGCAGAGGGGCATGGTAAAAAACTTGGCATTATTGGAGTTGTTTCCTATTTTGGTTGCAGTAGTGGTTTGGGGGGAGTTGTTCCGCAATAGGAAGATTTGTTTTCACTGCGACAATTTAGGGGTTGTCATGGCCATTAACCAATTGTCGGCATCTTCACCGCCAGTGGTCACTATTTTGCAGCAGTTAGTATTGGAATGCCTGGCGTTGAATTTGTGGGTGGTGGCGAGGCACGTCCCCGGTGTCTCTAACGGTATTGCGGATTCTTTATCTCGTTCACAGTGGGAGCGTTTCCGGGAGTTGGCGCCAGAGGCGGACAGGGAGGGGACCGGGTTCCCGAGTCGGCTTTGGGATCTGCTGGACGGGTAGTTGACCAGCTCATCAGGGAATCTTTGGCCCCGAATACATGGTCGGCGTATAATCAGGACTGGCGGAGCTGGTTGGAATGGCGTGAGGTAGCAGGTTTGAAGGAGGATGACGATGAGTTGGCCGTTCTGTTATATATAGGCCATTGTAAGGAGATTGGTTGGTCAGTGGAAAAAATCACGCGCTGCATGGCAGGCTTGGCTTTTGGGTTTCGTGCAGGCGGTAGGCCTGATGTCACTAAGAATTTCCTGATTGCGCAAGCATTGAAAGGTTGGAGGAGAGGCCATGTGGTACAGGATCAGAGAAGGCCGGTTTCCTTTCAGTTGTTGCAGAATATGGGCATGAGGTTAGGGGCGGTTTGTAGTTCCAATTTCGAGGAAAGGTTGTTCGGGGTGGCCTTCTCGCTTGCCTTCTTCGGCGCATTGCGGATAGGTGAGCTCGTGAGTCCAAGTGTGTCCAGGCCGGGTGGCTTGTTGGAAGAGGATGTAGATTTATACTCGGATAGGGTGGAGCTTTTGGTGAGGAGGTCAAAGACGGATCAGTTAGGGAGGGGGAAGAGGGTAGTTCTCTTCTCAGTACCAGGGTCGGATATGTGCCCGGTGGCACGGCTAAGGAGGTTTAAGGAAGTCAGAGTGGGCAGGGGAAGTGATCCTTTGTTGGTGCATGCAAATGGGTCTTTTTTGTCACGGTTCCAGTTCACAAGTGTGTTTAGAGCGGTCCAGCGGACGTTGGGCCTCAAGGGGGAGGAATACGCTGGTCACTCTTTCCGTATTGGGGCCGCAACTGAGGCTGCTAGAATGGGTTTTGGTGATGAGTTAATTAAGCGTATTGGGCGGTGGGAATCGTCTCGTTTTCGTTCTTATGTTCGCTTAGGGGATTGTTGAGGTTGACTGCGTGTTTTTCTGTTTTTAGGGCAATCTCCGTGCCTGATTTGGATTTTAGGACATTCATATGTCTTTTGGGGAGCTTTACGGGCGGATGTCAGACCGAACGGCCGCCAGCTGGGTTTGGATAGAGAGGAGGCATTGGTCCGCTGGCTGGGGAAGCGCGGTATGGTATGGAGTGGAGTGTTGCAGGAATTTCACCGTTTTGTTCGGCTCGATAGGGCTCCCGATATATTAGTGTTGCATGTTGGTGGGAACGACCTTGGGGGCAGACCATTTAGGGAGTTGATACGGGATATCAAGTTTGATCTCCTGAGTTTATGGGCAATGTTTCCGGACGTGATCACGGTTTGGTCGGACATTGTGCCTCGCCAATATTGGAGGGCTGCAAGGTCGGCTGACAAGCTCAATAAGGCACGGATTAAAGTTAACAGGGCGATTGGGCGTTTTATGGCCAGGAACGGGGCTGTGGTGGTGAGGCACAGGGAACTGGAGTCTGGTGCCGGGGCATTTTGGAGAGGGGACGGTGTGCACCTGAATGCTGTAGGGATAGATATTTGGTCTTTGGGACTACAAGAGGGAGTTGAAACAGCGTTCCGGATGTGGGGGGGGCGCACAGGGTTAAGGGTTTAATCCCGTGCTTGGTGGCGGAGGGGGGTCCTCGAGGTTAGTGGCATTGAGGCTTAATTATGCGGCGGGGAGGGCCCCATGAGGGGGCTGGACTCCCCTGGGTGAGGTTAAGTAATGAGCACTGGGTGTTGACAATTGGTGCCCTCGAGCCAATCGCTATCGGCTGGGGGTAAGAACTCCTGGAAGTGCTTGAACGTGTGGATAGATTTATTGGGGGCCTCGGGGACCACCTCCGTGGGGAATGTTTTGGTTATTGTTAAACTTGTATTGTTTCAATAAAGATGGCCGCTGTGGCCAATTTTATCCAACAGGAGAGCTGTGTCATTTTTGGGTGGATATATGGGCACAGCGATTAGACAATACCCTGTCATGTAGGAGCCGGACTTGAGGCAAAGCCATGGGGTAGGCTCCCCTGACAGGGTTTGTAGGGAGCTGATTAGCAGGATAGTCATAGAAGGGGTGTCAAAGGAGAGGGTCATAGGGGGGGGGGCTTAACGGGGTGTTGGAAGGGTTTATAAGCGGGGTTCAGGCGGGAAATAGGGGTCACTGGGAGAATTTTTCAACAGCTCCCACCCACCCTCCCTATTTTTTAGAAGGTTTTAGGTAAAATAATTGATATAATGTCTTTTTGTCACAGTGGCCTGTGCGGAGGGGGGTCCTCGAGGTTAGTGGCATTGAGGCTTAATTATGCGGCGGGTAGGGCCCCATGAGGGGGCTGGACTCCCCTGGGTGAGGTTAAGTAATGAGCACTGGGTGTTGACAATTGGTGCCCTCGAGCCAATCGCTATCGGCTGGGGGTAAGAACTCCTGGAAGTGCTTGAACGTGTGGATAGATTTATTGGGGGCCTCGGGGACCACCTCCGTGGGGAATGTTTTGGTTATTGTTAAACTTGTATTGTTTCAATAAAGATGGCCGCTGTGGCCAATTTTATCCAACAGGAGAGTTGTGTCATTTTTGGGTGGATATATGGGCACAGCGATTAGACAATACCCTGTCATGTAGGAGCCGGACTTGAGGCAAAGCCTAGGGGTAGGCTCCCCTGACAGGGTTTGTAGGGAGCTGATTAGCAGGATAGTCATAGAAGGGGTGTCAAAGGAGAGGGTCATAGGGGGAGGGGCTTAACGGGGTGTTGGAAGGGTTTATAAGCGGGGTTCAGGCGGGAAATAGGGGTCACTGGGAGAATTTTTCAACAGCTCCCACCCACCCTCCCTATTTTTTAGAAGGTTTTAAGTAAAATAATTGATATAATGTCTTTTTGTCACAGTGGCCTGTGCGGAGGGGGGTCCTCGAGGTTAGTGGCATTGAGGCTTAATTATGCGGCGGGGAGGGCCCCATGAGGGGGCTGGACTCCCCTGGGTGAGGTTAAGTAATGAGCACTGGGTGTTGACAATTGGTGCCCTCGAGCCAATCGCTATCGGCTGGGGGTAAGAACTCCTGGAAGTGCTTGAACGTGTGGATAGATTTATTGGGGGCCTCGGGGACCACCTCCGTGGGGAATGTTTTGGTTATTGTTAAACTTGTATTGTTTCAATAAAGATGGCCGCTGTGGCCAATTTTATCCAACAGGAGAGTTGTGTCATTTTTGGGTGGATATATGGGCACAGCGATTAGACAATACCCTGTCATGGAAAACATCCCTGGGAACAAGTGCAGATTCTCTCTATAAATGCAGATTCTCTTCTGTTACAGCACTTTAAAATATCACAATAAACATGACATTGCTCTCTGTGAAACAAATGTGAAATGGACAATGTCAGTGGACTGGCCCGTTATCAGGGCCAAAGACCTGGTTTATTTTACTTGGATCTGTCTCCAATTTTAATAGTTTGTTTGCCTTATATAAAGATTACATATGCGTGTTGCTGCCAACAGTCCACAGTCTTCTGTTCTTTTAGAGCTGTGTTAATATTTTGGGACAAACATTTCCAGCACTTAGAAAATGTTAAAAGCAAAGTTTGTATGGCTGTGGGGAATATAGTGAATGTCACCTACCTCCTGATGTGCCAATGTCAATTCTGGGGATCACTTCAAAATTCCAGGAGATATGCTGGGTGCAGCCTGGAAAAAATACTGTATCAATCGTCACATCCATGAACAAAATCTTGTGAATGGATCGGTGGGTGTGCATCCAATATGTCTGTGAAATATGTAATTCACAGCAGAGCCGGCACCACCACTAGGCAGCTCTAGGCATTTGCCTAGGGCTCCGGCACCTGGAGGGCGGCAGTTCGCCCCTCACCCCCAGCGAACTGTGTAAAAAACTTGCTGGAGCGGTCAGGGGTGTCCGTGCGACAGTGGTACGGCGGGGTCCCTGCAGTGAATAGAAAATAACTAGCACTATGCGCGCGGCGGCGCGGGAAGCGCTAGTTATTTTCTATTCACTGCAGGGACCCCGCCGGCCGCAGCCAGCTTTACACACATGACGGCGCCGCAGGTACCACTGCCGCACGGACACCCCTGACTGCTCCTTCACTGCAGGGATGCTGGGGCCGCAAGTTTTTTCCACAGGTACCACCACACCCCCCCCCCGGCACCGGGGCGCCCTCACCCTGACTTACCTGGGGCGCTCCGGTGCCTTGCACCGGCCCTGATTCACAGACATAAAAGGGCAGCCCTAACATAACTGATGTGATATTGAGATATTTCCTCCTACATCCTTGCTGTAATACGTCAGCATTGCATCAAGGATGATGCACCACAATGGATCGATATGCCATTGAAGCGAATGGGAGTGAGCATGCCTCAGAGCACCTTTACATATGCATGCACATTCCATGTCATTCGATGGTCACCGACCATCGAATTATGTGGGTGTTCCCCACCATTCACAAGGCAGAGTTACGTTGATTTGCAAGGATGCGAATACAAATCCAAGGGAATCAACCAGAATAACCCCCACTGGACGATAAACATGAAAATGTAATTCTGACTGGTCGTTATCGTGCATATGCCACACTAGCCTTCCCTCCAGGTAAAGGCTTCTGAAAATCGTCTGGTCCTCGAGGCCCTGTTATGATCCGCTTCTGGTGGGTTTGTGTAAATGCAGCCTGACTCTTGTATTTGTTCTGTGTGCAGTTCACCTGTCACATAATTAGGCAATTAGCACTCTGCCTTGTGTGTCAGACTGCTCACCTGCAGTGACTTTCCTCATTTAGGGGGCTTGTCCATTCCTGCTGTTCTGATTGGATATTACTCCCTATATTACCCAGCCTGCCCTAAGCTCTGTGCTGGTTATACTGCTTGTTTCTAGCTTTTGCTGCAGATCATACTCAAGGTGCCCATACACGTACTCATTACCTGGTACTTTTTGTGCTACAATAGCATCGTTGTGCATGCGATGCAATGCTATTTTAGCACAAAAAGTACCGGGTAATTGGTACGTGTATGGGCACCTTTAAGCAGCCCATAAGCAGCCCATACACGCTGCTTTATGGGCGTGCTTTCCGTGCTGTACTAGCACGGATCAAATCGCATTGCATTGCATGTGCACACGTTGTGCATGCAATGCGATGCGATTTGATGAGAACTAGGTACAAAACGTATGTGCAAGCACATACTTTTTGTACTGTGCGATGAGGTGCGCGGGAGCGCGCACCTCAAAGCACACATCGGGTCAGCTCTCATAGCAGCGTGTATGGGCTGCTATACACGCTGCTCTGTGGGCGTGCTGTACTAGCACGGATCACATTGCATTGCATTGCATGTGCATCCGTTGTGCATGCAATGCGATGCAATTTGATGAAACCTAAGTACAAAAAGTATGTGCAAGCACATACTTTTTGTACTTAGGTTTCATCAAATTGCATCGCATTGCATGCACAACTGATGAACATGCAATGCAATGTGATCTGTGCTAGTACAGCACGGAAAGCACGCCCTCATAGCAGCGTGTATGGGCTGCTTTAGTCCTTCCTAACTAAAGGAGCCCGGACCGTTCGTTTTGTACTATGCGATGCGCGCTCCCGCGCATCACATAGTACGGTACAAAAAGTATGTGCTGCACATACTTTTTGTACTAGCTATACATCGCATCGGATGGCATTGCATGCACACCGCATGCACTAGGCATGCGATCCGATGCGTGCTAATTAAGACCCAAACGGATCCGTTAAACGGACCGTGCATGGGCCCCTTAACCCTGATCTAATTCTGACTAGCCTGTATTACCCTGAGATACGTTAGCTTGCTATTTCCCTGCAAGTGTCGGCTCCTGGGTGCTAGAGCTTTTTATGTACCTGTGTTAACTCATTTGTCTGTCTTTAAACAGAACTGCCCCAAAGACTGGTCCTGCTGAATGTCGTGTCGCTAGTAGCATCTACTGCGCTAAGTAATATATATGTACTGTCTGTTTTGCTACTGGCGACCTTTCTTACACCGGCCCAGCCTCTCTATATCTGCCCACCTGTGCCGGCTCTGCAATTCGGTCCTGTTTCTTGTCTGCCTGTACTATTTTGTATTTAGACACTGCCTGGGCCGGCACCTCTAATGCCATTGTGGTTCAGTACCCAGTGCTTGGTAATTTCATTTCCGGTATGGTAGAGCTTGTGTATATTATCTGCCAAAGTGGTCGCGTGCTAGTCGCACACTAGTGTGTTAAGGTTAGTATTTGTCTTGTGTGTCTGTTCCTTCCTTTTGTGTCCCAGTCTGACTCCAGTCCTGTATTTGCTTTGCCCATCCTCCTGTAGCAGCCTTGTCCACCTTAAAGACCTGGTGGCACCCCATTACCTGGTGGACCTAATCCGCCGGGGAAAAGTGGCAGTTATAGGTGAAGCCATAGCCTGCAGGAGGTTTTATGGACTGCTTGGCAAGTGCAACAGCGCCACCTATACCACCTTGGTGGCATCCCTAACAGGCCCCCCCACCACAGGAAGGTAGTCAAGTCTCTAGCATGTTCCCTGGTGTCTCCACTTCCCCCTTCTAGCTGAGTAAATGCCAGAATTTCCGGGTCTTCGGAGAGGTAGTGGGGCTAAAATCCAGCAAATTAGCCCTGCCCCCCCTCCAAAGGCCCATAAATAGCGGCGTTTGTGTGAAATGTAGACTTCTGTGTGGTATGGGGACGGGACTTGGTGACGTCACTTCGTCCCCTGCACCCTCAGACATGCTGCCGCTGCCTCTGTGTCTCCTCTCTGAGAGGAGATCTCATAAATTGGCAAGTATTCGTGTACGCACCTGAACTACTCTTCCCCTTCTGCTGGTCGCTAGTTGTAGCCATATTAGTCGGATCTGGGACGGATATTAGACAGCACTTACATAGACAGCCATTACATCAACACCATTAGTTCGACAGCTCAATAGGTCGACATGGTTTTAGGTCGACATGGTTTTAGGTCGACATGTCATTAGGTCGACATGTCATTAGGTCGACATGTCATTAGGTCGACATGTTTTAGGTCGACACTGCCATTAGGTCGACAGTGTCGGATCTGGGACGGATATTAGACAGCACTTACATAGACAGCCATTACATCGACACCATTAGTTCGACAGCTCAATAGGTCGACATGGTTTTAGGTCGACATGGTTTTAGGTCGACATGTCATTAGGTCGACAGTCAAAAGGTCGACATGGTTTTTTCACTGTTTTTTGGCCGAAATGTCGACACAGTCGACATGGACACAGTTTGAAGTGAACCGCAGCCCCTCACATCGCTCGCTTTGCTCGCAATGCTTCGGGCACACTATTTTATTCTCCCACCACGCCCTAGTGGATAGTAGGGCATGAAATACCGCCTGTCGGCACATGTCGGCTCAAAAAACAGTGAAAAAAACCATGTCGACCTTTTGACTGTCGACATAGACACTGTCGACCTAATGGCAGTGTCGACCTAAAAACATGTCGACCTAATGAGCTGTCGACCTAATGACATGTCGACCTAATGGTATGTCGACCTAAAACCATGTCGACCTATTGAGCTGTCGAACTAATGGTGTCGATGTAATGGCTGTCTATGTAAGTGCTGTCTAACAATAGTCCGGATACCTATTAGTCAGTGCTTATGTACAGACCTGGGGGCCAACTGTATATTGTGTTTTATTCTGCGGGAAAGGGAGATTTTAAAGGTTTGCTAGTGTGGCTGTAATTCGCTACAATAACTGATTTACTTGCCTCTCGTGTTCAGCACATGTCCTTGGGCTTTACAATGTGATAACAATTAACTGTGATGTTAAAGAACATACAATTGAGCATCTCTATAGACAATACTGAAGTGCTATAAATAACTCATGGACTAGGGAGCACATGTATATAAACTAAAACCTTTATAAGGAGACACTGGGAGATACTGATTACTTGGATTGTCCATCGAAGATGAGGCTTGTGCTGCTTATAATTAGCACAGTGGCAAGTGCTGATACTACAGCCCTAATATGTATAGTACAGGGTTGCACTGAACAGCATACTCTAAATGCAGCTTTCAGGCACGCAATCCCAAAACAACAATTAAAAAAATAACCATTTTTAATGGGTTAAGTATATCAGGAGATACAGGGGGTCATGGAATATTCACCAAACTTAGGATGTAAAATCGTGGGTGGGACGAGGGATGTTTCCCACATAACTCTGAAACAAAGCAGCCAATTGCAAAGGCAATATTTTTCAGCAGATCTATAAACCAAAAACTTTGGAATATGCCACAGACACCGGCATCATAGAAATAATCATAAAAATCCTCCTTCCACTATTATTATATAGATATAGGCAAGCATCCATTCATCCATATCTCCTATATATTTGGCTACATCTGTCACTCAAAGTGGGTGTCTGTGTCTATAACGCTCTGTTCCTGGACTTTCCTCTTAATGTGTGATTGCCTTCATCTGTGCTGAACACCTTTCTGAGAAATTAACCTGTTTAAAACAGGTGATGGCAATCATACATTAAGGGGAAGTCTAGAAACAGAGCATTGTGTCCCTCCTGGAGAGGGTCATGTTGGGAGGTATGTGACAGAGAACCAGCCCAGTGAGCCCACAGACAGTGCCAGACACCCACTGCCTTCCCATGTTGCCCAGCACTGCTACTCCACAGCCACCAGGTGAGCGCCCCCCTCCCGCGATTTGCGGCAAAACCTCCCCCCCCGCACCGCACGCCCCCCCCCTCCCGCGATTCGCGGCAAAAACACCCGCTCCCCCGCGACCCCCCCTACCGCGATTCGCAGCAAAAACACCCCCGCGACCCCCCCTCCCGCGATTCGCTGCAAAAAGAACCCCCCCACGACCCCTCCCGCAATTCGCGGCATAACCACCACCCCGCGACTCCCCCCTCCCGCGAATCGCGTAAAAAACACCCCCCCCCCCCGCGACCTCCCTCCCGCGATTCGCGGCAAAAAGAACCCCCCCCGCGACCCCCCCTTGCACGATTGGCGGCACCCCCCCTGCGACCCCCCTCCCGCGATTCGCGGCACCCCCCCCCCGCAATTCGCAGCAGCCCCAGAATTAAATTGCACATGGAAAACACTGACATGGCTATGGTCGACAATGAAAAAGGTTGACATGAGTTTTTGAAGATTTATTTTTAATTTTTTTAATTTTTTCATATTCATTGTCATGTGTCGACATGGACACCAATGAAGTGGCAAACTTATGTCAACATTTACATGTGTTGACCTTTCTGTGTTGATTTTTTCTTGTGGCGATTCGCGTCACACCCCCCCGCAACCCCCCCTCCCGCGATTCGCGGCACCCCCCGTGACCCCCCACCTCCCGCAATTCGCTGCAACCCCCCCACCGGAACCCCTGTGAACCCCGCCCTCCCGCGATTCGTGGCACCCACCCCCGCGACCCCCCCCTCCCGCAATTCGCGGCACCTCCCCGTGATTCGCGGCAGCTCCAGAATTAAATTGCACATGGAAAACACTGACATGGCTATGGTCGACAATGAAAAAGGTTGACATGAGTTTTTGAAGTTTTTTTGTCATTTTTTTAATATTTTCATATTCATTCTCATGTGTCGACATGGACACCAATGAAGTGCCACACTTATGTCAACATTTACATGTGTTGACCTTTCTGTGTTGATTTTTTCTTGTGGCGATTTGCGTCACACACCCCCCCACCCCACCCCCCACCCCCACAACCCCCACTCCCGCGATTCACGGCACACACACACACACACCTCCCCCGCGATTCTCGGCACCCCACCCCGTGACCCCCCTCCCATGATTCGCCGCAACCCCCGCCCCGTAACCCCCCCTCCCGCGATCCGCGGCACCCACCGCCGCGACCCCCCCTCCCGCAATTCGCGGCACCCCCCCGCGATTCGCGGCAGCTCCAGAATTAAATTGCACATGGAAAACACTGACATGGCTATGGTCGACAATGAAAAAGGTTGACATGAGTTTTTGAAGTTTTTTTTTTCATTTTTTGAATGTTTTCATATTCATTCTCATGTGTCGACATGGACACCAATGAAGTGCCACACTTATGTCAACATTTACATGTGTTGACCTTTCTGTGTTGATTATTTCTTGTGGCGATTCGCGTCACCCCCCCCGCAACCCCCACTCCCGCGATTCACGGCACACACACACCCCCCCCGCGATTCTCGGCACCCCACCCCGTGACCCCCCCTCCCGTGATTCACGGCACACCCCCCGCGACCCCCCCTACCATGATTCGCCGCAACCCCCGCCCCCGTAACCCCCCTCCCGCGATTTGCGGCAACCCACCCCGCGACCCCCCTTCCGCGATTCTCTGCAATCCCTCCCCTCCCGCGATTCGTAGCATCCACCCCCCCACAACCCCCCCTCCTGCAATTCGCGGCACCCCCCGCGACCCCCCCTCCTGCAATTCGTGGCACCCTCCGCGACCCCCCCTCCCGCGATTCGCGGACACCTAAGTTGCAATACAGGGCATCTTTCATACAATTCTAACCATATTTCTCATATACAAACGTTCACAAATTAAGGGGGCGCAGCCCCTTACGACGGTGTGAAGAGCGCCCGTAGGGCGCGATGAATCACCTAGTATGCCTATATTTGGTCACTGGAAACATTACGGATCTGATTCTGAGCTGCAGATAAAGTGCCTGTAAGTTACGGGGCAGGAGTGGAAGCCTGTAGAGATGGGGCGTTCGCGAACGAAGCGTTTCTTTTGGACGGATCACTTAAAAGAATGAGTGAGCCGCCGATCCCGGAAAGGTGAACCGTCATTCATTAACTCTGATTTTTTTTGTTGTTGAATATGGCCCATCCACCCGCCCGATGGTGCTTAGCAATTCAAGTGCTGGGGAAATCTCGCGAGAGCTACTGACCTCTCGCGAGATTTCATGCTTCATTATTACGAAATTAACTTTTCTCCCCCCAAAGCGAGCAGATGATTCAGCTAAAAGATCCGGATCTTCCTTCGGGTTGATCGCTGGATCCCAGCTCTTTGATGCCCCATTGTATGTAAACCATTAATAGGCGCTGATGTGTGCTGCTCTCAGAACCTGGAACATTGCATTCTGGGAAATGTTCACTGCATAGTTGCCTACCCTCCTGCATTCTGCAGGAGACTCCCTGAAATAGCAGCAATCTCCCTCTCTCCCTCATTAGTCTAGTAATCTCCCTCATGTCACCTAGCCCACATTACACTGTTACAGTTTTAGGGAAAAAAGGAATGAGAGATAGATACATTTACATTGAATCATCAGCACCATTTCCCAGCACTTTACCAAGTATAGTAGCTCTTACTAACGGCCCATCTACATTTTTATAAAAGTAATTTTAAAAGATTCCTCTCAGATGTAGCAGTACACACCCACGCTTCTAGGTGCCACGTTCACAATCTCTTTTCAAAATCTCTCCATATATGGAACTAGCCATGCCCTTTGGGTGGAGCATGACACGCCCCCTCAATAGGGCACTGTGCAAAATTATATTACCAACTATAATCTCCCTGAAAATAGTTTTCAAAAGTAGGCAAGTATGGTTCATTGACGTAGGCTCACGTGATGATGGCGCTGCCCGTGCACTATGGCCCTTATTCTGATTCACTCTCAGAGGCCAATTCCTTCTCAAATGGACAAAACCATATGCACTGCAGGGGGCAGATGTAACGTGCATAAAGAATTAGACTTGGGTGAGTTATTTTGTTTTTGTGCAGGGTAAATACTGACTATTTCATTTTTACACTGCAATTTAGATCTCACGTTGAAGTAAATCCCCATCCAAATAAAATTCTCTCTGCACAAGTTACATCTGCCCCACCTGCAGTGCACATGGTTTTGTCCATTTGAGGAGTAAACTAGAATAACCCCCTATGTAAGAACAGCGTACGCCGCACTGTAACGAGGATGGGTTAAATGACTAAATGTTCAAAGCCACGATCATCAGCAACACGAATCTTAGTATAATATGCGAGGAAAGCTAAAGAAATGCGACTTCTGCATATTAAATTGTCAATTTACAATTACAAGTTCTTAACCCCTTTCACACCGCATAGCTTAAACTGTATATTACCCGTTTAATTGCGGTCTGAAAGGGGTATTACCGTTTCAATGCCGTTTTTTACCATCACTTTTTTAAACGTGTAGGATCCTGCTTTTAACACGTTTCAAAATACTGGCATTCTGTAACCGGTAAATTGACAATGGAGCTTTCACATTGCAGCTGTCCCGGTTTTAAAACGGTAAAAAAAAGGCAAATGTTTATTTGTATTAGTAAATATATTTTATGTTTATGTCACAAGGTGTAAGTGGAATCCTCCCCAGCATCACCCCCTAACTCTCCCACAGGTTGCTAAAGCTGGTTTCACATTGCAAACCTGCTTTCAACCCGTTTTTGTAAACGTGTCTGAAAAAGGGGTCAAAAGCCATTTAAACCCCTTTCATATTGCATGTTGTAAACCATGTTGTACAACTTTCACCCTGGGGGGCAAACACAAGCAAGTGGCCCTGGTTTTGCTACCAGCACACATATCCTGCCCAAATGTAAAAGACTATAAGAAGCAAAATGTGCGCTTACCATTTTGTGATGAATCGCACAATAGAATGATGATGGCAAAATGGTTAGATACTTGTAGAAACTGTAGATTTCCGCTATGTCATCTGCTTTCATACATTCCGAGGATTGATTTAGGTGTCAAACAGCATTGCTTATAGCACATGTGATGCTTCCGATCTGCACACGCCGCTATTATGCCATCAGACCCCTCCAGTTGCGACTATTATGCCATCAGACCCCTTTAAGTGATACTTTTATTCCATTAGATGCCTCCACATGCCACTATTATGCCATCAGACTCCTCTGTATGCATACCTCCCAACTGTCACGATTTTAGAGGGACAGTCCCGATTTTCGGGTGCTGTCCCACCCGCGGCAGGCATTGTCCCGCTGCGGGGGGTGGCAGTTGGGAGACCCCCCAAACTAGTAGAATAGACGCTGTGCGCATGCACCCTCATTTGCATACGCCCCGCCCCCTTTCCCTATTTCTACATGTCAAAAGTTGGGAGGTATGTGTATGCCAACGCTCACACACACTGATGATGATAGACTGATGCGCAGACAGATGCTGATACCGACACATATATGCTGACATATTGACAGACAGCTGCTGACACACAGACACATGCTGATACACAGCTGTCAACAGATGTGTGCTGACACAGATATGCAGACAATGCTAGCATGCTGTACATTAAATTCCCTATAGATTGTAAGCTTGCGAGCAGGGCCCTCACACGTTTGACTGTCTGTAAATGTCCAGTTTGTTGTATCACTGGCTCCTATTGCAGAGCGCAATGGAATATGCTGCGCTTTATAAGAAACGGTTAATAAAAAAAATAGTGTATTAAAGAGATTGAAGCCGATATTTCTACATTTCACCACTAGAGGGCAGGGTAACTTGCTGCTCTAGATGTATATCTCAAGGTGTCACACAGTAAAACCAATGCTGCAGATCCAGGACAGCAATGACATTATATTTGGCTGCTGTACAACATTGGAGGCTTGTTGGGGATACACAGAAACCCCAATCATTTATAGAGTGTGATTGTAATCTCTGAGTATTATTCCTATTGATTTAATTGTTATCTGCTGTGCTTTTATCTGCTGATAAGCATTCCGCAGTGTTTGCCATGCCTAGCTATTTGCATACAGTTTCATTTATTAGGTGAAGCAGGGATAGGAGGCATCAAGCCTTAGCCGAGATTCCGTCTCCTCTATTCTCTCTGCTCGCTCTCTGTGATTTATTGCCATTGTGTGCAGCAGCCATGGCGAAGAGTGCATTGTATTTCCTCATTGCCTTTGTAGCACTCGGACATTACACTGAGGCGAGGTGGATGCCATGGGAACTGAGTACGGTAAGATGTTTAATTATGGGGTAGGTGGGATGTTGGGTGGATGCATCAATGCTGAACTGATAACCACCAACAACTGCCTCACTAAAATGAGAACACATTCTAGGGGTAAATGCAGTTTCTGCAGGACGTAGCTGCTGTTATTAACACCCATACAACCCCCCATCCTCGTGACATGCAGTCATTGTTTTATATCGCACACATTCTGCAGCGCTGTACAAGAGGACAATATATACAGACATTCCAGTTCCTGCCCAAGTTAGGTTGTGTTCTTACCACAGACCCACTCACCAGGACAATGGCCCCTATTCTGGTTGGATCGGGCAGACGCGTGTGCGTATGGACGGACCGAGCGGATCACGCACTCTTTCGGTTAGCGTGAGTCCGCCCACAGAACATACGCACACGGACGGTGGGATAAGCCGACAATGGGGAGTGGCGTGCATATGAGCGTACGCTACCGTGCTCTGATGGTTCGCAGCCTTTTCGCTCGGGGACTGAGCGTGTTTTCCCGATCGTTAGAGGAAGCGTATGTCCGAGCATGGTGGTGTACGCTTCACATATATGGTCCTGCATGAAGGGTGTAGATGTTTAAAAGAGACCTAATTCCACATATTCGAACATGTGTATTTGGCCTACAAAACAATACAAAGAATCCTACCTTGGAAAGGTGTAAAGTGTAGAAAGTGAACCTTCCAGTGTGTTTCAGTGCTGTGGATGGCGTGCAGGTACTCAAATGACCTAATTAACTAAATTTGTCGCAGCATTGCTAATTATTGCGTTCAGGCGTCAGTGTTGTAGGTGTGTTGAGTGTTAATTAGCCGACCGATTGTGGCCGGACTCAGGCGGATGGTCCGATGGTTTTGGGGCATAAGCGTCCCAACCGCTCTCCGAGCGAGGCGGATGCACCTCCGTGCAGTTTAGTACACACCCCCGTGTACGCCCAAGGATACGCCCAGTTTTGCCCTATTTTCTGGCCTCTCCCCTAAACTTGCCCACATTACACCCCCTTTGTCCGTCTCTGATCGGACAGGACTTTTGGATCGGAGAGTTGCGTCCGCGAGCGTTGTGCTGCCGTCGCACATGCGTATTGCGAGTGGTACGCATGCGTAGAATAAAAAAAAGGCGTTCCGTCCAAACGCAGACAGAACCGATCCGACCAGAATAACCCCCAATGTCAGTAAGTCCCCATACACACTAAGCGATATTACAAGCGATATAGTTAATTTTTGGCCCTTCAGAGCGATATTGTGTGTAATATTGCTTAGTGTGTATGCTCAATATACGATGCACATGTCTGGAGGTCGTTAACGATGTCTTCCGTCATCTGTACATGCAGCTCAATTTTGAATATATCTGCAATGGCTGCATATACAGAGCAGCAGAGGCAGGATGATGTCACTGAACGATATCATTAACAATCTCATTTAGTTTGTATGCACATTCGCCTGGGAGTTCAAGCAAAATAGTTGACAGTATCCTTTGCAAACGATATCATCTGGTGTGTATACTTCAGACTCTTTAGAGCAGGGGTGGCCAAACCGGTCCTCGAGATCTACCAACGGTCCAGACCACCTAGCTGGTGCACAGCTGTAGTCATTACTAACTGTCACATTTTCAAACATGCTGCATTCATTCCTAACTGACACATTCTTCAGATCCACAGGTGGTCTGAAAAACATGAACTGTTGGTAGATCTTGATGACAGGTTTGGCCACCTCTGCTAACCACTGGCCAGCAATGCTAACCACTGTGCTATTATATCTAGAGGAGATATTAGCACAGCATTTTCTTATTATATGATCCTGTGGGGTCTACGGTGATAACCAATTTCTCTGTCTTTTTTTTTTTCTTCCACCTATTACAGAAGATTTCATTGATTTTATTTGCGGCTCCTCATTTTCTTAGTTTACCGCAATGCCCTTCTATGGAGACCGTTGGCTGTGTCTGTTCTTTGAACAGTGTTACCTATAACGGGCAGCTGGAGTGTCCAAAACTGGATCCCCTCTAGACTGGTCTATGAAGGTCGATCAGTAAAGGTCGACACAAGCATTAGGTCGACAGATAAAGGGCCAGATTCTCTAAACTTCAAAAGTGATAAAATGGAGAGTGATAACCAGCCGGCCAATCAGCTCCTACCTGCCATGTCACAGACTGTGTTTAAAAAATATCAGGTAGAAGTTGATTGACTGGCTGTTTATCACTCTCCATTTTATCACTTTTGAAGCTTAGAGAATCTGGCCCTCAATGTCAAACTGAGTTAAAAAAAAAAGTCTCAAATTCCGACGTAAGCCGACATGGACACCGTATCAGTGTTCCACGACCCCTCGCTGCGCTTGCCATGTTTTGGGGCACGTTGCCTCGCTGCTTTTGGCACACTATTATATTCTCCCTATATGCCCTAGTGGATGGCAGGGTATGATACACCACCTGTGCGGAAAATGAATCTGCCCCCGAAGTGATGTGACTGCTATTAATTCAGCTTCCTCTATAACAGGGCTGGGCAACACTGGCCCTCCAGATGTTAATGAACTACACATCCCAGGATGCTTTGCATTAGTTTTGCTATGTGGCCATGCTGAAACTGATGCAAGGCATGCTGGAATGTGTAGTTCATCAACATCTGGAGGGCCGGTGTTGCCCAGCCCTGCTCTATAACCAAACGGCGTCCTATTTCAGAATGGAATATTTGTATTAATAAGTTCTCTGCATGTGTCTCCATATAACCAAAGATATGCCACAGGGTTTCCTACCCTCCCGGAAAGTCCGGAAGGGTCCCAGAAATCGGGTCCCCCTCCCGACCCCCCGGAAAGGACGGCAACCCTCCCGCATTATCCTACCTCTCCGGGGGAGAGGGGGTCCGTGGGGGGTTCGGTGGGTCAAATTACGCAATCGCGCCACTTAAACCCCCGCTCCCTGCAGTGCAATGCATAAAATACCAGCATTGCACGGCGGGGGGCGTGGCTAAAATGACGCGATCGCTCTAGCCATGCCCCTAAACGGCTCATCACATCCGTGGCTCCGCCCCCTTTCCCTCCCGGCTTTGGACCCGCCCCCCTTTCCTATACTGAGCTGGCTGCTCTCTCTCGGAGAGAGCAGCCAGAAAGTCAGCAACTATGATATACCAGCTAATAAACTATAATGGAGAAATGTTACTGACGACGCATCTGTTTGCTCCCTACAGCAGGTGAAGAGTATCACTTGGGAAAACTGCGACTCAGGAAAACTCCCCGGCACAATCAAAAGCCTCTCTATTAACCCCGATCCCGTATCTATGCCTGGAGAAGTGACCGTCTCTATAGTCCTGAACACAGATGTCCCCCTGAGCTCTCCCCTCCAGGTAAAGCTAGCATCCTGTCCGTTTCTTATCAAAAAATAGTAGAGAGAACAAAACTTACATAGTTACATAGTAGGTAAGGCTGAATAAACACTTGCGTCCATCTAGTTCAACCTATGTTTATAATAGCTTATCCCTTGTTGTATAGTAAGTTACGATATTTTAAAGACAGATTATGTTACTTATTCGTACCCATGGATGTTTTTAACCAATAAATGTTAATCCAACCTTATTTTAAATGTATTTATAGTGCAGGGTTGCCTACCCTCCCGGAATGGCCGGGAGGATCCCGAAATTCGGGTCACCTTCCCGGACCCCCGGAAAGGTGGCCATCCTGGATTCCGGGGGCCCCCCGCTCCCCCCCTGATTGCGCCCCCCCCCCCTGACCGCAGCGTTTAAATTACCTTATCTCTGCAGATCTCTGGGGAGAGGGCGGGGCTAAAGTGTCATAATCGCATCATTTAGCCCCGCCCCCTTCACGGAGATAGGCAAATTGAGTAACTTTCCTTCATGGGGCGGGGCTTAATGATGTCACGTTTAAGCCCCGCCCCCGAACTCCTGTTGAAAGTCTCCTCTCCGGGCTTCTCCCGGAGAGGAGCTTTTTGAAAGTCGGCAAGCCTGGTATACTGTCTGCTGACACCACTTCTCCAGAATGGCAGTTGTGTTTGTATAGTTCACTGCAAGGACAAATAAGGGTGAGGATCACTGCCACAGAAATCATCATTAGTGTCCTGTCCTGTGTACTGGACAGGCTGCTGACCACTCTTGCTGGGCAGTCCCTGGACGGGTTGCTCTAAATAAAAAATGTGGTGAAAACAGTTATCAGGGTTTTTACCGCATTTTTGTATGCACCAACACCTGAACGCCTGGTTACCGCCGCAAGGGGTATCACCAGCTTCTGTTTAGGACCTTGCTGCCCAGCACTGTAAGTGCTGCTACACCCCCCCCCCCCACACACCTGTGTCATGGCAGACTCCTGCTGTGCTGCCCGGGCCAGTGACCTCCTCCTCTTCCCTATCACCGTACTTCCCCTTCCGGGTGCAGGGAGGAGGAGGAGGAGAGCAGCAGCAGCAGCTGGGCACAGCAGGAGGGGGGAGAGCCGCAGTGGACCAACTTTGGCGTCACCCGCTGTTTCGCAAAATGCAGCTCTTAACGCAAGAGCTGCCCTTTGTCATAATGGTATATGTTAGTGCGTATGCGATTATTATTGATGTGGTAGCCGGCGATGTGCAGCGAAGTGGGGCAGCGAAAGTTAGTGCATCCCCCCTGTCTGTGCTCCTAATGAATATACAGTACATCAGCGTGTTATACAGGCCAGCTAATTATTTCTTACTAGTTAAAAGCCTGTCGAAATGACGGCTTTTAAAATGTACTTTCACTTTAAGCTGTGACAGTTTTTACTTTCACTTTGAGCTGTGACAATTTTTATCCCACAAACTCTCCACCCCACCCCCCAGTCCCTATCTGCTCCTATCTCCAATCTCTGTTTTCACAGCTCCCTCTCTCCATATCCAGCAAGTATGAAACAGATCAGTGTCCCTGCAAAAATTGCTTTCAATGGCACTAGTGGCCAGTGGCCTCTAGTGGTCACTGGCAGTACTTCATCTCACAGAGGTGAGGAGCAGTTAGCCTTTTATGTATATAGATGTTTCTAAACTCATAAAATGCTCCAACTCTCATATATAATCCAGAAGAAAAATACAAATATATTCAATATTCCAGATATCAGGGTTATCTGCTTTCTAGTAAGCCAATTGTTTTGTGAACTTGATTCTTCTATCTTTGTGCATGTACCATACTCGCCAAACAGTCCCCACCCACATATCAGCATTATACGTGATGTATATGGGAAGACAGAACATGCTCAAAGACCAGGTTTATTTCTGTTATTTCCTCCTGTGACCTAGATAAAAATCTCAGCAGAGAAGGAATTGCTGGGCGAATGGCTGACCGTCCCCTGTATCGACCAGTTTGGCAGCTGTACATACAATGATGTTTGTTCCTTGCTGGACTCTTTCTTCAAGCCAGGACACCAGTGTCCAGGACCTCTCCAAGCCTATGGCCTTCCCTGCCACTGTCCCTTCAAAGCAGTAAGTGTCTATAGTTTCTGAAACAACATTGGTCCTGATACAGATTGACAAACATTGCAAAAAAGCAAGCGATTGGGCAAAGCTACACTGCACCGCAGGTGGGGCAGATGTAACATGTGCAGAGAGAGTTAAGGTGCAAATACACCTAGCGATCCCCCCTGCCGCTGCTATCAGTGGCTGCATAGACATGACAGGGTGCAGCGCATGACCCTTTTTAACAATCCGCTCCTTTCATCTGTATATGCAGACAATGGATGGCATAGTTAACCCGTGGGAGTGCGCATATGCAGTTGGTCAGGTTGTAGACACTAAGGGATATAGTGAGTCATATCGCTCAGAAGGGCTACAATTAGCAATATATTTTATAGCCCAGTGTGTATGGGGCTTTAGATTTGGATGGGATGTGTTCAATCTTACAAATTGCAGTGTAAAAATAAAGATGTGTAACATCTCTGGGCTACATGCAGAAGTAGCCAGTGTTTGCCTTGCACAGAAACAACATCTAAACACATTTGCTCCCTTGGCATGGCAACATGGTTTATTCCAGACACAAACTTGCTTATTAACTTTACAGAATCTGGCCCAATATACTATATATTCCCATAACAAATGTAAAGGTGGCCATACACACGCAGATTTATCTTCAGATCTGGCTGGTTGGAACAAAAACATGGTTATGGATGAGAGCAAATGACAGTTGACCAATTGCTTGGAAATGCTGACAAACTGTCACTCATCCATAACCATGTTTTTGTTCCAACCAGCCAGATCTGAAGATAAATCTTACTAGTGTATGGGCACCTTTAGGCTTTGACACTGTGGAACCACTTGGTTCTTTACAAATACTGCCAACTTAAATATAAAGTAAAGCTGCTACCAGGGCTATTTTTATATTCAGTGTTATAAGAGTTGACTCTAATATATATATTTCTTTACTATTGCTGAATTACAAAATAACAACATTTCTATTATTTTTCAGGGCTCCTACACTTTCCCCAGCACCAGTTTTAAGATACCAAACCTGTCTCTCCCATCCTGGATGGCTGAGGGCAATTACCGAGTGACTGGAATTCTAACCCACAAAAATCAGGAGATTGGATGTGCCAAATTCAGCTTTTCTCTGGCAACTAGCTCCTCCTGGTGGTGGTGAAGAAGAAGAATCTCCACATAACTAAAAAAACAAAAGCAACAAAAAAGTATCTTCTAACTGACATGATTTACATATTATCCCACCGCTGCCACCAATAGATCCACTCTGATTGAGGAATTAATTGTATTTATACAAGGATGGGTTATTTCAGTTTGGAGCAAACAATCTTGACCCTATTATCAAGTTAAATCTATTTTAATAAACCTTGTTCAATATTAAAATTTTGACCTTTGTAAGTGATATAGCAAATAACAGACAGCGACTGTATGTAGTACTGATATGATTGATAAATCTTATTGCTGTATGAACGTAATTGTAGACATGGGCAACCTCCACTGACTCGATTACACTAAACATTCCATAGGCTTACCCGTTTTGTCCAATATGGCAGCTGTGATGTCACAACCCTGCAGATTTCATCACTTCATAATAGTGGTGGCCATTGGTGTGGTTGCCATTGATGTTTAGTATCGATGACTATATGGCAAAGTGGTCATTGATCGTCACCAACTATGCATTGCATAACCATCGATGGTTTCACCTGCTGATGATCATCCCTGTTCTTTGACTGGCCCTTGAACAAATAGGGTTGGGGCTTCCCGGAGCGTCAGGGGTGGAGCTATGTGCCATGACACGACACTTGAAAAAAATATTCAGTTATGGTGTGCCATCAATGGAGGGAAAACATCTGGTTCTCCTCATCATTGGCCCTAAACCATTGATGGTTATGAATCATTAACCATCTTTTCTTCATAAGTAAAAAAAAATATTAATCTAAATTAGGCCCAGGGACAGAAACGGGGGAGTAAGACATGAAGCATATTATATGACTTTACTAGCTTACTACATATTTTACAAGGGTTACTGTTGCCATAAGGCAATGTGACACATCATACATATTCCGCACCTAGAACTTATTTATGTGACTATAGAATCTGCTTCTAATCAATGTCCAATTACAAACAATAAACATATTACATAAACTCTTTTCAAATGTGATTGGTGTTTTATATGTATAGCCTATGGGTATATAGATTCACACACACATACCTTATTTCACTCTAGAGGTGCTATGTGTATAGCTTAATATATATACCTTGCGGTGGGTTTGGCAGCCTGGCCTGAATACACAATCCTCCGGGGGGCTGCGGCACTAGGGACTTACAGAATAACGACAACCAAAGCTTTGCCCTTAGTTAAAGTTTCAGCCCTTAATTGTTTTTTTGTCAAAAAAACATGAAAAAACATTAAGGGCCTTATTCTAGTTCACTCTTTCTCACAAAATCCTTCTTAGATGGACAAAACCATGTGCACTGCAGGTGGGGCAGATGTTACTTGTGCAGAGAGAATTAGATTTGGGTGGGGTTTTACTTCAAAGTGAGATCTATATTGCAGTGTAAAAATAAAGCAGGCAGTATTTACCCTGCACAGAAACAAAATAACTCACCCAAATCTAATTCTTTCTGCACATTTTACATCTGCCCCCCCTGCAGTGCACATGGTTTTGTCCATCTAAGAAGGATTTTGTCAGAGTGAACTAGAATAAGGCCCTAAATCACACTCACCTGTAAAGCTGTGCAGGATCATCTGTATGTGCGAGGACAGCGTGAACTTCCGGTCTGACCGACGGGGCCTCAACTAGTGGCGTCATAGAGAAGGGATGGTTACCGCAGCAATCTGTGTATTGGCAAAAAGGGACTAAACGTAACAACACTTGTGCAACAAAAGGCATATGCCGCTGTCCATACAAAACTGTGACGCTACATTCACATAAAAACAAACGTGAAACTTAAGTTGTGGCATAAGAAATATGTGCCAATTTCAGTGTTAATAAATCTGCAGGTAATGCTGTAAATGCATCACCTGCATCTAAATCAAGAAAATTCATGTGATGAATAAAAATAACTATATACATAAGAGAAAAATATATACGAATATCCAATGCATAGTGAACTATATCTGAAGAAATATATTAAACTCCACACAGACATAGGCATTCATCCACACTCACACTACTTATCTAAGAAATAAAGACGCGTACAACTGAATGGGCTTAAAGGGGACGGCTTATTTATTTTGAGCAGGGGCGGCCTATTTGAATCTAACTAAAATTTATGTCCCTGCTCTAACTAAGGTGGCGGGCAAAGAACGGCATGCAAGATAAATAACATTGCTGGAAAATAACAAAGTAATAAAAATAACAAACTCCGGATCTAAGGGCCACCTGCCCTTAATTGCCAAGGACCGGCCACCTGCCAGCGTCCAAGACAACGGCTCAATTACGAAACGGACTTTTCAAAAGGGGCCACTTGCCCTTAAGGTCAGGGGGTTGACCTTCTGCTTCTGCCCCTGACCTCGCAATATCACTAAGGCAGAGCTCACCACTCTGCCCGAGTCATCAAAAATTGGGCCACCTGCCCTAAACTACAAATGTCCGCAACAATTTACGCTATCCGAAGTAGATGATCGTTAAGGTCCAGATGTGGGCCCACCTGGATCGGTGATGCCCACATCTCGACATCAACCACCAGCTAAGTGTAAATACAGCTCTAATTTAAACTACCGTTCTTTCCGCCAAGACAAAATAAGCCGACAACAACTAAACGAATAAATGCAAACGACTTCTCAAAACTAATTCTAACTAACAATTGGGGCGGGAGGGAGGGCAACGTTTCCTGAAGCAAGAGGCAGAATCTTCTGGAAGCAAGAACATCACCCCATCAATCTCCACCTCTGACCTCAACCAGCCTATCCTGAACCGTCATTCAAATCAGCCAACCCGTCAATCAAGATAAGCCGAACCCCCGGGCCCAGATCCAGTGTGTGAGCTAAAGATTCCAGCCAATTGCCAGGTGAGTTTATGCTGTTTTCAGCCAGACAAGCTGGCTTCTACAGTCTTAAACTCCACACAGACATAGGCATTCATCCACACTCACACTACTTATCTAAGAAATAAAGACGCGTACAACTGAATGGGCTTAAAGGGGACGGCTTATTTATTTTGAGCAGGGACGGCCTATTTGAATCTAACTAAAATTTATGTCCCTGCTCTAACTAAGGTGGCGGGCAAAGAACGGCATGCAAGATAAATAACATTGCTGGAAAATAACAAAGTAATAAAAATAACAAACTCCGGATCTAAGGGCCACCTGCCCTTAATTGCCAAGGACCGGCCACCTGCCAGCGTCCAAGACAACGGCTCAATTACGAAACGGACTTTTCAAAAGGGGCCACTTGCCCTTAAGGTCAGGGGGTTGACCTTCTGCTTCTGCCCCTGACCTCGCAATATCACTAAGGCAGAGCTCACCACTCTGCCCGAGTCATCAAAAATTGGGCCACCTGCCCTAAACTACAAATGTCCGCAACAATTTACGCTATCCGAAGTAGATGATCGTTAAGGTCCAGATGTGGGCCCACCTGGATCGGTGATGCCCACATCTCGACATCAACCACCAGCTAAGTGTAAATACAGCTCTAATTTAAACTACCGTTCTTTCCGCCACATCAGTTCAACTGAACTGACCCGCCACCAACCTAATGACAAAAAACTCCCTCATCTAAATCTCTAAACTTCTCAAGGCGTCTATCAGATTCTGAAAAAACAAATCCATGCCAACTAAAGAGAGATGCACCCCATCTGGCCTATAAAGGGTCTCGTTTCTAAAGGATATGGCCTCATGCCTGACGACCACTCCGCCCTCCGTTACTATAGCCCTGCCGACTACGGAATTGATCCGCCTCCGTACTAAATCGATGGCTCCCGGATTGAGTGCATCTCTCCAAACCCTCCTAGGTATAATTTCTGACCAAAAGAAACGGCAAAATCGCCATTCTCTGATCAGGTAATAAATTCCTAATCTCAAATCGTATATTGAGACCGGAATTATGCGTGAGGTCGTTGCCCCCCAAGTGAATGATGACAAAAAGTGGGTAGCCAAACGACCTAACTGACTCATCCAAAAGACCCCTCAACGCGGACCACCTCATACCTCTACGCCCCAGCCAACGGATAAATCGCGTCTCAGGGAAACGTTCCGTATCCGTGGTTACCTGGGACAAGGACAACCAATAAATAAATGAATGCCCCACCATCCAAATCATATTGGTGTCCAAGCGTTGACCTGTAAGTCGAAATGATAGATACTGTTAGAAAGATTGAAATCAAGGCAAACATCTGGCAAAATTTTAACGGGCCCGGGAGATTCCCCTGAAAGGTGATTTTGAAGTTCTATATTAAATTGTTGATAACTAATAGGACTGTGATTTGGTTGATCTATTTAAGACTAATTGATTATTTGACCCACTTGATTTATGTGTAATCCCTACTTGTTGCTTTCCATTTTGTGGGGGGGGGGGGGGGGGGGGGGGGGATGGGTCACCCGATTTGACTTGAGGCAAAAAACACAAATCTTCCACCAGTTGGCTAGAGCCTAATTTAAGACTGGTGATAACACAAAAAATTCCTCAAGGCCCCCCAAACACTAAGGCGCGTTTGGGCGAGCGGCTACTCCTCAAATGGGCTCACTGGACTATGTCGGCCTGATGTATCGCTTAAATGCACCAGACCGCCATCTTCCGAGTGCTCGTATGTCGACCTGAGACCAACCCGCCGCAGCGGCTGCCGAAGCGGCGCCGATACGGAAAGAGTGTGTCCCAAAGTCGGCTGGAGAAAGACCCTGATGCAATATACAACGCCTGAAAACCGACCTAAACTGGAAGTTAGTAAGGGGGGACCCGTCGATGTGCATCAGCCAGGCCCCGGGCAATTGGGGCCGCAACTCCACGTAAGCCAGAGCCGCCGCCACCGGACAGATCCGGCGGTCGCCACTCCGACCCAAATGGACCCACTGACCCCTGCCCGCTACATCGGTTTTTGAGCGCTGTATCTTGCACCATAAACCGTCGTGGTGCACGTCGACATGGCCGAACAGCATAGGCGAGGAAGATGCCCTGGTTGCGGACACCAGTTCGCCTACTCTGAACGCCCCATGGAAAGCCATGGTAAAGGCCAGCCTGAAAAGTCGAACCTCGTAATCGTTTGAGCAAATTACTCTTAGGGACCTCGAGATTCGACGTAACAGACCGGCATCAATCGGCCGGCGCCTGTCGGGCAAAACAGGCCTGGTTCTGGCCCATCCTTTTAGCATCCTTGAAAGGATGAAAGACTTGGTAATGTCTCTCCTCCCACCAAGACGCAAAAAGAATGATATGCCTGCCAGAGAGCGTCCAACAAAACTTCTGGACTTACCCTCCGCGTACAGGTTCCATACATAGGCAATAATAAGACTCTTAGAGCTCTTACCTGTGCCACCCTGTTCAAGCATGAACTCGCTCCAGCGCTCCCATGAGGCCAGATAAGCTCTGAAGGTAGCCGGCGCTAGCGACCGCAGGGCCAGCTCCTCTACCCCTCCATAGGCACCTGCCATAAAAAAGATGGACATTGTTCACCATACTTCTGGGCTAAAGGCGCAAGTTGCCTGAATCTTACCCATTCGAAACGGGACAATGCATCCGCTACTTCATTAAGTACGCCTGGGACGTGCTTGGCTCGCATCGTAATGTTGTTCGCCAAGCACATCATCACTATCCGTGCTAAAATACGCAAAACTGGGAGAGAGGTTGACCTTAGTTGCGTAATGGATTGGACCACCCCTAGGTTATCACACCAAAAGACAACCTCCCTGTTTCCCAATTCTGCGCCCCAAAGCTCTAAGGCGACCATTATTGGAAATATTTCCAATAATAGCATATTCTTGGTCATGCCGTCTCGTGCCCAAGATTCGGGCCAGGCATCTGCGCACCAACGTCCCGCATAGAATGCGCCGAATCCGGAAGATCCTGCAGCATCTGTATATAATTCCAACTCCGCATTTGCAACGGCTGGAGCTTGCCATATGCATATGCCGTTGAAATGATCCAGAAACATTTCCCACACTTTCAGATCCCTCTTCATTTCTGAAGATAGACGTAGAAAATGGTGGGGTTTGCGAATCCCGACGGTCGCTCGCTGAAGTTTTCTACAAAATATTTTGCCCATGGGTATAACTCTACATGCGAAATTAAACAGGCCCAATAAAGATTGAGCCTGTCTAAGTGTTAACTTAGCAGCCGCGATGGCATAAAGTATTTCGTCATGTAGCCGGCGTACTTTATCTAGAGGAAGTTTACACAGACCTAACTCGGAATCAATTTCAATTCCAAGGTACACCAAATTAGTAGTAGGTCCCTCGGTTTTTTCCCCTGCCACGGGAACCCCGAAATCTCTAAATAAATCAAGCGCTGTTTCTAGTAACCTAAGGCACCGGTCAGAACTTGGAGGACCCACTAAAAGAAAGTCGTCCAAATAATGAGTAATGCTGTCAGCTCCCGTCACTTCCTGTAGGCACCACTGCAAAAATGTGCTAAAGCGCTCAAAATAAGCACTTGAAATGGAGCAACCCATGGGCAAACATTTATCTATGTAAAAACCCCCATTCAATTTAAATCCCATGTACTGAAATGCGTTCTTATGTAAAGGTAATAGTCTAAAAGCTGACTCAACATCCAATTTGCACATGAGGGCACCAGGACCAATCTTTCGAATGATGTCTATAGCGTCCTCAAATAAAAAATAATTAACAGTGCACAAATCGTCATCGATGGCGTCATTGACAGACAACCCTCTAGGACAAGAAAGATGTTGAATCAGCCTGAACTTCCCTTTAACCTTCTTGGGAACCACCCCAATAGGGGACAAAATTAGTCCCTCAACTGGTGGTGTTGAAAACGGGCCTGCCATGCGACCTAAGTTTACCTCGGCTTCAACTTTTTGGGATATTATGTCAGGATATTCCATGGCGGAGCGTAAGTTTCCCCTAGTTCCCGTATTAATTGGAGCGGAAACAGGTAATTGGAAACCTTCTGAAAATCCGGACTGCAAAAATCTTGCTCCATCTCTGTCCGGATACCGTTCCAGCCATGGTAACATCCTGACCAATACTATTGGAGTTGGGGCTCTATCCAACGACAGGTGCCGCTGGACCGCGGCTTTGTTTTGTCGTGGACTGAGCCCCACCTCCCCCACCAGTTGGTGGTTTTGTGCCATCCTTGATTGCGTGTGGACCTCCGCATCTGATACAAAGGTGCCGAAAACGACACCGGTTTCCCAGGCTGCATTGCCCATTATTAAATGAGTAGCACTTACCATGGCCAGGCTTAGTATTACCTCCCTTATTAATGTTATTGTAAGGCCTACTCCCATACTGTCTTACCCACCCCTTATTCTCAGCAACCCTAATAGGTGTAGCTGATTCGGCAACTTCGCCGTATAACTCTACGTCTTTTTTACCAAAATCGTACACCTCCCGGCCGTGCTGCTTCCTCCTAAACTCTTCGTCATAGACCCGCCAACCGGGACCGACGTAAGAGGTGTAGAGTTTATGAATAAGGAACTGGTATCTCACCAGGTTCACATATTCATCTGGATGTGTCTCTAAATAACAGGCCGCAAAAATAAGTATGCCTCTAACCCAGTTATTATAAGTTCGAAAGGCATCCTCGCTAGCGGGTCCTTTCTTCCTTGCGGTTAGGAGGGCCCGCCTATCTTTGCTTGTTAAAGCAAAGATATCTACATAGCGCCCTTTCCTAATCCTATCCCTAGCCCTAGGGCGCAAACCTCGTTTAACAGCGGTGTTCGCGCACTGTACTGCATCGGACTCGACCGATACATTAGAGGATCCGGAGCTATGGGACCTATATTCTCTACGCCTCTTCCGCCTACGTCTCCTCGCGACGCCGTCCGAAGATGACTTATCTTCGGAAGACGTCGATGCCAACGAGGAATCCGAGGTTTCATTTCTGCGCCGTCTCTTCCGAGACTTTGCAGATCTTTTCCGCCTAGATGTCTTTTCTACGGATGAATCCTCAGACCCACCACTGCTAGCCCCGGTATTATCATCATTTGTCCAGTCAGGATCATTCGTGGACTCACCAGTATCAGATGATGCTCCCCTCCTTCTTCCACGTACACCCCTTCCTTGACTCGACGATGGTCCTTCCATGGCTTGCTCGGCGGAATCTTGACCTGTCAATAGAGGTTCATTAACAACCCCTATCACAGTTGGGACATTCGGCGATACCCTTTCAGCAGAGGAAATGGCATTTGCCCCTCGCGCCGCAGTAATAGTCGGAGCTATTGCTTTGGCTATGAGGTCAGATACTGACTTCAAAGTTGCCGAAGGGGCAGTGCCCCCCTGCCCACCTGGCCCGGTGGTTAACAGAGGAGCCACTGCCGACACCACTGCTGCGCATATAGATGTAAGCGCCGATGTGTCTAATGACACGGTGTTACCCTCTGTGTTCCTCCCTGCAACCGCGTCCGCATATGAGCGACCCGGTTGCCGCCTGGCCCCTTGTGGGACCCTATTGGTCTCCTTAGCCTTCTCCGCGACCAACCTTCTCCTCGCTGCCCGTCTAGATCTGGCGTTAGAATTTCTAACCCCCTCTACAGGATTCATTTCTGAATCACTTTGTTGGTCCCCGTCACTACCCCCGCCTTCTCCGTTTGAAACAGCAAAGGGAGCTTGCTCTTGTGGACCGGATTCGCTGCTTTGCGAATCCACTTCACCTGAGTTACTGCTTGAGGATACGGATTCAGCCGAATCCTCGCTATTATCCTGCCACGTAGCTACGGCCGACTTAAACATTGCAAATTCGGCATCAGTTAACTTATGCCTCATGTCCTCAATAAATTGTCCCCTGGGGTTGCCATCATAATTAATACCACCAGATGGCGCTGCTGCCACATTCCTATTTTTTCCTTTTTTATGGGACCTCCTGCTATTACCCCTTCCTACAGCAGAGGGCGCTCCAGGCATAGAAGTGCCTGCAACACCCTCTGCAGCATCTGTGGCTGCACCCCTGCGGCCAGTTCTACCTCTGGCGGCCATTACACGCCCAGTGCTCATAGGCACTGCACCCCCCTTCTTGTTATTATTTAGCGCTCCGGTCCCCCGACCGTCGCGCCTTGACTTTCCTCTCCTGCCTGCCTGTCGCGCGGGATGCGGGTCCGGAGTGACTCCTGGCACCCGCATCCCTCTTAGCTGATGCGGCGGATGCCTCAGGCCTAGCGCCTGAGCTCCGCCGCGCGACGCTGTTTAACACAGCGGGGACGGGTGCCGGCACATAACCTCTAGCCGCCCGCCCCCCCGCGCGTGACTGGTGTGAGCGGGTTGCCGGTGGGATTCCTGAGCCTCCGGCAGCACCGCCACGCCGCCCTGACCTGCCCCTGCACAATCTTGGTAACCGCCGGAGCGGGCGGTCCCGCCCGCGCTCCGGCAGCCCTCCGTCTAGGAGAAGGGGATAGCCCCCTCTCACCGCCTCTGGATGGAGGCCTGGCTCTGGCCCTGCCAGGCTCCCCAGGCTCGCTCAGCGCAGCGTATCTAGCGGGAGCCCCCGCAGTGCGCTTAGGCCTGGCTGACATGCCACAACGCTAAATCAGTTTTAGGCTAGATATAGAAAGAGGGAAAGATTTTGAAGTGGTGAAGATAGTTTAGCAGTGAGAGTATAGATAAATGGGGTGAGGGAGAAAAGAGATAGGTAGAGAGAATATCAGAAATATTAGATCTCTAACACAGGCTAATAATTGTTCTGTACTCAACAGTCCAACGTTTCCTGAAGCAAGAGGCAGAATCTTCTGGAAGCAAGAACATCACCCCATCAATCTCCACCTCTGACCTCAACCAGCCTATCCTGAACCGTCATTCAAATCAGCCAACCCGTCAATCAAGATAAGCCGAACCCCCGGGCCCAGATCCAGTGTGTGAGCTAAAGATTCCAGCCAATAGCCAGGTGAGTTTATGCTGTTTTCATCCAGACAAGCTGGCTTCTACAGTCTTATCATGAACTTTCACAAAAGCAGAAGTATCTAAGACTACAATGTATCTTATTCACTTATTTAAATATAGTTTTATACCCCCTGTGGAAAATGTAGTTAAAAGGAGCACATCCAAACTGCACACCTAGAATTTTGGAGAAATGTATAGTAACACACGAACCTAGGGTATTACAAAAATTCTTCTAAATGCATACCTCCCAACATGACCCGTTCCAGGAGGGACAAATTGCTCTGGTCCTAGACTTCCTTGCCAGTGGCAGTTGTAGAGCTGCACCTGCAGCATAGTCTAAAATTAAATTAGGGAGCCACCCCAAACACTGACAAACATTGCCAGCCAGGACTCCTTGGCCCCAGCTCTGCCACTGCCATTGGCAAGGAAATCCAGGATATTTGTCCCTCCTGGAATGGGTCATGTTGGGAGGTATGTAAATGACCTGCTAGAAATTTGTCCTCTCCTTATGAGAACCAGTGGAGCCCAAGTTCATTAAGACCTCTCGTGGCCAAGGAAGAAGGAATGTGCTTTGCTTCGGCGAAGTAGCAAGCCACTGGTTGGTCACTAGTACCTTTAGCCAGGGCTGCCCTGATGGCTGCACGATGAAGAATTGACATATCTTTTTGCCAACATATACAAGGGAACATGGCCAGAATATAATGTAAATTACAAACTTGGACGTTCATGTCAGGTGGTAATTGATTTGAAACCTCTTGCCAGAATATGGATGGCATACAGTAAACCACCACTGCAGGAAACTGCAAGTAGTGCAGCTCGGGCATCTGAAGCACCCTTTCCTGGCTGAGCGCCATTAACGGAATTGCCCCTTTTGGTAATGTCTCTTTTGATTAAATTGTCTCTTAAATATTTTACTCTCCTATACGCTGGCATTAAACGTGTATTGGATACTCCTAACTCTGGGTCAGATTAAATTATTGGCCACTTTTTTTGGCCGCTTTGATGGTCATAGAAAACCAAAACCTGTATCCAACACACGTTTAATGACTCATTAACAGCAGGTAAAAGTAAAACGATCGGTTTCAAACTTGCTGGATATGGACATAGGGACCTGTGAAGACAGAGAGGTTACAGTATAAATAGTACACAATGCATAAGTCTACCACTAATGGTTGACATCTTGAAATGGTCGACATACCCAAAGTCGACTTTGACAAAAGGTCGACACAGGTTTATGGTCAACATAAATAAGGTCATTCTGACAGGATTTTAAATAGTGGTATAAAGGTGCACACACAGACCTCATTACACACTAGGGGGTAAAGTAATGCTGCGTTCTCATTGCCACCCCTGCAAAATCCCGGGTTTTTCTTGCCGGATTTTTGGCGGGGCACAGAGCTTCTTAGCTCAACACACCCCCTTCATACTGCACCGCAGACCCGGGAATTTCCCGAGTCTGCCCATTTCACACTGCTTTCCATGGTCTGCCTTCCAACAAGTGTGTGGAATGTAATAGCAGCTTAGATTGGCTGTTGGGAAATATGTACAAATTTCTGTGATTGGCTGTTTAAAAAACAGCTTTTATTGGCTGGCTGTCACATATCACATGATTACATCCCCCAATGAGCTTGTTTTTTGGCATCATGTGTGGAAAACACGGGTCTGTGCTGTTCACGCTGCCTTACACCTGTGTTTTACCCAGGAAAAACCCTGCAAAAAACCTGTGTCTAATTCCCAGGGCATAACACCCAGGAATTTCACAAAGACCCTTTCACACAGAGACGCGACATGGGAATTTTCCGCTTGCCCCGGAAAATACCCGGGTTTTTGTAGCAGTGAGAACGGGGTATTACTAAAGTTTCTAATAATAAAAAAAAAAAAAATCAAATTCTGTATATCATTACTCTATAACATCCTTTCTCTAGTACATCCTAGAAAATGAAAGTGGGTCTGATTGGTTGCTATGGGCAACATCTGCTATTTTCATTTTTAGAAGCTATAGTAATTTTACCCCTATATGCTAATGATCTCTGTTCTGTGGCAAAACCAAAACATTGCAGAGGCGGAACTACCATTGGTTCAGCAGGTGCAGTGTCTGAGGACTAAAGGGCCCACTGTTGCCCCTGTCAACCTCTTCATGTCATACCCCATTCTCATTGCCACAAAAACCCAGGATTTGTCAGCAAAAGTGGTAAATTTGCATGTCATGTCTCAGTGTGAGTGAAATTCCTGGGTGTAATGCTCCGGGAAATTCACACAGGTTTTTTGCAGGGTTATTCCTGGGAATATTCCAGTGTAAACAGGCGCGACCTGGGATTTTCACACAGGACGTGAAAAATCAAGCTGATTGGGGAATGAGCTCAAGTGACATCTATTTAATGTTGCGGAGAGCAGATGAGACATAGGGGGTTATTCTGATTCACCCAGAAAGGCACAATCACTCTCTAATGGACAAAACTATATGCACTGCAGGTGGGGCTGATGTAACATGTGCAGAGAGAGTTAGATTTGGGTAAATAGAGTACAGTCAAGATCTTATACATTCAACCATCTTAGAATCCAATCCCAAGCTTTCAAGTTTATTTAACAGTCTGCGATGTGGGACAGTGTCAAAAGCCTTACTAAAGTCTAGATAAGCTACATCTACAGCCCCACCTTGATCTATTACTTTAGTCACCCAGTCAAAAAAGTCAATAAGATTTGTTTGACATGATATTCCCTAGTAAACCCATGATGTTTTGGATATTGTTTGCTGGTTTTGAGTTATTCTACAACTCTTTGTTTTAAGAGTGTTTCCATCAATTTCCCTAGGGTACTTATTTATCTATTAGCAGGGCGCCCATTACGTAGTTTGCGTAGTGGTGTATTGAGAATACCAATACACCACTATGCTGGCTACGTAAACTACGTAATTTACGCAAATTACGTAACAAGAGCTGTGCTAAGACATAATGGATCATATACCCACTATCCATGTCATAGCCCAATTATCCACGTGGGCGTGGAGTTAATTTTATAAAGTGTGGCGAGCGTATCGAGCCACCGAGCCTGCTCACCACGCTTCGGGCTTGGTGGCTCGCCACACTTTATAAAATTAACTCCACACCCACGTGGATAATGGGGGTATGACGTGGATAGTGGGTATATGATTGTGTTAGTGGGTGTTTGTGTGTGTGTATTGCATCATACTTACCACTCAACGATGTCCCCGGCACCTCCGGCACTCGGCTCCTTGCACTCACGGCCGCCATGACAGTCCTCCCCAGCGGGTGCAATGTACGCAATTAGCATAGTGCCGCTGGGGGAGCAGGGAAACCATGTAATGCTCCCCCAGCGGCATCACAGTGAATTACATACATTGCTCCGGCGGACGTCATTCAGGCTAGGCCGCCGCCCACCGGGATCTCCCCCCTCCCCCCGCATGGCAAAACTCCGCCGTATGCCCTAAGTGACATAGGCGGCCGGCAATGGCCGCAGTAAGTTACATACAGTATTAGCTAGGCAACCGTCAATGGCTACGCTGACAACATAGCAAAAGCTATGTTGTCAGCATAGCGTAGCCGGGTGCCCGACTAATTCATAAGTACCTTCCCTACTACTGATGTAAGGCTCATTGGTCGATAGTTGCTTACCTCTTCCTTGCTTCGAGTTTTGTGCAGTGGGACTACATTCGCTGTTTCCCAGATTTCTTCAGTAGCTAGTGTGTCAGGTTCTGGGTCTGCTGTGTTCCCGACCCTGACCGTGGTGGACCAGTGGAGGGCGCTGTGTAGCGGAAGGCCGGAGGCCTGATGAATGACATGCACAGAGGCACTGCCTTGCGTACCAGAGTGTTGGCTGAAACCAGAAACAGAGGCGCGGAGTCTAACCTGCCAGCGGTATTCACCAGAGACCCCCGCAAGGGGATATGGACTTCGCTGCGTCTGACAGGCAGGTCGCGGCCCTCTGCCCTGGTCCTCTGGACGTAGGCGGAGAGTGGTAGTGATATTGGAGACACTGGGAATTGGAATAGTCTCTGGAGGGCACAGTGTGAAAGTGTCAACACTGATGTCGACAGCAGGGTCGATGAGATCACTCAACTGCACGATGGTTATTTTGCAGGAGGCTTCTGGAGATGGTATGCCAGGTAAAGATGGTAACAGGAGTAATACTCGACTGCAGAGTGGAATGGCAGGAGTCTTCTGGAGATGACAAACCAGGTAGTATGCAGGAAACTGCGAGAGGTACACGGGGAGACCGGATAACCAGGAGCCTTAGGAAACAGCTGAACACAGGAGGGACTGAGGTCAGATGAACACATATTCAAGGCGATGACTGTGAGTTAGAAGCCGGAATATATCCCCCTTGCTGCGCACTGATTGGTTAGCGTCAGCAGCACCAATCAGTCCAGGGAAAGAGTGAGTACACCTGAGAGGTGTGCAGGTGTGTGGGTCAGAGGTCACCCTGGCTGGACCGCGGGATTGGACCCTCTGGTCAGCTGAGCGCATGTGTCATGGCGGCGCCCATGACGCGCGGGCTCCAGCGTGCCGGCATGTCGATTGCACGGGTCAACACCAGCCAAACATGGGACATCTCGCCAGGCGCTGACAGCTACCAGAGGCCTTACTCTCACCGCTGACCACCGGGAAGGTAATGGACGTGGTCTCAGACGGGGCTGAGACCCACGGTTTGTGACAGTACCCCCCCCTTTTAGGGTGGGCACCGAACACCCTTTAGGCTTGGACGGGTTCTCTTCGTGAAATACTTTGATTAGTCGGGGGGCATGTACATCTTCTGCATCTGCCCAACTCCTCTCCTCAGGACCATATCCTCTCCAATCAACGAGATATTGGAGATGCCCATACCTCCGACGAGAATCAACAATTTTGTTAATCTCGAATTCTACTCCCCTGCTGGTTTGAACTTTGGGTAGTGAGGGTGAGGAAGTATGGAAGCGATTCAGGATGAGAGGACGTAACAAAGAGATGTGAAATGAGTTGGGGATGCGTAAAGATTTGGGCAACTTCAGTTTGTATGCGACAGGATTGATCCTTTGTAGAACCGTATAGGGACCGATGAATCTGGGAGCAAATTTCATAGAGGGAACTCTCAGTCTGAGATTCCGTGTGGAAAGCCACACTCTATCTCCTGGGTGCAACTCAGGAACAGCTCTTCTCTTGCGATCTGCAAAGAATTTATACCTTGTTGAGGCTTTCGTGATGTTGGAATGAACCTCTCGCCAGATTTGAGAGAAATGGTTAATGGCTGCTGCGGCTGCAGGTACCTCTATCGCTGGTAACATTTCAAAATTGGGGGCCCGGGGGTTTTGTCCATAGACTATAAAGAAAGGGGAATGACCAGTGGTTGTGTGGTACCTGAAATTATGAGCAAATTCTGCCCACGGGAGGAGTCTCGACCAGTCATCTTGCGAGGATGATATATAAAGACGAAGGAAGGTCTCCAGATCTTGGTTCACCCTTTCTGTCTGGCCGTTGGACTGAGGATGATAGCCTGACGAAAACTTTAATTTGATTTGGAATGCATTAGACAGAGCTCTCCAGAACCGTGCCACAAATTGTACCCCCCGATCGGACACAATTTCGCTAGGCAAGCCATGACTTCTAAAGATATGCTGTACAAACAGCTGAGCCAGAGTGGGAGCAGACGGCAGCCCGGGTAATGGGATGAATCGGGCCATCTTGGAAAACCTGTCAACTATTACCCATATGGTGTTGTACTCTTGGGATTTGGGTAAGTCACAGATAAAGTCCATTGAGATGTGAGTCCAGGGACGAGATGGAACGGACAGAGGATGGAGCTGGCCGGCTGGGGCTTGTCGGGATACTTTGTGCTGTGCACACTCTGGACATGATGCCACGAACTCTTTTACTTCTTTGCCCATCTGCGGCCACCAATAGGATCTCTGAAGAATTTTTAATGTCCCTTGAGCGCCAGGATGCCCAGAGAATAATGACTTGTGAGCCCAGGAAAGAAGCTTCTGACGTAATTCAGTGGGAACGAAGATTTTACCAGGAGGAGGCACAGGCGATACCTGAGTGGGAGCAAAGGCGATGGGGTCCAGAATGGGCCGATTTTCCTGCAGGTCAGAATCTTCTTGCATGGAACGTGATAAGGCATCTGCTTTCACATTCTGAGTGCCTGGACGGTATAACAACTTGAAAGAGAAACGAGAGAAAAACAAGGACCAACGAGCCTGTCGGGGGTTCATACACTGGGCAGACTGGAGGTACAGGAGGTTTTTATGATCTGTGAAGATCGTCACGGGAAACTTAGCACCTTCTAAAAGATATCTCCATTCTTCGAGAGCTAATTTGATGGACAGTAATTCTTGGTCTCCAATGGAGTAATTTCTTTCTGCTGGAAGAAACTTGCGAGAGAAGAACCCACAGGGGTGGAGTTTTTCATCACTGTTCTTTTGAGATAGTACAGCACCGACCCCTATGTGAGAGGCATCTACCTCAAGAAAAAAGGGTTTGTCGACATCAGGCTGGGACAGGATGGGAGCAGTGACAAAAGCTTGTTTTAAAAACTGGAAGGCTGCGATGGCTTCTGAGGGCCAGTTGGCTGGATTAGCCCCTTTTTTTGTGAGTGCGGTGATGGGTGCAATCAGCGTGGAGAAGCCTCGAATGAATTTCCTGTAGTAGTTGGAAAACCCTATAAAGCGTTGGACTGCTTTGAGGGAAGTGGGTTGTGACCACCCATTAATAGCCTCTAACTTCTCTGGATCCATACGTAGGTCGAACCCAGAAATGATGTATCCGAGGAAGGGCACAGAAAGGACTTCGAAAGTACATTTGGAAATTTTGCCATACAGTTTGTTTCTGCGAAGACGAGACAATACTTCCTTGACCTGAGTTCGATGAGAGGATAAGTCTTTTGAAAAAATGAGGATGTCATCGAGGTATACCACAAGGCAAACGTAGAGCATGTCCCTAAAGACCTCGTTTACAAATTGCTGGAATACTGCTGGGGCATTACAAAGACCGAAAGGCATTACCAGGTACTCGTAATGACCATCCCGGGTGTTAAATGCGGTCTTCCACTCGTCACCTTCACGGATTCTTATTAAGTTGTATGCCCCACGGAGATCCAATTTGGTGAAGACTTGGGCACCTCGCACTCGGTCAAAAAGTTCTGTAATAAGAGGAAGCGGGTAACTGTTCTTGACTGTGATACTGTTTAAACCCCGGTAATCGATGCACGGGCGGAGGCCTCCATCTTTTTTCTTTACAAAAAAGAAACCTGCGCCTGCTGGTGAACTTGAGCGCCGGATGAAGCCTTTCTTTAGATTCTCTTGTATGTATGCCGACATGGCTTGTGTCTCAGGAACGGACAATGGGTAAGTTCGACCTTTAGGGGGGAATTTCTCTGAGAGAAGGTCAATTTTACAGTCCCAATCACGATGAGGAGGAAGAGTATCAGCGGACTGCTCGCAGAACACATCAGCGAATTCACTATAGACTTCAGGGAGGCCAGGAAGAACTTTTACATTGGCTGAACGAGTGGGCACCACTGACTTGATACACTGCTGTTGGCAATGAGAACTCCATTGCTCGATCTGTAGCGTCTTCCAATTGATGTTGGGGTTATGAAGACGAAACCAGGGAAGACCAAGGACGATTTCATAAGAAGATTTGGGAATAACGAGAAATTTGATCTGTTCCTGGTGCAGCATGCCGACTCTGAGGGTGAGGAGACTGGTACAGAAGCGAACCTCACTGCCTGGGATTCTGCTGCCGTCAACTGCTGTCACAGCTAGGTGTGGAACTAATGGTTCCATTGGAATCTTCAGTTTAGTAACCAGGTCTTGAGAAATAAAGTTCCCGGCCGAGCCGGAGTCTGCCAGGGCGGTACTGGAATGGGTACCAGTAGGGGTATCCAAAGATACGGGTAAGACAAAGTCATATTCTGGAGGAGATTTTGCCACTTGACCCAACCTGACTCCTCCCTTGCAGGTTAGGCCCGGTCGTTTCCCGAACGCTCGGGACAATTGTTAATGAAATGGCTAGGAGCAGCACAATATATGCACAGGCGATTGCGCTGCCTACGGGTGCGTTCTTCGGGAGTCAGTCGTGATCTACCCACTTGCATTGGTTCTTCACGCGTAGGAGACTCAGAACGAATCTTGGGAGAAACTTTGGGAATTAACTTCTTGTGTTTTTCTAGTCCTCTCTCACGAAGACGTAGATCAATCTTGACACATAGAGATATGAGATCTTCCAAGGGGGTAGGAAGGTCGCGAGATGCCAGCTCATCTTTGATCCGGTCAGAAACTCCTAACCAGAAGGCAGCTGTCAGGGCTTCATTGTTCCACTGTAATTCAGACGCGAGAGTTTGAAAGTGGATTACATACTGCCCCATGGGGCGGGACCCTTGCTTAACCTGGAGGATGTCGGTAGCTGCTGACACGGGTCGACCTGGCAAGTCGAATATGCGGCGGAAGGTCAGGAGGAATTGGTCATAGTCTGTCAGCAGAGGATCTGCTTTTTCCCATAAGGGTGATACCCACTTCAGGGCCGAGCCAGTTAATAATGACACCATGTATGCGATTTTAATTCTGGCCGTAGGAAAGTTATGAGGAACCAATTCGAACTGAATTTGGCACTGGTTGATAAACCCTCTGCAGGTCTTGGGGTCACCATCGTATTTGGTGGGTGCTGGCAGGTGGAGACGGGATGATAAAGCTGGTGTTGCTGATCTTACGGTAGTGGTTGACACAGAAGTCGACAGGGACTGTTGCAGGGTGTCCAACCGACTGGATACATCTTGTAAGAATTTAATCACCTGCTGCTGAGTAGCTTCTTGGGTCTCCATTCTGGCAGCAACATTTTGAAGAACCGCTGGTCCCACACTTGGGTCTTGGGCCGAGTCCATCGGCCTTGAATATACTGTCAGGTTCTGGGTCTGCTGTGTTCCCGACCCTGACCGTGGTGGACCAGTGGAGGGCGCTGTGTAGCGGAAGGCCGGAGGCCTGATGAATGACATGCACAGAGGCACTGCCTTGCGTACCAGAGTGTTGGCTGAAACCAGAAACAGAGGCGCGGAGTCTAACCTGCCAGCGGTATTCACCAGAGACCCCCGCAAGGGGATATGGACTTCACTGCGTCTGACAGGCAGGTCGCGGCCCTCTGCCCTGGTCCTCTGGACGTAGGCGGAGAGTGGTAGTGATATTGGAGACACTGGGAATTGGAATAGTCTCTGGAGGGCACAGTGTGAAAGTGTCAACACTGATGTCGACAGCAGGGTCGATGAGATCACTCAACTGCACGATGGTTATTTTGCAGGAGGCTTCTGGAGATGGTATGCCAGGTAAAGATGGTAACAGGAGTAATACTCGACTGCAGAGTGGAATGGCAGGAGTCTTCTGGAGATGACAAACCAGGTAGTATGCAGGAAACTGCGAGAGGTACACGGGGAGACCGGATAACCAGGAGCCTTAGGAAACAGCTGAACACAGGAGGGACTGAGGTCAGATGAACACATATTCAAGGCGATGACTGTGAGTTAGAAGCCGGAATATATCCCCCTTGCTGCGCACTGATTGGTTAGCGTCAGCAGCACCAATCAGTCCAGGGAAAGAGTGAGTACACCTGAGAGGTGTGCAGGTGTGTGGGTCAGAGGTCACCCTGGCTGGACCGCGGGATTGGACCCTCTGGTCAGCTGAGCGCATGTGTCATGGCGGCGCCCATGACGCGCGGGCTCCAGCGTGCCGGCATGTCGATTGCACGGGTCAACACCAGCCAAACATGGGACATCTCGCCAGGCGCTGACAGCTACCAGAGGCCTTACTCTCACCGCTGACCACCGGGAAGGTAATGGACGTGGTCTCAGACGGGGCTGAGACCCACGGTTTGTGACATAGTGACTGGTTGAATAATTCTGTTAATGTTTTTACCAGCTCCCCTTTAAGCTCTTTTCGTATCCTTGGATGTATCCCATCTGGACCCATTGATTTATCCACTTTCAGTTTTGAGAGTTCTGTTAGGACTTCCTAAATAAGTAATTTCAGTTGCAACATACTTCTGTGGGTCCAGTCACCAGCGCCTTCACCGATGTTAGTGCATCCATCGCGATCCTCACCTAAAGTTACTGCAGGCCCTCAACCGACGCAAACAACGGAGACTCTGCAGTTACGTTCCAACAGTAAGTTTTTCTTTAATACTTTGGCACACACGAATGTTACAAAGTGAAATATACTTAAAAAAAAGACACACGTTTGTTGCAGAATGTAGCTAGTGTGCAGGAGGGAAGAGTACTCAAGCATGCATCGGTTGACACTGCTTTTTGATTTTTCATAAACATGCATGTGTACTATGGTCCTGATACATGCTCAGCGATGAAGCTAGGTGCCATGGTGCCCGGAGCAAAGGTATGTTTCGCGCCCCCTCCCCCCCATCCATGATTGAATAATATTAATATTATAAATGCCCAGTGTTTGATTTGTGTGTGCCACACTGTAAAATACACCTTACTGACAGCCTCAGCCAGGCAGCCAGCAGCACTGTAATTGTTTGTGCATAACATCACTCCAGTCTCTCTCCCCCAGATGTGACATGGCACGTTAGGAGTGGGGCACAGCCTGGCCGTGGCTCACAGCTGAGGGCAGTGCAGGGCAGGAGTCGGGACATGGAGGGAGAAGACTTTAGGATGCGGGCGGACAGCACACAGATGACAGGAACATTGAGTTCTGGGGGATCATTTGCGACTGCTGAGGGAGGGGGCGCAGCTTAAATTACAGTCTTGTTAACAGGTCTAAACAAGGGAAGAAGTCGGTTTTTTTGATGGATGAAAACTTTTCAGTGAAATATATGTATTGTGCACGAGGTGCGTTCATTGGGTTCCTAGTGTATGGGCAACAACAATGTTTTTTTCAAAGCAGGAAAACTAACAATATTGTAGCTTGGTGGACTAATGTGTTGTGCTTGTTTTTCCAGTTTATAGTTTACAAGGTTAAACAACGGAAGAAGTCCACAAAGATGGAGCAAGCCACCATAATACTGGAACACCTGAAGGAAATGGTTCTTTCAATGCAAGCACACAAAGATGCACATCTACAGCTTTTTTTTGCAAATGAGTGTGAGCATGCATGAGCGTATTAATAGGGAGAATCGTAAGACACAATTGACTTTACTTTCTCGACTTTTATCAAGGGTATGCACAACCACAAGATATGCCACAGCCACCATACAATTATCATGAGGCTAGTTACACCATGTACAGGTTGAGTATCCCGTATCCGAGTATCCGTTATCCGAATTATTCCGAAAACCATACATTCTGGAAAGTGAAAAAAAAATATTTTTTTGCTAAAAACTCACTGGGGACATTTGTAACAGCATCACTGGGGACATGATATGTAACTGGCACTATATATGTGCAAGACAATGATTGCTTGCCATTCAAATTCAATATCTGAGATAGTACACACATTTTGCTTCATGTTTTGAAACCTTGTTTTTTGAACAAATAAAATATATTTGTGTGTATTTTATGTGTTTATACAGCATACATGCAAGATACTTCAAAATACATAATTGAAATATTAAAATATTCCGAAATACGTAATAATCCGTTATCCAAAATTCTCCTGGTCCCGAGCATTTTGGATACGGGATACTCAACCTGTATAACAGAGGGCAACAAAATGTATTCCCCCAAACCCAGGAAACATGCCACAACACATCATCCTCCACCACACACCGCACATCATCCTCGAGCAATTCCTCCATACTGCCCTGAGTATGCAGTTGATCCACATAGTCCTGAGCAAACTGAAGCTGCACAAACCCCTAAGTACACCCATACACCCATTACCAACAGTTGTAGATATGTTTACACAAGGTAGATAAAGTGAGGGCCGCATAGGAGGGGGTATATTAGGGATCAGGGCCAGGAAGTACTTCCTCTTTGAGTCTGGATCCCCACCCTCCCTGTCCCTTTTCTTCTGTACTACCTGGCCTCTGGGCCACCCACTAAATTGGAATATTTGGGGCCTTATTCTGGTCGATGCGTAATTTTCCGAATTCTTTCGGATGGCGTTTTTTAGCCATCTGCGCATGCGTGGGCAACGCTATGCGCATGTGCCATGCACGGTCTTCATACTCGTTCTCACTAATACCGTACAGAAAAGTGCACCGCATTCACTCGGGAAATATGGGCGTAATATGGACGTCATTCGGAAGTACACAGGGGCGTAGTTTCAAAGTGGGCTAAACTGGGCGTAAACATGGGCGTGCACGAGGGAGTGCACTTATTCTGGTAGGCGTGCATTCGGACTGAACACCGACTGCAAACGAACCAAAAGGCAGAAAATATGCGGTCTCCATAAGCAAGTATTGCTTTGCGGACATCACTCGGTCATGCGCTAGGCATTCGGAACGCCCAATTAGTACGCCCGCACCTGAACCAATGTCAGCTGAACACAATACAATCCACTCCTCTACTCATTACTCATTAATTACACTCTTGTCATTGCTTCATTTGGAACCATTGCAGTTTAAATGGACCATTACAAAACACACAAATCTATGCTGAAAGCACGGCAGCATTTTTTACACACATTTACACTGCAAGCAATGGACAGAACTTGCTATCACTAGTATAAATATCCATGTCACTTTTACATTCACCAATAATAGCACACATTTGGGGATCAAATGAAAAATTGATTACAGTTAGGGAAAACATAAAATTTTAAGAGCATGTTATTTGGCACATGCCAGTTCAGATAATAGTCGTGAGTTTTGCGTTAATACACCGCATCAGTGCGTACGGGCAGGTTCCCGTCCGTTCTGACGCTGTAAGACCGTGCAGAATATGTGTGTGTCCACCACACACGCAAGGTTTGGATGTCGTCCGTAAACACACCCTTTTCTTAAAGTGTGAGTCCGTCCGAATGCGGAGGACCGGTGGGCGTTTCTTTGTACGATGTCCGCTCCGAAATAATTTGGAAATTTACACACCAACCAGAATCACCTCCTTGATTCTATAGCTTTAATTATAAATTGTCGAGAAGGCGCTCTCGACCAGCAGTCAGGTGGGGTGTCAGGTGGTCTCTGTGTGGTATTGCCCCCCCTTTGCCAGAACGGCGGGCGAGTCCCAGGCTCCAGCGGTGGGAAGTTGAACGCTTCTTGGAAGGTCCGTGCCAGGCCATAGAAGGGGTGGTATGTCCGTCACAGCGCGGGCTGTACCCCACTAGAAGGGTGTTGTCAGATTGGGGGGCTTTGGTCGCTACCATGAGCAACACCCGTGACTGGTGCTGGTCTCAAGTACTTTCTTTGCCATCCCTTAGACAAATAGGGGTCATACCATTACAATAAATATTCATGACCTGTTTAAACTTACGCAGTGGTTGTCTGTGTCGTTATTTATAGAATAAGGTGTTTGTGTGAGTTATTTCTAGGCATAAGAGTTAAGTAAAGGTATAGGCAAAGCAGCATAATTCATTAGGTGCCTTAACCCCTTCAGTGGTGGGTTTTTCTAGGGCAGGAGTACCTAAATAGGACAGGTTTTTCCTGTCCCAGAAAAACCATCCACTGATGGGTTAGAGGAGTCCTAGTGCTCCCCTCCTGTGACCCCCCCCCCCCCCAGCCCCTCCGCTCCAGTGATCTACACAGCGGAGCTCCCCTGCCGCTGCGGCCGCTGCCAGTCATAGCAGCACACTAGCAGGCGGCAGGCGGCAGGCTCGGCTAGGCTCGGGAGGACTCAGACGCCTAAACACCCGAGCGATCTGAGTCCCCCGAGCTGTGCCGAACATCCCCGAGCCTGCCGCCATCTCTCCCACAGTAATGGCGGCGGCAGGGGAGCTCCGGCGAACGATCGCCGGAGCGAAGGTATGGGGGGGGGGGCACTGGAGGTGGGGAGGGACTCGGAGCGGCCTAGTGAGGGTCGCTGCTGAGGTGATGCGCTAGTGGTGCACACCTGCAGGCACCACTGGCGCACACCTGTAGATTTGTGGCATGGCCGGAAATTTTCCGGGACTGCCCGCTGCGGCACCGCAGCTTGGCCCGGAAAATTTCCGGGACTGCCACGGAAGGGGTTAAAGGTGTTTTTTTTTTGCCTGTGTGTCAGGCCTGTATAGATGGCATGTTAGCCATTTCATTTTTTTTTTTTGTAATGCTTCAACAGTCCTATAAAGTGATGTACAGTGATGAAGCGATGGTAAAGGCTTTAAAGCAAAGTCTGCGTTACCTCACTCACTAAAGTGAAAACTGTTAATCTCCCCACTCCAAACAAGAAGGTGACTAGCATAACACCACAACACTATAGTAAGTCTCTTTCTCTGTGAAATGGGTTTTCAGCAATTTGTTGTCTGCCTAGAAAGTGCAGGGGTGATCAGGTCCAGCACATATTGAAAGGTCCCAAGTGACATGCGAAAGTGTTCCATCCACTGGTCAGCCTCATAAGTTTCCACTGTTGACCAAAATATTTCTCCATGTCTGCAGTCTCTGGTCCACATTTGCCGGGTACTTGCTGTGCTGAATCTCAATATGGAAGTAATGCTGGACATGATGAAAGCTCTTCTCCTGCGCAAACATCTAATGCTGCCCATACACTTGTGCGATCAGATTCGATGCAACATCGAAGTGAGATGTCCATCGAACCCGATAGCATCTTGTGGTGTGGAGCCAGAGTCAGAGGTGCCAGCGGTTCCTCTGGCCCCCTCTCCCCATGCCGCTGAAAAAGAGTTCCTTCCCCCCCACCAGCGAAATTGCATTTAAGCAACGCATGTGGTTAAAAACCACATGCGAATGCTCCTGCATTTCGATAAATATTATGTGCAGCACATAAGACTGTGAGACCCGACATTCGACCGGCATGCCCACGCATCGCATCGAATGGTACACATTTTGTGCATACAATCATTCAATTTATCGGCCAGATGTCTCACAAGTGTATGGGCAGCATAAGTTGAGAACTCTCTCAGTCATATTTTGCACTTACCTCTTCAAATTACACATTAAGGTAGCACAATGTTAGCAGCTGCAACAAGCTCTCATTTGCTGTATGAAACAGCAAAATAGTGCAATAAACCAGGACTTCCAGTCTATAGTAGTAGCTCGTCGGTCATGATTAAAACAATACAAAGTGCTTTCCTCACCCACCTCTTTGTGCTGGGAAAAAAATCCCCTTTAAATGACATCATCTTAGCCAGTCAATCGAAGCTGCTTTTTCAACAGCCAATAAAAGCTGCTCTTAGATTCCTTACACTTGTGTGCAGGGCAGAACCGGAAATTTTCCATGTCCAAGGGGCAATGTGAATGGGGTCTGTGAGCTAAGATGATCTGTGCCCCGCCACAAACACACAGGATTTTGCCAGGGTGGCAATGAGAACATGGTATTACTGGCCAACTTGCTAATCCAAAAAGCAAATTCTGATGATTGTAGTAAAATAATTTCTTTATCAAATAATCATTCAAAGGTAACTTCACCATAAGGCCAGCACAGTGGGATCTAACATGCACATGTATAGTAGTAGTAGTAGTACGTTTATTTATAAGGCGCCGCAAAGTGTCCGCAGCGCCGTACATAGCAAACAAAAAAACAAATTACAAGGTAACGTACAGGGTGTGTTGAAAGATACAGTATAAATAGGGGTATAGCTGGTAGAACTAAAATCAGCATCAGTTCAGAAGTAGGTGTCAAAATTGTCAAGGAGACTGAAGATGAAGTAGAGGAAGGGAAGAACAGGACAGGAGCACAGGTGAGGTAATGAGGTAGGGTGAGTACGTGAGGAAGGCGGGCCCTGCTCGTAAGAGTTAACATACTAAAAATAGGTGGGTGGACGAACAAAATACAATAGGATAAGTAGGAACGGAGGGGAACGGAGGCAGGATAGGAGGATCAAAAGAGTTTTGGAGGAGGGATAGGCTAGTCGAGAAAAGTGGGTTTTGAGGGAGCGCTTGAAGGAGGTAAGGGAATCAGATAGCCTGATGGGTGGCGGGAGGTTGTTCCAGTGCAGGGGGGCAGCGCGAGAGAAATCTTGGACACGGGAGTGGGAGGAGGTGATTAGGTGAGAGGTCAGTCGGCGGTCAGCGATGGAGCGAAGAGGACGGGAGGGAGTGTGGATAGAGATCAGTGAAGAGAGGTAGGGAGCTGTGGAGGAGGAGAGAGCCTTGTAGGTGGTGGTGAGGAGTTTAAAGAGAACTCGGAAAGGAATGGGGAGCCAGTGAAGAGATAGACAGAGGGGGGAGGCGGAGGTAGAGCGGCGGGAAAGGAAGATGAGCCTTGCAGCAGCATTAAGAATGGATTGGAGAGGTGCGAGGCGGGTGAGAGGTAGCCCAGAGAGAAGGATGTTGCAGTAGTCAAGGCGGGAGATGACAAGAGAGTGAATGAGAATTTTGGTCGCGTCAGTGGAGAGGAATGGTCTGATGCGTGAGATGTTGCGTAGGTGAAAGCGGCAAGACTGTGAGAGAGCACGAATGTGGGGGGTGAAAGAGAGGGAGGAGTCAATGATGACACCGAGGCAGCGCGTTTGGTCGGTGGACGTGATCTCGGTTTCACCAATGCTGATGGAGATAGTGGGAGAAGAGGGGATGTTTGGGGGATGGAAGATTAGAAGTTCAGTTTTAGCCATGTTTAGTTTCAGGAAGCGTTGGGTCATCCAGGCTGAGATGGCCGTGAGGCATTCGGAGACCTTGGACAGGAGTGATGGGGATAAGTCGGGGGAGGAGAGATAGATTAGGGTATCATCAGCATAAAGGTGGTAATGAAAACCATAGGAGTTGATGAGGGTGCCCAGAGAGGTGGTGTAGAGGGAGAAGAGGAGAGGGCCAAGGACTGACCCTTGGGGAACACCGACTGGCTGGGGGGTAGTAGGAGAGGAGGAGCTCGGAGTGGAGACGGAGAAGGAGCGATCGGAGAGGTATGAGGTGAACCAGGAGAAGACCGTGCCAGTGAGGCCAAAGGAGCGGAGGGTGTTGAGCAGGAGAGGGTGGTCAACAGTGTCAAAGGCAGCCGACAGATCAAGCTGGATGAGGATAGAGAAGAGGCCTTTGGATTTAGCCGATAGTAGATCGTTAGTGACTTTGGTCAGGGCAGTTTCAGTGGAATGTAAAGGGTGGAACCCGGATTGGAGGGGGTCTAGAATGGAGTTAGCAGTAAGGTGGCTTAGGAGACGATTATAGGTCAGACGTTCTAGGAGTTTGGAGGAAAAAGGGAGGAGGGAGATGGGCCTGTAGTTGGATGGAGAGTTGGGGTCCAGATTAGTTTTTTTGAGAATTGGGGAGACAAGAGCGTGTTTGAAGGAGGAAGGGAAGATCCCAGAGGATAGGGAAAGATTAAAGAGGTGAGCCAGGTGAGAGCAGACTGATGGACTGAGACGACGGATAATATTGGAGGGGATAGGATCGAGCGGGCAGGTGGAGGGAGAAGCGGATTGAAGGATAGAGTGGACTTCAGCAGCAGTGGTGGGGTAAAATGAGGACAGGGGTTGGAAGGAGGGGAGTGGAGATGTAGGAGGGGAGGAGGGAGAGGGTGAGGTCATGGCAGCAGTGATGGCAGTCCTGAGAGAGGAGATTTTGGTTGAAAAGTAGGTAGCAAAATCAGCGGCTACGATGGAGGACGGAAGAGCTGGAGGAGGGGGGGAGAGCAAGGAGTTGAAGGTGGCGAAGAGCCTGCGGGAATTGGATGATTGGGAAAGGATGAGGGACTTAAAGTAGGATTCCTTGGCCAGAGCAAGGGCAGAGCTGAAGGAGGAAAGAATGAATTTGAAATGGAGATAATCCGCAAGGGAGCGTGATTTCTTCCAGAAGCGCTCAGCAGTGCGAGAGCACTTTTTAAGGAATCGGGTGATAGGCGAGTGTGGGGGTTGGAGCATCGAAGGGGGATAGAGGAGGGAGGGCAGGCAGAGTCCAATGCTGAAGATAGGGTGTCATTATAGAGGGAGGCAGCGAGGTTCGGGCAGGACATGAGGGCGATTGGGGTGAGAAGAGGACACAGCGTGTTTGAGAAGGCAGCAAGATCAAGTGTGTTGACGTTATGCCGTGAGACAATGCGCTTGGGAGGGGGGGTGGGAGAGGGGGAAGCAGTGAGGGAGAAGGAGATGAGGTGATGGTCAGAAAGAGGAAAAGCCGAGATAGTGTAGTCAGTAAGGGAACAAGAGCGAGAGAAGATGAGATCGAGGGAGTGTCCTTGGATGCGGGTGGGAGAGGTAGTCCACTGAGATAGGCCAAGAGAGGAGCAGAGAGAGAGGAGTTTGGAGGTGCCAGGATCAGCGGGGTTATACAAGGGGATGTTAAAGTCACCAAGAATGACAGATGGCAGGTCGGAGGAGAGGAAGTGTGGAAGCCAGGCGGCGAAGTTGTCAAGAAATTGGGAGATAGGGCCAGGGGGGCGGTAGATTGCAGCGACACGGAGGTGGTAGGGGTAGTATAGACGGATAGAGTGAGACTCAAAGGAGGAGAAAAGGAGAGAGGGTTCAGGGTGAATGACACTGTGGGTGCATGAGGCTGAGAGGAGAAAACCCACACCGCCACCTTGGCGACCGTCAGGCCTGGGAGTGTGAGAGAAAGAGAGGCCACCATGGGAGAGAGCAGCTGGGAAAACAGAATCAGAGGTGGAGAGCCAGGTCTCGGTGATAGCAAGGAGGTGGAATGCTCTAGAGATGAATAGGTCATGGATGGCAGGGAGTTTGTTGCAGATGGATCTGGCGTTCCATAGTGCACAGGAAAGAGGGGGGGTGGGTTATGTATTTATGTGGATAAGGTTTTTGGGATTGCAGAAGCGAGGGGGGGTCATTGGGAGGGTGGGGGTGCGGGGGTGAGTGGTCAGGATAGGTATGGGATGGGAGGGGGGAGGAGCAGTTGGATAAAGTGAAGTTGAGAGATTAACAGCCATGAGGAACCGAAGGTGAGAGGGTAGGTTAGTGAAAGCAGACAGAGGGATTTGGGAGGACAGACAGCGTCTGTAGTAGATTTGGTAGAAAACAGAGTGAGAGAGAAGGTAACAGGCAAGGAACTACTGTCAGAGAGGAGACAAGTGGGTAAAATCAGGTTGATTGAGTAATCCAATTAAGTATGAAACAACAACAAGTGAGAGGATGAAGGGAACAGAGAAGGTCAGAAGTGAGGCAAATGTGAGCAGGCGTGAAGAGGGAAACAGAGTGCAATAAATGTGTGGCAAAGATAAGAGAAAATAATAGTGAATGAGTAAAATGAAATACAATGTTGGAAAAATATAGATAAAATGAATTAAATGTCAAAATTGAGCAACAGGTTACAATAGGATAGAAAGAAGATGAATATATTACAATAAAACAGAATATGAACATTTAGACTGTGTTCAAACTCACCTTTTTCAGTATTCTAACTCACCTGCTTCAGTTTTCAACTCACAAGTCACTTAAGTAATCAAGCTTCACTTTAGTATGCAAGCTTCCCTCTCAATGAGCAAGCTCCCAAATGAGCTCTGCCCCTCCTTATATAGTATGTCAGGCCCCTGTTACACTCAGCTCCTCCCCCTAATCTTCCTTGACACCTAGATTTAGCTCCTCCTCCTAGTATCTGTTCACACCTAGTAACAATACACTATACAGATACAGGCACAACCAAAATCACACTCAGATTTCTCCCTCAAAATTACAGTCTCTATATAGAAAGACAGATAAAGAATACAAGACAGACAGAATGCAAGATAACTCACCTGCTTCAGTTTCCAACTCACAAGTCACTTAAGTAATCAAGCTTCACTTTAGTATGCAAGCTTCCCTCTCAATGAGCAAGCTCCCAAATGAGCTCTGCCCCTCCTTATATAGTATGTCAGGCCCCTGTTACACTCAGCTCCTACCCCTAATCTTCCTTGACACCTAGATTTAGCTCCTCCTCCTAGTATCTGTTCACACCTAGTAACAATACACTATACAGATACAGGCACAACCAAAATCACACTCAGATTTCTCCCTCAAAATTACAGTCTCTATATAGAAAGACAGATAAAGAATACAAGACAGACAGAATGCAAGATAACTCACCTGCTTCAGTTTCCAACTCACAAGTCACTTAAGTAATCAAGCTTCACTTTAGTATGCAAGCTTCCCTCTCAATGAGCAAGCTCCCAAAAGCTTGCTCATTTTGCACCCCGTCTCTAAATGACGTCAGCCCGCCGGGTGCCCAAGAGTGGAAGGGGTTAACCCATCCCCACTACAAGGCGGGAGCGGCCACTGACTGACAGGCCGGAGCCGCATTAGATAGGCAGAGACAACCGGAAGGTGGGGGCCAGAAGAGGGGTAGAGGAGGAGGTTGAGGACTGACGTGGAGAGCAGGGAGAAAGTAGCATGCACCGGACAGCGGAGTCTGGCAGTGTGGCTGTGTTCAGGTCCCACAGCAGGGGCCGAGACTGCAGCTCAGCCAAAGTGGACGCCGAAGCAAGTGCAGCAGGCGGCAGCCAGAGACGACACGGCCACGACAGGGAGGAGGAGAGGGGAGCATGGGAGCAGAGAGCCGTGTGTGTGTGGGCTGGGAGAGACAGGCCAGTGGGCGGCTGTGACCCCCCAACTCCAGATGCCGGGAGTGCAGAGTGGCTGCTGTGACCCCTGCCAACCCCAGAGGGCCAGGAGTGCAGAGTGGCTGCTGTGACCCCCACTGACCCCAAAATACACGATCCGGGTGCAGGGGAACACCAGGTGCAGGGGAGCGCCAGATGCCCACTGACCGCCCCTTTGGATCCTCTGCAGTGAGACAGCACATTAGATGGCCCAGCTGTGACAAAGGCCGGGAATCGAGACTGGCAGGAGCTGGTAACCGCAGCTGTTACAGTTCCTTCACCTTACCCTGCACCCGCACCTACCATCCCAAACCAGACTGCCCGCATGGTATGTGATTTGCTCAGAGACACCTGAGAACCCCTGGTCGCATGACAGTTTGCCCCAGCCAAGACCCGATAATTCGCAAACCGACAGCCGGAGATTCTGTGTAGCTGATTGTGGCAACGCCTGCACACTAGCAGTCCCTAGGAAGGGTACACAATAACCGTTGAAGACTTACTTCAACTCATACTTGCCTACTTCTGAAAAGTAGTTTCTGGGAGATTATAGATCACACTGTAGGACATCGTGTGGAGTGCTGTTGAGGGGGCGTACCACATTTTACCCAAAGGGTGTGCCTATCTCAACCCATGGGCGTGTCTACTGTCACTCAGGGGTGTGCCCTGCAGTGGCAGTTAAAAAGTAAAGTACAAAGTGCTTTACTGGCTACACACTGATATCTCAGCTACATGGTGACAGACATGGTGCTTGGGCTGGGGCCACATGCTGTGTCCCTTCCCACAGCACTAAAAGCCTATCTTTTAAACCCTGTCCCTGTTCATTTTTGACTTGTGCATGCACAGTCTATATTGTGAGAGGAGGCGGCTTTGGGGAATTCTGGAGCTGCGCTTCAATTTGCAGGCCAGTGGGGTACTCAGGCAAAAAGTGGGACCCTTCCCCAAAATGCACACATCATAGTACATTATACACAGCACCCCCTCCCATATTACACCATGTACACACAGCACATTGTACAAACACCATAATATATCACATGCTTCCCCCCATATTACACCCATTACATATACAACCCTCTCTCCCCATATTACACCTGTACAGTACACACAGCACATTGTACAAAACAGCATAATATATCATTTGAAACCGCGGTTTCAAAACTATGCACCAGAATCAACTTCTTTCAACTCAGTAATACATTTTGGATGTGTACCTAGAGTTTAAAGCAGAAAAACAGGAACTTTTAGAATTTTCATTTTTTGACCAAAACGACAGGTCCAGGGGATTATGGAAATGTTCATATGGATGTAATTTTTCGGTACTTGTGAGTTATCCGGGCTGCCGATTTTGTCCTTAAGTTTAGTTAACTTAAGGACACCCGACCGACGCGATGCCCGCGATTTAGCCCCAAATCGGGGGCATCGCGTCGGTCGTGGCCGTTATAAGGGACCGCAACGCGATGCCCGCGATTTCCCATAGACAGTAATGTTAAATGACGCGATGGACCCGATTTCCCATAGACAGTAATGTTAAAAGACGCGATGGACCCGATTTCCCATAGACAGCAATGTTAAAATAAAATGACAATGTGAAATTGGCCAATATGGCCATTTCACATTGGATATGTTTTAAAAAAAAAGGTTTCATGGCCCCCCACCACCGTTAACGCCACCCCGCTATTGAGACCAACCCGAAGCGTGGCGAGCGCAGCGAGCCCGCGAGGGGCGGTGGTACGCGTCCTCCGACCTGTTCATACCCCTACTATCCACTAGGGCGTGGAGTGAGAATAGAATAGTGTGGCGAGCGCAGCGGGCCACCGAGGCCCGAAGCGTGGCGAGCGCAGCGAGCCCCGCGAGGGGACGCGGATACCTTCACAGGTATCCGCATCCCCTTGCGGGCTTCACAGGTGTTCGCGTCCCCTCGCGGGGCTCGCTGCGCTCGCCACGCTTCGGGTTGGTCTCAATAGCGGGGTGGCGTTAACGGTGGTGGGGGGCCATGAAACCTTTTTTTAAAAAACATATCCAATGTGAAATGGCCATATTGGCCAATTTCACATTGTCATTTTATTTTAACATTGCTGTCTATGGGAAATCGGGTCCATCGCGTCTTTTAACATTACTGTCTATGGGAAATCGCGGGCATCGCGTCGCGGACCCTTATAACGGCCACGACCGACGCGATGCCCACGATTTCGGGCCCGATGAAAAAATCGGCAGCCCGGATAACTCACAAGTACCAATTTTTCTGACTGCAGTTTCAAAACCATGCACCAGAATCAACTTTTGTCACCTCAGTAATACATTTCGGATGTGTACCTAAAGTTTAAAGCAGAAAAAGAGGAACTTTTGGAATTTTCATTTTTTGACCAAAAAGACAGGTCCGGGGCTTATGGAAATGTTCATATGGATGTGATTATTTTTCTGACCGCAGTCCCAAAACCATGCACCAGAATCAACTTCTGTCAACTCAGTAATACATTTCGGATGTGTACCTAAAATTTAAAGCAGAAAAAGAGGAACATTTGGAATTTTCCTTTTTTGACCAAAACGACAGGTCCGGAGCTTATGGAAATGTTCATATGGATGTGATAATTTTTCTGACCGCGGTTTCAAAACCATGCACCAGAATCAACTTTTGTCACCTCAGTAATACATTTCGGATGTGTACCTAAAGTTTAAAGCAGAAAAAGAGGAACTTTTGGAATTTTCATTTTTTGACAAAAAAGACAGGTCCGGGGCCTATGTAAATGTTCATATGGATGTGATTATTTTTCTGACCGCAGTCTCAAAACCATGCACCAGAATCAACTTCTTTCAACTCAGTAATACATTTTGGATGTGTACCTAGAGTTTAAAGCAGAAAAAGAGGAACTTTTAGAATTTTCATTTTTTGACCAAAACGACAGGTCTGGGGCTTATAAAATTGTTCATATGGATGTGATTATTTTCTGACTGCGGATTCAAAACCATGCACCAGAATAAACTTCTGTCAACTCAGTAATACATTTCGGATGTGTACCTAAAATTTAAAGCAGAAAAAGAGGAACTTTGGAATTTAAATTTTTTGACCAAAACGAGAAAACGGCTTATGGAAATGTTCATATGGATGTGATTATTTTTCTGACCGCAGTCTCAAAACCATGCACCAGAATTAACTTCTTTCAACTCAGTAATACATTTTGGATGTGTACCTAGAGTTTAAAGCAGAAAAAGAGGAACTTTTTGAATTTTCATTGTTTGACCAAAACGACAAGTCCGGGGCTTATGGAAATGTTCATATGGATGTGATTATTTTTCTGACCGCGGTTTCAAAACCATGCACCAGAATCAACTTCTGTCAACTCAGTAATACATTTCGGATGTGTACCTTAAATTTAAAACAGAAAAAGAGGAACTTTTGGAATTTTCATTTTTTGACCAAAATGACAGGTCCGGGGGCTTAAGGAAATGTTCTTATGGATGTGATTATTTTCTGACTGCGGTTTCAAAACCATGCACCAGAATCAACTTCTTTCAACTCAGTAATACATTTTGGATGTGTACCTAGAGTTTAAAGCAGAAAAACAGGAACTTTTAGAATTTTCATTTTTTTGACCAAAACGACAGGTCCGGGGCTTATGGAAATGTTCATATGGATGTTATTTTTTTTCTGACTGCGGTTTCAAAACCATGCACCAGAATCAACTTCTTTCAACTCAGTAATGCATTTTGGATGTGTACCTAGAGTTTAAAGCAGAAAAACAGGAACTTTTAGAATTTTCATTTTTTGACCAAAACGACAGGACCGGAGCTGATAAAAATGTTGATATGGATGTTATTTTTTTTTCTGACTGCGATTTCAAAACCATGCACCAGAATTCACTTCTTTCAACTCAGTAATGCATTTTGGATGTGTACCTAGAGTTTAAAGCAGAAAAACAGGAACTTTTAGAATTTTAAATTTTCGACCAAAACGACAGGTCCGGAGCTGACAAAAATGTTGATATGGATGTAATTTTTTTTCTGACTGCGGTTTCAAAACCATGCACCAGAATCAACTTCTTTCAACTCAGTAATGCATTTTGGATGTGTACCTAGAGTTTAAAGCAGAAAAACAGGAACTTTAAGAATTTTCATTTTTTGACCAAAACGACAGGCCCGGAGCTGATAAAAATGTTGATTTGGATGTTATTTTTTTTCTGACTGCGATTTCAAAACCATGCACCAGAATTCACTTCTTTCAACTCAGTAATGCATTTTGGATGTGTACCTAGAGTTTAAAGCAGAAAAACAGGAACTTTTCGAATTTTCATTTTTTGACCAAAACGACAGGACCGGAGCTGATAAAAATGTTGATATGGATGTTATTTTTTTTCTGACTGCGATTTCAAAACCATGCACCAGAATCAACTTCTTTCAACTCACTAATGCATTTTGGATGTGTACCTAGAGAATAAAGCAGAAAAACAGGAACTTTTAGAATTTAAAATTTTTGACCAAAACGACAGGACCGGAGCTGATAAAAATGTTGATATGGATGTTATTTTTTTTCTGACTGCGATTTCAAAACCATGCACCAGAATTCACTTCTTTCAACTCAGTAATGCATTTTGGATGTGTACCTAGAGTTTAAAGCAGAAAAACAGGAACTTTTAGAATTTTAATTTTTTGACCAAAACGACAGGTCCGGAGCTGATAAAAATGTTGATATTGATGTATTTTTTTTCTGACTGCGTTTTTAAAACCATGCACCAGAATAAACTTCTTTCAACTCAGTAATGCATTTTGGATGTGTACCTAGAGTTTAAAGCAGAAAAACAGGAACTTTTAGAATTTAAATTTTTTGACCAAAATGACAGGTCCGGAGCTGATAAAAATGTTGATATGGATGTAATTTTTTTTCTGACTGCGGTTTTAAAACCATGCACCAGAATCAACTTCTTTCAACTCAGTAATTCATTTTGGATGTGTACCTAGAGTTTAAAGCAGAAAAACAGGAACTTTTTGAATTTTTGATTTTTGACCAAAACTACAGGTCCGGAGCTGATAAAAATGTTGATATGGATGTTATTTTTTTTCTGACTGCGGTTTCAAAACCATGCACCAGAATCAACTTCTTTCAACTCAGTAATTCATTTTGGATGTGTACCTAGAGTTTAAAGCAGAAAAACAGGAACTTTTTGAATTTTTGATTTTTGACCAAAACGACAGGTCCGGAGCTGATAAAAATGTTGATATGGATGTATTTTTTTTTCTGACTGCGGTTTCAAGACCATGCACCAGAATCAACTTCTTTCAACTCAGTAATGCATTTTGGATGTGTACCTAGAGTTTAAAGCAGAAAAACAGGAACTTTTCGAATTTTCATTTTTTGACCAAAACGACAGGACCGGAGCTGATAAAAATGTTGATATGGATGTTATTTTTTTTCTGACTGCGGTTTCAAAACCATGCACCAGAATCAACTTCTTTCAACTCAGTAATGCATCTTGGATGTGTACCTAGAGTTTAAAGCAGAAAAACAGGAACTTTTAGAATTTTCATTTTTTGACCAAAACGACAGGACCGGAGCTGATAAAAATGTTGATATGGATGTTATTTTTTTTCTGACTGCGATTTCAAAACCATGCACCAGAATTCACTTCTTTCAACTCAGTAATGCATTTTGGATGTGTACCTAGAGTTTAAAGCAGAAAAACAGGAACTTTTAGAATTTTCATTTTTTGACCAAAACGACAGGACCGGAGCTGATAAAAATGTTGATATGGATGTTATTTTTTTTCTGTTTGCGATTTCAAAACCATGCACCAGAATCAACTTCTTTCAACTCACTAATGCATTTTGGATGTGTACCTAGAGAATAAAGCAGAAAAACAGGAACTTTTAGAATTTTAAATTTTTGACCAAAACGACAGGTCCGGAGCTGATAAAAATGTTGATATTGATGTATTTTTTTTCTGACTGCGTTTTTAAAACCATGCACCAGAATAAACTTCTTTCAACTCAGTAATGCATTTTGGATGTGTACCTAGAGTTTAAAGCAGAAAAACAGGAACTTTTAGAATTTAAATTTTTTGACCAAAATGACAGGTCCGGAGCTGATAAAAATGTTGATATGGATGTATTTTTTTTTCTGACTGCGGTTTCAAGACCATGCACCAGAATCAACTTCTTTCAACTCAGTAATGCATTTTGGATGTGTACCTAGAGTTTAAAGCAGAAAAACAGGAACTTTTCGAATTTTCATTTTTTGACCAAAACGACAGGACCGGAGCTGATAAAAATGTTGATATGGATGTTATTTTTTTTCTGACTGCGGTTTCAAAACCATGCACCAGAATCAACTTCTTTCAACTCAGTAATGCATTTTGGATGTGTACCTAGAGTTTAAAGCAGAAAAACAGGAACTTTTAGAATTTTCATTTTTTGACCAAAACGACAGGACCGGAGCTGATAAAAATGTTGATATGGATGTTATTTTTTTTCTGACTGCGATTTCAAAACCATGCACCAGAATTCACTTCTTTCAACTCAGTAATGCATTTTGGATGTGTACCTAGAGTTTAAAGCAGAAAAACAGGAACTTTTAGAATTTTCATTTTTTGACCAAAACGACAGGACCGGAGCTGATAAAAATGTTGATATGGATGTTATTTTTTTTCTGTTTGCGATTTCAAAACCATGCACCAGAATCAACTTCTTTCAACTCACTAATGCATTTTGGATGTGTACCTAGAGAATAAAGCAGAAAAACAGGAACTTTTAGAATTTTAAATTTTTGACCAAAACGACAGGTCCGGAGCTGATAAAAATGTTGATATTGATGTATTTTTTTTCTGACTGCGTTTTTAAAACCATGCACCAGAATAAACTTCTTTCAACTCAGTAATGCATTTTGGATGTGTACCTAGAGTTTAAAGCAGAAAAACAGGAACTTTTAGAATTTAAATTTTTTGACCAAAATGACAGGTCCGGAGCTGATAAAAATGTTGATATGGATGTAATTTTTTTTCTGACTGCGGTTTCAAAACCATGCACCAGAATCAACTTCTTTCAACTCAGTAATTCATTTTGGATGTGTACCTAGAGTTTAAAGCAGAAAAACAGGAACTTTTTGAATTTTTGATTTTTGACCAAAACTACAGGTCCGGAGCTGATAAAAATGTTGATATGGATGTTATTTTTTTTCTGACTGCGGTTTCAAAACCATGCACCAGAATCAACTTCTTTCAACTCAGTAATTCATTTTGGATGTGTACCTAGAGTTTAAAGCAGAAAAACAGGAACTTTTTGAATTTTTGATTTTTGACCAAAACGACAGGTCCGGAGCTGATAAAAATGTTGATATGGATGTATTTTTTTTTCTGACTGCGGTTTCAAAACCATGCACCAGAATCAACTTCTTTCAACTCAGTAATGCATTTTGGATGTGTACCTAGAGTTTAAAGCAGAAAAACAGGAACTTTTAGAATTTTCATTTTTTGACCAAAACGACAGGACCGGAGCTGATAAAAATGTTGATATGGATGTTATTTTTTTTCTGACTGCGGTTTCAAAACCATGCACCAGAATCAACTTCTTTCAACTCAGTAATGCATTTTGGATGTGTACCTAGAGTTTAAAGCAGAAAAACAGGAACTTTTCGAATTTTCATTTTTTGACCAAAACGACAGGACCGGAGCTGATAAAAATGTTGATATGGATGTTATTTTTTTTCTGACTGCGGTTTCAAAACCATGCACCAGAATCAACTTCTTTCAACTCAGTAATGCATTTTGGATGTGTACCTAGAGTTTAAAGCAGAAAAACAGGAACTTTTAGAATTTTCATTTTTTGACCAAAACGACAGGACCGGAGCTGATAAAAATGTTGATATGGATGTTATTTTTTTTCTGACTGCGATTTCAAAACCATGCACCAGAATTCACTTCTTTCAACTCAGTAATGCATTTTGGATGTGTACCTAGAGTTTAAAGCAGAAAAACAGGAACTTTTAGAATTTTCATTTTTTGACCAAAACGACAGGACCGGAGCTGATAAAAATGTTGATATGGATGTTATTTTTTTTCTGTTTGCGATTTCAAAACCATGCACCAGAATCAACTTCTTTCAACTCACTAATGCATTTTGGATGTGTACCTAGAGAATAAAGCAGAAAAACAGGAACTTTTAGAATTTTAAATTTTTGACCAAAACGACAGGACCGGAGCTGATAAAAATGTTGATATGGATGTTATTTTTTTTCTAACTGCGATTTCAAAACCATGCACCAGAATTCACTTCTTTCAACTCAGTAATGCATTTTGGATGTGTACCTAGAGTTTAAAGCAGAAAAACAGGAACTTTTAGAATTTTCATTTTTTGACCAAAACGACAGGTCCGGAGCTGATAAAAATGTTGATATTGATGTATTTTTTTTTCTGACTGCGGTTTTAAAACCATGCACCAGAATAAACTTCTTTCAACTCAGTAATGCATTTTGGATGTGTACCTAGAGTTTAAAGCAGAAAAACAGGAACTTTTAGAATTTAAATTTTTTGACCAAAACGACAGGTCCGGAGCTGATAAAAATGTTGATATGGATGTAATTTTTTTTCTGACTGCGGTTTCAAAACCATGCACCAGAATCAACTTCTTTCAACTCAGTAATTCATTTTGGATGTGTACCTAGAGTTTAAAGCAGAAAAACAGGAACTTTTTGAATTTTCAATTTTTGACCAAAACGACAGGTCCGGAGCTGATAAAAATGTTGATATGGATGTATTTTTTTTCTGACTGCGGTTTCAAAACCATGCACCAGAATCAACTTCTTTCAACTCAGTAATGCATTTTGGATGTGTACCTAGAGTTTAAAGCAGAAAACAGGAACTTTTAGAATTTTCATTTTTTGACCAAAACGACAGGACCGGAGCTGATAAAAATGTTGATATGGATGTTATTTTTTTCTGACTGCGGTTTCAAAACCATGCACCAGAATCAACTTCTTTCAACTCAGTAATGCATTTTGGATGTGTACCTAGAGTTTAAAGCAGAAAAACAGGAACTTTTAGAATTTTCATTTTTTGACCAAAACGACAGGACCGGAGCTGATAAAAATGTTGATATGGATGTTATTTTTTTTCTGACTGCGATTTCAAAACCATGCACCAGAATTCACTTCTTTCAACTCAGTAATGCATTTTGGATGTGTACCTAGAGTTTAAAGCAGAAAAACAGAAACTTTTAGAAATTTCAATTTTTGACCAAAACGACAGGTCCGGAGCTGACAAAAATGTTGATATGGATGTAATTTTTTTTCTGACTGCGGTTTCAAAACCATGCACCAGAATCAACTTCTTTCAACTCAGTAATGCATTTTGGATGTGTACCTATAGTTTAAAGCAGAAAAACAGGAACTTTAAGAATTTTAATTTTTTGACCAAAACGACAGGTCCGGAGCTGACAAAAATGTTGATATGGATGTAATTTGTTTTCTGACTGCAGTTTCAAAACCATGCACCAGAATCAACTTCTTTCAACTCAGTAATACATTTTGGATGTGTACCTAGAGTTTAAAGCAGAAAAACAGGAAATTTTAGAATTTTCATTTTTTGACCAAAACGACAGGACCGGAGCTGATAAAAATGTTGATATGGATGTTATTTTTTTTCTGACTGCGGTTTCAAAACCATTCACCAGAATCAACTTCTTTCAACTCAGTAATGCATTTTGGATGTGTACCTAGAGTTTAAAGCAGAAAAACAGGAACTTTTAGAATTTTTATTTTTTGACCAAAACGACAGGACCGGAGCTGATAAAAATGTTGATATGGATGTTATTTTTTTTTCTGACTGCGATTTCAAAACCATGCACCAGAATTCACTTCTTTCAACTCAGTAATGCATTTTGGATGTGTACCTAGAGTTTAAAGCAGAAAAACAGGAACTTTTAGAATTTTAAATTTTCGACCAAAACGACAGGTCCGGAGCTGACAAAAATGTTGATATGGATGTAATTTTTTTTCTGACTGCGGTTTCAAAACCATGCACCAGAATCAACTTCTTTCAACTCAGTAATGCATTTTGGATGTGTACCTAGAGTTTAAAGCAGAAAAACAGGAACTTTTAGAATTTTAAATTTTTGACCAAAACGACAGGACCGGAGCTGATAAAAATGTTGATATGGATGTTATTTTTTTTCTGACTGCGATTTCAAAACCATGCACCAGAATTCACTTCTTTCAACTCAGTAATGCATTTTGGATGTGTACCTAGAGTTTAAAGCAGAAAAACAGGAACTTTTAGAATTTAAATTTTTTGACCAAAATGACAGGTCCGGAGCTGATAAAAATGTTGATATGGATGTAATTTTTTTTCTGACTGCGGTTTCAAAACCATGCACCAGAATCAACTTCTTTCAACTCAGTAATTTATTTTGGATGTGTACCTAGAGTTTAAAGCAGAAAAACAGGAACTTTTAGAATTTTTGATTTTTGACCAAAACTACAGGTCCGGAGCTGATAAAAATGTTGATATGGATGTTATTTTTTTTCTGACTGCGGTTTCAAAACCATGCACCAGAATCAACTTCTTTCAACTCAGTAATTCATTTTGGATGTGTACCTAGAGTTTAAAGCAGAAAAACAGGAACTTTTTGAATTTTTGATTTTTGACCAAAACGACAGGTCCGGAGCTGATAAAAATGTTGATATGGATGTATTTTTTTTCTGACTGCGGTTTCAAAACCATGCACCAGAATCAACTTCTTTCAACTCAGTAATGCATTTTGGATGTGTACCTAGAGTTTAAAGCAGAAAAACAGGAACTTTTAGAATTTTCATTTTTTGACCAAAACGACAGGACCGGAGCTGATAAAAATGTTGATATGGATGTTATTTTTTTTCTGACTGCGGTTTCAAAACCATGCACCAGAATCAACTTCTTTCAACTCAGTAATGCATTTTGGATGTGTACCTAGAGTTTAAAGCAGAAAAACAGGAACTTTTCGAATTTTCATTTTTTGACCAAAACGACAGGACCGGAGCTGATAAAAATGTTGATATGGATGTTATTTTTTTTCTGACTGCGGTTTCAAAACCATGCACCAGAATCAACTTCTTTCAACTCAGTAATGCATTTTGGATGTGTACCTAGAGTTTAAAGCAGAAAAACAGGAACTTTTAGAATTTTCATTTTTTGACCAAAACGACAGGACCGGAGCTGATAAAAATGTTGATATGGATGTTATTTTTTTTCTGACTGCGATTTCAAAACCATGCACCAGAATTTACTTCTTTCAACTCAGTAATGCATTTTGGATGTGTACCTAGAGTTTAAAGCAGAAAAACAGGAACTTTTAGAATTTTCATTTTTTGACCAAAACGACAGGACCGGAGCTGATAAAAATGTTGATATGGATGTTATTTTTTTTCTGTTTGCGATTTCAAAACCATGCACCAGAATCAACTTCTTTCAACTCACTAATGCATTTTGGATGTGTACCTAGAGAATAAAGCAGAAAAACAGGAACTTTTAGAATTTTAAATTTTTGACCAAAACGACAGGACCGGAGCTGATAAAAATGTTGATATGGATGTTATTTTTTTTCTAACTGCGATTTCAAAACCATGCACCAGAATTCACTTCTTTCAACTCAGTAATGCATTTTGGATGTGTACCTAGAGTTTAAAGCAGAAAAACAGGAACTTTTAGAATTTTCATTTTTTGACCAAAACGACAGGTCCGGAGCTGATAAAAATGTTGATATTTATGTATTTTTTTTTCTGACTGCGGTTTCAAAACCATGCACCAGAATCAACTTCTTTCAACTCAGTAATGCATTTTGGATGTGTACCTAGAGTTTAAAGCAGAAAAACAGGAACTTTAAGAATTTTCATTTTTTGACCAAAACGACAGGACCGGAGCTGATAAAAATGTTGATTTGGATGTTATTTTTTTTCTGACTGCGATTTCAAAACCATGCACCAGAATTCACTTCTTTCAACTCAGTAATGCATTTTGGATGTGTACCTAGAGTTTAAAGCAGAAAAACAGGAACTTTTCGAATTTTCATTTTTTGACCAAAACGACAGGACCGGAGCTGATAAAAATGTTGATATGGATGTTATTTTTTTTCTGACTGCGATTTCAAAACCATGCACCAGAATCAACTTCTTTCAACTCACTAATGCATTTTGGATGTGTACCTAGAGAATAAAGCAGAAAAACAGGAACTTTTAGAATTTTAAATTTTTGACCAAAACGACAGGACCGGAGCTGATAAAAATGTTGATATGGATGTTATTTTTTTTCTGACTGCGATTTCAAAACCATGCACCAGAATTCACTTCTTTCAACTCAGTAATGCATTTTGGATGTGTACCTAGAGTTTAAAGCAGAAAAACAGGAACTTTTAGAATTTGAATTTTTTGACCAAAACGACAGGTCCGGAGCTGATAAAAATGTTGATATTGATGTATTTTTTTTCTGACTGCGTTTTTAAAACCATGCACCAGAATAAACTTCTTTCAACTCAGTAATGCATTTTGGATGTGTACCTAGAGTTTAAAGCAGAAAAACAGGAACTTTTAGAATTTAAATTTTTTGACCAAAATGACAGGTCCGGAGCTGATAAAAATGTTGATATGGATGTAATTTTTTTTCTGACTGCGGTTTCAAAACCATGCACCAGAATCAACTTCTTTCAACTCAGTAATTTATTTTGGATGTGTACCTAGAGTTTAAAGCAGAAAAACAGGAACTTTTTGAATTTTTGATTTTTGACCAAAACTACAGGTCCGGAGCTGATAAAAATGTTGATATGGATGTTATTTTTTTTCTGACTGCGGTTTCAAAACCATGCACCAGAATCAACTTCTTTCAACTCAGTAATTCATTTTGGATGTGTACCTAGAGTTTAAAGCAGAAAAACAGGAACTTTTTGAATTTTTGATTTTTGACCAAAACGACAGGTCCGGAGCTGATAAAAATGTTGATATGGATGTATTTTTTTTTCTGACTGCGGTTTCAAAACCATGCACCAGAATCAACTTCTTTCAACTCAGTAATGCATTTTGGATGTGTACCTAGAGTTTAAAGCAGAAAAACAGGAACTTTTAGAATTTTCATTTTTTGACCAAAACGACAGGACCGGAGCTGATAAAAATGTTGATATGGATGTTATTTTTTTTCTGACTGCGGTTTCAAAACCATGCACCAGAATCAACTTCTTTCAACTCAGTAATGCATTTTGGATGTGTACCTAGAGTTTAAAGCAGAAAAACAGGAACTTTTCGAATTTTCATTTTTTGACCAAAACGACAGGACCGGAGCTGATAAAAATGTTGATATGGATGTTATTTTTTTTCTGACTGCGGTTTCAAAACCATGCACCAGAATCAACTTCTTTCAACTCAGTAATGCATTTTGGATGTGTACCTAGAGTTTAAAGCAGAAAAACAGGAACTTTTAGAATTTTCATTTTTTGACCAAAACGACAGGACCGGAGCTGATAAAAATGTTGATATGGATGTTATTTTTTTTCTGACTGCGATTTCAAAACCATGCACCAGAATTTACTTCTTTCAACTCAGTAATGCATTTTGGATGTGTACCTAGAGAATAAAGCAGAAAAACAGGAACTTTTAGAATTTTAAATTTTTGACCAAAACGACAGGACCGGAGCTGATAAAAATGTTGATATGGATGTTATTTTTTTTCTAACTGCGATTTCAAAACCATGCACCAGAATTCACTTCTTTCAACTCAGTAATGCATTTTGGATGTGTACCTAGAGTTTAAAGCAGAAAAACAGGAACTTTTAGAATTTTCATTTTTTGACCAAAACGACAGGTCCGGAGCTGATAAAAATGTTGATATTGATGTATTTTTTTTTATGACTGCGGTTTTAAAACCATGCACCAGAATAAACTTCTTTCAACTCAGTAATGCATTTTGGATGTGTACCTAGAGTTTAAAGCAGAAAAACAGGAACTTTTAGAATTTAAATTTTTTGATCAAAACGACAGGTCCGGAGCTGATAAAAATGTTGATATGGATGTAATTTTTTTTCTGACTGCGGTTTCAAAACCATGCACCAGAATCAACTTCTTTCAACTCAGTAATTCATTTTGGATGTGTACCTAGAGTTTAAAGCAGAAAAACAGGAACTTTTTGAATTTTCAATTTTTGAACAAAACGACAGGTCCGGAGCTGATAAAAATGTTGATATGGATGTATTTTTTTTTCTGACTGCGGTTTCAAAACCATGCACCAGAATTCACTTCTTTCAACTCAGTAATGCATTTTGGATGTGTACCTAGAGTTTAAAGCAGAAAACAGGAACTTTTAGAATTTTCATTTTTTGACCAAAACGACAGGACCGGAGCTGATAAAAATGTTGATATGGATGTTATTTTTTTCTGACTGCGGTTTCAAAACCATGCACCAGAATCAACTTCTTTCAACTCAGTAATGCATTTTGGATGTGTACCTAGAGTTTAAAGCAGAAAAACAGGAACTTTTAGAATTTTCATTTTTTGACCAAAACGACAGGACCGGAGCTGATAAAAATGTTGATATGGATGTTATTTTTTTTCTGACTGCGATTTCAAAACCATGCACCAGAATTCACTTCTTTCAACTCAGTAATGCATTTTGGATGTGTACCTAGAGTTTAAAGCAGAAAAACAGGAACTTTTAGAATTTTCAATTTTTGACCAAAACGACAGGTCCGGAGCTGACAAAAATGTTGATATGGATGTAATTTTTTTTCTGACTGCGGTTTCAAAACCATGCACCAGAATCAACTTCTTTCAACTCAGTAATGCATTTTGGATGTGTACCTATAGTTTAAAGCAGAAAAACAGGAACTTTAAGAATTTTCATTTTTTGACCAAAACGACAGGTCCGGAGCTGACAAAAATGTTGATATGGATGTAATTTGTTTTCTGACTGCGGTTTCAAAACCATGCACCAGAATCAACTTCTTTCAACTCAGTAATACATTTTGGATGTGTACCTAGAGTTTAAAGCAGAAAAACAGGAAATTTTAGAATTTTCATTTTTTGACCAAAACGACAGGACCGGAGCTGATAAAAATGTTGATATGGATGTTATTTTTTTTCTGACTGCGGTTTCAAAACCATTCACCAGAATCAACTTCTTTCAACTCAGTAATGCATTTTGGATGTGTACCTAGAGTTTAAAGCAGAAAAACAGGAACTTTTAGAATTTAAATTTTTTGACCAAAACGACAGGACCGGAGCTGATAAAAATGTTGATATGGATGTTATTTTTTTTTCTGACTGCGATTTCAAAACCATGCACCAGAATTCACTTCTTTCAACTCAGTAATGCATTTTGGATGTGTACCTAGAGTTTAAAGCAGAAAAACAGGAACTTTTAGAATTTTCATTTTTTGACCAAAACGACAGGTCCGGAGCTGATAAAAATGTTGATATGGATGTTATTTTTTTTCTGACTGCGATTTCAAAACCATGCACCAGAATCAACTTCTTTCAACTCACTAATGCATTTTGGATGTGTACCTAGAGAATAAAGCAGAAAAACAGGAACTTTTAGAATTTTAAATTTTTGACCAAAACGACAGGACCGGAGCTGATAAAAATGTTGATATGGATGTAATTTTTTTTCTGACTGCGGTTTCAAAACCATGCACCAGAATCAACTTCTTTCAACTCAGTAATTCATTTTGGATGTGTACCTAGAGTTTAAAGCAGAAAAACAGGAACTTTTTGAATTTTTGATTTTTGACCAAAACTACAGGTCCGGAGCTGATAAAAATGTTGATATGGATGTTATTTTTTTTCTGACTGCGGTTTCAAAACCATGCACCAGAATCAACTTCTTTCAACTCAGTAATTCATTTTGGATGTGTACCTAGAGTTTAAAGCAGAAAAACAGGAACTTTTTGAATTTTTGATTTTTGACCAAAACGACAGGTCCGGAGCTGATAAAAATGTTAATATGGATGTATTTTTTTTTCTGACTGCGGTTTCAAAACCATGCACCAGAATCAACTTCTTTCAACTCAGTAATGCATTTTGGATGTGTACCTAGAGTTTAAAGCAGAAAAACAGGAACTTTTAGAATTTTCATTTTTTGACCAAAACGACAGGACCGGAGCTGATAAAAATGTTGATATGGATGTTATTTTTTTTCTGACTGCGGTTTCAAAACCATGCACCAGAATCAACTTCTTTCAACTCAGTAATGCATTTTGGATGTGTACCTAGAGTTTAAAGCAGAAAAACAGGAACTTTTCGAATTTTCATTTTTTGACCAAAACGACAGGACCGGAGCTGATATAAATGTTGATATGGATGTTATTTTTTTTCTGACTGCGGTTTCAAAACCATGCACCAGAATTCACTTCTTTCAACTCAGTAATGCATTTTGGATGTGTACCTAGAGTTTAAAGCAGAAAAACAGGAACTTTTAGAATTTTCATTTTTTGACCAAAACGACAGGACCGGAGCTGATAAAAATGTTGATATGGATGTTATTTTTTTTCTGTTTGCGATTTCAAAACCATGCACCAGAATCAACTTCTTTCAACTCACTAATGCATTTTGGATGTGTACCTAGAGAATAAAGCAGAAAAACAGGAACTTTTAGAATTTTAAATTTTTGACCAAAACGACAGGACAGGAGCTGATAAAAATGTTGATATGGATGTTATTTTTTTTCTAACTGCGATTTCAAAACCATGCACCAGAATTCACTTCTTTCAACTCAGTAATGCATTTTGGATGTGTACCTAGAGTTTAAAGCAGAAAAACAGGAACTTTTAGAATTTTCATTTTTTGACCAAAACGACAGGTCCGGAGCTGATAAAAATGTTGATATTGATGTATTTTTTTTTCTGACTGCGGTTTTAAAACCATGCACCAGAATAAACTTCTTTCAACTCAGTAATGCATTTTGGATGTGTACCTAGAGTTTAAAGCAGAAAAACAGGAACTTTTAGAATTTAAATTTTTTGACCAAAACGACAGGTCCGGAGCTGATAAAAATGTTGATATGGATGTAATTTTTTTTCTGACTGCGGTTTCAAAACCATGCACCAGAATCAACTTCTTTCAACTCAGTAATTCATTTTGGATGTGTACCTAGAGTTTAAAGCAGAAAAACAGGAACTTTTTGAATTTTCAATTTTTGACCAAAACGACAGGTCCGGAGCTGATAAAAATGTTGATATGGATGTATTTTTTTTTCTGACTGCGGTTTCAAAACCATGCACCAGAATCAACTTCTTTCAACTCAGTAATGCATTTTGGATGTGTACCTAGAGTTTAAAGCAGAAAACAGGAACTTTTAGAATTTTCATTTTTTGACCAAAACGACAGGACCGGAGCTGATAAAAATGTTGATATGGATGTTATTTTTTTCTGACTGTGGTTTCAAAACCATGCACCAGAATCAACTTCTTTCAACTCAGTAATGCATTTTGGATGTGTACCTAGAGTTTAAAGCAGAAAAACAGGAACTTTTAGAATTTTCATTTTTTGACCAAAACGACAGGACCGGAGCTGATAAAAATGTTGATATGGATGTTATTTTTTTTCTGACTGCGATTTCAAAACCATGCACCAGAATTCACTTCTTTCAACTCAGTAATGCATTTTGGATGTGTACCTAGAGTTTAAAGCAGAAAAACAGGAACTTTTAGAATTTTCAATTTTTGACCAAAACGACAGGTCCGGAGCTGACAAAAATGTTGATATGGATGTAATTTTTTTTCTGACTGCGGTTTCAAAACCATGCACCAGAATCAACTTCTTTCAACTCAGTAATGCATTTTGGATGTGTACCTATAGTTTAAAGCAGAAAAACAGGAACTTTAAGAATTTTCATTTTTTGACCAAATCGACAGGTCCGGAGCTGACAAAAATGTTGATATGGATGTAATTTGTTTTCTGACTGCGGTTTCAAAACCATGCACCAGAATCAACTTCTTTCAACTCAGTAATACATTTTGGGTGTGTACCTAGAGTTTAAAGCAGAAAAACAGGAAATTTTAGAATTTTCATTTTTTGACCAAAACGACAGGACCGGAGCTGATAAAAATGTTGATATGGATGTTATTTTTTTTCTGATTGCGGTTTCAAAACCATTCACCAGAATCAACTTCTTTCAACTCAGTAATGCATTTTGGATGTGTACCTAGAGTTTAAAGCAGAAAAACAGGAACTTTAAGAATTTTCATTTTTTGACCAAAACGACAGGCCCGGAGCTGATAAAAATGTTGATTTGGATGTTATTTTTTTTCTGACTGCGATTTCAAAACCATGCACCAGAATTCACTTCTTTCAACTCAGTAATGCATTTTGGATGTGTACCTAGAGTTTAAAGCAGAAAAACAGGAACTTTTCGAATTTTCATTTTTTGACCAAAACGACAGGACCGGAGCTGATAAAAATGTTGATATGGATGTTATTTTTTTTCTGACTGCGATTTCAAAACCATGCACCAGAATCAACTTCTTTCAACTCACTAATGCATTTTGGATGTGTACCTAGAGAATAAAGCAGAAAAACAGGAACTTTTAGAATTTAAAATTTTTGACCAAAACGACAGGACCGGAGCTGATAAAAATGTTGATATGGATGTTATTTTTTTTCTGACTGCGATTTCAAAACCATGCACCAGAATTCACTTCTTTCAACTCAGTAATGCATTTTGGATGTGTACCTAGAGTTTAAAGCAGAAAAACAGGAACTTTTAGAATTTTAATTTTTTGACCAAAACGACAGGTCCGGAGCTGATAAAAATGTTGATATTGATGTATTTTTTTTCTGACTGCGTTTTTAAAACCATGCACCAGAATAAACTTCTTTCAACTCAGTAATGCATTTTGGATGTGTACCTAGAGTTTAAAGCAGAAAAACAGGAACTTTTAGAATTTAAATTTTTTGACCAAAATGACAGGTCCGGAGCTGATAAAAATGTTGATATGGATGTAATTTTTTTTCTGACTGCGGTTTTAAAACCATGCACCAGAATCAACTTCTTTCAACTCAGTAATTCATTTTGGATGTGTACCTAGAGTTTAAAGCAGAAAAACAGGAACTTTTTGAATTTTTGATTTTTGACCAAAACTACAGGTCAGGAGCTGATAAAAATGTTGATATGGATGTTATTTTTTTCTGACTGCGGTTTCAAAACCATGCACCAGAATCAACTTCTTTCAACTCAGTAATTCATTTTGGATGTGTACCTAGAGTTTAAAGCAGAAAAACAGGAACTTTTTGAATTTTTGATTTTTGACCAAAACGACAGGTCCGGAGCTGATAAAAATGTTGATATGGATGTATTTTTTTTTCTGACTGCGGTTTCAAGACCATGCACCAGAATCAACTTCTTTCAACTCAGTAATGCATTTTGGATGTGTACCTAGAGTTTAAAGCAGAAAAACAGGAACTTTTCGAATTTTCATTTTTTGACCAAAACGACAGGACCGGAGCTGATAAAAATGTTGATATGGATGTTATTTTTTTTCTGACTGCGGTTTCAAAACCATGCACCAGAATCAACTTCTTTCAACTCAGTAATGCATTTTGGATGTGTACCTAGAGTTTAAAGCAGAAAAACAGGAACTTTTAGAATTTTCATTTTTTGACCAAAACGACAGGACCGGAGCTGATAAAAATGTTGATATGGATGTTATTTTTTTTCTGACTGCGATTTCAAAACCATGCACCAGAATTCACTTCTTTCAACTCAGTAATGCATTTTGGATGTGTACCTAGAGTTTAAAGCAGAAAAACAGGAACTTTTAGAATTTTCATTTTTTGACCAAAACGACAGGACCGGAGCTGATAAAAATGTTGATATGGATGTTATTTTTTTTCTGTTTGCGATTTCAAAACCATGCACCAGAATCAACTTCTTTCAACTCACTAATGCATTTTGGATGTGTACCTAGAGAATAAAGCAGAAAAACAGGAACTTTTAGAATTTTAAATTTTTGACCAAAACGACAGGTCCGGAGCTGATAAAAATGTTGATATTGATGTATTTTTTTTCTGACTGCGTTTTTAAAACCATGCACCAGAATAAACTTCTTTCAACTCAGTAATGCATTTTGGATGTGTACCTAGAGTTTAAAGCAGAAAAACAGGAACTTTTAGAATTTAAATTTTTTGACCAAAATGACAGGTCCGGAGCTGATAAAAATGTTGATATGGATGTATTTTTTTTTCTGACTGCGGTTTCAAGACCATGCACCAGAATCAACTTCTTTCAACTCAGTAATGCATTTTGGATGTGTACCTAGAGTTTAAAGCAGAAAAACAGGAACTTTTAGAATTTTCATTTTTTGACCAAAACGACAGGACCGGAGCTGATAAAAATGTTGATATGGATGTTATTTTTTTTCTGACTGCGATTTCAAAACCATGCACCAGAATTCACTTCTTTCAACTCAGTAATGCATTTTGGATGTGTACCTAGAGTTTAAAGCAGAAAAACAGGAACTTTTAGAATTTTCATTTTTTGACCAAAACGACAGGACCGGAGCTGATAAAAATGTTGATATGGATGTTATTTTTTTTCTGTTTGCGATTTCAAAACCATGCACCAGAATCAACTTCTTTCAACTCACTAATGCATTTTGGATGTGTACCTAGAGAATAAAGCAGAAAAACAGGAACTTTTAGAATTTTAAATTTTTGACCAAAACGACAGGTCCGGAGCTGATAAAAATGTTGATATTGATGTATTTTTTTTCTGACTGCGTTTTTAAAACCATGCACCAGAATAAACTTCTTTCAACTCAGTAATGCATTTTGGATGTGTACCTAGAGTTTAAAGCAGAAAAACAGGAACTTTTAGAATTTAAATTTTTTGACCAAAATGACAGGTCCGGAGCTGATAAAAATGTTGATATGGATGTATTTTTTTTTCTGACTGCGGTTTCAAGACCATGCACCAGAATCAACTTCTTTCAACTCAGTAATGCATTTTGGATGTGTACCTAGAGTTTAAAGCAGAAAAACAGGAACTTTTCGAATTTTCATTTTTTGACCAAAACGACAGGTCCGGAGCTGATAAAAATGTTGATATGGATGTATTTTTTTTTCTGACTGCGGTTTCAAGACCATGCACCAGAATCAACTTCTTTCAACTCAGTAATGCATTTTGGATGTGTACCTAGAGTTTAAAGCAGAAAAACAGGAACTTTTCGAATTTTCATTTTTTGACCAAAACGACAGGACCGGAGCTGATAAAAATGTTGATATGGATGTTATTTTTTTTCTGACTGCGGTTTCAAAACCATGCACCAGAATCAACTTCTTTCAACTCAGTAATGCATTTTGGATGTGTACCTAGAGTTTAAAGCAGAAAAACAGGAACTTTTAGAATTTTCATTTTTTGACCAAAACGACAGGACCGGAGCTGATAAAAATGTTGATATGGATGTTATTTTTTTTCTGACTGCGATTTCAAAACCATGCACCAGAATTCACTTCTTTCAACTCAGTAATGCATTTTGGATGTGTACCTAGAGTTTAAAGCAGAAAAACAGGAACTTTTAGAATTTTCATTTTTTGACCAAAACGACAGGACCGGAGCTGATAAAAATGTTGATATGGATGTTATTTTTTTTCTGTTTGCGATTTCAAAACCATGCACCAGAATCAACTTCTTTCAACTCACTAATGCATTTTGGATGTGTACCTAGAGAATAAAGCAGAAAAACAGGAACTTTTAGAATTTTAAATTTTTGACCAAAACGACAGGTCCGGAGCTGATAAAAATGTTGATATTGATGTATTTTTTTTCTGACTGCGTTTTTAAAACCATGCACCAGAATAAACTTCTTTCAACTCAGTAATGCATTTTGGATGTGTACCTAGAGTTTAAAGCAGAAAAACAGGAACTTTTAGAATTTAAATTTTTTGACCAAAATGACAGGTCCGGAGCTGATAAAAATGTTGATATGGATGTATTTTTTTTTCTGACTGCGGTTTCAAGACCATGCACCAGAATCAACTTCTTTCAACTCAGTAATGCATTTTGGATGTGTACCTAGAGTTTAAAGCAGAAAAACAGGAACTTTTCGAATTTTCATTTTTTGACCAAAACGACAGGACCGGAGCTGATAAAAATGTTGATATGGATGTTATTTTTTTTCTGACTGCGGTTTCAAAACCATGCACCAGAATCAACTTCTTTCAACTCAGTAATGCATTTTGGATGTGTACCTAGAGTTTAAAGCAGAAAAACAGGAACTTTTAGAATTTTCATTTTTTGACCAAAACGACAGGACCGGAGCTGATAAAAATGTTGATATGGATGTTATTTTTTTTCTGACTGCGATTTCAAAACCATGCACCAGAATTCACTTCTTTCAACTCAGTAATGCATTTTGGATGTGTACCTAGAGTTTAAAGCAGAAAAACAGGAACTTTTAGAATTTTCATTTTTTGACCAAAACGACAGGAACGGAGCTGATAAAAATGTTGATATGGATGTTATTTTTTTTCTGTTTGCGATTTCAAAACCATGCACCAGAATCAACTTCTTTCAACTCACTAATGCATTTTGGATGTGTACCTAGAGAATAAAGCAGAAAAACAGGAACTTTTAGAATTTTAAATTTTTGACCAAAACGACAGGTCCGGAGCTGATAAAAATGTTGATATTGATGTATTTTTTTTCTGACTGCGTTTTTAAAACCATGCACCAGAATAAACTTCTTTCAACTCAGTAATGCATTTTGGATGTGTACCTAGAGTTTAAAGCAGAAAAACAGGAACTTTTAGAATTTAAATTTTTTGACCAAAATGACAGGTCCGGAGCTGATAAAAATGTTGATATGGATGTATTTTTTTTTCTGACTGCGGTTTCAAGACCATGCACCAGAATCAACTTCTTTCAACTCAGTAATGCATTTTGGATGTGTACCTAGAGTTTAAAGCAGAAAAACAGGAACTTTTCGAATTTTCATTTTTTGACCAAAACGACAGGACCGGAGCTGATAAAAATGTTGATATGGATGTTATTTTTTTTCTGACTGCGGTTTCAAAACCATGCACCAGAATCAACTTCTTTCAACTCAGTAATGCATTTTGGATGTGTACCTAGAGTTTAAAGCAGAAAAACAGGAACTTTTAGAATTTTCATTTTTTGACCAAAACGACAGGACCGGAGCTGATAAAAATGTTGATATGGATGTTATTTTTTTTCTGACTGCGATTTCAAAACCATGCACCAGAATTCACTTCTTTCAACTCAGTAATGCATTTTGGATGTGTACCTAGAGTTTAAAGCAGAAAAACAGGAACTTTTAGAATTTTCATTTTTTGACCAAAACGACAGGACCGGAGCTGATAAAAATGTTGATATGGATGTTATTTTTTTTCTGTTTGCGATTTCAAAACCATGCACCAGAATCAACTTCTTTCAACTCACTAATGCATTTTGGATGTGTACCTAGAGAATAAAGCAGAAAAACAGGAACTTTTAGAATTTTAAATTTTTGACCAAAACGACAGGTCCGGAGCTGATAAAAATGTTGATATTGATGTATTTTTTTTCTGACTGCGTTTTTAAAACCATGCACCAGAATAAACTTCTTTCAACTCAGTAATGCATTTTGGATGTGTACCTAGAGTTTAAAGCAGAAAAACAGGAACTTTTAGAATTTAAATTTTTTGACCAAAATGACAGGTCCGGAGCTGATAAAAATGTTGATATGGATGTAATTTTTTTTCTGACTGCGGTTTCAAAACCATGCACCAGAATCAACTTCTTTCAACTCAGTAATTCATTTTGGATGTGTACCTAGAGTTTAAAGCAGAAAAACAGGAACTTTTTGAATTTTTGATTTTTGACCAAAACTACAGGTCCGGAGCTGATAAAAATGTTGATATGGATGTTATTTTTTTTCTGACTGCGGTTTCAAAACCATGCACCAGAATCAACTTCTTTCAACTCAGTAATTCATTTTGGATCTGTACCTAGAGTTTAAAGCAGAAAAACAGGAACTTTTTGAATTTTTGATTTTTGACCAAAACGACAGGTCCGGAGCTGATAAAAATGTTGATATGGATGTATTTTTTTTTCTGACTGCGGTTTCAAAACCATGCACCAGAATCAACTTCTTTCAACTCAGTAATGCATTTTGGATGTGTACCTAGAGTTTAAAGCAGAAAAACAGGAACTTTTAGAATTTTCATTTTTTGACCAAAACGACAGGACCGGAGCTGATAAAAATGTTGATATGGATGTTATTTTTTTTCTGACTGCGGTTTCAAAACCATGCACCAGAATCAACTTCTTTCAACTCAGTAATGCATTTTGGATGTGTACCTAGAGTTTAAAGCAGAAAAACAGGAACTTTTCGAATTTTCATTTTTTGACCAAAACGACAGGACCGGAGCTGATAAAAATGTTGATATGGATGTTATTTTTTTTCTGACTGCGGTTTCAAAACCATGCACCAGAATCAACTTCTTTCAACTCAGTAATGCATTTTGGATGTGTACCTAGAGTTTAAAGCAGAAAAACAGGAACTTTTAGAATTTTCATTTTTTGACCAAAACGACAGGACCGGAGCTGATAAAAATGTTGATATGGATGTTATTTTTTTTCTGACTGCGATTTCAAAACCATGCACCAGAATTCACTTCTTTCAACTCAGTAATGCATTTTGGATGTGTACCTAGAGTTTAAAGCAGAAAAACAGGAACTTTTAGAATTTTCATTTTTTGACCAAAACGACAGGACCGGAGCTGATAAAAATGTTGATATGGATGTTATTTTTTTTCTGTTTGCGATTTCAAAACCATGCACCAGAATCAACTTCTTTCAACTCACTAATGCATTTTGGATGTGTACCTAGAGAATAAAGCAGAAAAACAGGAACTTTTAGAATTTTAAATTTTTGACCAAAACGACAGGACCGGAGCTGATAAAAATGTTGATATGGATGTTATTTTTTTTCTAACTGCGATTTCAAAACCATGCACCAGAATTCACTTCTTTCAACTCAGTAATGCATTTTGGATGTGTACCTAGAGTTTAAAGCAGAAAAACAGGAACTTTTAGAATTTTCATTTTTTGACCAAAACGACAGGTCCGGAGCTGATAAAAATGTTGATATTGATGTATTTTTTTTTCTGACTGCGGTTTTAAAACCATGCACCAGAATAAACTTCTTTCAACTCAGTAATGCATTTTGGATGTGTACCTAGAGTTTAAAGCAGAAAAACAGGAACTTTTAGAATTTAAATTTTTTGACCAAAACGACAGGTCCGGAGCTGATAAAAATGTTGATATGGATGTAATTTTTTTTCTGACTGCGGTTTCAAAACCATGCACCAGAATCAACTTCTTTCAACTCAGTAATTCATTTTGGATGTGTACCTAGAGTTTAAAGCAGAAAAACAGGAACTTTTTGAATTTTCAATTTTTGACCAAAACGACAGGACCGGAGCTGATAAAAATGTTGATATGGATGTATTTTTTTTCTGACTGCGGTTTCAAAACCATGCACCAGAATCAACTTCTTTCAACTCAGTAATGCATTTTGGATGTGTACCTAGAGTTTAAAGCAGAAAACAGGAACTTTTAGAATTTTCATTTTTTGACCAAAACGACAGGACCGGAGCTGATAAAAATGTTGATATGGATGTTATTTTTTTCTGACTGCGGTTTCAAAACCATGCACCAGAATCAACTTCTTTCAACTCAGTAATGCATTTTGGATGTGTACCTAGAGTTTAAAGCAGAAAAACAGGAACTTTTAGAATTTTCATTTTTTGACCAAAACGACAGGACCGGAGCTGATAAAAATGTTGATAGGGATGTTATTTTTTTTCTGACTGCGATTTCAAAACCATGCACCAGAATTCACTTCTTTCAACTCAGTAATGCATTTTGGATGTGTACCTAGAGTTTAAAGCAGAAAAACAGGAACTTTTAGAATTTTCAATTTTTGACCAAAACGACAGGTCCGGAGCTGACAAAAATGTTGATATGGATGTAATTTTTTTTCTGACTGCGGTTTCAAAACCATGCACCAGAATCAACTTCTTTCAACTCAGTAATGCATTTTGGATGTGTACCTATAGTTTAAAGCAGAAAAACAGGAACTTTAAGAATTTTAATTTTTTGACCAAAACGACAGGTCCGGAGCTGACAAAAATGTTGATATGGATGTAATTTGTTTTCTGACTGCGGTTTCAAAACCATGCACCAGAATCAACTTCTTTCAACTCAGTAATACATTTTGGATGTGTACCTAGAGTTTAAAGCAGAAAAACAGGAAATTTTAGAATTTTCATTTTTTGACCAAAACGACAGGACCGGAGCTGATAAAAATGTTGATATGGATGTTATTTTTTTTCTGACTGCGGTTTCAAAACCATTCACCAGAATCAACTTCTTTCAACTCAGTAATGCATTTTGGATGTGTACCTAGAGTTTAAAGCAGAAAAACAGGAACTTTTAGAATTTTTATTTTTTGACCAAAACGACAGGACCGGAGCTGATAAAAATGTTGATATGGATGTTATTTTTTTTTCTGACTGCGATTTCAAAACCATGCACCAGAATTCACTTCTTTCAACTCAGTAATGCATTTTGGATGTGTACCTAGAGTTTAAAGCAGAAAAACAGGAACTTTTAGAATTTTAAATTTTCGACCAAAACGACAGGTCCGGAGCTGACAAAAATGTTGATATGGATGTAATTTTTTTTCTGACTGCGGTTTCAAAACCATGCACCAGAATCAACTTCTTTCAACTCAGTAATGCATTTTGGATGTGTACCTAGAGTTTAAAGCAGAAAAACAGGAACTTTTAGAATTTTAAATTTTTGACCAAAACGACAGGACCGGAGCTGATAAAAATGTTGATATGGATGTTATTTTTTTTCTGACTGCGATTTCAAAACCATGCACCAGAATTCACTTCTTTCAACTCAGTAATGCATTTTGGATGTGTACCTAGAGTTTAAAGCAGAAAAACAGGAACTTTTAGAATTTAAATTTTTTGACCAAAATGACAGGTCCGGAGCTGATAAAAATGTTGATATGGATGTAATTTTTTTTCTGACTGCGGTTTCAAAACCATGCACCAGAATCAACTTCTTTCAACTCAGTAATTTATTTTGGATGTGTACCTAGAGTTTAAAGCAGAAAAACAGGAACTTTTAGAATTTTTGATTTTTGACCAAAACTACAGGTCCGGAGCTGATAAAAATGTTGATATGGATGTTATTTTTTTTCTGACTGCGGTTTCAAAACCATGCACCAGAATCAACTTCTTTCAACTCAGTAATTCATTTTGGATGTGTACCTAGAGTTTAAAGCAGAAAAACAGGAACTTTTTGAATTTTTGATTTTTGACCAAAACGACAGGTCCGGAGCTGATAAAAATGTTGATATGGATGTATTTTTTTTCTGACTGCGGTTTCAAAACCATGCACCAGAATCAACTTCTTTCAACTCAGTAATGCATTTTGGATGTGTACCTAGAGTTTAAAGCAGAAAAACAGGAACTTTTAGAATTTTCATTTTTTGACCAAAACGACAGGACCGGAGCTGATAAAAATGTTGATATGGATGTTATTTTTTTTCTGACTGCGGTTTCAAAACCATGCACCAGAATCAACTTCTTTCAACTCAGTAATGCATTTTGGATGTGTACCTAGAGTTTAAAGCAGAAAAACAGGAACTTTTCGAATTTTCATTTTTTGACCAAAACGACAGGACCGGAGCTGATAAAAATGTTGATATGGATGTTATTTTTTTTCTGACTGCGGTTTCAAAACCATGCACCAGAATCAACTTCTTTCAACTCAGTAATGCATTTTGGATGTGTACCTAGAGTTTAAAGCAGAAAAACAGGAACTTTTAGAATTTTCATTTTTTGACCAAAACGACAGGACCGGAGCTGATAAAAATGTTGATATGGATGTTATTTTTTTTCTGACTGCGATTTCAAAACCATGCACCAGAATTTACTTCTTTCAACTCAGTAATGCATTTTGGATGTGTACCTAGAGTTTAAAGCAGAAAAACAGGAACTTTTAGAATTTTCATTTTTTGACCAAAACGACAGGACCGGAGCTGATAAAAATGTTGATATGGATGTTATTTTTTTTCTGTTTGCGATTTCAAAACCATGCACCAGAATCAACTTCTTTCAACTCACTAATGCATTTTGGATGTGTACCTAGAGAATAAAGCAGAAAAACAGGAACTTTTAGAATTTTAAATTTTTGACCAAAACGACAGGACCGGAGCTGATAAAAATGTTGATATGGATGTTATTTTTTTTCTAACTGCGATTTCAAAACCATGCACCAGAATTCACTTCTTTCAACTCAGTAATGCATTTTGGATGTGTACCTAGAGTTTAAAGCAGAAAAACAGGAACTTTTAGAATTTTCATTTTTTGACCAAAACGACAGGTCCGGAGCTGATAAAAATGTTGATATTTATGTATTTTTTTTTCTGACTGCGGTTTCAAAACCATGCACCAGAATCAACTTCTTTCAACTCAGTAATGCATTTTGGATGTGTACCTAGAGTTTAAAGCAGAAAAACAGGAACTTTAAGAATTTTCATTTTTTGACCAAAACGACAGGACCGGAGCTGATAAAAATGTTGATTTGGATGTTATTTTTTTTCTGACTGCGATTTCAAAACCATGCACCAGAATTCACTTCTTTCAACTCAGTAATGCATTTTGGATGTGTACCTAGAGTTTAAAGCAGAAAAACAGGAACTTTTCGAATTTTCATTTTTTGACCAAAACGACAGGACCGGAGCTGATAAAAATGTTGATATGGATGTTATTTTTTTTCTGACTGCGATTTCAAAACCATGCACCAGAATCAACTTCTTTCAACTCACTAATGCATTTTGGATGTGTACCTAGAGAATAAAGCAGAAAAACAGGAACTTTTAGAATTTTAAATTTTTGACCAAAACGACAGGACCGGAGCTGATAAAAATGTTGATATGGATGTTATTTTTTTTCTGACTGCGATTTCAAAACCATGCACCAGAATTCACTTCTTTCAACTCAGTAATGCATTTTGGATGTGTACCTAGAGTTTAAAGCAGAAAAACAGGAACTTTTAGAATTTGAATTTTTTGACCAAAACGACAGGTCCGGAGCTGATAAAAATGTTGATATTGATGTATTTTTTTTCTGACTGCGTTTTTAAAACCATGCACCAGAATAAACTTCTTTCAACTCAGTAATGCATTTTGGATGTGTACCTAGAGTTTAAAGCAGAAAAACAGGAACTTTTAGAATTTAAATTTTTTGACCAAAATGACAGGTCCGGAGCTGATAAAAATGTTGATATGGATGTAATTTTTTTTCTGACTGCGGTTTCAAAACCATGCACCAGAATCAACTTCTTTCAACTCAGTAATTTATTTTGGATGTGTACCTAGAGTTTAAAGCAGAAAAACAGGAACTTTTTGAATTTTCATTTTTTGACCAAAACGACAGGACCGGAGCTGATAAAAATGTTGATATGGATGTTATTTTTTTTCTGACTGCGATTTCAAAACCATGCACCAGAATTTACTTCTTTCAACTCAGTAATGCATTTTGGATGTGTACCTAGAGTTTAAAGCAGAAAAACAGGAACTTTTAGAATTTTCAATTTTTGACCAAAACGACAGGTCCGGAGCTGACAAAAATGTTGATATGGATGTAATTTTTTTTCTGACTGCGGTTTCAAAACCATGCACCAGAATCAACTTCTTTCAACTCAGTAATGCATTTTGGATGTGTACCTATAGTTTAAAGCAGAAAAACAGGAACTTTAAGAATTTTCATTTTTTGACCAAATCGACAGGTCCGGAGCTGACAAAAATGTTGATATGGATGTAATTTGTTTTCTGACTGCGGTTTCAAAACCATGCACCAGAATCAACTTCTTTCAACTCAGTAATACATTTTGGGTGTGTACCTAGAGTTTAAAGCAGAAAAACAGGAAATTTTAGAATTTTCATTTTTTGACCAAAACGACAGGACCGGAGCTGATAAAAATGTTGATATGGATGTTATTTTTTTTCTGATTGCGGTTTCAAAACCATTCACCAGAATCAACTTCTTTCAACTCAGTAATGCATTTTGGATGTGTACCTAGAGTTTAAAGCAGAAAAACAGGAACTTTAAGAATTTTCATTTTTTGACCAAAACGACAGGCCCGGAGCTGATAAAAATGTTGATTTGGATGTTATTTTTTTTCTGACTGCGATTTCAAAACCATGCACCAGAATTCACTTCTTTCAACTCAGTAATGCATTTTGGATGTGTACCTAGAGTTTAAAGCAGAAAAACAGGAACTTTTCGAATTTTCATTTTTTGACCAAAACGACAGGACCGGAGCTGATAAAAATGTTGATATGGATGTTATTTTTTTTCTGACTGCGATTTCAAAACCATGCACCAGAATCAACTTCTTTCAACTCACTAATGCATTTTGGATGTGTACCTAGAGAATAAAGCAGAAAAACAGGAACTTTTAGAATTTAAAATTTTTGACCAAAACGACAGGACCGGAGCTGATAAAAATGTTGATATGGATGTTATTTTTTTTCTGACTGCGATTTCAAAACCATGCACCAGAATTCACTTCTTTCAACTCAGTAATGCATTTTGGATGTGTACCTAGAGTTTAAAGCAGAAAAACAGGAACTTTTAGAATTTTAATTTTTTGACCAAAACGACAGGTCCGGAGCTGATAAAAATGTTGATATTGATGTATTTTTTTTCTGACTGCGTTTTTAAAACCATGCACCAGAATAAACTTCTTTCAACTCAGTAATGCATTTTGGATGTGTACCTAGAGTTTAAAGCAGAAAAACAGGAACTTTTAGAATTTAAATTTTTTGACCAAAATGACAGGTCCGGAGCTGATAAAAATGTTGATATGGATGTAATTTTTTTTCTGACTGCGGTTTTAAAACCATGCACCAGAATCAACTTCTTTCAACTCAGTAATTCATTTTGGATGTGTACCTAGAGTTTAAAGCAGAAAAACAGGAACTTTTTGAATTTTTGATTTTTGACCAAAACTACAGGTCAGGAGCTGATAAAAATGTTGATATGGATGTTATTTTTTTCTGACTGCGGTTTCAAAACCATGCACCAGAATCAACTTCTTTCAACTCAGTAATTCATTTTGGATGTGTACCTAGAGTTTAAAGCAGAAAAACAGGAACTTTTTGAATTTTTGATTTTTGACCAAAACGACAGGTCCGGAGCTGATAAAAATGTTGATATGGATGTATTTTTTTTTCTGACTGCGGTTTCAAGACCATGCACCAGAATCAACTTCTTTCAACTCAGTAATGCATTTTGGATGTGTACCTAGAGTTTAAAGCAGAAAAACAGGAACTTTTCGAATTTTCATTTTTTGACCAAAACGACAGGACCGGAGCTGATAAAAATGTTGATATGGATGTTATTTTTTTTCTGACTGCGGTTTCAAAACCATGCACCAGAATCAACTTCTTTCAACTCAGTAATGCATTTTGGATGTGTACCTAGAGTTTAAAGCAGAAAAACAGGAACTTTTAGAATTTTCATTTTTTGACCAAAACGACAGGACCGGAGCTGATAAAAATGTTGATATGGATGTTATTTTTTTTCTGACTGCGATTTCAAAACCATGCACCAGAATTCACTTCTTTCAACTCAGTAATGCATTTTGGATGTGTACCTAGAGTTTAAAGCAGAAAAACAGGAACTTTTAGAATTTTCATTTTTTGACCAAAACGACAGGACCGGAGCTGATAAAAATGTTGATATGGATGTTATTTTTTTTCTGTTTGCGATTTCAAAACCATGCACCAGAATCAACTTCTTTCAACTCACTAATGCATTTTGGATGTGTACCTAGAGAATAAAGCAGAAAAACAGGAACTTTTAGAATTTTAAATTTTTGACCAAAACGACAGGTCCGGAGCTGATAAAAATGTTGATATTGATGTATTTTTTTTCTGACTGCGTTTTTAAAACCATGCACCAGAATAAACTTCTTTCAACTCAGTAATGCATTTTGGATGTGTACCTAGAGTTTAAAGCAGAAAAACAGGAACTTTTAGAATTTAAATTTTTTGACCAAAATGACAGGTCCGGAGCTGATAAAAATGTTGATATGGATGTATTTTTTTTTCTGACTGCGGTTTCAAGACCATGCACCAGAATCAACTTCTTTCAACTCAGTAATGCATTTTGGATGTGTACCTAGAGTTTAAAGCAGAAAAACAGGAACTTTTAGAATTTTCATTTTTTGACCAAAACGACAGGACCGGAGCTGATAAAAATGTTGATATGGATGTTATTTTTTTTCTGACTGCGATTTCAAAACCATGCACCAGAATTCACTTCTTTCAACTCAGTAATGCATTTTGGATGTGTACCTAGAGTTTAAAGCAGAAAAACAGGAACTTTTAGAATTTTCATTTTTTGACCAAAACGACAGGACCGGAGCTGATAAAAATGTTGATATGGATGTTATTTTTTTTCTGTTTGCGATTTCAAAACCATGCACCAGAATCAACTTCTTTCAACTCACTAATGCATTTTGGATGTGTACCTAGAGAATAAAGCAGAAAAACAGGAACTTTTAGAATTTTAAATTTTTGACCAAAACGACAGGTCCGGAGCTGATAAAAATGTTGATATTGATGTATTTTTTTTCTGACTGCGTTTTTAAAACCATGCACCAGAATAAACTTCTTTCAACTCAGTAATGCATTTTGGATGTGTACCTAGAGTTTAAAGCAGAAAAACAGGAACTTTTAGAATTTAAATTTTTTGACCAAAATGACAGGTCCGGAGCTGATAAAAATGTTGATATGGATGTATTTTTTTTTCTGACTGCGGTTTCAAGACCATGCACCAGAATCAACTTCTTTCAACTCAGTAATGCATTTTGGATGTGTACCTAGAGTTTAAAGCAGAAAAACAGGAACTTTTCGAATTTTCATTTTTTGACCAAAACGACAGGTCCGGAGCTGATAAAAATGTTGATATGGATGTATTTTTTTTTCTGACTGCGGTTTCAAGACCATGCACCAGAATCAACTTCTTTCAACTCAGTAATGCATTTTGGATGTGTACCTAGAGTTTAAAGCAGAAAAACAGGAACTTTTCGAATTTTCATTTTTTGACCAAAACGACAGGACCGGAGCTGATAAAAATGTTGATATGGATGTTATTTTTTTTCTGACTGCGGTTTCAAAACCATGCACCAGAATCAACTTCTTTCAACTCAGTAATGCATTTTGGATGTGTACCTAGAGTTTAAAGCAGAAAAACAGGAACTTTTAGAATTTTCATTTTTTGACCAAAACGACAGGACCGGAGCTGATAAAAATGTTGATATGGATGTTATTTTTTTTCTGACTGCGATTTCAAAACCATGCACCAGAATTCACTTCTTTCAACTCAGTAATGCATTTTGGATGTGTACCTAGAGTTTAAAGCAGAAAAACAGGAACTTTTAGAATTTTCATTTTTTGACCAAAACGACAGGACCGGAGCTGATAAAAATGTTGATATGGATGTTATTTTTTTTCTGTTTGCGATTTCAAAACCATGCACCAGAATCAACTTCTTTCAACTCACTAATGCATTTTGGATGTGTACCTAGAGAATAAAGCAGAAAAACAGGAACTTTTAGAATTTTAAATTTTTGACCAAAACGACAGGTCCGGAGCTGATAAAAATGTTGATATTGATGTATTTTTTTTCTGACTGCGTTTTTAAAACCATGCACCAGAATAAACTTCTTTCAACTCAGTAATGCATTTTGGATGTGTACCTAGAGTTTAAAGCAAAAAAACAGGAACTTTTAGAATTTAAATTTTTTGACCAAAATGACAGGTCCGGAGCTGATAAAAATGTTGATATGGATGTATTTTTTTTTCTGACTGCGGTTTCAAGACCATGCACCAGAATCAACTTCTTTCAACTCAGTAATGCATTTTGGATGTGTACCTAGAGTTTAAAGCAGAAAAACAGGAACTTTTAGAATTTTCATTTTTTGACCAAAACGACAGGACCGGAGCTGATAAAAATGTTGATATGGATGTTATTTTTTTTCTGACTGCGGTTTCAAAACCATGCACCAGAATCAACTTCTTTCAACTCAGTAATGCATTTTGGATGTGTACCTAGAGTTTAAAGCAGAAAAACAGGAACTTTTAGAATTTTCATTTTTTGACCAAAACGACAGGACCGGAGCTGATAAAAATGTTGATATGGATGTTATTTTTTTTCTGACTGCGATTTCAAAACCATGCACCAGAATTCACTTCTTTCAACTCAGTAATGCATTTTGGATGTGTACCTAGAGTTTAAAGCAGAAAAACAGGAACTTTTAGAATTTTCATTTTTTGACCAAAACGACAGGAACGGAGCTGATAAAAATGTTGATATGGATGTTATTTTTTTTCTGTTTGCGATTTCAAAACCATGCACCAGAATCAACTTCTTTCAACTCACTAATGCATTTTGGATGTGTACCTAGAGAATAAAGCAGAAAAACAGGAACTTTTAGAATTTTAAATTTTTGACCAAAACGACAGGTCCGGAGCTGATAAAAATGTTGATATTGATGTATTTTTTTTCTGACTGCGTTTTTAAAACCATGCACCAGAATAAACTTCTTTCAACTCAGTAATGCATTTTGGATGTGTACCTAGAGTTTAAAGCAGAAAAACAGGAACTTTTAGAATTTAAATTTTTTGACCAAAATGACAGGTCCGGAGCTGATAAAAATGTTGATATGGATGTATTTTTTTTTCTGACTGCGGTTTCAAGACCATGCACCAGAATCAACTTCTTTCAACTCAGTAATGCATTTTGGATGTGTACCTAGAGTTTAAAGCAGAAAAACAGGAACTTTTCGAATTTTCATTTTTTGACCAAAACGACAGGACCGGAGCTGATAAAAATGTTGATATGGATGTTATTTTTTTTCTGACTGCGGTTTCAAAACCATGCACCAGAATCAACTTCTTTCAACTCAGTAATGCATTTTGGATGTGTACCTAGAGTTTAAAGCAGAAAAACAGGAACTTTTAGAATTTTCATTTTTTGACCAAAACGACAGGACCGGAGCTGATAAAAATGTTGATATGGATGTTATTTTTTTTCTGACTGCGATTTCAAAACCATGCACCAGAATTCACTTCTTTCAACTCAGTAATGCATTTTGGATGTGTACCTAGAGTTTAAAGCAGAAAAACAGGAACTTTTAGAATTTTCATTTTTTGACCAAAACGACAGGACCGGAGCTGATAAAAATGTTGATATGGATGTTATTTTTTTTCTGTTTGCGATTTCAAAACCATGCACCAGAATCAACTTCTTTCAACTCACTAATGCATTTTGGATGTGTACCTAGAGAATAAAGCAGAAAAACAGGAACTTTTAGAATTTTAAATTTTTGACCAAAACGACAGGTCCGGAGCTGATAAAAATGTTGATATTGATGTATTTTTTTTCTGACTGCGTTTTTAAAACCATGCACCAGAATAAACTTCTTTCAACTCAGTAATGCATTTTGGATGTGTACCTAGAGTTTAAAGCAGAAAAACAGGAACTTTTAGAATTTAAATTTTTTGACCAAAATGACAGGTCCGGAGCTGATAAAAATGTTGATATGGATGTAATTTTTTTTCTGACTGCGGTTTCAAAACCATGCACCAGAATCAACTTCTTTCAACTCAGTAATTCATTTTGGATGTGTACCTAGAGTTTAAAGCAGAAAAACAGGAACTTTTTGAATTTTTGATTTTTGACCAAAACTACAGGTCCGGAGCTGATAAAAATGTTGATATGGATGTTATTTTTTTTCTGACTGCGGTTTCAAAACCATGCACCAGAATCAACTTCTTTCAACTCAGTAATTCATTTTGGATCTGTACCTAGAGTTTAAAGCAGAAAAACAGGAACTTTTTGAATTTTTGATTTTTGACCAAAACGACAGGTCCGGAGCTGATAAAAATGTTGATATGGATGTATTTTTTTTTCTGACTGCGGTTTCAAAACCATGCACCAGAATCAACTTCTTTCAACTCAGTAATGCATTTTGGATGTGTACCTAGAGTTTAAAGCAGAAAAACAGGAACTTTTAGAATTTTCATTTTTTGACCAAAACGACAGGACCGGAGCTGATAAAAATGTTGATATGGATGTTATTTTTTTTCTGACTGCGGTTTCAAAACCATGCACCAGAATCAACTTCTTTCAACTCAGTAATGCATTTTGGATGTGTACCTAGAGTTTAAAGCAGAAAAACAGGAACTTTTCGAATTTTAATTTTTTGACCAAAACGACAGGACCGGAGCTGATAAAAATGTTGATATGGATGTTATTTTTTTTCTGACTGCGGTTTCAAAACCATGCACCAGAATCAACTTCTTTCAACTCAGTAATGCATTTTGGATGTGTACCTAGAGTTTAAAGCAGAAAAACAGGAACTTTTAGAATTTTCATTTTTTGACCAAAACGACAGGACCGGAGCTGATAAAAATGTTGATATGGATGTTATTTTTTTTCTGACTGCGATTTCAAAACCATGCACCAGAATTCACTTCTTTCAACTCAGTAATGCATTTTGGATGTGTACCTAGAGTTTAAAGCAGAAAAACAGGAACTTTTAGAATTTTCATTTTTTGACCAAAACGACAGGACCGGAGCTGATAAAAATGTTGATATGGATGTTATTTTTTTTCTGTTTGCGATTTCAAAACCATGCACCAGAATCAACTTCTTTCAACTCACTAATGCATTTTGGATGTGTACCTAGAGAATAAAGCAGAAAAACAGGAACTTTTAGAATTTTAAATTTTTGACCAAAACGACAGGACCGGAGCTGATAAAAATGTTGATATGGATGTTATTTTTTTTCTAACTGCGATTTCAAAACCATGCACCAGAATTCACTTCTTTCAACTCAGTAATGCATTTTGGATGTGTACCTAGAGTTTAAAGCAGAAAAACAGGAACTTTTAGAATTTTCATTTTTTGACCAAAACGACAGGACCGGAGCTGATAAAAATGTTGATATGGATGTTATTTTTTTTCTAACTGCGATTTCAAAACCATGCACCAGAATTCACTTCTTTCAACTCAGTAATGCATTTTGGATGTGTACCTAGAGTTTAAAGCAGAAAAACAGGAACTTTTAGAATTTTCATTTTTTGACCAAAACGACAGGACCGGAGCTGATAAAAATGTTGATATTGATGTATTTTTTTTCTGACTGCGGTTTCAAAACCATGCACCAGAATCAACTTCTTTCAACTCAGTAATGCATTTTGGATGTGTACCTAGAGTTTAAAGCAGAAAAACAGGAACTTTTAGAATTTTCATTTTTTGACCAAAACGACAGGACCGGAGCTGATAAAAATGTTGATATGGATGTTATTTTTTTTCTGACTGCGGTTTCAAAACCATGCACCAGAATCAACTTCTTTCAACTCAGTAATGCATTTTGGATGTGTACCTAGAGTTTAAAGCAGAAAAACAGGAACTTTTAGAATTTTCATTTTTTGACCAAAACGACAGGACCGGAGCTGATAAAAATGTTGATATGGATGTTATTTTTTTTCTGACTGCGATTTCAAAACCATGCACCAGAATTCACTTCTTTCAACTCAGTAATGCATTTTGGATGTGTACCTAGAGTTTAAAGCAGAAAAACAGGAACTTTTAGAATTTTCATTTTTTGACCAAAACGACAGGACCGGAGCTGATAAAAATGTTGATATGGATGTTATTTTTTTTCTGTTTGCGATTTCAAAACCATGCACCAGAATCAACTTCTTTCAACTCACTAATGCATTTTGGATGTGTACCTAGAGAATAAAGCAGAAAAACAGGAACTTTTAGAATTTTAAATTTTTGACCAAAACGACAGGACCGGAGCTGATAAAAATGTTGATATGGATGTTATTTTTTTTCTAACTGCGATTTCAAAACCATGCACCAGAATTCACTTCTTTCAACTCAGTAATGCATTTTGGATGTGTACCTAGAGTTTAAAGCAGAAAAACAGGAACTTTTAGAATTTTCATTTTTTGACCAAAACGACAGGTCCGGAGCTGATAAAAATGTTGATATTGATGTATTTTTTTTTCTGACTGCGGTTTTAAAACCATGCACCAGAATAAACTTCTTTCAACTCAGTAATGCATTTTGGATGTGTACCTAGAGTTTAAAGCAGAAAAACAGGAACTTTTAGAATTTAAATTTTTTGACCAAAACGACAGGTCCGGAGCTGATAAAAATGTTGATATGGATGTAATTTTTTTTCTGACTGCGGTTTCAAAACCATGCACCAGAATCAACTTCTTTCAACTCAGTAATTCATTTTGGATGTGTACCTAGAGTTTAAAGCAGAAAAACAGGAACTTTTTGAATTTTCAATTTTTGACCAAAACGACAGGACCGGAGCTGATAAAAATGTTGATATGGATGTATTTTTTTTCTGACTGCGGTTTCAAAACCATGCACCAGAATCAACTTCTTTCAACTCAGTAATGCATTTTGGATGTGTACCTAGAGTTTAAAGCAGAAAACAGGAACTTTTAGAATTTTCATTTTTTGACCAAAACGACAGGACCGGAGCTGATAAAAATGTTGATATGGATGTTATTTTTTTCTGACTGCGGTTTCAAAACCATGCACCAGAATCAACTTCTTTCAACTCAGTAATGCATTTTGGATGTGTACCTAGAGTTTAAAGCAGAAAAACAGGAACTTTTAGAATTTTCATTTTTTGACCAAAACGACAGGACCGGAGCTGATAAAAATGTTGATAGGGATGTTATTTTTTTTCTGACTGCGATTTCAAAACCATGCACCAGAATTCACTTCTTTCAACTCAGTAATGCATTTTGGATGTGTACCTAGAGTTTAAAGCAGAAAAACAGGAACTTTTAGAATTTTCAATTTTTGACCAAAACGACAGGTCCGGAGCTGACAAAAATGTTGATATGGATGTAATTTTTTTTCTGACTGCGGTTTCAAAACCATGCACCAGAATCAACTTCTTTCAACTCAGTAATGCATTTTGGATGTGTACCTATAGTTTAAAGCAGAAAAACAGGAACTTTAAGAATTTTAATTTTTTGACCAAAACGACAGGTCCGGAGCTGACAAAAATGTTGATATGGATGTAATTTGTTTTCTGACTGCGGTTTCAAAACCATGCACCAGAATCAACTTCTTTCAACTCAGTAATACATTTTGGATGTGTACCTAGAGTTTAAAGCAGAAAAACAGGAAATTTTAGAATTTTCATTTTTTGACCAAAACGACAGGACCGGAGCTGATAAAAATGTTGATATGGATGTTATTTTTTTTCTGACTGCGGTTTCAAAACCATTCACCAGAATCAACTTCTTTCAACTCAGTAATGCATTTTGGATGTGTACCTAGAGTTTAAAGCAGAAAAACAGGAACTTTTAGAATTTTTATTTTTTGACCAAAACGACAGGACCGGAGCTGATAAAAATGTTGATATGGATGTTATTTTTTTTTCTGACTGCGATTTCAAAACCATGCACCAGAATTCACTTCTTTCAACTCAGTAATGCATTTTGGATGTGTACCTAGAGTTTAAAGCAGAAAAACAGGAACTTTTAGAATTTTAAATTTTCGACCAAAACGACAGGTCCGGAGCTGACAAAAATGTTGATATGGATGTAATTTTTTTTCTGACTGCGGTTTCAAAACCATGCACCAGAATCAACTTCTTTCAACTCAGTAATGCATTTTGGATGTGTACCTAGAGTTTAAAGCAGAAAAACAGGAACTTTTAGAATTTTAAATTTTTGACCAAAACGACAGGACCGGAGCTGATAAAAATGTTGATATGGATGTTATTTTTTTTCTGACTGCGATTTCAAAACCATGCACCAGAATTCACTTCTTTCAACTCAGTAATGCATTTTGGATGTGTACCTAGAGTTTAAAGCAGAAAAACAGGAACTTTTAGAATTTAAATTTTTTGACCAAAATGACAGGTCCGGAGCTGATAAAAATGTTGATATGGATGTAATTTTTTTTCTGACTGCGGTTTCAAAACCATGCACCAGAATCAACTTCTTTCAACTCAGTAATTTATTTTGGATGTGTACCTAGAGTTTAAAGCAGAAAAACAGGAACTTTTTGAATTTTTGATTTTTGACCAAAACTACAGGTCCGGAGCTGATAAAAATGTTGATATGGATGTTATTTTTTTTCTGACTGCGGTTTCAAAACCATGCACCAGAATCAACTTCTTTCAACTCAGTAATTCATTTTGGATGTGTACCTAGAGTTTAAAGCAGAAAAACAGGAACTTTTTGAATTTTTGATTTTTGACCAAAACGACAGGTCCGGAGCTGATAAAAATGTTGATATGGATGTATTTTTTTTTCTGACTGCGGTTTCAAAACCATGCACCAGAATCAACTTCTTTCAACTCAGTAATGCATTTTGGATGTGTACCTAGAGTTTAAAGCAGAAAAACAGGAACTTTTAGAATTTTCATTTTTTGACCAAAACGACAGGACCGGAGCTGATAAAAATGTTGATATGGATGTTATTTTTTTTCTGACTGCGATTTCAAAACCATGCACCAGAATTTACTTCTTTCAACTCAGTAATGCATTTTGGATGTGTACCTAGAGTTTAAAGCAGAAAAACAGGAACTTTTAGAATTTTCATTTTTTGACCAAAACGACAGGACCGGAGCTGATAAAAATGTTGATATGGATGTTATTTTTTTTCTGTTTGCGATTTCAAAACCATGCACCAGAATCAACTTCTTTCAACTCACTAATGCATTTTGGATGTGTACCTAGAGAATAAAGCAGAAAAACAGGAACTTTTAGAATTTTAAATTTTTGACCAAAACGACAGGACCGGAGCTGATAAAAATGTTGATATGGATGTTATTTTTTTTCTAACTGCGATTTCAAAACCATGCACCAGAATTCACTTCTTTCAACTCAGTAATGCATTTTGGATGTGTACCTAGAGTTTAAAGCAGAAAAACAGGAACTTTTAGAATTTTCATTTTTTGACCAAAACGACAGGTCCGGAGCTGATAAAAATGTTGATATTTATGTATTTTTTTTTCTGACTGCGGTTTCAAAACCATGCACCAGAATCAACTTCTTTCAACTCAGTAATGCATTTTGGATGTGTACCTAGAGTTTAAAGCAGAAAAACAGGAACTTTAAGAATTTTCATTTTTTGACCAAAACGACAGGACCGGAGCTGATAAAAATGTTGATATGGATGTTATTTTTTTTCTGTTTGCGATTTCAAAACCATGCACCAGAATCAACTTCTTTCAACTCACTAATGCATTTTGGATGTGTACCTAGAGAATAAAGCAGAAAAACAGGAACTTTTAGAATTTTAAATTTTTGACCAAAACGACAGGACCGGAGCTGATAAAAATGTTGATATGGATGTTATTTTTTTTCTAACTGCGATTTCAAAACCATGCACCAGAATTCACTTCTTTCAACTCAGTAATGCATTTTGGATGTGTACCTAGAGTTTAAAGCAGAAAAACAGGAACTTTTAGAATTTTCATTTTTTGACCAAAACGACAGGTCCGGAGCTGATAAAAATGTTGATATTTATGTATTTTTTTTTCTGACTGCGGTTTCAAAACCATGCACCAGAATCAACTTCTTTCAACTCAGTAATGCATTTTGGATGTGTACCTAGAGTTTAAAGCAGAAAAACAGGAACTTTAAGAATTTTCATTTTTTGACCAAAACGACAGGACCGGAGCTGATAAAAATGTTGATTTGGATGTTATTTTTTTTCTGACTGCGATTTCAAAACCATGCACCAGAATTCACTTCTTTCAACTCAGTAATGCATTTTGGATGTGTACCTAGAGTTTAAAGCAGAAAAACAGGAACTTTTCGAATTTTCATTTTTTGACCAAAACGACAGGACCGGAGCTGATAAAAATGTTGATATGGATGTTATTTTTTTCTGACTGCGATTTCAAAACCATGCACCAGAATCAACTTCTTTCAACTCACTAATGCATTTTGGATGTGTACCTAGAGAATAAAGCAGAAAAACAGGAACTTTTAGAATTTTAAATTTTTGACCAAAACGACAGGACCGGAGCTGATAAAAATGTTGATATGGATGTTATTTTTTTTCTGACTGCGATTTCAAAACCATGCACCAGAATTCACTTCTTTCAACTCAGTAATGCATTTTGGATGTGTACCTAGAGTTTAAAGCAGAAAAACAGGAACTTTTAGAATTTGAATTTTTTGACCAAAACGACAGGTCCGGAGCTGATAAAAATGTTGATATTGATGTATTTTTTTTCTGACTGCGTTTTTAAAACCATGCACCAGAATAAACTTCTTTCAACTCAGTAATGCATTTTGGATGTGTACCTAGAGTTTAAAGCAGAAAAACAGGAACTTTTTGAATTTTTGATTTTTGACCAAAACTACAGGTCCGGAGCTGATAAAAATGTTGATATGGATGTTATTTTTTTTCTGACTGCGGTTTCAAAACCATGCACCAGAATCAACTTCTTTCAACTCAGTAATTCATTTTGGATGTGTACCTAGAGTTTAAAGCAGAAAAACAGGAACTTTTTGAATTTTTGATTTTTGACCAAAACGACAGGTCCGGAGCTGATAAAAATGTTGATATGGATGTATTTTTTTTTCTGACTGCGGTTTCAAAACCATGCACCAGAATCAACTTCTTTCAACTCAGTAATGCATTTTGGATGTGTACCTAGAGTTTAAAGCAGAAAAACAGGAACTTTTAGAATTTTCATTTTTTGACCAAAACGACAGGACCGGAGCTGATAAAAATGTTGATATGGATGTTATTTTTTTTCTGACTGCGATTTCAAAACCATGCACCAGAATTTACTTCTTTCAACTCAGTAATGCATTTTGGATGTGTACCTAGAGTTTAAAGCAGAAAAACAGGAACTTTTAGAATTTTCATTTTTTGACCAAAACGACAGGACCGGAGCTGATAAAAATGTTGATATGGATGTTATTTTTTTTCTGTTTGCGATTTCAAAACCATGCACCAGAATCAACTTCTTTCAACTCACTAATGCATTTTGGATGTGTACCTAGAGAATAAAGCAGAAAAACAGGAACTTTTAGAATTTTAAATTTTTGACCAAAACGACAGGACCGGAGCTGATAAAAATGTTGATATGGATGTTATTTTTTTTCTAACTGCGATTTCAAAACCATGCACCAGAATTCACTTCTTTCAACTCAGTAATGCATTTTGGATGTGTACCTAGAGTTTAAAGCAGAAAAACAGGAACTTTTAGAATTTTCATTTTTTGACCAAAACGACAGGTCCGGAGCTGATAAAAATGTTGATATTTATGTATTTTTTTTTCTGACTGCGGTTTCAAAACCATGCACCAGAATCAACTTCTTTCAACTCAGTAATGCATTTTGGATGTGTACCTAGAGTTTAAAGCAGAAAAACAGGAACTTTAAGAATTTTCATTTTTTGACCAAAACGACAGGACCGGAGCTGATAAAAATGTTGATTTGGATGTTATTTTTTTTCTGACTGCGATTTCAAAACCATGCACCAGAATTCACTTCTTTCAACTCAGTAATGCATTTTGGATGTGTACCTAGAGTTTAAAGCAGAAAAACAGGAACTTTTCGAATTTTCATTTTTTGACCAAAACGACAGGACCGGAGCTGATAAAAATGTTGATATGGATGTTATTTTTTTTCTGACTGCGATTTCAAAACCATGCACCAGAATCAACTTCTTTCAACTCACTAATGCATTTTGGATGTGTACCTAGAGAATAAAGCAGAAAAACAGGAACTTTTAGAATTTTAAATTTTTGACCAAAACGACAGGACCGGAGCTGATAAAAATGTTGATATGGATGTTATTTTTTTTCTGACTGCGATTTCAAAACCATGCACCAGAATTCACTTCTTTCAACTCAGTAATGCATTTTGGATGTGTACCTAGAGTTTAAAGCAGAAAAACAGGAACTTTTAGAATTTTCATTTTTTGACCAAAACGACAGGACCGGAGCTGATAAAAATGTTGATATGGATGTTATTTTTTTTCTGACTGCGATTTCAAAACCATGCACCAGAATTTACTTCTTTCAACTCAGTAATGCATTTTGGATGTGTACCTAGAGTTTAAAGCAGAAAAACAGGAACTTTTAGAATTTTCATTTTTTGACCAAAACGACAGGACCGGAGCTGATAAAAATGTTGATATGGATGTTATTTTTTTTCTGTTTGCGATTTCAAAACCATGCACCAGAATCAACTTCTTTCAACTCACTAATGCATTTTGGATGTGTACCTAGAGAATAAAGCAGAAAAACAGGAACTTTTAGAATTTTAAATTTTTGACCAAAACGACAGGACCGGAGCTGATAAAAATGTTGATATGGATGTTATTTTTTTTCTAACTGCGATTTCAAAACCATGCACCAGAATTCACTTCTTTCAACTCAGTAATGCATTTTGGATGTGTACCTAGAGTTTAAAGCAGAAAAACAGGAACTTTTAGAATTTTCATTTTTTGACCAAAACGACAGGTCCGGAGCTGATAAAAATGTTGATATTTATGTATTTTTTTTTCTGACTGCGGTTTCAAAACCATGCACCAGAATCAACTTCTTTCAACTCAGTAATGCATTTTGGATGTGTACCTAGAGTTTAAAGCAGAAAAACAGGAACTTTAAGAATTTTCATTTTTTGACCAAAACGACAGGACCGGAGCTGATAAAAATGTTGATTTGGATGTTATTTTTTTTCTGACTGCGATTTCAAAACCATGCACCAGAATTCACTTCTTTCAACTCAGTAATGCATTTTGGATGTGTACCTAGAGTTTAAAGCAGAAAAACAGGAACTTTTCGAATTTTCATTTTTTGACCAAAACGACAGGACCGGAGCTGATAAAAATGTTGATATGGATGTTATTTTTTTTCTGACTGCGATTTCAAAACCATGCACCAGAATCAACTTCTTTCAACTCACTAATGCATTTTGGATGTGTACCTAGAGAATAAAGCAGAAAAACAGGAACTTTTAGAATTTTAAATTTTTGACCAAAACGACAGGACCGGAGCTGATAAAAATGTTGATATGGATGTTATTTTTTTTCTGACTGCGATTTCAAAACCATGCACCAGAATTCACTTCTTTCAACTCAGTAATGCATTTTGGATGTGTACCTAGAGTTTAAAGCAGAAAAACAGGAACTTTTAGAATTTGAATTTTTTGACCAAAACGACAGGTCCGGAGCTGATAAAAATGTTGATATTGATGTATTTTTTTTCTGACTGCGTTTTTAAAACCATGCACCAGAATAAACTTCTTTCAACTCAGTAATGCATTTTGGATGTGTACCTAGAGTTTAAAGCAGAAAAACAGGAACTTTTAGAATTTAAATTTTTTGACCAAAATGACAGGTCCGGAGCTGATAAAAATGTTGATATGGATGTAATTTTTTTTCTGACTGCGGTTTCAAAACCATGCACCAGAATCAACTTCTTTCAACTCAGTAATTTATTTTGGATGTGTACCTAGAGTTTAAAGCAGAAAAACAGGAACTTTTTGAATTTTTGATTTTTGACCAAAACTACAGGTCCGGAGCTGATAAAAATGTTGATATGGATGTTATTTTTTTCTGACTGCGGTTTCAAAACCATGCACCAGAATCAACTTCTTTCAACTCAGTAATTCATTTTGGATGTGTACCTAGAGTTTAAAGCAGAAAAACAGGAACTTTTTGAATTTTTGATTTTTGACCAAAACGACAGGTCCGGAGCTGATAAAAATGTTGATATGGATGTATTTTTTTTTCTGACTGCGGTTTCAAAACCATGCACCAGAATCAACTTCTTTCAACTCAGTAATGCATTTTGGATGTGTACCTAGAGTTTAAAGCAGAAAAACAGGAACTTTTAGAATTTTCATTTTTTGACCAAAACGACAGGACCGGAGCTGATAAAAATGTTGATATGGATGTTATTTTTTTTCTGACTGCGGTTTCAAAACCATGCACCAGAATCAACTTCTTTCAACTCAGTAATGCATTTTGGATGTGTACCTAGAGTTTAAAGCAGAAAAACAGGAACTTTTCGAATTTTCATTTTTTGACCAAAACGACAGGACCGGAGCTGATAAAAATGTTGATATGGATGTTATTTTTTTTCTGACTGCGGTTTCAAAACCATGCACCAGAATCAACTTCTTTCAACTCAGTAATGCATTTTGGATGTGTACCTAGAGTTTAAAGCAGAAAAACAGGAACTTTTAGAATTTTCATTTTTTGACCAAAACGACAGGACCGGAGCTGATAAAAATGTTGATATGGATGTTATTTTTTTTCTAACTGCGATTTCAAAACCATGCACCAGAATTCACTTCTTTCAACTCAGTAATGCATTTTGGATGTGTACCTAGAGTTTAAAGCAGAAAAACAGGAACTTTTAGAATTTTCATTTTTTGACCAAAACGACAGGTCCGGAGCTGATAAAAATGTTGATATTGATGTATTTTTTTTTATGACTGCGGTTTTAAAACCATGCACCAGAATAAACTTCTTTCAACTCAGTAATGCATTTTGGATGTGTACCTAGAGTTTAAAGCAGAAAAACAGGAACTTTTAGAATTTAAATTTTTTGATCAAAACGACAGGTCCGGAGCTGATAAAAATGTTGATATGGATGTAATTTTTTTTCTGACTGCGGTTTCAAAACCATGCACCAGAATCAACTTCTTTCAACTCAGTAATTCATTTTGGATGTGTACCTAGAGTTTAAAGCAGAAAAAAAGGAACTTTTTGAATTTTCAATTTTTGAACAAAACGACAGGTCCGGAGCTGATAAAAATGTTGATATGGATGTATTTTTTTTCTGACTGCGGTTTCAAAACCATGCACCAGAATCAACTTCTTTCAACTCAGTAATGCATTTTGGATGTGTACCTAGAGTTTAAAGCAGAAAACAGGAACTTTTAGAATTTTCATTTTTTGACCAAAACGACAGGACCGGAGCTGATAAAAATGTTGATATGGATGTTATTTTTTTCTGACTGCGGTTTCAAAACCATGCACCAGAATCAACTTCTTTCAACTCAGTAATGCATTTTGGATGTGTACCTAGAGTTTAAAGCAGAAAAACAGGAACTTTTAGAATTTTCATTTTTTGACCAAAACGACAGGACCGGAGCTGATAAAAATGTTGATATGGATGTTATTTTTTTTCTGACTGCGATTTCAAAACCATGCACCAGAATTCACTTCTTTCAACTCAGTAATGCATTTTGGATGTGTACCTAGAGTTTAAAGCAGAAAAACAGGAACTTTTAGAATTTTCAATTTTTGACCAAAACGACAGGTCCGGAGCTGACAAAAATGTTGATATGGATGTAATTTTTTTTCTGACTGCGGTTTCAAAACCATGCACCAGAATCAACTTCTTTCAACTCAGTAATGCATTTTGGATGTGTACCTATAGTTTAAAGCAGAAAAACAGGAACTTTAAGAATTTTCATTTTTTGACCAAAACGACAGGTCCGGAGCTGACAAAAATGTTGATATGGATGTAATTTGTTTTCTGACTGCGGTTTCAAAACCATGCACCAGAATCAACTTCTTTCAACTCAGTAATACATTTTGGATGTGTACCTAGAGTTTAAAGCAGAAAAACAGGAAATTTTAGAATTTTCATTTTTTGACCAAAACGACAGGACCGGAGCTGATAAAAATGTTGATATGGATGTTATTTTTTTTCTGACTGCGGTTTCAAAACCATTCACCAGAATCAACTTCTTTCAACTCAGTAATGCATTTTGGATGTGTACCTAGAGTTTAAAGCAGAAAAACAGGAACTTTTAGAATTTACATTTTTTGACCAAAACGACAGGTCCGGAGCTGACAAAAATGTTGATATGGATGTAATTTTTTTTCTGACTGCGGTTTCAAAACCATGCACCAGAATCAACTTCTTTCAACTCAGTAATGCATTTTGGATGTGTACCTATAGTTTAAAGCAGAAAAACAGGAACTTTAAGAATTTTCATTTTTTGACCAAAACGACAGGTCCGGAGCTGACAAAAATGTTGATATGGATGTAATTTGTTTTCTGACTGCGGTTTCAAAACCATGCACCAGAATCAACTTCTTTCAACTCAGTAATACATTTTGGATGTGTACCTAGAGTTTAAAGCAGAAAAACAGGAAATTTTAGAATTTTCATTTTTTGACCAAAACGACAGGACCGGAGCTGATAAAAATGTTGATATGGATGTTATTTTTTTTCTGACTGCGGTTTCAAAACCATTCACCAGAATCAACTTCTTTCAACTCAGTAATGCATTTTGGATGTGTACCTAGAGTTTAAAGCAGAAAAACAGGAACTTTTAGAATTTAAATTTTTTGACCAAAACGACAGGACCGGAGCTGATAAAAATGTTGATATGGATGTTATTTTTTTTTCTGACTGCGATTTCAAAACCATGCACCAGAATTCACTTCTTTCAACTCAGTAATGCATTTTGGATGTGTACCTAGAGTTTAAAGCAGAAAAACAGGAACTTTTAGAATTTTCATTTTTTGACCAAAACGACAGGTCCGGAGCTGATAAAAATGTTGATATGGATGTTATTTTTTTTCTGACTGCGATTTCAAAACCATGCACCAGAATCAACTTCTTTCAACTCACTAATGCATTTTGGATGTGTACCTAGAGAATAAAGCAGAAAAACAGGAACTTTTAGAATTTTAAATTTTTGACCAAAACGACAGGACCGGAGCTGATAAAAATGTTGATATGGATGTAATTTTTTTTCTGACTGCGGTTTCAAAACCATGCACCAGAATCAACTTCTTTCAACTCAGTAATTCATTTTGGATGTGTACCTAGAGTTTAAAGCAGAAAAACAGGAACTTTTTGAATTTTTTATTTTTGACCAAAACTACAGGTCCGGAGCTGATAAAAATGTTGATATGGATGTTATTTTTTTTCTGACTGCGGTTTCAAAACCATGCACCAGAATCAACTTCTTTCAACTCAGTAATTCATTTTGGATGTGTACCTAGAGTTTAAAGCAGAAAAACAGGAACTTTTTGAATTTTTGATTTTTGACCAAAACGACAGGTCCGGAGCTGATAAAAATGTTAATATGGATGTATTTTTTTTTCTGACTGCGGTTTCAAAACCATGCACCAGAATCAACTTCTTTCAACTCAGTAATGCATTTTGGATGTGTACCTAGAGTTTAAAGCAGAAAAACAGGAACTTTTAGAATTTTCATTTTTTGACCAAAACGACAGGACCGGAGCTGATAAAAATGTTGATATGGATGTTATTTTTTTTCTGACTGCGGTTTCAAAACCATGCACCAGAATCAACTTCTTTCAACTCAGTAATGCATTTTGGATGTGTACCTAGAGTTTAAAGCAGAAAAACAGGAACTTTTCGAATTTTCATTTTTTGACCAAAACGACAGGACCGGAGCTGATATAAATGTTGATATGGATGTTATTTTTTTTCTGACTGCGGTTTCAAAACCATGCACCAGAATTCACTTCTTTCAACTCAGTAATGCATTTTGGATGTGTACCTAGAGTTTAAAGCAGAAAAACAGGAACTTTTAGAATTTTCATTTTTTGACCAAAACGACAGGACCGGAGCTGATAAAAATGTTGATATGGATGTTATTTTTTTTCTGTTTGCGATTTCAAAACCATGCACCAGAATCAACTTCTTTCAACTCACTAATGCATTTTGGATGTGTACCTAGAGAATAAAGCAGAAAAACAGGAACTTTTAGAATTTTCATTTTTTGACCAAAACGACAGGTCCGGAGCTGATAAAAATGTTGATATTGATGTATTTTTTTTTCTGACTGCGGTTTTAAAACCATGCACCAGAATAAACTTCTTTCAACTCAGTAATGCATTTTGGATGTGTACCTAGAGTTTAAAGCAGAAAAACAGGAACTTTTAGAATTTAAATTTTTTGACCAAAACGACAGGTCCGGAGCTGATAAAAATGTTGATATGGATGTAATTTTTTTTCTGACTGCGGTTTCAAAACCATGCACCAGAATCAACTTCTTTCAACTCAGTAATTCATTTTGGATGTGTACCTAGAGTTTAAAGCAGAAAAACAGGAACTTTTTGAATTTTCAATTTTTGACCAAAACGACAGGTCCGGAGCTGATAAAAATGTTGATATGGATGTATTTTTTTTTCTGACTGCGGTTTCAAAACCATGCACCAGAATCAACTTCTTTCAACTCAGTAATGCATTTTGGATGTGTACCTAGAGTTTAAAGCAGAAAACAGGAACTTTTAGAATTTTCATTTTTTGACCAAAACGACAGGACCGGAGCTGATAAAAATGTTGATATGGATGTTATTTTTTTCTGACTGCGGTTTCAAAACCATGCACCAGAATCAACTTCTTTCAACTCAGTAATGCATTTTGGATGTGTACCTAGAGTTTAAAGCAGAAAAACAGGAACTTTTAGAATTTTCATTTTTTGACCAAAAAGACAGGACCGGAGCTGATAAAAATGTTGATATGGATGTTATTTTTTTTCTGACTGCGATTTCAAAACCATGCACCAGAATTCACTTCTTTCAACTCAGTAATGCATTTTGGATGTGTACCTAGAGTTTAAAGCAGAAAAACAGGAACTTTTAGAATTTTCAATTTTTGACCAAAACGACAGGTCCGGAGCTGACAAAAATGTTGATATGGATGTAATTTTTTTTCTGACTGCGGTTTCAAAACCATGCACCAGAATCAACTTCTTTCAACTCAGTAATGCATTTTGGATGTGTACCTATAGTTTAAAGCAGAAAAACAGGAACTTTAAGAATTTTCATTTTTTGACCAAATCGACAGGTCCGGAGCTGACAAAAATGTTGATATGGATGTAATTTGTTTTCTGACTGCGGTTTCAAAACCATGCACCAGAATCAACTTCTTTCAACTCAGTAATACATTTTGGATGTGTACCTAGAGTTTAAAGCAGAAAAACAGGAAATTTTAGAATTTTCATTTTTTGACCAAAACGACAGGACCGGAGCTGATAAAAATGTTGATATGGATGTTATTTTTTTTCTGATTGCGGTTTCAAAACCATTCACCAGAATCAACTTCTTTCAACTCAGTAATGCATTTTGGATGTGTACCTAGAGTTTAAAGCAGAAAAACAGGAACTTTTAGAATTTTTATTTTTTGACCAAAACGACAGGACCGGAGCTGATAAAAATGTTGATATGGATGTTATTTTTTTTTCTGACTGCGATTTCAAAACCATGCACCAGAATTCACTTCTTTCAACTCAGTAATGCATTTTGGATGTGTACCTAGAGTTTAAAGCAGAAAAACAGGAACTTTTAGAATTTTCATTTTTTGACCAAAACGACAGGTCCGGAGCTGATAAAAATGTTGATATGGATGTTATTTTTTTTCTGACTGCGATTTCAAAACCATGCACCAGAATCAACTTCTTTCAACTCACTAATGCATTTTGGATGTGTACCTAGAGAATAAAGCAGAAAAACAGGAACTTTTAGAATTTTAAATTTTTGACCAAAACGACAGGACCGGAGCTGATAAAAATGTTGATATGGATGTTATTTTTTTTCTGACTGCGATTTCAAAACCATGCACCAGAATTCACTTCTTTCAACTCAGTAATGCATTTTGGACGTGTACCTAGAGTTTAAAGCAGAAAAACAGGAACTTTTCGAATTTTCATTTTTTGACCAAAACGACAGGACCGGAGCTGATAAAAATGTTAATATGGATGTTATTTTTTTTCTGACTGCGGTTTCAAAACCATGCACCAGAATCAACTTCTTTCAACTCAGTAATGCATTTTGGATGTGTACCTAGAGTTTAAAGCAGAAAAACAGGAACTTTTAGAATTTTCATTTTTTGACCAAAACGACAGGACCGGAGCTGATAAAAATGTTGATATGGATGTTATTTTTTTTCTGACTGCGATTTCAAAACCATGCACCAGAATTCACTTCTTTCAACTCAGTAATGCATTTTGGATGTGTACCTAGAGTTTAAAGCAGAAAAACAGGAACTTTTAGAATTTTCATTTTTTGACCAAAACGACAGGACCGGAGATGATAAAAATGTTGATATGGATGTTATTTTTTTTCTGTTTGCGATTTCAAAACCATGCACCAGAATCAACTTCTTTCAACTCACTAATGCATTTTGGATGTGTACCTAGAGAATAAAGCAGAAAAACAGGAACTTTTAGAATTTTAAATTTTTGACCAAAACGACAGGACCGGAGCTGATAAAAATGTTGATATGGATGTTATTTTTTTTCTAACTGCGATTTCAAAACCATGCACCAGAATTCACTTCTTTCAACTCAGTAATGCATTTTGGATGTGTACCTAGAGTTTAAAGCAGAAAAACAGGAACTTTTAGAATTTTCATTTTTTGACCAAAACGACAGGTCCGGAGCTGATAAAAATGTTGATATTGATGTATTTTTTTTTCTGACTGCGGTTTTAAAACCATGCACCAGAATAAACTTCTTTCAACTCAGTAATGCATTTTGGATGTGTACCTAGAGTTTAAAGCAGAAAAACAGGAACTTTTAGAATTTAAATTTTTTGACCAAAACGACAGGTCCGGAGTTGATAAAAATGTTGATATGGATGTAATTTTTTTTCTGACTGCGGTTTCAAAACCATGCACCAGAATCAACTTCTTTCAACTCAGTAATTCATTTTGGATGTGTACCTAGAGTTTAAAGCAGAAAAACAGGAACTTTTTGAATTTTTAATTTTTGACCAAAACGACAGGTCCGGAGCTGATAAAAATGTTGATATGGATGTATTTTTTTTTCTGACTGCGGTTTCAAAACCATGCACCAGAATCAACTTCTTTCAACTCAGTAATGCATTTTGGATGTGTACCTAGAGTTTAAAGCAGAAAACAGGAACTTTTAGAATTTTCATTTTTTGACCAAAACGACAGGACCGGAGCTGATAAAAATGTTGATATGGATGTTATTTTTTTCTGACTGCGGTTTCAAAACCATGCACCAGAATCAACTTCTTTCAACTCAGTAATGCATTTTGGATGTGTACCTAGAGTTTAAAGCAGAAAAACAGGAACTTTTAGAATTTTCATTTTTTGACCAAAACGACAGGACCGGAGCTGATAAAAATGTTGATATGGATGTTATTTTTTTTCTGACTGCGATTTCAAAACCATGCACCAGAATTCACTTCTTTCAACTCAGTAATGCATTTTGGATGTGTACCTAGAGTTTAAAGCAGAAAAACAGGAACTTTTAGAATTTTCAATTTTTGACCAAAACGACAGGTCCGGAGCTGACAAAAATGTTGATATGGATGTAATTTTTTTTCTGATTGCGGTTTCAAAACCATGCACCAGAATCAACTTCTTTCAACTCAGTAATGCATTTTGGATGTGTACCTATAGTTTAAAGCAGAAAAACAGGAACTTTAAGAATTTTCATTTTTTGACCAAAACGACAGGTCCGGAGCTGACAAAAATGTTGATATGGATGTAATTTGTTTTCTGACTGCGGTTTCAAAACCATGCACCAGAATCAACTTCTTTCAACTCAGTAATACATTTTGGATGTGTACCTAGAGTTTAAAGCAGAAAAACAGGAAATTTTAGAATTTTCATTTTTTGACCAAAACGACAGGACCGGAGCTGATAAAAATGTTGATATGGATGTTATTTTTTTTCTGACTGCGGTTTCAAAACCATTCACCAGAATTTACTTCTTTCAACTCAGTAATGCATTTTGGATGTGTACCTAGAGTTTAAAGCAGAAAAACAGGAACTTTTAGAATTTTTATTTTTTGACCAAAACGACAGGACCGGAGCTGATAAAAATGTTGATATGGATGTTATTTTTTTTTCTGACTGCGATTTCAAAACCATGCACCAGAATTCACTTCTTTCAACTCAGTAATGCATTTTGGATGTGTACCTAGAGTTTAAAGCAGAAAAACAGGAACTTTTAGAATTTTCAATTTTTGACCAAAACGACAGGTCCGGAGCTGACAAAAATGTTGATATGGATGTAATTTTTTTTCTGACTGCGGTTTCAAAACCATGCACCAGAATCAACTTCTTTCAACTCAGTAATGCATTTTGGATGTGTACCTATAGTTTAAAGCAGAAAAACAGGAACTTTAAGAATTTTCATTTTTTGACCAAAACGACAGGTCCGGAGCTGACAAAAATGTTGATATGGATGTAATTTGTTTTCTGACTGCGGTTTCAAAACCATGCACCAGAATCAACTTCTTTCAACTCAGTAATACATTTTGGATGTGTACCTAGAGTTTAAAGCAGAAAAACAGGAAATTTTAGAATTTTCATTTTTTGACCAAAACGACAGGACCGGAGCTGATAAAAATGTTGATATGGATGTTATTTTTTTTCTGACTGCGGTTTCAAAACCATTCACCAGAATCAACTTCTTTCAACTCAGTAATGCATTTTGGATGTGTACCTATAGTTTAAAGCAGAAAAACAGGAACTTTAAGAATTTTCATTTTTTGACCAAAACGACAGGTCCGGAGCTGACAAAAATGTTGATATGGATGTAATTTGTTTTCTGACTGCGGTTTCAAAACCATGCACCAGAATCAACTTCTTTCAACTCAGTAATACATTTTGGATGTGTACCTAGAGTTTAAAGCAGAAAAACAGGAAATTTTAGAATTTTCATTTTTTGACCAAAACGACAGGACCGGAGCTGATAAAAATGTTGATATGGATGTTATTTTTTTTCTGACTGCGGTTTCAAAACCATTCACCAGAATCAACTTCTTTCAACTCAGTAATGCATTTTGGATGTGTACCTAGAGTTTAAAGCAGAAAAACAGGAACTTTTAGAATTTTTATTTTTTGACCAAAACGACAGGACCGGAGCTGATAAAAATGTTGATATGGATGTTATTTTTTTTTCTGACTGTGATTTCAAAACCATGCACCAGAATTCACTTCTTTCAACTCAGTAATGCATTTTGGATGTGTACCTAGAGTTTAAAGCAGAAAAACAGGAACTTTTAGAATTTTCATTTTTTGACCAAAACGACAGGACCGGAGCTGATAAAAATGTTGATATGGATGTTATTTTTTTTCTGTTTGCGATTTCAAAACCATGCACCAGAATCAACTTCTTTCAACTCACTAATGCATTTTGGATGTGTACCTAGAGAATAAAGCAGAAAAACAGGAACTTTTAGAATTTTAAATTTTTGACCAAAACGACAGGACAGGAGCTGATAAAAATGTTGATATGGATGTTATTTTTTTTCTAACTGCGATTTCAAAACCATGCACCAGAATTCACTTCTTTCAACTCAGTAATGCATTTTGGATGTGTACCTAGAGTTTAAAGCAGAAAAACAGGAACTTTTAGAATTTTCATTTTTTGACCAAAACGACAGGTCCGGAGCTGATAAAAATGTTGATATTGATGTATTTTTTTTTCTGACTGCGGTTTTAAAACCATGCACCAGAATAAACTTCTTTCAACTCAGTAATGCATTTTGGATGTGTACCTAGAGTTTAAAGCAGAAAAACAGGAACTTTTAGAATTTAAATTTTTTGACCAAAACGACAGGTCCGGAGCTGATAAAAATGTTGATATGGATGTTATTTTTTTTCTGACTGCGATTTCAAAACCATGCACCAGAATTCACTTCTTTCAACTCAGTAATGCATTTTGGATGTGTACCTAGAGTTTAAAGCAGAAAAACAGGAACTTTTAGAATTTTCAATTTTTGACCAAAACGACAGGTCCGGAGCTGACAAAAATGTTGATATGGATGTAATTTTTTTTCTGACTGCGGTTTCAAAACCATGCACCAGAATCAACTTCTTTCAACTCAGTAATGCATTTTGGATGTGTACCTATAGTTTAAAGCAGAAAAACAGGAACTTTAAGAATTTTCATTTTTTGACCAAATCGACAGGTCCGGAGCTGACAAAAATGTTGATATGGATGTAATTTGTTTTCTGACTGCGGTTTCAAAACCATGCACCAGAATCAACTTCTTTCAACTCAGTAATACATTTTGGATGTGTACCTAGAGTTTAAAGCAGAAAAACAGGAAATTTTAGAATTTTCATTTTTTGACCAAAACGACAGGACCGGAGCTGATAAAAATGTTGATATGGATGTTATTTTTTTTCTGATTGCGGTTTCAAAACCATTCACCAGAATCAACTTCTTTCAACTCAGTAATGCATTTTGGATGTGTACCTAGAGTTTAAAGCAGAAAAACAGGAACTTTTAGAATTTTTATTTTTTGACCAAAACGACAGGACCGGAGCTGATAAAAATGTTGATATGGATGTTATTTTTTTTTCTGACTGCGATTTCAAAACCATGCACCAGAATTCACTTCTTTCAACTCAGTTTAAAGCAGAAAAACAGGAAATTTTAGAATTTTCATTTTTTGACCAAAACGACAGGACCGGAGCTGATAAAAATGTTGATATGGATGTTATTTTTTTTCTGACTGCGGTTTCAAAACCATTCACCAGAATCAACTTCTTAACTCAGTAATGCATTTTGGATGTGTACCTAGAGTTTAAAGCAGAAAAACAGGAACTTTTAGAATTTTTATTTTTTGACCAAAACGACAGGACCGGAGCTGATAAAAATGTTGATATGGATGTTATTTTTTTTTCTGACTGCGATTTCAAAACCATGCACCAGAATTCACTTCTTTCAACTCAGTTTAAAGCAGAAAAACAGGAAATTTTAGAATTTTCATTTTTTGACCAAAACGACAGGACCGGAGCTGATAAAAATGTTGATATGGATGTTATTTTTTTTCTGACTGCGGTTTCAAAACCATTCACCAGAATCAACTTCTTTCAACTCAGTAATGCATTTTGGATGTGTACCTAGAGTTTAAAGCAGAAAAACAGGAACTTTTAGAATTTTTATTTTTTGACCAAAACGACAGGACCGGAGCTGATAAAAATGTTGATATGGATGTTATTTTTTTTTCTGACTGCGATTTCAAAACCATGCACCAGAATTCACTTCTTTCAACTCAGTAATGCATTTTGGATGTGTACCTAGAGTTTAAAGCAGAAAAACAGGAACTTTTAGAATTTTCATTTTTTGACCAAAACGACAGGACCGGAGCTGATAAAAATGTTGATATGGATGTTATTTTTTTTCTGTTTGCGATTTCAAAACCATGCACCAGAATCAACTTCTTTCAACTCACTAATGCATTTTGGATGTGTACCTAGAGAATAAAGCAGAAAAACAGGAACTTTTAGAATTTTAAATTTTTGACCAAAACGACAGGACAGGAGCTGATAAAAATGTTGATATGGATGTTATTTTTTTTCTAACTGCGATTTCAAAACCATGCACCAGAATTCACTTCTTTCAACTCAGTAATGCATTTTGGATGTGTACCTAGAGTTTAAAGCAGAAAAACAGGAACTTTTAGAATTTTCATTTTTTGACCAAAACGACAGGTCCGGAGCTGATAAAATGTTGATATTGATGTATTTTTTTTCTGACTGCGGTTTTAAAACCATGCACCAGAATAAACTTCTTTCAACTCAGTAATGCATTTTGGATGTGTACCTAGAGTTTAAAGCAGAAAAACAGGAACTTTTAGAATTTAAATTTTTTGACCAAAACGACAGGTCCGGAGCTGATAAAAATGTTGATATGGATGTAATTTTTTTTCTGACTGCGGTTTCAAAACCATGCACCAGAATCAACTTCTTTCAACTCAGTAATTCATTTTGGATGTGTACCTAGAGTTTAAAGCAGAAAAACAGGAACTTTTTGAATTTTCAATTTTTGACCAAAACGACAGGTCCGGAGCTGATAAAAATGTTGATATGGATGTATTTTTTTTTCTGACTGCGGTTTCAAAACCATGCACCAGAATCAACTTCTTTCAACTCAGTAATGCATTTTGGATGTGTACCTAGAGTTTAAAGCAGAAAACAGGAACTTTTAGAATTTTCATTTTTTGACCAAAACGACAGGACCGGAGCTGATAAAAATGTTGATATGGATGTTATTTTTTTCTGACTGCGGTTTCAAAACCATGCACCAGAATCAACTTCTTTCAACTCAGTAATGCATTTTGGATGTGTACCTAGAGTTTAAAGCAGAAAAACAGGAACTTTTAGAATTTTCATTTTTTGACCAAAACGACAGGACCGGAGCTGATAAAAATGTTGATATGGATGTTATTTTTTTTCTGACTGCGATTTCAAAACCATGCACCAGAATTCACTTCTTTCAACTCACTAATGCATTTTGGATGTGTACCTAGAGTTTAAAGCAGAAAAACAGGAACTTTTAGAATTTTCAATTTTTGACCAAAACGACAGGTCCGGAGCTGACAAAAATGTTGATATGGATGTAATTTTTTTTCTGACTGCGGTTTCAAAACCATGCACCAGAATCAACTTCTTTCAACTCACTAATGCATTTTGGATGTGTACCTATAGTTTAAAGCAGAAAAACAGGAACTTTAAGAATTTTCATTTTTTGACCAAATCGACAGGTCCGGAGCTGACAAAAATGTTGATATGGATGTAATTTGTTTTCTGACTGCGGTTTCAAAACCATGCACCAGAATCAACTTCTTTCAACTCAGTAATACATTTTGGATGTGTACCTAGAGTTTAAAGCAGAAAAACAGGAAATTTTAGAATTTTCATTTTTTGACCAAAACGACAGGACCGGAGCTGATAAAAATGTTGATATGGATGTTATTTTTTTCTGATTGCGATTTCAAAACCATGCACCAGAATTCACTTCTTTCAACTCAGTAATGCATTTTGGATGTGTACCTAGAGTTTAAAGCAGAAAAACAGGAACTTTTAGAATTTTCATTTTTTGACCAAAACGACAGGTCCGGAGCTGATAAAAATGTTGATATGGATGTTATTTTTTTTCTGACTGCGATTTCAAAACCATGCACCAGAATCAACTTCTTTCAACTCACTAATGCATTTTGGATGTGTACCTAGAGAATAAAGCAGAAAAACAGGAACTTTTAGAATTTTAAATTTTTGACCAAAACGACAGGACCGGAGCTGATAAAAATGTTGATATGGATGTTATTTTTTTTCTGACTGCGATTTCAAAACCATGCACCAGAATTCACTTCTTTCAACTCAGTAATGCATTTTGGACGTGTACCTAGAGTTTAAAGCAGAAAAACAGGAACTTTTCGAATTTTCATTTTTTGACCAAAACGACAGGACCGGAGCTGATAAAAATGTTAATATGGATGTTATTTTTTTTCTGACTGCGGTTTCAAAACCATGCACCAGAATCAACTTCTTTCAACTCAGTAATGCATTTTGGATGTGTACCTAGAGTTTAAAGCAGAAAAACAGGAACTTTTAGAATTTTCATTTTTTGACCAAAACGACAGGACCGGAGCTGATAAAAATGTTGATATGGATGTTATTTTTTTTCTGACTGCGATTTCAAAACCATGCACCAGAATTCACTTCTTTCAACTCAGTAATGCATTTTGGATGTGTACCTAGAGTTTAAAGCAGAAAAACAGGAACTTTTAGAATTTTCATTTTTTGACCAAAACGACAGGACCGGAGCTGATAAAAATGTTGATATGGATGTTATTTTTTTTCTGTTTGCGATTTCAAAACCATGCACCAGAATCAACTTCTTTCAACTCACTAATGCATTTTGGATGTGTACCTAGAGAATAAAGCAGAAAAACAGGAACTTTTAGAATTTTAAATTTTTGACCAAAACGACAGGACCGGAGCTGATAAAAATGTTGATATGGATGTTATTTTTTTTCTAATTGCGATTTCAAAACCATGCACCAGAATTCACTTCTTTCAACTCAGTAATGCATTTTGGATGTGTACCTAGAGTTTAAAGCAGAAAAACAGGAACTTTTAGAATTTTCATTTTTTGACCAAAACGACAGGTCCGGAGCTGATAAAAATGTTGATATTGATGTATTTTTTTTTCTGACTGCGGTTTTAAAACCATGCACCAGAATAAACTTCTTTCAACTCAGTAATGCATTTTGGATGTGTACCTAGAGTTTAAAGCAGAAAAACAGGAACTTTTAGAATTTAAATTTTTTGACCAAAACGACAGGTCCGGAGTTGATAAAAATGTTGATATGGATGTAATTTTTTTTCTGACTGCGGTTTCAAAACCATGCACCAGAATCAACTTCTTTCAACTCAGTAATTCATTTTGGATGTGTACCTAGAGTTTAAAGCAGAAAAACAGGAACTTTTTGAATTTTTAATTTTTGACCAAAACGACAGGTCCGGAGCTGATAAAAATGTTGATATGGATGTATTTTTTTTTCTGACTGCGGTTTCAAAACCATGCACCAGAATCAACTTCTTTCAACTCAGTAATGCATTTTGGATGTGTACCTAGAGTTTAAAGCAGAAAACAGGAACTTTTAGAATTTTCATTTTTTGACCAAAACGACAGGACCGGAGCTGATAAAAATGTTGATATGGATGTTATTTTTTTCTGACTGCGGTTTCAAAACCATGCACCAGAATCAACTTCTTTCAACTCAGTAATGCATTTTGGATGTGTACCTAGAGTTTAAAGCAGAAAAACAGGAACTTTTAGAATTTTCATTTTTTGACCAAAACGACAGGACCGGAGCTGATAAAAATGTTGATATGGATGTTATTTTTTTTCTGACTGCGATTTCAAAACCATGCACCAGAATTCACTTCTTTCAACTCAGTAATGCATTTTGGATGTGTACCTAGAGTTTAAAGCAGAAAAACAGGAACTTTTAGAATTTTCAATTTTTGACCAAAACGACAGGTCCGGAGCTGACAAAAATGTTGATATGGATGTAATTTTTTTTCTGATTGCGGTTTCAAAACCATGCACCAGAATCAACTTCTTTCAACTCAGTAATGCATTTTGGATGTGTACCTATAGTTTAAAGCAGAAAAACAGGAACTTTAAGAATTTTCATTTTTTGACCAAAACGACAGGTCCGGAGCTGACAAAAATGTTGATATGGATGTAATTTGTTTTCTGACTGCGGTTTCAAAACCATGCACCAGAATCAACTTCTTTCAACTCAGTAATACATTTTGGATGTGTACCTAGAGTTTAAAGCAGAAAAACAGGAAATTTTAGAATTTTCATTTTTTGACCAAAACGACAGGACCGGAGCTGATAAAAATGTTGATATGGATGTTATTTTTTTTCTGACTGCGGTTTCAAAACCATTCATCAGAATCAACTTCTTTCAACTCAGTAATGCATTTTGGATGTGTACCTAGAGTTTAAAGCAGAAAAACAGGAACTTTTAGAATTTTTATTTTTTGACCAAAACGACAGGACCGGAGCTGATAAAAATGTTGATATGGATGTTATTTTTTTTTCTGACTGCGATTTCAAAACCATGCACCAGAATTCACTTCTTTCAACTCAGTAATGCATTTTGGATGTGTACCTAGAGTTTAAAGCAGAAAAACAGGAACTTTTAGAATTTTCAATTTTTGACCAAAACGACAGGTCCGGAGCTGACAAAAATGTTGATATGGATGTAATTTTTTTTCTGACTGCGGTTTCAAAACCATGCACCAGAATCAACTTCTTTCAACTCAGTAATGCATTTTGGATGTGTACCTATAGTTTAAAGCAGAAAAACAGGAACTTTAAGAATTTTCATTTTTTGACCAAAACGACAGGTCCGGAGCTGACAAAAATGTTGATATGGATGTAATTTGTTTTCTGACTGCGGTTTCAAAACCATGCACCAGAATCAACTTCTTTCAACTCAGTAATACATTTTGGATGTGTACCTAGAGTTTAAAGCAGAAAAACAGGAAATTTTAGAATTTTCATTTTTTGACCAAAACGACAGGACCGGAGCTGATAAAAATGTTGATATGGATGTTATTTTTTTTCTGACTGCGGTTTCAAAACCATTCACCAGAATCAACTTCTTTCAACTCAGTAATGCATTTTGGATGTGTACCTAGAGTTTAAAGCAGAAAAACAGGAACTTTTAGAATTTTTATTTTTTGACCAAAACGACAGGACCGGAGCTGATAAAAATGTTGATATGGATGTTATTTTTTTTTCTGACTGCGATTTCAAAACCATGCACCAGAATTCACTTCTTTCAACTCAGTAATGCATTTTGGATGTGTACCTAGAGTTTAAAGCAGAAAAACAGGAACTTTTAGAATTTTCATTTTTTGACCAAAACGACAGGACCGGAGCTGATAAAAATGTTGATATGGATGTTATTTTTTTTCTGTTTGCGATTTCAAAACCATGCACCAGAATCAACTTCTTTCAACTCACTAATGCATTTTGGATGTGTACCTAGAGAATAAAGCAGAAAAACAGGAACTTTTAGAATTTTAAATTTTTGACCAAAACGACAGGACAGGAGCTGATAAAAATGTTGATATGGATGTTATTTTTTTTCTAACTGCGATTTCAAAACCATGCACCAGAATTCACTTCTTTCAACTCAGTAATGCATTTTGGATGTGTACCTAGAGTTTAAAGCAGAAAAACAGGAACTTTTAGAATTTTCATTTTTTGACCAAAACGACAGGTCCGGAGCTGATAAAAATGTTGATATTGATGTATTTTTTTTTCTGACTGCGGTTTTAAAACCATGCACCAGAATAAACTTCTTTCAACTCAGTAATGCATTTTGGATGTGTACCTAGAGTTTAAAGCAGAAAAACAGGAACTTTTAGAATTTAAATTTTTTGACCAAAACGACAGGTCCGGAGCTGATAAAAATGTTGATATGGATGTAATTTTTTTTCTGACTGCGGTTTCAAAACCATGCACCAGAATCAACTTCTTTCAACTCAGTAATTCATTTTGGATGTGTACCTAGAGTTTAAAGCAGAAAAACAGGAACTTTTAGAATTTTCATTTTTTGACCAAAACGACAGGTCCGGAGCTGATAAAAATGTTGATATTGATGTATTTTTTTTTCTGACTGCGGTTTTAAAACCATGCACCAGAATCAACTTCTTTCAACTCAGTAATGCATTTTGGATGTGTACCTAGAGTTTAAAGCAGAAAAACAGGAACTTTTAGAATTTAAATTTTTTGACCAAAACGACAGGACCGGAGCTGATAAAAATGTTGATATGGATGTTATTTTTTTCTGACTGCGGTTTCAAAACCATGCACCAGAATCAACTTCTTTCAACTCAGTAATTCATTTTGGATGTGTACCTAGAGTTTAAAGCAGAAAAACAGGAACTTTTTGAATTTTCAATTTTTGACCAAAACGACAGGTCCGGAGCTGATAAAAATGTTGATATGGATGTATTTTTTTTCTGACTGCGGTTTCAAAACCATGCACCAGAATCAACTTCTTTCAACTCAGTAATGCATTTTGGATGTGTACCTAGAGTTTAAAGCAGAAAACAGGAACTTTTAGAATTTTCATTTTTTGACCAAAACGACAGGACCGGAGCTGATAAAAATGTTGATATGGATGTTATTTTTTTCTGACTGCGGTTTCAAAACCATGCACCAGAATCAACTTCTTTCAACTCAGTAATGCATTTTGGATGTGTACCTAGAGTTTAAAGCAGAAAAACAGGAACTTTTAGAATTTTCATTTTTTGACCAAAACGACAGGACCGGAGCTGATAAAAATGTTGATATGGATGTTATTTTTTTTTCTGACTGCGATTTCAAAACCATGCACCAGAATTCACTTCTTTCAACTCAGTAATGCATTTTGGATGTGTACCTAGAGTTTAAAGCAGAAAAACAGGAACTTTTAGAATTTTCAATTTTTGACCAAAACGACAGGTCCGGAGCTGACAAAAATGTTGATATGGATGTAATTTTTTTTCTGACTGCGGTTTCAAAACCATGCACCAGAATCAACTTCTTTCAACTCAGTAATACATTTTGGATGTGTACCTAGAGTTTAAAGCAGAAAAACAGGAAATTTTAGAATTTTCATTTTTTGACCAAAACGACAGGACCGGAGCTGATAAAAATGTTGATATGGATGTTATTTTTTTTCTGACTGCGGTTTCAAAACCATTCACCAGAATCAACTTCTTTCAACTCAGTAATGCATTTTGGATGTGTACCTATAGTTTAAAGCAGAAAAACAGGAACTTTAAGAATTTTCATTTTTTGACCAAAACGACAGGTCCGGAGCTGACAAAAATGTTGATATGGATGTAATTTGTTTTCTGACTGCGGTTTCAAAACCATGCACCAGAGTCAACTTCTTTCAACTCAGTAATACATTTTGGATGTGTACCTAGAGTTTAAAGCAGAAAAACAGGAAATTTTAGAATTTTCATTTTTTGACCAAAACGACAGGACCGGAGCTGATAAAAATGTTGATATGGATGTTATTTTTTTTCTGACTGCGGTTTCAAAACCATTCACCAGAATCAACTTCTTTCAACTCAGTAATGCATTTTGGATGTGTACCTAGAGTTTAAAGCAGAAAAACAGGAACTTTTAGAATTTTTATTTTTTGACCAAAACGACAGGACCGGAGCTGATACAAATGTTGATATGGATGTTATTTTTTTTTCTGACTGCGATTTCAAAACCATGCACCAGAATTCACTTCTTTCAACTCAGTAATGCATTTTGGATGTGTACCTAGAGTTTAAAGCAGAAAAACAGGAACTTTTAGAATTTTCATTTTTTGACCAAAACGACAGGTCCGGAGCTGATAAAAATGTTGATATGGATGTTATTTTTTTTCTGACTGCGATTTCAAAACCATGCACCAGAATCAACTTCTTTCAACTCACTAATGCATTTTGGATGTGTACCTAGAGAATAAAGCAGAAAAACAGGAACTTTTAGAATTTTAAATTTTTGACCAAAACGACAGGACCGGAGCTGATAAAAATGTTGATATGGATGTTATTTTTTTTCTGACTGCGATTTCAAAACCATGCACCAGAATTCACTTCTTTCAACTCAGTAATGCATTTTGGACGTGTACCTAGAGTTTAAAGCAGAAAAACAGGAACTTTTAGAATTTTTATTTTTTGACCAAAACGACAGGTCCATGTTGATATGGATGTAATTTTTTTTCTGACTGCGGTTTCAAAACCATGCACCAGAATCAACTTCTTTCAACTCAGTAATTCATTTTGGATGTGTACCTAGAGTTTAAAGCAGAAAAACAGGAACTTTTTGAATTTTTGATTTTTGACCAAAACGACAGGTCCGGAGGTGATAAAAATGTTGATATGGATGTTATTTTTTTTCTGACTGCGGTTTCAAAACCATGCACCAGAATCAACTTCTTTCAACTCAGTAATTCATTTTGGATGTGTACCTAGAGTTTAAAGCAGAAAAACAGGAACTTTTTGAATTTTTGATTTTTGACCAAAACGACAGGTCCGGAGTTGATAAAAATGTTGATATGGATGTATTTTTTTTTCTGACTGCGGTTTCAAAACCATGCACCAGAATCAACTTCTTTCAACTCAGTAATGCATTTTGGATGTGTACCTAGAGTTTAAAGCAGAAAAACAGGAACTTTTAGAATTTTCATTTTTTGACCAAAACGACAGGACCGGAGCTGATAAAAATGTTGATATGGATGTTATTTTTTTTCTGACTGCGGTTTCAAAACCATGCACCAGAATCAACTTCTTTCAACTCAGTAATGCATTTTGGATGTGTACCTAGAGTTTAAAGCAGAAAAACAGGAACTTTTCGAATTTTCATTTTTTGACCAAAACGACAGGACCGGAGCTGATAAAAATGTTGATATGGATGTTATTTTTTTTCTGACTGCGGTTTCAAAACCATGCACCAGAATCAACTTCTTTCAACTCAGTAATGCATTTTGGATGTGTACCTAGAGTTTAAAGCAGAAAAACAGGAACTTTTAGAATTTTCATTTTTTGACCAAAACGACAGGACCGGAGCTGATAAAAATGTTGATATGGATGTTATTTTTTTTCTGACTGCGATTTCAAAACCATGCACCAGAATTCACTTCTTTCAACTCAGTAATGCATTTTGGATGTGTACCTAGAGTTTAAAGCAGAAAAACAGGAACCTTTAGAATTTTCATTTTTTGACCAAAACGACAGGACCGGAGCTGATAAAAATGTTGATATGGATGTTATTTTTTTTCTGTTTGCGATTTCAAAACCATGCACCAGAATCAACTTCTTTCAACTCACTAATGCATTTTGGATGTGTACCTAGAGAATAAAGCAGAAAAACAGGAACTTTTAGAATTTTAAATTTTTGACCAAAACGACAGGACCGGAGCTGATAAAAATGTTGATATGGATGTTATTTTTTTTCTGACTGCGATTTCAAAACCATGCACCAGAATTCACTTCTTTCAACTCAGTAATGCATTTTGGATGTGTACCTAGAGTTTAAAGCAGAAAAACAGGAACTTTTAGAATTTTCATTTTTTGACCAAAACGACAGGTCCGGAGCTGATAAAAATGTTGATATGGATGTTATTTTTATTCTGACTGCGGTTTCAAAACCATTCACCAGAATCAACTTCTTTCAACTCAGTAATGCATTTTGGATGTGTACCTAGAGTTTAAAGCAGAAAAACAGGAACTTTTAGAATTTTCATTTTTTGACCAAAACGACAGGACCGGAGCTGATAAAAATGTTGATAAGGATGTTATTTTTTTTCTGACTGCGATTTCAAAACCATGCACCAGAATTCACTTCTTTCAACTCAGTAATGCATTTTGGATGTGTACCTAGAGTTTAAAGCAAAAAAACAGGAACTTTTAGAATTTTCAATTTTTGACCAAAACGACAGGTCCGGAGCTGATAAAAATGTTGATATGGATGTAATTTTTTTTCTGACTGCGGTTTCAAAACCATGCACCAGAATCAACTTCTTTCAACTCAGTAATGCATTTTGGATGTGTACCTAGAGTTTAAAGCAGAAAAACAGGAACTTTTAGAATTTTCATTTTTTGACCAAAACGACAGGACCGGAGCTGATAAAAATGTTGATAAGGATGTTATTTTTTTTCTGACTGCGATTTCAAAACCATGCACCAGAATTCACTTCTTTCAACTCATATACCTTTCACATTGCAGCTGTAACACGGTATATTGCCGTTTTTTTAGTGCTTTGAAACGTTTCCAGCTGCAATGTGAAAGCTACATTGTCAATTTACCGGTTACAGAAAACCGGCATTTTGACACGTGTTAAAAGGAGGATCCTACACGGTTTAGAGCCGTTTCACCTGCAGTGTGAACAGCTCAGAAACGGTATTTGCTATAAATGATAACCACACTTGATCCCCGCCCACAAGCAGGAAAAAAACATTTAAAATGACATTGTATGGCTTTCTATGGGTGAAACGGGTTGAATCTGAAAGGTACAAAACGGTATTTAAACTGCAATATACCTTTACATCATGCAATATGAAAGGGGTTTAACTGGCTTTTGACCAGTTTTAAGACACGTTTAGAAAAACGGGTTGAAAGCAGGTTTTTGCAATGTGAAAAGGGTATCAGTAATGCATTTTGGATGTGTACCTAGAGTTTAAAGCAGAAAAACAGGAACTTTTAGAATTTTCATTTTTTGACCAAAATGACAGGACCGGAGCTGATAAAAATGTTGATATGGATGTAATTTTTTTTCTGACTGCGGTTTGAAAACCATGCACCAGAATCAACTTCTTTCAACTCAGTAATGCATTTTGGATGTGTACCTAGAGTTTAAAGCAGAAAAACAGGAACTTTTAGAATTTTCATTTTTTGACCAAAACGACAGGACCGGAGCTGATAAAAATGTTGATATGGATGTTATTATTTTTCTGACTGCGATTTCAAAACCATGCACCAGAATCAACTTCTTTCAACTCAGTGATGCATTTTGGATGTGTACCTAGAGAATAAAGCAGAAAAACAGGAACTTTTAGAATTTTCAATTTTTGACCAAAACGACAGGACCGGAGCTGATAAAAATGTTGATATGGATGTTATTTTTTTTCTGACTGCGATTTCAAAACCATGCACCAGAATTCACTTCTTTCAACTCAGTAATGCATTTTGGATGTGTACCTAGAGTTTAAAGCAGAAAAACAGGAACTTTTAGAATTTTCAATTTTTGACCAAAACGACAGGTCCGGAGCTGATAAAAATGTTGATATGGATGTCATTTGTTTTCTGACTGCGGTTTCAAAACCATGCACCAGAATCAACTACTTTCAACTCAGTAATGCATTTTTGGATGTGTACCTAGAGTTTAAAGCAGAAAAACAGGAACTTTTAGAATTGTCATTTTTTGACCAAAACGACAGGACCGGAGCTGATAAAAATGTTGATAAGGATGTTATTTTTTTTCTGACTGCGATTTCAAAACCATGCACCAGAATTCACTTCTTTCAACTCATACCCCTTTGATATGGATATTATTTTTTGGTACTCTTTACTTAGAACGGCGCCCACGATTTTGATCGTGGGCATCATTAGTAAAAAATCGTGGCCATCTCGGGCATTGAATGCACTAAAAAATCGGGTGCGATTCAACCGACGAGATGCCCGAGATTTCCCATAGGGAACAATGTTAAATGTCTCAATTGACCCAATTTTCCTGTTCAATGTCTCAATTGACCCGATTTTTCCATAGGAAACAATGTTAAATGGCCCACAGAGGCCAAATAGGCACCCTGAAGTGTGAAATGGCCCCCCACAATTGTTAACGCCACCCCACGATCAACGTGAACCCGAAGTGTGGCGAGCCCGCGAGGGGCGGCGGTACGCGTCCTACGACCTTTTCATACCCCCACTATCCACGTCGGCGTGGAGTTGAGAATAGAAAGTGTGGCGAGCGCAGCGAGCCACCGAGCCCGAAGCGTGGCGAGCGGACGCGGACAGCTGTGAAGCCCACGAGGGGACGCGGATACCTGTGAAGGTATCCGCGTCCCCTCGCGGGGCTCGCTGCGCTCGCCACGCTTCGGGCTCGGTGGCTCGCTGCGCTCGCCACACTTTCTATTCTCAACTCCACGCCGACGTGGATAGTGGGGGTAAAAAAAGGTCGTAGGACGCGTATCGCCGCCCCTCGCGGGCTCGCTGCGCTCGCCACGCTTCGGGTTCACATTGATCGTGGGGTGGCGTTAACAATTGGGGTGGCCATTTCACACTTCAGGGTGCCTATTTGGCCTCTGTGGCCCATTTAACATTGTTTCCTATGGAAAAATCGGGTCAATTGAGGCATTGAACAGGAAAATTGGGTCAATTGAGACATTTAACATTGTTCCCTATGGGAAATCTCGGGCATCTCGTCGGTTGAATCGCACCCGATTTTTTAGTGCATTCAATGCCCGAGATGGCCACGATGGGCGCCCTTCTAGGTAAAGAGTACCTATTTTTTTTGGTCAAAAAAAGAAAATTCGAAAAGTTCCTGTTTTTCTGCTTTAAACTCTAGGTACACATCCAAAATGCATTACTGAGTTGAAAGAAGTTGATTCTGGTGCATGGTTTTGAAACCGCAGTCAGAAAAAAAATTACATCCATATCAACATTTTTATCAGCTCCGGACCTGTCGTTTTGGTCAAAAAATGAAAATTCTAAAAGTTCCTGTTTTCTGCTTTAAACTCTAGGTACACATCCAAAATGCATTACTGAGTTGAAAGAAGTGAATTCTGGTGCATGGTTTTGAAATCGCAGTCAGAAAAAAAATACATCAATATCAACATTTTTATCAGCTCCGGACCTGTCGTTTTGGTCAAAAAATGAAAATTCTAAAAGTTCCTGTTTTCCTGCTTTAAACTCTAGGTACACATCCAAAATGCATTACTGAGTTGAAAGAAGTGAATTCTGGTGCATGGTTTTGAAATCGCAGTCAGAAAAAAAATAACATCCATATCAAAATTTTTATCAGCTCCGGTCCTGTCGTTTTGGTCAAAAATTGAAAATTCTAAAAGTTCCTGTTTTTCTGCTTTAAACTCTAGGTACACATCCAAAATGCATTACTGAGTTGAAAGAAGTGAATTCTGGTGCATGGTTTTGAAATCGCAGTCAGAAAAAAAATAACATCCATATCAACATTTTTATCAGCTCCGGTCCTGTCGTTTTGGTCAAAAAATGAATATTCTAAAAGTTCCTGTTTTTCTGCTTTAAACTCTAGGTACACATCCAAAATGCATTACTGAGTTAAAAGAAGTTGATTCTGGTGCATGGTTTTGAAACCGCAGTCAGAAAAAAAATACATCAATATCAACATTTTTATCAGCTCCGGACCTGTCGTTTTGGTCAAAAAAAGAAAATTCTAAAAGTTCCTTTTTTTCTGCTTTAAACTCTAGGTACACATCCAAAATGCATTACTGAGTTAAAAGAAGTGAATTCTGGTGCATGGTTTTGAAATCGCAGTCAGAAAAAAAATAACATCCATATCAACATTTTTATCAGCTCCGGTCCTGTCGTTTTGGTCAAAAATTGAAAATTCTAAAAGTTCCTGTTTTTCTGCTTTAAACTCTAGGTACACATCCAAAATGCATTACTGAGTTGAAAGAAGTGAATTCTGGTGCATGGTTTTGAAACCGCAGTCAGAAAAAAAATAACATCCATATCAACATTTTTATCAGCTCCGGTCCTGTCGTTTTGGTCAAAAAATGAATATTCTAAAAGTTCCTGTTTTTCTGCTTTAAACTCTAGGTACACATCCAAAATGCATTACTGAGTTAAAAGAAGTTGATTCTGGTGCATGGTTTTGAAACCGCAGTCAGAAAAAAAAATACATCAATATCAACATTTTTATCAGCTCTGGACCTGTCGTTTTGGTCAAAAAATGAAAATTCTAAAAGTTCCTGTTTTTCTGCTTTAAACTCTAAGTACACATCCAAAATGCATTACTGAGTTGAAAGAAGTGAATTCTGGTGCATGGTTTTGAAATCGCAGTCAGAAAAAAATAACATCCATATCAACATTTTTATCAGCTCCGGTCCTGTCGTTTTGGTCAAAAATTGAAAATTCTAAAAGTTCCTGTTTTTCTGCTTCAAACTCTAGGTACACATCCAAAATGCATTACTGAGTTGAAAGAAGTGAATTCTGGTGCATGGTTTTGAAATCGCAGTCAGAAAAAAAATAACATCCATATCAACATTTTTATCAGCTCCGGTACTGTCGTTTTGGTCAAAAATTGAAAATTCTAAAAGTTCCTGTTTTTCTGCTTTAAACTCTAGGTACACATCCAAAATGCATTACTGAGTTGAACGAAGTTGATTCTGGTGCATGGTTTTGAAACCGCAGTCAGAAAAAAAATTACATCCAGATCAACATTTTTATCAGCTCCTGTCCTGTCGTTTTGGTCTACAAATGAAAATTCTAAAAGTTCCTGTTTTTCTGCTTTAAACTCTAGGTACACATCCAAAATGCATTACTGAGTTGAAAGAAGTTGATTCTGGTGCATGGTTTTGAAACCGCAGTCAGAAAAAAAATTACATCCATATCAACATTTTTATCAGCTCCGGACCTGTCGTTTTGGTCAAAAATTGAAAATTCTAAAAGTTCCTGTTTTTTTGCTTTAAACTCTAGGTACACATCCAAAATGAATTACTGAGTTGAAAGAAGTGAATTCTGGTGCATGGTTTTGAAATCGCAGTCAGAAAAAAATAACATTCATATCAACATTTCTATCAGCTCCGGACCTGTCGTTTTGGTCAAAAAATGAAAATTCTAAAAGTTCCTGTTTTTCTGCTTTAAACTCTAGGTACAAATCCAAAATGCATTACTGAGTTAAAAGAAGTTGATTCTGGTGCATGGTTTTGAAACAGCAGTCAGAAAAAAAATACATCAATATCAACATTTTTATCAGTTCCGGTCCTGTCGTTTTGGTCAAAAATTGAAAATTCTAAAAGTTCCTGTTTTTCTGCTTTAAACTCTAGGTACACATCCAAAATGCATTACTGAGTTGAAAGAAGTGAATTCTGGTGCATGGTTTTGAAATCGCAGTCAGAAAAAAAATAACATCCATATCAACATTTTTATCAGCTCCATTACTGTCGTTTTGGTCAACAAATGAAAATTCTAAAAGTTCCTGTTTTTCTGCTTTAAACTCTAGGTACACATCCAAAATGCATTACTGAGTTGAAAGAAGTTGATTCTGGTGCATGGTTTTGAAACCGCAGTCAGAAAAAAAATTACATCCATATCAACATTTTTATCAGCTCCGGACCTGTCGTTTTGGTCAAAAATTGAAAATTCTAAAAGTTCCTGTTTTTCTGCTTTAAACTCTAGGTACACATCCAAAATGCATTACTGAGTTGAAAGAAGTGAATTCTGGTGCATGGTTTTGAAATCGCAGTCAGAAAAAAAATAACATCCATATCAACATTTTTATCAGCTCCATTACTGTCGTTTTGGTCAACAAATGAAAATTCTAAAAGTTCCTGTTTTTCTGCTTTAAACTCTAGGTACACATCCAAAATGCATTACTGAGTTGAAAGAAGTTGATTCTGGTGCATGGTTTTGAAACCGCAGTCAGAAAAAAAATTACATCCATATCAACATTTTTATCAGCTCCGGACCTGTCGTTTTGGTCAAAAATTGAAAATTCTAAAAGTTCCTGTTTTTTTGCTTTAAACTCTAGGTACACATCCAAACTGCATTACTGAGTTGAAATAAGTGAATTCTGGTGCATTATTTTGAAATCGCAGTCAGAAAAAAATAACATTCATATCAACATTTCTATCAGCTCCGGACCTGTCGTTTTGGTCAAAAAATGAAAATTCTAAAAGTTCCTGTTTTTCTGCTTTAAACTCTAGGTACACATCCAAAATGCATTACTGAGTTAAAATAAGTTGATTCTGGTGCATGGTTTTGAAACCGCAGTCAGAAAACAAATACATCAATATCAACATTTTTATCAGCTCCGGACCTGTCGTTTTGGTCAAAAAATGAAAATTCTAAAAGTTCCTGTTTTTCTGCTTTAAACTCTAGGTACACATCCAAAATGCATTACTGAGTTAAAAGAAGTTGATTCTGGTGCATGGTTTTGAAACCGCAGTCAGAAAAAAAATACATCAATATCAACATTTTTATCAGCTCCGGACCTGTCGTTTTGGTCAAAAAATGAAAATTCTAAAAGTTCCTGTTTTTCTGCTTTAAACTCTAGGTACACATCCAAAATGCATTACTGAGTTGAATGAAGTGAATTCTGGTGCATGGTTTTGAAATCGCAGTCAGAAAAAAAATAACATCCATATCAACATTTTTATCAGCTCCGGTCCTGTCGTTTTGGTCAAAAATTGAAAATTCTAAAAGTTCCTGTTTTTCTGCTTTAAACTCTAGGTACACATCCAAAATGCATTACTGAGTTGAAAGAAGTGAATTCTGGTGCATGGTTTTGAAATCGCAGTCAGAAAAAAAATAACATCCATATCAACATTTTTATCAGCTCCGGTCCTGTCGTTTTGGTCAAAAAATGAATATTCTAAAAGTTCCTGTTTTTCTGCTTTAAACTCTAGGTACACATCCAAAATGCATTACTGAGTTAAAAGAAGTTGATTCTGGTGCATGGTTTTGAAACCGCAGTCAGAAAAAAAATACATCAATATCAACATTTTTATCAGCTCCGGACCTGTCGTTTTGGTCAAAAAAAGAAAATTCTAAAAGTTCCTTTTTTTCTGCTTTAAACTCTAGGTACACATCCAAAATGCATTACTGAGTTAAAAGAAGTGAATTCTGGTGCATGGTTTTGAAATCGCAGTCAGAAAAAAAATAACATCCATATCAACATTTTTATCAGCTCCGGTCCTGTCGTTTTGGTCAAAAATTGAAAATTCTAAAAGTTCCTGTTTTTCTGCTTTAAACTCTAGGTACACATCCAAAATGCATTACTGAGTTGAAAGAAGTGAATTCTGGTGCATGGTTTTGAAACCGCAGTCAGAAAAAAAATAACATCCATATCAACATTTTTATCAGCTCCGGTCCTGTCGTTTTGGTCAAAAAATGAATATTCTAAAAGTTCCTGTTTTTCTGCTTTAAACTCTAGGTACACATCCAAAATGCATTACTGAGTTAAAAGAAGTTGATTCTGGTGCATGGTTTTGAAACCGCAGTCAGAAAAAAAAATACATCAATATCAACATTTTTATCAGCTCTGGACCTGTCGTTTTGGTCAAAAAATGAAAATTCTAAAAGTTCCTGTTTTTCTGCTTTAAACTCTAAGTACACATCCAAAATGCATTACTGAGTTGAAAGAAGTGAATTCTGGTGCATGGTTTTGAAATCGCAGTCAGAAAAAAATAACATCCATATCAACATTTTTATCAGCTCCGGTCCTGTCGTTTTGGTCAAAAATTGAAAATTCTAAAAGTTCCTGTTTTTCTGCTTCAAACTCTAGGTACACATCCAAAATGCATTACTGAGTTGAAAGAAGTGAATTCTGGTGCATGGTTTTGAAATCGCAGTCAGAAAAAAAATAACATCCATATCAACATTTTTATCAGCTCCGGTACTGTCGTTTTGGTCAAAAATTGAAAATTCTAAAAGTTCCTGTTTTTCTGCTTTAAACTCTAGGTACACATCCAAAATGCATTACTGAGTTGAACGAAGTTGATTCTGGTGCATGGTTTTGAAACCGCAGTCAGAAAAAAAATTACATCCAGATCAACATTTTTATCAGCTCCGGTCCTGTCGTTTTGGTCTACAAATGAAAATTCTAAAAGTTCCTGTTTTTCTGCTTTAAACTCTAGGTACACATCCAAAATGCATTACTGAGTTGAAAGAAGTTGATTCTGGTGCATGGTTTTGAAACCGCAGTCAGAAAAAAAATTACATCCATATCAACATTTTTATCAGCTCCGGACCTGTCGTTTTGGTCAAAAATTGAAAATTCTAAAAGTTCCTGTTTTTTTGCTTTAAACTCTAGGTACACATCCAAAATGAATTACTGAGTTGAAAGAAGTGAATTCTGGTGCATGGTTTTGAAATCGCAGTCAGAAAAAAATAACATTCATATCAACATTTCTATCAGCTCCGGACCTGTCGTTTTGGTCAAAAAATGAAAATTCTAAAAGTTCCTGTTTTTCTGCTTTAAACTCTAGGTACAAATCCAAAATGCATTACTGAGTTAAAAGAAGTTGATTCTGGTGCATGGTTTTGAAACAGCAGTCAGAAAAAAAATACATCAATATCAACATTTTTATCAGTTCCGGTCCTGTCGTTTTGGTCAAAAATTGAAAATTCTAAAAGTTCCTGTTTTTCTGCTTTAAACTCTAGGTACACATCCAAAATGCATTACTGAGTTGAAAGAAGTGAATTCTGGTGCATGGTTTTGAAATCGCAGTCAGAAAAAAAATAACATCCATATCAACATTTTTATCAGCTCCATTACTGTCGTTTTGGTCAACAAATGAAAATTCTAAAAGTTCCTGTTTTTCTGCTTTAAACTCTAGGTACACATCCAAAATGCATTACTGAGTTGAAAGAAGTTGATTCTGGTGCATGGTTTTGAAACCGCAGTCAGAAAAAAAATTACATCCATATCAACATTTTTATCAGCTCCGGACCTGTCGTTTTGGTCAAAAATTGAAAATTCTAAAAGTTCCTGTTTTTCTGCTTTAAACTCTAGGTACACATCCAAAATGCATTACTGAGTTGAAAGAAGTGAATTCTGGTGCATGGTTTTGAAATCGCAGTCAGAAAAAAAATAACATCCATATCAACATTTTTATCAGCTCCATTACTGTCGTTTTGGTCAACAAATGAAAATTCTAAAAGTTCCTGTTTTTCTGCTTTAAACTCTAGGTACACATCCAAAATGCATTACTGAGTTGAAAGAAGTTGATTCTGGTGCATGGTTTTGAAACCGCAGTCAGAAAAAAAATTACATCCATATCAACATTTTTATCAGCTCCGGACCTGTCGTTTTGGTCAAAAATTGAAAATTCTAAAAGTTCCTGTTTTTTTGCTTTAAACTCTAGGTACACATCCAAACTGCATTACTGAGTTGAAATAAGTGAATTCTGGTGCATTATTTTGAAATCGCAGTCAGAAAAAAATAACATTCATATCAACATTTCTATCAGCTCCGGACCTGTCGTTTTGGTCAAAAAATGAAAATTCTAAAAGTTCCTGTTTTTCTGCTTTAAACTCTAGGTACACATCCAAAATGCATTACTGAGTTAAAATAAGTTGATTCTGGTGCATGGTTTTGAAACCGCAGTCAGAAAACAAATACATCAATATCAACATTTTTATCAGCTCCGGACCTGTCGTTTTGGTCAAAAAATGAAAATTCTAAAAGTTCCTGTTTTTCTGCTTTAAACTCTAGGTACACATCCAAAATGCATTACTGAGTTAAAAGAAGTTGATTCTGGTGCATGGTTTTGAAACCGCAGTCAGAAAAAAAATACATCAATATCAACATTTTTATCAGCTCCGGACCTGTCGTTTTGGTCAAAAAATGAAAATTCTAAAAGTTCCTGTTTTTCTGCTTTAAACTCTAGGTACACATCCAAAATGCATTACTGAGTTGAATGAAGTGAATTCTGGTGCATGGTTTTGAAATCGCAGTCAGAAAAAAAATAACATCCATATCAACATTTTTATCAGCTCCGGTCCTGTCGTTTTGGTCAAAAATTGAAAATTCTAAAAGTTCCTGTTTTTCTGCTTTAAACTCTAGGTACACATCCAAAATGCATTACTGAGTTGAAAGAAGTGAATTCTGGTGCATGGTTTTGAAACCGCAGTCAGAAAAAAAATAACATCCATATCAACATTTTTATCAGCTCCGGTCCTGTCGTTTTGGTCAAAAAATGAATATTCTAAAAGTTCCTGTTTTTCTGCTTTAAACTCTAGGTACACATCCAAAATGCATTACTGAGTTAAAAGAAGTTGATTCTGGTGCATGGTTTTGAAACCGCAGTCAGAAAAAAAAATACATCAATATCAACATTTTTATCAGCTCCGGACCTGTCGTTTTGGTCAAAAAATGAAAATTCTAAAAGTTCCTGTTTTTCTGCTTTAAACTCTAAGTACACATCCAAAATGCATTACTGAGTTGAAAGAAGTGAATTCTGGAGCATGGTTTTTAAATCGCAGTCAGAAAAAAATAACATCCATATCAACATTTTTATCAGCTCCGGTCCTGTTATTTTGGTCAAAAATTGAAAATTCTAAAAGTTCCTGTTTTTCTGCTTTAAACTCTAGGTACACATCCAAAATGCATTACTGAGTTGAAAGAAGTTGATTCTGGTGCATGGTTTTGAAACCGCAGTCAGAAAAAAAATTACATCCATATCAACATTTTTATCAGCTCCGGTCCTGTCGTTTTGGTCAACAAATGAAAATTCTAAAAGTTCCTGTTTTTCTGCTTTAAACTCTAGGTACACATCCAAAATGCATTACTGAGTTGAAAGAAGTTGATTCTGGTGCATGGTTTTGAAATCGCAGTCAGAAAAAAATTACATCCATATCAACATTTTTATCAGTTCCGGACCTGTCGTTTTGGCCAAAAATTGAAAATTCTAAAAGTTCCTGTTTTTTTGCTTTAAACTCTAGGTACACATCCAAAATGCATTACTGAGTTGAAAGAAGTGAATTCTGGTGCATGGTTTTGAAATCGCAGTCAGAAAAAAAATAACATCCATATCAACATTTTTATCAGCTCCGGTCCTGTCGTTTTGGTCAAAAATTGAATATTCTAAAAGTTCCTGTTTTTCTGCTTTAAACTCTAGGTACACATCCAAAATGCATTACTGAGTTAAAAGAAGTTGATTCTGGTGCATGGTTTTGAAATCGCAGTCAGAAAAAAAATAACATCCATATCAACATTTTTATCAGCTCCGGTCCTGTCGTTTTGGTCAAAAATTGAATATTCTAAAAGTTCCTGTTTTTCTGCTTTAAACTCTAGGTACACATCCAAAATGCATTACTGAGTTAAAAGAAGTTGATTCTGGTGCATGGTTTTGAAACCGCAGTCAGAAAAAAAAATACATCAATATCAACATTTTTATCAGCTCCGGACCTGTCGTTTTGGTCAAAAAATGAAAATTCTAAAAGTTCCTGTTTTTCTGCTTTAAACTCTAAGTACACATCCAAAATGCATTACTGAGTTGAAAGAAGTGAATGCTGGTGCATGGTTTTGAAATCGCAGTCAGAAAAAAATAACATCCATATCAACATTTTTATTAGCTCCGGTCCTGTCGTTTTGGTCAAAAATTGAAAATTCTAAAAGTTCCTGTTTTTCTGCTTTAAACTCTAGGTACACATCCAAAATGCATTACTGAGTTGAAAGAAGTGAATTCTGGTGCATGGTTTTGAAATCGCAGTCAGAAAAAAAATAACATCCATATCAACATTTTTATCAGCTCCGGTACTGTCGTTTTGGTCAACAAACGAAAATTCTAAAAGTTCCTGTTTTTCTGCTTTAAACTCTAGGTACACATCCAAAATGCATTACTGAGTTGAAAGAAGTTGATTCTGGTGCATGGTTTTGAAACCGCAGTCAGAAAAAAAATTACATCCATATCAACATTTTTATCAGCTCCGGACCTGTCGTTTTGGTCAAAAATTGAAAATTCTAAAAGTTCCTGTTTTTTTGCTTTAAACTCTAGGTACACATCCAAACTGCATTACTGAGTTGAAAGAAGTGAATTCTGGTGCATGGTTTTGAAATCGCAGTCAGAAAAAAATAACATTCATATCAACATTTTTATCAGCTCCGGTCCTGTCGTTTTGGTCAAAAATTGAAAATTCTAAAAGTTCCTGTTTTTCTGCTTTAAACTCTAGGTACACATCCAAAATGCATTACTGAGTTAAAAGAAGTTGATTCTGGTGCATGGTTTTGAAACCGCAGTCACAAAAAAAATACATCAATATCAACATTTTTATCAGCTCCGGACCTGTCGTTTTGGTCAAAAAATGAAAATTCGAAAAGTTCCTGTTTTTCTGCTTTAAACTCTAGGTACACATCCAAAATGCATTACTGAGTTGAAAGAAGTGAATTCTGGTGCATGGTTTTGAAATCGCAGTCAGAAAAAAATAACATTCATATCAACATTTCTATCAGCTCCGGACCTGTCGTTTTGGTCAAAAAATGAAAATTCGAAAAGTTCCTGTTTTTCTGCTTTAAACTCTAGGTACACATCCAAAATGCATTACTGAGTTAAAAGAAGTTGATTCTGGTGCATGGTTTTGAAACCGCAGTCAGAAAAAAAATACATCAATATCAACATTTTTATCAGCTCCGGACCTGTCGTTTTGGTCAAAAAATGAAAATTCTAAAAGTTCCTGTTTTTCTGCTTTAAACTCTAGGTACACATCCAAAATGCATTACTGAGTTGAATGAAGTGAATTCTGGTGCATGGTTTTGAAATCGCAGTCAGAAAAAAAATAACATCCATATCAACATTTTTATCAGCTCCGGTCCTGTCGTTTTGGTCAAAAATTGAAAATTCTAAAAGTTCCTGTTTTTCTGCTTTAAACTCTAGGTACACATCCAAAATGCATTACTGAGTTGAAAGAAGTGAATTCTGGTGCATGGTTTTGAAACCGCAGTCAGAAAAAAAATAACATCCATATCAACATTTTTATCAGCTCCGGTCCTGTCGTTTTGGTCAAAAAATGAATATTCTAAAAGTTCCTGTTTTTCTGCTTTAAACTCTAGGTACACATCCAAAATGCATTACTGAGTTAAAAGAAGTTGATTCTGGTGCATGGTTTTGAAACCGCAGTCAAAAAAAAAAATACATCAATATCAACATTTTTATCAGCTCCGGACCTGTCGTTTTGGTCAAAAAATGAAAATTCTAAAAGTTCCTGTTTTTCTGCTTTAAACTCTAAGTACACATCCAAAATGCATTACTGAGTTGAAAGAAGTGAATTCTGGAGCATGGTTTTTAAATCGCAGTCAGAAAAAAATAACATCCATATCAACATTTTTATCAGCTCCGGTCCTGTTGTTTTGGTCAAAAATTGAAAATTCTAAAAGTTCCTGTTTTTCTGCTTTAAACTCTAGGTACACATCCAAAATGCATTACTGAGTTGAAAGAAGTTGATTCTGGTGCATGGTTTTGAAACCGCATTCAGAAAAAAAATTACATCCATATCAACATTTTTATCAGCTCCGGTCCTGTCGTTTTGGTCAACAAATGAAAATTCTAAAAGTTCCTGTTTTTCTGCTTTAAACTCTAGGTACACATCCAAAATGCATTACTGAGTTGAAAGAAGTTGATTCTGGTGCATGGTTTTGAAATCGCAGTCAGAAAAAAATTACATCCATATCAACATTTTTATCAGCTCCGGACCTGTCGTTTTGGTCAAAAATTGAAAATTCTAAAAGTTCCTGTTTTTTTGCTTTAAACTCTAGGTACACATCCAAAATGCATTACTGAGTTGAAAGAAGTGAATTCTGGTGCATGGTTTTGAAATCGCAGTCAGAAAAAAATAACATTCATATCAACATTTCTATCAGCTCCGGACCTGTCGTTTTGGTCAAAAAATAAAAATTCTAAAAGTTCCTGTTTTTCTGCTTTAAACTCTAGGTACACATCCAAAATGCATTACTGAGTTAAAAGAAGTTGATTCTGGTGCATGGTTTTGAAACCGCAGTCAGAAAAAAAATACATCAATATCAACATTTTTATCAGCTACGGACCTGTCGTTTTGGTCAAAAAATGAAAATTCTAAAAGTTCCTGTTTTTCTGCTTTAAACTCTAGGTACACATCCAAAATGCATTACTGAGTTGAAAGAAGTGAATTCTGGTGCATGGTTTTGAAATCGCAGTCAGAAAAAAAATAACATCCATATCAACATTTTTATCAGCTCCGGTCCTGTCGTTTTGGTCAAAAATTGAAAATTCTAAAAGTTCCTGTTTTTCTGCTTTAAACTCTAGGTACACATCCAAAATGCATTACTGAGTTAAAAGAAGTTGATTCTGGTGCATGGTTTTGAAACCGCAGTCAGAAAAAAAATACATCAATATCAACATTTTTATCAGCTCCGGTCCTGTCGTTTTGGTCAAAAAATGAAAATTCTAAAAGTTCCTGTTTTTCTGCTTTAAACTCTAGGTACACATCCAAAATGCATTACTGAGTTGAAAGAAGTGAATTCTGGTGCATGGTTTTGAAATCGCAGTCAGAAAAAAAATAACATCCATATCAACATTTTTATCAGCTCCGGTCCTGTCGTTTTGGTCAAAAATTGAAAATTCTAAAAGTTCCTGTTTTTCTGCTTTAAACTCTAGGTACACATCCAAAATGCATTACTGAGTTGAAAGAAGTGAATTCTGGTGCATGGTTTTGAAATCGCAGTCAGAAAAAAAATAACATCCATATCAACATTTTTTTCAGCTCCGGTACTGTCGTTTTGGTCAAAAATTGAAAATTCTAAAAGTTCCTGTTTTTCTGCTTTAAACTCTAGGTACACATCCAAAATGCATTACTGAGTTGAAAGAAGTGAATTCTGGTGCATGGTTTTGAAATCGCAGTCAGAAAAAAAATAACATCCATATCAACATTTTTATCAGCTCCGGTCCTGTCGTTTTGGTCAAAAAATGAAAATTCTAAAAGTTCCTGTTTTTCTGCTTTAAACTCTAGGTACACATCCAAAATGCATTACTGAGTTGAAAGAAGTTGATTCTGGTGCATGGTTTTGAAATCGCAGTCAGAAAAAAAATAACATCCATATCAACATTTTTATCAGCTCCGGACCTGTTGTTTTGGTCAAAAATTTAAAACTCTAAAAGTTCCTGTTTTTCTGCTTTAAACTCTAGGTACACATCCAAAATGCATTACTGAGTTGAAAGAAGTGAATTCTGGTGCATGGTTTTGAAATCGCAGTCAGAAAAAAAATAACATCCATATCAACATTTTTATCAGCTCCGGTCCTGTCGTTTTGGTCAAAAATTGAAAATTCTAAAAGTTCCTGTTTTTCTGCTTTAAACTCTAGGTACACATCCAAAATGCATTACTGAGTTGAAAGAAGTGAATTCTGGTGCATGGTTTTGAAATCGCAGTCAGAAAAAAAATAACATCCATATCAACATTTTTATCAGCTCCGGTCCTGTCGTTTTGTTCAAAAAATGAATATTCTAAAAGTTCCTGTTTTTCTGCTTTAAACTTTAGGTACACATCCAAAATGCATTACTGAGTTAAAAGAAGTTGATTCTGGTGCATGGTTTTGAAACCGCAGTCAGAAAAAAACATACATCAATATCAACATTTTTATCAGCTGTCGTTTTGGTCAAAAAAAGAAAATTCTAAAAGTTCCTGTTTTTCTGCTTTAAACTCTAGGTACACATCCAAAATGCATTACTGAGTTAAAAGAAGTGAATTCTGGTGCATGGTTTTGAAATCGTAGTCAGAAAAAAAATAACATCCATATCAACATTTTTATCAGCTCCGGTCCTGTCGTTTTGGTCAAAAATTGAAAATTCTAAAAGTTCCTGTTTTTCTGCTTTAAACTCTAGGTACACATCCAAAATGCATTACTGAGTTGAAAGAAGTGAATTCTGGTGCATGGTTTTGAAACCGCAGTCAGAAAAAAAATAACATCCATATCAACATTTTTATCAGCTCCGGTCCTGTCGTTTTGGTCAAAAAATGAATATTCTAAAAGTTCCTGTTTTTCTGCTTTAAACTCTAGGTACACATCCAAAATGCATTACTGAGTTAAAAGAAGTTGATTCTGGTGCATGGTTTTGAAACCGCAGTCAGAAAAAAAATAACATCCATATCAACATTTTTATCAGCTCCGGTCCTGTCGTTTTGGTCAAAAAATGAAAATTCTAAAAGTTCCTGTTTTTCTGCTTTAAACTCTAAGTACACATCCAAAATGCATTACTGAGTTGAAAGAAGTGAATTCTGGTGCATGGTTTTTAAATCGCAGTCAGAAAAAAATAACATCCATATCAACATTTTTATCAGCTCCGGTCCTGTTGTTTTGGTCAAAAATTGAAAATTCTAAAAGTTCCTGTTTTTCTGCTTTAAACTCTAGGTACACATCCAAAATGCATTACTGAGTTGAAAGAAGTTGATTCTGGTGCATGGTTTTGAAACCGCAGTCAGAAAAAAAATTACATCCATATCAACATTTTTATCAGCTCCGGTCCTGTCGTTTTGGTCAACAAATGAAAATTCTAAAAGTTCCTGTTTTTCTGCTTTAAACTCTAGGTACACATCCAAAATGCATTACTGAGTTGAAAGAAGTTGATTCTGGTGCATGGTTTTGAAACCGCAGTCAGAAAAAAATTACATCCATATCAACATTTTTATCAGCTCCGGACCTGTCGTTTTGGTCAAAAATTGAAAATTCTAAAAGTTCCTGTTTTTTTGCTTTAAACTCTAGGTACACATCCAAAATGCATTACTGAGTTGAAAGAAGTGAATTCTGGTGCATGGTTTTGAAATCGCAGTCAGAAAAAAATAACATTCATATCAACATTTCTATCAGCTCCGGTCCTGTCGTTTTGGTCAAAAAATGAAAATTCTAAAAGTTCCTGTTTTTCTGCTTTAAACTCTAGGTACACATCCAAAATGCATTACTGAGTTAAAAGAAGTTGATTCTGGTGCATGGTTTTGAAACCGCAGTCAGAAAAAAAATACATCAATATCAACATTTTTATCAGCTCCGGACCTGTCGTTTTGGTCAAAAAATGAAAATTCTAAAAGTTCCTGTTTTTCTGCTTTAAACTCTAGGTACACATCCAAAATGCATTACTGAGTTGAAAGAAGTGAATTCTGGTGCATGGTTTTGAAATCGCAGTCAGAAAAAAAATAACATCCATATCAACATTTTTATCAGCTCCGGTCCTGTCGTTTTGGTCAAAAATTGAAAATTCTAAAAGTTCCTGTTTTTCTGCTTTAAACTCTAGGTACACATCCAAAATGCATTACTGAGTTGAAAGAAGTGAATTCTGGTGCATGGTTTTGAAATCGCAGTCAGAAAAAAAATAACATCCATATCAACATTTTTATCAGCTCCGGTACTGTCGTTTTGGTCAAAAAATGAAAATTCTAAAAGTTCCTGTTTTTCTGCTTTAAACTCTAAGTACACATCCAAAATGCATTACTGAGTTGAAAGAAGTGAATTCTGGTGCATGGTTTTGAAATCGCAGTCAGAAAAAAATAACATCCATATCAACATTTTTATCAGCTCCGGTCCTGTTGTTTTGGTCAAAAATTGAAAATTCTAAAAGTTCCTGTTTTTCTGCTTTAAACTCTAGGTACACATCCAAAATGCATTACTGAGTTGAAAGAAGTTGATTCTGGTGCATGGTTTTGAAACCGCAGTCAGAAAAAAAATTACATCCATATCAACATTTTTATCAGCTCCGGTCCTGTCGTTTTGGTCAACAAATGAAAATTCTAAAAGTTCCTGTTTTTCTGCTTTAAACTCTAGGTACACATCCAAAATGCATTACTGAGTTGAAAGAAGTTGATTCTGGTGCATGGTTTTGAAATCGCAGTCAGAAAAAAATTACATCCATATCAACATTTTTATCAGTTCCGGACCTGTCGTTTTGGTCAAAAATTGAAAATTCTAAAAGTTCCTGTTTTTTTGCTTTAAACTCTAGGTACACATCCAAAATGCATTACTGAGTTGAAAGAAGTGAATTCTGGTGCATGGTTTTGAAATCGCAGTCAGAAAAAAAATAACATCCATATCAACATTTTTATCAGCTCCGGTCCTGTCGTTTTGGTCAAAAATTGAATATTCTAAAAGTTCCTGTTTTTCTGCTTTAAACTCTAGGTACACATCCAAAATGCATTACTGAGTTAAAAGAAGTTGATTCTGGTGCATGGTTTTGAAACCGCAGTCAGAAAAAAAAATACATCAATATCAACATTTTTATCAGCTCCGGACCTGTCGTTTTGGTCAAAAAATGAAAATTCTAAAAGTTCCTGTTTTTCTGCTTTAAACTCTAAGTACACATCCAAAATGCATTACTGAGTTGAAAGAAGTGAATGCTGGTGCATGGTTTTGAAATCGCAGTCAGAAAAAAATAACATCCATATCAACATTTTTATCAGCTCCGGTCCTGTCGTTTTGGTCAAAAATTGAAAATTCTAAAAGTTCCTGTTTTTCTGCTTTAAACTCTAGGTACACATCCAAAATGCATTACTGAGTTGAAAGAAGTGAATTCTGGTGCATGGTTTTGAAATCGCAGTCAGAAAAAAAATAACATCCATATCAACATTTTTATCAGCTCCGGTACTGTCGTTTTGGTCAACAAATGAAAATTCTAAAAGTTCCTGTTTTTCTGCTTTAAACTCTAGGTACACATCCAAAATGCATTACTGAGTTGAAAGAAGTTGATTCTGGTGCATGGTTTTGAAACCGCAGTCAGAAAAAAAATTACATCCATATCAACATTTTTATCAGCTCCGGACCTGTCGTTTTGGTCAAAAATTGAAAATTCTAAAAGTTCCTGTTTTTTTGCTTTAAACTCTAGGTACACATCCAAACTGCATTACTGAGTTGAAAGAAGTGAATTCTGGTGCATGGTTTTGAAATCGCAGTCAGAAAAAAATAACATTCATATCAACATTTTTATCAGCTCCGGTCCTGTCGTTTTGGTCAAAAATTGAAAATTCTAAAAGTTCCTGTTTTTCTGCTTTAAACTCTAGGTACACATCCAAAATGCATTACTGAGTTAAAAGAAGTTGATTCTGGTGCATGGTTTTGAAACCGCAGTCAGAAAAAAAATACATCAATATCAACATTTTTATCAGCTCCGGACCTGTCGTTTTGGTCAAAAAATGAAAATTCTAAAAGTTCCTGTTTTTCTGCTTTAAACTCTAGGTACACATCCAAAATGCATTACTGAGTTGAAAGAAGTGAATTCTGGTGCATGGTTTTGAAATCGCAGTCAGAAAAAAATAACATTCATATCAACATTTCTATCAGCTCCGGACCTGTCGTTTTGGTCAAAAAATGAAAATTCTAAAAGTTCCTGTTTTTCTGCTTTAAACTCTAGGTACACATCCAAAATGCATTACTGAGTTAAAAGAAGTTGATTCTGGTGCATGGTTTTGAAACCGCAGTCAGAAAAAAAATACATCAATATCAACATTTTTATCAGCTCCGGACCTGTCGTTTTGGTCAAAAAATGAAAATTCTAAAAGTTCCTGTTTTTCTGCTTTAAACTCTAGGTACACATCCAAAATGCATTACTGAGTTGAATGAAGTGAATTCTGGTGCATGGTTTTGAAATCGCAGTCAGAAAAAAAATAACATCCATATCAACATTTTTATCAGCTCCGGTCCTGTCGTTTTGGTCAAAAATTGAAAATTCTAAAAGTTCCTGTTTTTCTGCTTTAAACTCTAGGTACACATCCAAAATGCATTACTGAGTTGAAAGAAGTGAATTCTGGTGCATGGTTTTGAAACCGCAGTCAGAAAAAAAATAACATCCATATCAACATTTTTATCAGCTCCGGTCCTGTCGTTTTGGTCAAAAAATGAATATTCTAAAAGTTCCTGTTTTTCTGCTTTAAACTCTAGGTACACATCCAAAATGCATTACTGAGTTAAAAGAAGTTGATTCTGGTGCATGGTTTTGAAACCGCAGTCAGAAAAAAAAATACATCAATATCAACATTTTTATCAGCTCCGGACCTGTCGTTTTGGTCAAAAAATGAAAATTCTAAAAGTTCCTGTTTTTCTGCTTTAAACTCTAAGTACACATCCAAAATGCATTACTGAGTTGAAAGAAGTGAATTCTGGAGCATGGTTTTTAAATCGCAGTCAGAAAAAAATAACATCCATATCAACATTTTTATCAGCTCCGGTCCTGTTATTTTGGTCAAAAATTGAAAATTCTAAAAGTTCCTGTTTTTCTGCTTTAAACTCTAGGTACACATCCAAAATGCATTACTGAGTTGAAAGAAGTTGATTCTGGTGCATGGTTTTGAAACCGCAGTCAGAAAAAAAATTACATCCATATCAACATTTTTATCAGCTCCGGTCCTGTCGTTTTGGTCAACAAATGAAAATTCTAAAAGTTCCTGTTTTTTTGCTTTAAACTCTAGGTACACATCCAAAATGCATTACTGAGTTGAAAGAAGTGAATTCTGGTGCATGGTTTTGAAATCGCAGTCAGAAAAAAAATAACATCCATATCAACATTTTTATCAGCTCCGGTCCTGTCGTTTTGGTCAAAAATTGAATATTCTAAAAGTTCCTGTTTTTCTGCTTTAAACTCTAGGTACACATCCAAAATGCATTACTGAGTTAAAAGAAGTTGATTCTGGTGCATGGTTTTGAAATCGCAGTCAGAAAAAAAATAACATCCATATCAACATTTTTATCAGCTCCGGTCCTGTCGTTTTGGTCAAAAATTGAATATTCTAAAAGTTCCTGTTTTTCTGCTTTAAACTCTAGGTACACATCCAAAATGCATTACTGAGTTAAAAGAAGTTGATTCTGGTGCATGGTTTTGAAACCGCAGTCAGAAAAAAAAATACATCAATATCAACATTTTTATCAGCTCCGGACCTGTCGTTTTGGTCAAAAAATGAAAATTCTAAAAGTTCCTGTTTTTCTGCTTTAAACTCTAAGTACACATCCAAAATGCATTACTGAGTTGAAAGAAGTGAATGCTGGTGCATGGTTTTGAAATCGCAGTCAGAAAAAAATAACATCCATATCAACATTTTTATTAGCTCCGGTCCTGTCGTTTTGGTCAAAAATTGAAAATTCTAAAAGTTCCTGTTTTTCTGCTTTAAACTCTAGGTACACATCCAAAATGCATTACTGAGTTGAAAGAAGTGAATTCTGGTGCATGGTTTTGAAATCGCAGTCAGAAAAAAAATAACATCCATATCAACATTTTTATCAGCTCCGGTACTGTCGTTTTGGTCAACAAACGAAAATTCTAAAAGTTCCTGTTTTTCTGCTTTAAACTCTAGGTACACATCCAAAATGCATTACTGAGTTGAAAGAAGTTGATTCTGGTGCATGGTTTTGAAACCGCAGTCAGAAAAAAAATTACATCCATATCAACATTTTTATCAGCTCCGGACCTGTCGTTTTGGTCAAAAATTGAAAATTCTAAAAGTTCCTGTTTTTTTGCTTTAAACTCTAGGTACACATCCAAACTGCATTACTGAGTTGAAAGAAGTGAATTCTGGTGCATGGTTTTGAAATCGCAGTCAGAAAAAAATAACATTCATATCAACATTTTTATCAGCTCCGGTCCTGTCGTTTTGGTCAAAAATTGAAAATTCTAAAAGTTCCTGTTTTTCTGCTTTAAACTCTAGGTACACATCCAAAATGCATTACTGAGTTAAAAGAAGTTGATTCTGGTGCATGGTTTTGAAACCGCAGTCACAAAAAAAATACATCAATATCAACATTTTTATCAGCTCCGGACCTGTCGTTTTGGTCAAAAAATGAAAATTCGAAAAGTTCCTGTTTTTCTGCTTTAAACTCTAGGTACACATCCAAAATGCATTACTGAGTTGAAAGAAGTGAATTCTGGTGCATGGTTTTGAAATCGCAGTCAGAAAAAAATAACATTCATATCAACATTTCTATCAGCTCCGGACCTGTCGTTTTGGTCAAAAAATGAAAATTCGAAAAGTTCCTGTTTTTCTGCTTTAAACTCTAGGTACACATCCAAAATGCATTACTGAGTTAAAAGAAGTTGATTCTGGTGCATGGTTTTGAAACCGCAGTCAGAAAAAAAATACATCAATATCAACATTTTTATCAGCTCCGGACCTGTCGTTTTGGTCAAAAAATGAAAATTCTAAAAGTTCCTGTTTTTCTGCTTTAAACTCTAGGTACACATCCAAAATGCATTACTGAGTTGAATGAAGTGAATTCTGGTGCATGGTTTTGAAATCGCAGTCAGAAAAAAAATAACATCCATATCAACATTTTTATCAGCTCCGGTCCTGTCGTTTTGGTCAAAAATTGAAAATTCTAAAAGTTCCTGTTTTTCTGCTTTAAACTCTAGGTACACATCCAAAATGCATTACTGAGTTGAAAGAAGTGAATTCTGGTGCATGGTTTTGAAACCGCAGTCAGAAAAAAAATAACATCCATATCAACATTTTTATCAGCTCCGGTCCTGTCGTTTTGGTCAAAAAATGAATATTCTAAAAGTTCCTGTTTTTCTGCTTTAAACTCTAGGTACACATCCAAAATGCATTACTGAGTTAAAAGAAGTTGATTCTGGTGCATGGTTTTGAAACCGCAGTCAAAAAAAAAAATACATCAATATCAACATTTTTATCAGCTCCGGACCTGTCGTTTTGGTCAAAAAATGAAAATTCTAAAAGTTCCTGTTTTTCTGCTTTAAACTCTAAGTACACATCCAAAATGCATTACTGAGTTGAAAGAAGTGAATTCTGGAGCATGGTTTTTAAATCGCAGTCAGAAAAAAATAACATCCATATCAACATTTTTATCAGCTCCGGTCCTGTTGTTTTGGTCAAAAATTGAAAATTCTAAAAGTTCCTGTTTTTCTGCTTTAAACTCTAGGTACACATCCAAAATGCATTACTGAGTTGAAAGAAGTTGATTCTGGTGCATGGTTTTGAAACCGCATTCAGAAAAAAAATTACATCCATATCAACATTTTTATCAGCTCCGGTCCTGTCGTTTTGGTCAACAAATGAAAATTCTAAAAGTTCCTGTTTTTCTGCTTTAAACTCTAGGTACACATCCAAAATGCATTACTGAGTTGAAAGAAGTTGATTCTGGTGCATGGTTTTGAAATCGCAGTCAGAAAAAAATTACATCCATATCAACATTTTTATCAGCTCCGGACCTGTCGTTTTGGTCAAAAATTGAAAATTCTAAAAGTTCCTGTTTTTTTGCTTTAAACTCTAGGTACACATCCAAAATGCATTACTGAGTTGAAAGAAGTGAATTCTGGTGCATGGTTTTGAAATCGCAGTCAGAAAAAAATAACATTCATATCAACATTTCTATCAGCTCCGGACCTGTCGTTTTGGTCAAAAAATAAAAATTCTAAAAGTTCCTGTTTTTCTGCTTTAAACTCTAGGTACACATCCAAAATGCATTACTGAGTTAAAAGAAGTTGATTCTGGTGCATGGTTTTGAAACCGCAGTCAGAAAAAAAATACATCAATATCAACATTTTTATCAGCTACGGACCTGTCGTTTTGGTCAAAAAATGAAAATTCTAAAAGTTCCTGTTTTTCTGCTTTAAACTCTAGGTACACATCCAAAATGCATTACTGAGTTGAAAGAAGTGAATTCTGGTGCATGGTTTTGAAATCGCAGTCAGAAAAAAAATAACATCCATATCAACATTTTTATCAGCTCCGGTCCTGTCGTTTTGGTCAAAAATTGAAAATTCTAAAAGTTCCTGTTTTTCTGCTTTAAACTCTAGGTACACATCCAAAATGCATTACTGAGTTAAAAGAAGTTGATTCTGGTGCATGGTTTTGAAACCGCAGTCAGAAAAAAAATACATCAATATCAACATTTTTATCAGCTCCGGTCCTGTCGTTTTGGTCAAAAAATGAAAATTCTAAAAGTTCCTGTTTTTCTGCTTTAAACTCTAGGTACACATCCAAAATGCATTACTGAGTTGAAAGAAGTGAATTCTGGTGCATGGTTTTGAAATCGCAGTCAGAAAAAAAATAACATCCATATCAACATTTTTATCAGCTCCGGTCCTGTCGTTTTGGTCAAAAATTGAAAATTCTAAAAGTTCCTGTTTTTCTGCTTTAAACTCTAGGTACACATCCAAAATGCATTACTGAGTTGAAAGAAGTGAATTCTGGTGCATGGTTTTGAAATCGCAGTCAGAAAAAAAATAACATCCATATCAACATTTTTTTCAGCTCCGGTACTGTCGTTTTGGTCAAAAATTGAAAATTCTAAAAGTTCCTGTTTTTCTGCTTTAAACTCTAGGTACACATCCAAAATGCATTACTGAGTTGAAAGAAGTGAATTCTGGTGCATGGTTTTGAAATCGCAGTCAGAAAAAAAATAACATCCATATCAACATTTTTATCAGCTCCGGTCCTGTCGTTTTGGTCAAAAAATGAAAATTCTAAAAGTTCCTGTTTTTCTGCTTTAAACTCTAGGTACACATCCAAAATGCATTACTGAGTTGAAAGAAGTTGATTCTGGTGCATGGTTTTGAAATCGCAGTCAGAAAAAAAATAACATCCATATCAACATTTTTATCAGCTCCGGACCTGTTGTTTTGGTCAAAAATTTAAAACTCTAAAAGTTCCTGTTTTTCTGCTTTAAACTCTAGGTACACATCCAAAATGCATTACTGAGTTGAAAGAAGTGAATTCTGGTGCATGGTTTTGAAATCGCAGTCAGAAAAAAAATAACATCCATATCAACATTTTTATCAGCTCCGGTCCTGTCGTTTTGGTCAAAAATTGAAAATTCTAAAAGTTCCTGTTTTTCTGCTTTAAACTCTAGGTACACATCCAAAATGCATTACTGAGTTGAAAGAAGTGAATTCTGGTGCATGGTTTTGAAATCGCAGTCAGAAAAAAAATAACATCCATATCAACATTTTTATCAGCTCCGGTCCTGTCGTTTTGTTCAAAAAATGAATATTCTAAAAGTTCCTGTTTTTCTGCTTTAAACTTTAGGTACACATCCAAAATGCATTACTGAGTTAAAAGAAGTTGATTCTGGTGCATGGTTTTGAAACCGCAGTCAGAAAAAAACATACATCAATATCAACATTTTTATCAGCTGTCGTTTTGGTCAAAAAAAGAAAATTCTAAAAGTTCCTGTTTTTCTGCTTTAAACTCTAGGTACACATCCAAAATGCATTACTGAGTTAAAAGAAGTGAATTCTGGTGCATGGTTTTGAAATCGTAGTCAGAAAAAAAATAACATCCATATCAACATTTTTATCAGCTCCGGTCCTGTCGTTTTGGTCAAAAATTGAAAATTCTAAAAGTTCCTGTTTTTCTGCTTTAAACTCTAGGTACACATCCAAAATGCATTACTGAGTTGAAAGAAGTGAATTCTGGTGCATGGTTTTGAAACCGCAGTCAGAAAAAAAATAACATCCATATCAACATTTTTATCAGCTCCGGTCCTGTCGTTTTGGTCAAAAAATGAATATTCTAAAAGTTCCTGTTTTTCTGCTTTAAACTCTAGGTACACATCCAAAATGCATTACTGAGTTAAAAGAAGTTGATTCTGGTGCATGGTTTTGAAACCGCAGTCAGAAAAAAAATAACATCCATATCAACATTTTTATCAGCTCCAGTCCTGTCGTTTTGGTCAAAAAATGAAAATTCTAAAAGTTCCTGTTTTTCTGCTTTAAACTCTAAGTACACATCCAAAATGCATTACTGAGTTGAAAGAAGTGAATTCTGGTGCATGGTTTTTAAATCGCAGTCAGAAAAAAATAACATCCATATCAACATTTTTATCAGCTCCGGTCCTGTTGTTTTGGTCAAAAATTGAAAATTCTAAAAGTTCCTGTTTTTCTGCTTTAAACTCTAGGTACACATCCAAAATGCATTACTGAGTTGAAAGAAGTTGATTCTGGTGCATGGTTTTGAAACCGCAGTCAGAAAAAAAATTACATCCATATCAACATTTTTATCAGCTCCGGTCCTGTCGTTTTGGTCAACAAATGAAAATTCTAAAAGTTCCTGTTTTTCTGCTTTAAACTCTAGGTACACATCCAAAATGCATTACTGAGTTGAAAGAAGTTGATTCTGGTGCATGGTTTTGAAACCGCAGTCAGAAAAAAATTACATCCATATCAACATTTTTATCAGCTCCGGACCTGTCGTTTTGGTCAAAAATTGAAAATTCTAAAAGTTCCTGTTTTTTTGCTTTAAACTCTAGGTACACATCCAAAATGCATTACTGAGTTGAAAGAAGTGAATTCTGGTGCATGGTTTTGAAATCGCAGTCAGAAAAAAATAACATTCATATCAACATTTCTATCAGCTCCGGTCCTGTCGTTTTGGTCAAAAAATGAAAATTCTAAAAGTTCCTGTTTTTCTGCTTTAAACTCTAGGTACACATCCAAAATGCATTACTGAGTTAAAAGAAGTTGATTCTGGTGCATGGTTTTGAAACCGCAGTCAGAAAAAAAATACATCAATATCAACATTTTTATCAGCTCCGGACCTGTCGTTTTGGTCAAAAAATGAAAATTCTAAAAGTTCCTGTTTTTCTGCTTTAAACTCTAGGTACACATCCAAAATGCATTACTGAGTTGAAAGAAGTGAATTCTGGTGCATGGTTTTGAAATCGCAGTCAGAAAAAAAATAACATCCATATCAACATTTTTATCAGCTCCGGTCCTGTCGTTTTGGTCAAAAATTGAAAATTCTAAAAGTTCCTGTTTTTCTGCTTTAAACTCTAGGTACACATCCAAAATGCATTACTGAGTTGAAAGAAGTGAATTCTGGTGCATGGTTTTGAAATCGCAGTCAGAAAAAAAATAACATCCATATCAACATTTTTATCAGCTCCGGTACTGTCGTTTTGGTCAAAAAATGAAAATTCTAAAAGTTCCTGTTTTTCTGCTTTAAACTCTAAGTACACATCCAAAATGCATTACTGAGTTGAAAGAAGTGAATTCTGGTGCATGGTTTTGAAATCGCAGTCAGAAAAAAATAACATCCATATCAACATTTTTATCAGCTCCGGTCCTGTTGTTTTGGTCAAAAATTGAAAATTCTAAAAGTTCCTGTTTTTCTGCTTTAAACTCTAGGTACACATCCAAAATGCATTACTGAGTTGAAAGAAGTTGATTCTGGTGCATGGTTTTGAAACCGCAGTCAGAAAAAAAATTACATCCATATCAACATTTTTATCAGCTCCGGTCCTGTCGTTTTGGTCAACAAATGAAAATTCTAAAAGTTCCTGTTTTTCTGCTTTAAACTCTAGGTACACATCCAAAATGCATTACTGAGTTGAAAGAAGTTGATTCTGGTGCATGGTTTTGAAATCGCAGTCAGAAAAAAATTACATCCATATCAACATTTTTATCAGTTCCGGACCTGTCGTTTTGGTCAAAAATTGAAAATTCTAAAAGTTCCTGTTTTTTTGCTTTAAACTCTAGGTACACATCCAAAATGCATTACTGAGTTGAAAGAAGTGAATTCTGGTGCATGGTTTTGAAATCGCAGTCAGAAAAAAAATAACATCCATATCAACATTTTTATCAGCTCCGGTCCTGTCGTTTTGGTCAAAAATTGAATATTCTAAAAGTTCCTGTTTTTCTGCTTTAAACTCTAGGTACACATCCAAAATGCATTACTGAGTTAAAAGAAGTTGATTCTGGTGCATGGTTTTGAAACCGCAGTCAGAAAAAAAAATACATCAATATCAACATTTTTATCAGCTCCGGACCTGTCGTTTTGGTCAAAAAATGAAAATTCTAAAAGTTCCTGTTTTTCTGCTTTAAACTCTAAGTACACATCCAAAATGCATTACTGAGTTGAAAGAAGTGAATGCTGGTGCATGGTTTTGAAATCGCAGTCAGAAAAAAATAACATCCATATCAACATTTTTATCAGCTCCGGTCCTGTCGTTTTGGTCAAAAATTGAAAATTCTAAAAGTTCCTGTTTTTCTGCTTTAAACTCTAGGTACACATCCAAAATGCATTACTGAGTTGAAAGAAGTGAATTCTGGTGCATGGTTTTGAAATCGCAGTCAGAAAAAAAATAACATCCATATCAACATTTTTATCAGCTCCGGTACTGTCGTTTTGGTCAACAAATGAAAATTCTAAAAGTTCCTGTTTTTCTGCTTTAAACTCTAGGTACACATCCAAAATGCATTACTGAGTTGAAAGAAGTTGATTCTGGTGCATGGTTTTGAAACCGCAGTCAGAAAAAAAATTACATCCATATCAACATTTTTATCAGCTCCGGACCTGTCGTTTTGGTCAAAAATTGAAAATTCTAAAAGTTCCTGTTTTTTTGCTTTAAACTCTAGGTACACATCCAAACTGCATTACTGAGTTGAAAGAAGTGAATTCTGGTGCATGGTTTTGAAATCGCAGTCAGAAAAAAATAACATTCATATCAACATTTTTATCAGCTCCGGTCCTGTCGTTTTGGTCAAAAATTGAAAATTCTAAAAGTTCCTGTTTTTCTGCTTTAAACTCTAGGTACACATCCAAAATGCATTACTGAGTTAAAAGAAGTTGATTCTGGTGCATGGTTTTGAAACCGCAGTCAGAAAAAAAATACATCAATATCAACATTTTTATCAGCTCCGGACCTGTCGTTTTGGTCAAAAAATGAAAATTCTAAAAGTTCCTGTTTTTCTGCTTTAAACTCTAGGTACACATCCAAAATGCATTACTGAGTTGAAAGAAGTGAATTCTGGTGCATGGTTTTGAAATCGCAGTCAGAAAAAAATAACATTCATATAAAAATTTCTATCAGCTCCGGACCTGTCGTTTTGGTCAAAAAATGAAAATTCTAAAAGTTCCTGTTTTTCTGCTTTAAACTCTAGGTACACATCCAAAATGCATTACTGAGTTAAAAGAAGTTGATTCTGGTGCATGGTTTTGAAACCGCAGTCAGAAAAAAAATACATCAATATCAACATTTTTATCAGCTCCGGACCTGTCGTTTTGGTCAAAAAATGAAAATTCTAAAAGTTCCTGTTTTTCTGCTTTAAACTCTAGGTACACATCCAAAATGCATTACTGAGTTGAATGAAGTGAATTCTGGTGCATGGTTTTGAAATCGCAGTCAGAAAAAAAATAACATCCATATCAACATTTTTATCAGCTCCGGTCCTGTCGTTTTGGTCAAAAATTGAAAATTCTAAAAGTTCCTGTTTTTCTGCTTTAAACTCTAGGTACACATCCAAAATGCATTACTGAGTTGAAAGAAGTGAATTCTGGTGCATGGTTTTGAAACCGCAGTCAGAAAAAAAATAACATCCATATCAACATTTTTATCAGCTCCGGTCCTGTCGTTTTGGTCAAAAAATGAATATTCTAAAAGTTCCTGTTTTTCTACTTTAAACTCTAGGTACACATCCAAAATGCATTACTGAGTTAAAAGAAGTTGATTCTGGTGCATGGTTTTGAAACCGCAGTCAGAAAAAAAAATACATCAATATCAACATTTTTATCAGCTCCGGACCTGTCGTTTTGGTCAAAAAATGAAAATTCTAAAAGTTCCTGTTTTTCTGCTTTAAACTCTAAGTACACATCCAAAATGCATTACTGAGTTGAAAGAAGTGAATTCTGGAGCATGGTTTTTAAATCGCAGTCAGAAAAAAATAACATCCATATCAACATTTTTATCAGCTCCGGTCCTGTTGTTTTGGTCAAAAATTGAAAATTCTAAAAGTTCCTGTTTTTCTGCTTTAAACTCTAGGTACACATCCAAAATGCATTACTGAGTTGAAAGAAGTTGATTCTGGTGCATGGTTTTGAAACCGCAGTCAGAAAAAAAATTACATCCATATCAACATTTTTATCAGCTCCGGTCCTGTCGTTTTGGTCAACAAATGAAAATTCTAAAAGTTCCTGTTTTTCTGCTTTAAACTCTAGGTACACATCCAAAATGCATTACTGAGTTGAAAGAAGTTGATTCTGGTGCATGGTTTTGAAACCGCAGTCAGAAAAAAAATTACATCCATATCAACATTTTTATCAGCTCCGGTCCTGTCGTTTTGGTCAACAAATGAAAATTCTAAAAGTTCCTGTTTTTCTGCTTTAAACTCTAGGTACACATCCAAAATGCATTACTGAGTTGAAAGAAGTTGATTCTGGTGCATGGTTTTGAAACCGCAGTCAGAAAAAAATTACATCCATATCAACATTTTTATCAGCTCCGGACCTGTCGTTTTGGTCAAAAATTGAAAATTCTAAAAGTTCCTGTTTTTTTTGCTTTAAACTCTAGGTACACATCCAAAATGCATTACTGAGTTGAAAGAAGTGAATTCTGGTGCATGGTTTTGAAATCGCAGTCAGAAAAAAATAACATTCATATCAACATTTTTATCAGCTCCGGTCCTGTCGTTTTGGTCAAAAAATGAAAATTCTAAAAGTTCCGGTTTTTCTGCTTTAAACTCTAGGTACACATCCAAAATGCATTACTGAGTTAAAAGAAGTTGATTCTGGTGCATGGTTTTGAAACCGCAGTCAGAAAAAAATACATCAATATCAACATTTTTATCAGCTCCGGACCTGTCGTTTTGGTCAAAAAATGAAAATTCTAAAAGTTCCTGTTTTTCTGCTTTAAACTCTAGGCACACATTCAAAATGCATTGCTGAGTTGAAAGAAGTGAATTCTGGTGCATGGTTTTGAAATCGCAGTCAGAAAAAAAATAACATCCATATCAACATTTTTATCAGCTCCGGTCCTGTCGTTTTGGTCAAAAATTGAAAATTCTAAAAGTTCCTGTTTTTCTGCTTTAAACTCTAAGTACACATCCAAAATGCATTACTGAGTTGAAAGAAGTGAATTCTGGTGCATGGTTTTGAAATCGCAGTCAGAAAAAAAATAACATCCATATCAACATTTTTATCAGCTCCGGTCCTGTCGTTTTGGTCAAAAATTGAAAATTCTAAAAGTTCCTGTTTTTCTGCTTTAAACTCTAGGTACACATCCAAAATGCATTACTGAGTTGAAAGAAGTGAATTCTGGTGCATGGTTTTGAAATCGCAGTCAGAAAAAAAAATAACATATATATCAACATTTTTATCAGCTCCGGTCCTGTCGTTTTGGTCAAAAAATGAATATTCTAAAAGTTCCTGTTTTTCTGCTTTAAACTCTAGGTACACATCCAAAATGCATTACTGAGTTAAAAGAAGTTGATTCTGGTGCATGGTTTTGAAACCGCAGTCAGAAAAAAAATAACATCCATATCAACATTTTTATCAGCTCCGGTCCGGTCGTTTTGGTCAAAAAATGAAAATTCTAAAAGTTCCTGTTTTTCTGCTTTAAACTCTAAGTACACATCCAAAATGCATTACTGAGTTGAAAGAAGTGAATTCTGGTGCATGGTTTTTAAATCGCAGTCAGAAAAAAATAACATCCATATCAACATTTTTATCAGCTCCGGTCCTGTTGTTTTGGTCAAAAATTGAAAATTCTAAAAGTTCCTGTTTTTCTGCTTTAAACTCTAGGTACACATCCAAAATGCATTACTGAGTTGAAAGAAGTTGATTCTGGTGCATGGTTTTGAAACCGCAGTCAGAAAAAAAATTACATCCATATCAACATTTTTATCAGCTCCGGTCCTGTCGTTTTGGTCAACAAATGAAAATTCTAAAAGTTCCTGTTTTTCTGCTTTAAACTCTAGGTACACATCCAAAATGCATTACTGAGTTGAATGAAGTGAATTCTGGTGCATGGTTTTGAAATCGCAGTCAGAAAAAAAATAACATCCATATCAACATTTTTATCAGCTCCGGTCCTGTCGTTTTGGTCAAAAATTGAAAATTCTAAAAGTTCCTGTTTTTCTGCTTTAAACTCTAGGTACACATCCAAAATGCATTACTGAGTTGAAAGAAGTGAATTCTGGTGCATGGTTTTGAAACCGCAGTCAGAAAAAAAATAACATCCATATCAACATTTTTATCAGCTCCGGTCCTGTCGTTTTGGTCAAAAAATGAATATTCTAAAAGTTCCTGTTTTTCTGCTTTAAACTCTAGGTACAGTACACATCCAAAATGCATTACTGAGTTAAAAGAAGTTGATTCTGGTGCATGGTTTTGAAACCGCAGTCAGAAAAAAAAATACATCAATATCAACATTTTTATCAGCTCCGGACCTGTCGTTTTGGTCAAAAAATGAAAATTCTAAAAGTTCCTGTTTTTCTGCTTTAAACTCTAAGTACACATCCAAAATGCATTACTGAGTTGAAAGAAGTGAATTCTGGAGCATGGTTTTAAAATCGCAGTCAGAAAAAAATAACATCCATATCAACATTTTTATCAGCTCCGGTCCTGTTGTTTTGGTCAAAAATTGAAAATTCTAAAAGTTCCTGTTTTTCTGCTTTAAACTCTAGGTACACATCCAAAATGCATTACTGAGTTAAAAGAAGTTGATTCTGGTGCATGGTTTTGAAACCGCAGTCAGAAAAAAAATACATCAATATCAACATTTTTATCAGCTCCGGTCCTGTCGTTTTGGTCAAAAAATGAAAATTCTAAAAGTTCCTGTTTTTCTGCTTTAAACTCTAGGTACACATCCAAAATGCATTACTGAGTTGAAAGAAGTGAATTCTGGTGCATGGTTTTGAAATCGCAGTCAGAAAAAAAATAACATCCATATCAACATTTTTATCAGCTCCGGTCCTGTCGTTTTGGTCAAAAATTGAAAATTCTAAAAGTTCCTGTTTTTCTGCTTTAAACTCTAGGTACACATCCAAAATGCATTACTGAGTTGAAAGAAGTGAATTCTGGTGCATGGTTTTGAAATCGCAGTCAGAAAAAAAATAACATCCATATCAACATTTTTATCAGCTCCGGTACTGTCGTTTTGGTCAAAAATTGAAAATTCTAAAAGTTCCTGTTTTTCTGCTTTAAACTCTAGGTACACATCCAAAATGCATTACTGAGTTGAAAGAAGTGAATTCTGGTGCATGGTTTTGAAATCGCAGTCAGAAAAAAAATAACATCCATATCAACATTTTTATCAGCTCCGGTCCTGTCGTTTTGGTCAAAAAATGAAAATTCTAAAAGTTCCTGTTTTTCTGCTTTAAACTCTAGGTACACATCCAAAATGCATTACTGAGTTGAAAGAAGTTGATTCTGGTGCATGGTTTTGAAATCGCAGTCAGAAAAAAAATAACATCCATATCAACATTTTTATCAGCTCCGGACCTGTTGTTTTGGTCAAAAATTTAAAATTCTAAAAGTTCCTGTTTTTCTGCTTTAAACTCTAGGTACACATCCAAAATGCATTACTGAGTTGAAAGAAGTGAATTCTGGTGCATGGTTTTGAAATCGCAGTCAGAAAAAAAATAACATCCATATCAACATTTTTATCAGCTCCGGTCCTGTCGTTTTGGTCAAAAATTGAAAATTCTAAAAGTTCCTGTTTTTCTGCTTTAAACTCTAGGTACACATCCAAAATGCATTACTGAGTTGAAAGAAGTGAATTCTGGTGCATGGTTTTGAAATCGCAGTCAGAAAAATAATAACATCCATATCAACATTTTTATCAGCTCCGGTCCTGTCGTTTTGTTCAAAAAATGAATATTCTAAAAGTTCCTGTTTTTCTGCTTTAAACTTTAGGTACACATCCAAAATGCATTACTGAGTTAAAAGAAGTTGATTCTGGTGCATGGTTTTGAAACCGCAGTCAGAAAAAAACATACATCAATATCAACATTTTTATCAGCTGTCGTTTTGGTCAAAAAAAGAAAATTCTAAAAGTTCCTGTTTTTCTGCTTTAAACTCTAGGTACACATCCAAAATGCATTACTGAGTTAAAAGAAGTGAATTCTGGTGCATGGTTTTGAAATCGTAGTCAGAAAAAAAATAACATCCATATCAACATTTTTATCAGCTCCGGTCCTGTCGTTTTGGTCAAAAATTGAAAATTCTAAAAGTTCCTGTTTTTCTGCTTTAAACTCTAGGTACACATCCAAAATGCATTACTGAGTTAAAAGAAGTTGATTCTGGTGCATGGTTTTGAAACCGCAGTCAGAAAAAAAATAACATCCATATCAACATTTTTATCAGCTCCGGTCCTGTCGTTTTGGTCAAAAAATGAAAATTCTAAAAGTTCCTGTTTTTCTGCTTTAAACTCTAAGTACACATCCAAAATGCATTACTGAGTTGAAAGAAGTGAATTCTGGTGCATGGTTTTTAAATCGCAGTCAGAAAAAAATAACATCCATATCAACATTTTTATCAGCTCCGGTCCTGTTGTTTTGGTCAAAAATTGAAAATTCTAAAAGTTCCTGTTTTTCTGCTTTAAACTCTAGGTACACATCCAAAATGCATTACTGAGTTGAAAGAAGTTGATTCTGGTGCATGGTTTTGAAACCGCAGTCAGAAAAAAAATTACATCCATATCAACATTTTTATCAGCTCCGGTCCTGTCGTTTTGGTCAACAAATGAAAATTCTAAAAGTTCCTGTTTTTCTGCTTTAAACTCTAGGTACACATCCAAAATGCATTACTGAGTTGAAAGAAGTTGATTCTGGTGCATGGTTTTGAAACCGCAGTCAGAAAAAAATTACATCCATATCAACATTTTTATCAGCTCCGGACCTGTCGTTTTGGTCAAAAATTGAAAATTCTAAAAGTTCCTGTTTTTTTGCTTTAAACTCTAGGTACACATCCAAAATGCATTACTGAGTTGAAAGAAGTGAATTCTGGTGCATGGTTTTGAAATCGCAGTCAGAAAAAAATAACATTCATATCAACATTTCTATCAGCTCCGGTCCTGTCGTTTTGGTCAAAAAATGAAAATTCTAAAAGTTCCTGTTTTTCTGCTTTAAACTCTAGGTACACATCCAAAATGCATTACTGAGTTAAAAGAAGTTGATTCTGGTGCATGGTTTTGAAACCGCAGTCAGAAAAAAAATACATCAATATCAACATTTTTATCAGCTCCGGACCTGTCGTTTTGGTCAAAAAATGAAAATTCTAAAAGTTCCTGTTTTTCTGCTTTAAACTCTAGGTACACATCCAAAATGCATTACTGAGTTGAAAGAAGTGAATTCTGGTGCATGGTTTTGAAATCGCAGTCAGAAAAAAAATAACATCCATATCAACATTTTTATCAGCTCCGGTCCTGTCGTTTTGGTCAAAAATTGAAAATTCTAAAAGTTCCTGTTTTTCTGCTTTAAACTCTAGGTACACATCCAAAATGCATTACTGAGTTGAAAGAAGTGAATTCTGGTGCATGGTTTTGAAATCGCAGTCAGAAAAAAAATAACATCCATATCAACATTTTTATCAGCTCCGGTACTGTCGTTTTGGTCAAAAAATGAAAATTCTAAAAGTTCCTGTTTTTCTGCTTTAAACTCTAAGTACACATCCAAAATGCATTACTGAGTTGAAAGAAGTGAATTCTGGTGCATGGTTTTGAAATCGCAGTCAGAAAAAAATAACATCCATATCAACATTTTTATCAGCTCCGGTCCTGTTGTTTTGGTCAAAAATTGAAAATTCTAAAAGTTCCTGTTTTTCTGCTTTAAACTCTAGGTACACATCCAAAATGCATTACTGAGTTGAAAGAAGTTGATTCTGGTGCATGGTTTTGAAACCGCAGTCAGAAAAAAAATTACATCCATATCAACATTTTTATCAGCTCCGGTCCTGTCGTTTTGGTCAACAAATGAAAATTCTAAAAGTTCCTGTTTTTCTGCTTTAAACTCTAGGTACACATCCAAAATGCATTACTGAGTTGAAAGAAGTTGATTCTGGTGCATGGTTTTGAAATCGCAGTCAGAAAAAAATTACATCCATATCAACATTTTTATCAGTTCCGGACCTGTCGTTTTGGTCAAAAATTGAAAATTCTAAAAGTTCCTGTTTTTTTGCTTTAAACTCTAGGTACACATCCAAAATGCATTACTGAGTTGAAAGAAGTGAATTCTGGTGCATGGTTTTGAAATCGCAGTCAGAAAAAAAATAACATCCATATCAACATTTTTATCAGCTCCGGTCCTGTCGTTTTGGTCAAAAATTGAATATTCTAAAAGTTCCTGTTTTTCTGCTTTAAACTCTAGGTACACATCCAAAATGCATTACTGAGTTAAAAGAAGTTGATTCTGGTGCATGGTTTTGAAACCGCAGTCAGAAAAAAAAATACATCAATATCAACATTTTTATCAGCTCCGGACCTGTCGTTTTGGTCAAAAAATGAAAATTCTAAAAGTTCCTGTTTTTCTGCTTTAAACTCTAAGTACACATCCAAAATGCATTACTGAGTTGAAAGAAGTGAATGCTGGTGCATGGTTTTGAAATCGCAGTCAGAAAAAAATAACATCCATATCAACATTTTTATCAGCTCCGGTCCTGTCGTTTTGGTCAAAAATTGAAAATTCTAAAAGTTCCTGTTTTTCTGCTTTAAACTCTAGGTACACATCCAAAATGCATTACTGAGTTGAAAGAAGTGAATTCTGGTGCATGGTTTTGAAATCGCAGTCAGAAAAAAAATAACATCCATATCAACATTTTTATCAGCTCCGGTACTGTCGTTTTGGTCAACAAATGAAAATTCTAAAAGTTCCTGTTTTTCTGCTTTAAACTCTAGGTACACATCCAAAATGCATTACTGAGTTGAAAGAAGTTGATTCTGGTGCATGGTTTTGAAACCGCAGTCAGAAAAAAAATTACATCCATATCAACATTTTTATCAGCTCCGGACCTGTCGTTTTGGTCAAAAATTGAAAATTCTAAAAGTTCCTGTTTTTTTGCTTTAAACTCTAGGTACACATCCAAACTGCATTACTGAGTTGAAAGAAGTGAATTCTGGTGCATGGTTTTGAAATCGCAGTCAGAAAAAAATAACATTCATATCAACATTTTTATCAGCTCCGGTCCTGTCGTTTTGGTCAAAAATTGAAAATTCTAAAAGTTCCTGTTTTTCTGCTTTAAACTCTAGGTACACATCCAAAATGCATTACTGAGTTAAAAGAAGTTGATTCTGGTGCATGGTTTTGAAACCGCAGTCAGAAAAAAAATACATCAATATCAACATTTTTATCAGCTCCGGACCTGTCGTTTTGGTCAAAAAATGAAAATTCTAAAAGTTCCTGTTTTTCTGCTTTAAACTCTAGGTACACATCCAAAATGCATTACTGAGTTGAAAGAAGTGAATTCTGGTGCATGGTTTTGAAATCGCAGTCAGAAAAAAATAACATTCATATCAACATTTCTATCAGCTCCGGACCTGTCGTTTTGGTCAAAAAATGAAAATTCTAAAAGTTCCTGTTTTTCTGCTTTAAACTCTAGGTACACATCCAAAATGCATTACTGAGTTAAAAGAAGTTGATTCTGGTGCATGGTTTTGAAACCGCAGTCAGAAAAAAAATACATCAATATCAACATTTTTATCAGCTCCGGACCTGTCGTTTTGGTCAAAAAATGAAAATTCTAAAAGTTCCTGTTTTTCTGCTTTAAACTCTAGGTACACATCCAAAATGCATTACTGAGTTAAATGAAGTGAATTCTGGTGCATGGTTTTGAAATCGCAGTCAGAAAAAAAATAACATCCATATCAACATTTTTATCAGCTCCGGTCCTGTCGTTTTGGTCAAAAATTGAAAATTCTAAAAGTTCCTGTTTTTCTGCTTTAAACTCTAGGTACACATCCAAAATGCATTACTGAGTTGAAAGAAGTGAATTCTGGTGCATGGTTTTGAAACCGCAGTCAGAAAAAAAATAACATCCATATCAACATTTTTATCAGCTCCGGTCCTGTCGTTTTGGTCAAAAAATGAATATTCTAAAAGTTCCTGTTTTTCTGCTTTAAACTCTAGGTACACATCCAAAATGCATTACTGAGTTAAAAGAAGTTGATTCTGGTGCATGGTTTTGAAACCGCAGTCAGAAAAAAAAATACATCAATATCAACATTTTTATCAGCTCCGGACCTGTCGTTTTGGTCAAAAAATTAAAATTCTAAAAGTTCCTGTTTTTCTGCTTTAAACTCTAAGTACACATCCAAAATGCATTACTGAGTTGAAAGAAGTGAATTCTGGAGCATGGTTTTTAAATCGCAGTCAGAAAAAAATAACATCCATATCAACATTTTTATCAGCTCCGGTCCTGTTGTTTTGGTCAAAAATTGAAAATTCTAAAAGTTCCTGTTTTTCTGCTTTAAACTCTAGGTACACATCCAAAATGCATTACTGAGTTGAAAGAAGTTGATTCTGGTGCATGGTTTTGAAACCGCAGTCAGAAAAAAAATTACATCCATATCAACATTTTTATCAGCTCCGGTCCTGTCGTTTTGGTCAACAAATGAAAATTCTAAAAGTTCCTGTTTTTCTGCTTTAAACTCTAGGTACACATCCAAAATGCATTACTGAGTTGAAAGAAGTTGATTCTGGTGCATGGTTTTGAAACCGCAGTCAGAAAAAAAATTACATCCATATCAACATTTTTATCAGCTCCGGTCCTGTCGTTTTGGTCAACAAATGAAAATTCTAAAAGTTCCTGTTTTTCTGCTTTAAACTCTAGGTACACATCCAAAATGCATTACTGAGTTGAAAGAAGTTGATTCTGGTGCATGGTTTTGAAACCGCAGTCAGAAAAAAATTACATCCATATCAACATTTTTATCAGCTCCGGACCTGTCGTTTTGGTCAAAAATTGAAAATTCTAAAAGTTCCTGTTTTTTTTGCTTTAAACTCTAGGTACACATCCAAAATGCATTACTGAGTTGAAAGAAGTGAATTCTGGTGCATGGTTTTGAAATCGCAGTCAGAAAAAAATAACATTCATATCAACATTTTTATCAGCTCCGGTCCTGTCGTTTTGGTCAAAAAATGAAAATTCTAAAAGTTCCGGTTTTTCTGCTTTAAACTCTAGGTACACATCCAAAATGCATTACTGAGTTAAAAGAAGTTGATTCTGGTGCATGGTTTTGAAACCGCAGTCAGAAAAAAATACATCAATATCAACATTTTTATCAGCTCCGGACCTGTCGTTTTGGTCAAAAAATGAAAATTCTAAAAGTTCCTGTTTTTCTGCTTTAAACTCTAGGCACACATTCAAAATGCATTGCTGAGTTGAAAGAAGTGAATTCTGGTGCATGGTTTTGAAATCGCAGTCAGAAAAAAAATAACATCCATATCAACATTTTTATCAGCTCCGGTCCTGTCGTTTTGGTCAAAAATTGAAAATTCTAAAAGTTCCTGTTTTTCTGCTTTAAACTCTAAGTACACATCCAAAATGCATTACTGAGTTGAAAGAAGTGAATTCTGGTGCATGGTTTTGAAATCGCAGTCAGAAAAAAAATAACATCCATATCAACATTTTTATCAGCTCCGGTCCTGTCGTTTTGGTCAAAAATTGAAAATTCTAAAAGTTCCTGTTTTTCTGCTTTAAACTCTAGGTACACATCCAAAATGCATTACTGAGTTGAAAGAAGTGAATTCTGGTGCATGGTTTTGAAATCGCAGTCAGAAAAAAAAATAACATATATATCAACATTTTTATCAGCTCCGGTCCTGTCGTTTTGGTCAAAAAATGAATATTCTAAAAGTTCCTGTTTTTCTGCTTTAAACTCTAGGTACACATCCAAAATGCATTACTGAGTTAAAAGAAGTTGATTCTGGTGCATGGTTTTGAAACCGCAGTCAGAAAAAAAATAACATCCATATCAACATTTTTATCAGCTCCGGTCCGGTCGTTTTGGTCAAAAAATGAAAATTCTAAAAGTTCCTGTTTTTCTGCTTTAAACTCTAAGTACACATCCAAAATGCATTACTGAGTTGAAAGAAGTGAATTCTGGTGCATGGTTTTTAAATCGCAGTCAGAAAAAAATAACATCCATATCAACATTTTTATCAGCTCCGGTCCTGTTGTTTTGGTCAAAAATTGAAAATTCTAAAAGTTCCTGTTTTTCTGCTTTAAACTCTAGGTACACATCCAAAATGCATTACTGAGTTGAAAGAAGTTGATTCTGGTGCATGGTTTTGAAACCGCAGTCAGAAAAAAAATTACATCCATATCAACATTTTTATCAGCTCCGGTCCTGTCGTTTTGGTCAACAAATGAAAATTCTAAAAGTTCCTGTTTTTCTGCTTTAAACTCTAGGTACACATCCAAAATGCATTACTGAGTTGAAAGAAGTTGATTCTGGTGCATGGTTTTGAAACCGCAGTCAGAAAAAAATAACATTCATATCAACATTTCTATCAGCTCCGGACCTGTCGTTTTGGTCAAAAAATGAAAATTCTAAAAGTTCCTGTTTTTCTGCTTTAAACTCTAGGTACACATCCAAAATGCATTACTGAGTTAAAAGAAGTTGATTCTGGTGCATGGTTTTGAAACCGCAGTCAGAAAAAAAATACATCAATATCAACATTTTTATCAGCTCCGGACCTGTCGTTTTGGTCAAAAAATGAAAATTCTAAAAGTTCCTGTTTTTCTGCTTTAAACTCTAGGTACACATCCAAAATGCATTACTGAGTTGAATGAAGTGAATTCTGGTGCATGGTTTTGAAATCGCAGTCAGAAAAAAAATAACATCCATATCAACATTTTTATCAGCTCCGGTCCTGTCGTTTTGGTCAAAAATTGAAAATTCTAAAAGTTCCTGTTTTTCTGCTTTAAACTCTAGGTACACATCCAAAATGCATTACTGAGTTGAAAGAAGTGAATTCTGGTGCATGGTTTTGAAACCGCAGTCAGAAAAAAAATAACATCCATATCAACATTTTTATCAGCTCCGGTCCTGTCGTTTTGGTCAAAAAATGAATATTCTAAAAGTTCCTGTTTTTCTGCTTTAAACTCTAGGTACAGTACACATCCAAAATGCATTACTGAGTTAAAAGAAGTTGATTCTGGTGCATGGTTTTGAAACCGCAGTCAGAAAAAAAAATACATCAATATCAACATTTTTATCAGCTCCGGACCTGTCGTTTTGGTCAAAAAATGAAAATTCTAAAAGTTCCTGTTTTTCTGCTTTAAACTCTAAGTACACATCCAAAATGCATTACTGAGTTGAAAGAAGTGAATTCTGGAGCATGGTTTTAAAATCGCAGTCAGAAAAAAATAACATCCATATCAACATTTTTATCAGCTCCGGTCCTGTTGTTTTGGTCAAAAATTGAAAATTCTAAAAGTTCCTGTTTTTCTGCTTTAAACTCTAGGTACACATCCAAAATGCATTACTGAGTTGAAAGAAGTTGATTCTGGTGCATGGTTTTGAAACCGCAGTCAGAAAAAAAATTACATCCATATCAACATTTTTATCAGCTCCGGTCCTGTCGTTTTGGTCAACAAATGAAAATTCTAAAAGTTCCTGTTTTTCTGCTTTAAACTCTAGGTACACATCCAAAATGCATTACTGAGTTAAAAGAAGTTGATTCTGGTGCATGGTTTTGAAACCGCAGTCAGAAAAAAAATACATCAATATCAACATTTTTATCAGCTCCGGACCTGTCGTTTTGGTCAAAAAATGAAAATTCTAAAAGTTCCTGTTTTTCTGCTTTAAACTCTAAGTACACATCCAAAATGCATTACTGAGTTGAAAGAAGTGAATTCTGGAGCATGGTTTTTAAATCGCAGTCAGAAAAAAAATAACATCCATATCAACATTTTTATCAGCTCCGGTACTGTCGTTTTGGTCAAAAATTGAAAATTCTAAAAGTTCCTGTTTTTCTGCTTTAAACTCTAGGTACACATCCAAAATGCATTACTGAGTTGAAAGAAGTGAATTCTGGTGCATGGTTTTGAAATCGCAGTCAGAAAAAAAATAACATCCATATCAACATTTTTATCAGCTCCGGTCCTGTCGTTTTGGTCAAAAAATGAAAATTCTAAAAGTTCCTGTTTTTCTGCTTTAAACTCTAGGTACACATCCAAAATGCATTACTGAGTTGAAAGAAGTTGATTCTGGTGCATGGTTTTGAAATCGCAGTCAGAAAAAAAATAACATCCATATCAACATTTTTATCAGCTCCGGACCTGTTGTTTTGGTCAAAAATTGAAAATTCTAAAAGTTCCTGTTTTTCTGCTTTAAACTCTAGGTACACATCCAAAATGCATTACTGAGTTGAAAGAAGTGAATTCTGGTGCATGGTTTTGAAACCGCAGTCAGAAAAAAAATACATCAATATCAACATTTTTATCAGCTCCGGACCTGTCGTTTTGGTCAAAAAATGAAAATTCTAAAAGTTCCTGTTTTTCTGCTTTAAACTCTAGGTACACATCCAAAATGCATTACTGAGTTGAATGAAGTGAATTCTGGTGCATGGTTTTGAAATCGCAGTCAGAAAAAAAATAACATCCATATCAACATTTTTATCAGCTCCGGTCCTGTCGTTTTGGTCAAAATTGAAAATTCTAAAAGTTCCTGTTTTTCTGCTTTAAACTCTAGGTACACATCCAAAATGCATTACTGAGTTGAAAGAAGTGAATTCTGGTGCATGGTTTTGAAATCGCAGTCAGAAAAAAAATAACATCCATATCAACATTTTTATCAGCTCCGGTCCTATCGTTTTGGTCAAAAAATGAATATTCTAAAAGTTCCTGTTTTTCTGCTTTAAACTCTAGGTACACATCCAAAATGCATTACTGAGTTAAAAGAAGTTGATTCTGGTGCATGGTTTTGAAACCGCAGTCAGAAAAAAAATACATCAATATCAACATTTTTATCAGCTCCGGACCTGTCGTTTTGGTCAAAAAATGAAAATTCTAAAAGTTCCTGTTTTCCTGCTTTAAACTCTAGGTACACATCCAAAATGCATTACTGAGTTGAAAGAAGTGAATTCTGGTGCATGGTTTTGAAATCGCAGTCAGAAAAAAATAACATCCATATCAACATTTTTATCAGCTCCGGTCCTGTCGTTTTGGTCAAAAATTGAAAATTCTAAAAGTTCCTGTTTTTCTGCTTTAAACTCTAGGTACACATCCAAAATGCATTACTGAGTTGAAAGAAGTGAATTCTGGTGCATGGTTTTGAAATCGCAGTCAGAAAAAAAATAACATCCATATCAACATTTTTATCAGCTCCGGTCCTGTCGTTTTGGTCAAAAAATTAATATTCTAAAAGTTCCTGTTTTTCTGCTTTAAACTTTAGGTACACATCCAAAATGCATTACTGAGTTAAAAGAAGTTGATTCTGGTGCATGGTTTTGAAACCGCAGTCAGAAAAAAAAATACATCAATATCAACATTTTTATCAGCTCCGGACCTGTCATTTTGGTCAAAAAATTAAAATTCTAAAAGTTCCTGTTTTTCTGCTTTAAACTCTAAGTACACATCCAAAATGCATTACTGAGTTGAAAGAAGTGAATTCTGGAGCATGGTTTTTAAATCGCAGTCAGAAAAAAATAACATCCATATCAACATTTTTATCAGCTCCGGTCCTGTTGTTTTGGTCAACAAATGAAAATTCTAAAAGTTCCTGTTTTTCTGCTTTAAACTCTAGGTACACATCCAAAATGCATTACTGAGTTGAAAGAAGTTGATTCTGGTGCATGGTTTTGAAACCGCAGTCAGAAAAAAAATTACATCCATATCAACATTTTTATCAGCTTCGGACCTGTCGTTTTGGTCAAAAATTGAAAATTCTAAAAGTTCCTGTTTTTTTGCTTTAAACTCTAGGTACACATCCAAACTGCATTACTGAGTTGAAAGAAGTGAATTCTGGTGCATGGTTTTGAAATCGCAGTCAGAAAAAAATAACATTCATATCAACATTTTTATCAGCTCCGGTCCTGTCGTTTTGGTCAAAAATTGAAAATTCTAAAAGTTCCTGTTTTTCTGCTTTAAACTCTAGGTACACATCCAAAATGCATTACTGAGTTGAAAGAAGTGAATTCTGGAGCATGGTTTTTAAATCGCAGTCAGAAAAAAATAACATCCATATCAACATTTTTATCAGCTCCGGTACTGTCGTTTTGGTCAACAAATGAAAATTCTAAAAGTTCCTGTTTTTCTGCTTTAAACTCTAGGTACACATCCAAAATGCATTACTGAGTTGAAAGAAGTTGATTCTGGTGCATGGTTTTGAAACCGCAGTCAGAAAAAAAATTACATCCATATCAACATTTTTATCAGCTTCGGACCTGTCGTTTTGGTCAAAAATTGAAAATTCTAAAAGTTCCTGTTTTTTTGCTTTAAACTCTAGGTACACATCCAAACTGCATTACTGAGTTGAAAGAAGTGAATTCTGGTGCATGGTTTTGAAATCGCAGTCAGAAAAAAATAACATTCATATCAACATTTTTATCAGCTCCGGTCCTGTCGTTTTGGTCAAAAATTGAAAATTCTAAAAGTTCCTGTTTTTCTGCTTTAAACTCTAGGTACACATCCAAAATGCATTACTGAGTTAAAAGAAGTTGATTCTGGTGCATGGTTTTGAAACCGCAGTCAGAAAAAAAATACATCAATATCAACATTTTTATCAGCTCCGGACCTGTCGTTTTGGTCAAAAAATGAAAATTCTAAAAGTTCCTGTTTTTCTGCTTTAAACTCTAGGTACACATCCAAAATGCATTACTGAGTTGAAAGAAGTGAATTCTGGTGCATGGTTTTGAAATCGCAGTCAGAAAAAAATAACATTCATATCAACATTTCTATCAGCTCCGGACCTGTCGTTTTGGTCAAAAATTGAAAATTCTAAAAGTTCCTGTTTTTCTGCTTTAAACTCTAGGTACACATCCAAAATGCATTACTGAGTTGAAAGAAGTGAATTCTGGTGCATGGTTTTGAAACCGCAGTCAGAAAAAAAATACATCAATATCAACATTTTTATCAGCTCCGGACCTGTCGTTTTGGTCAAAAAATGAAAATTCTAAAAGTTCCTGTTTTTCTGCTTTAAACTCTAGGTACACATCCAAAATGCATTACTGAGTTGAATGAAGTGAATTCTGGTGCATGGTTTTGAAATCGCAGTCAGAAAAAAAATAACATCCATATCAACATTTTTATCAGCTCCGGTCCTGTCGTTTTGGTCAAAATTGAAAATTCTAAAAGTTCCTGTTTTTCTGCTTTAAACTCTAGGTACACATCCAAAATGCATTACTGAGTTGAAAGAAGTGAATTCTGGTGCATGGTTTTGAAACCGCAGTCAGAAAAAAAATAACATCCATATCAACATTTTTATCAGCTCCGGTCCTGTCGTTTTGGTCAAAAAATGAATATTCTAAAAGTTCCTGTTTTTCTGCTTTAAACTCTAGGTACACATCCAAAATGCATTACTGAGTTAAAAGAAGTTGATTCTGGTGCATGGTTTTGAAACCGCAGTCAGAAAAAAAAATACATCAATATCAACATTTTTATCAGCTCCGGACCTGTCGTTTTGGTCAAAAAATGAAAATTCTAAAAGTTCCTGTTTTTCTGCTTTAAACTCTAAGTACACATCCAAAATGCATTACTGAGTTGAAAGAAGTGAATTCTGGAGCATGGTTTTTAAATCGCAGTCAGAAAAAAATAACATCCATATCAACATTTTTATCAGCTCCGGTCCTGTTGTTTTGGTCAAAAATTGAAAATTCTAAAAGTTCCTGTTTTTCTGCTTTAAACTCTAGGTACACATCCAAAATGCATTAATGAGTTGAAAGAAGTTGATTCTGGTGCATGGTTTTGAAATCGCAGTCAGAAAAAAATTACATCCATATCAACATTTTTATCAGCTCCGGACCTGTCGTTTTGGTCAAAAATTGAAAATTCTAAAAGTTCCTGTTTTTTTGCTTTAAACTCTAGGTACACATCCAAAATGCATTACTGAGTTGAAAGAAGTGAATTCTGGTGCATGGTTTTGAAATCGCAGTCAGAAAAAAATAACATTCATATCAACATTTCTATCAGCTCCGGACCTGTCGTTTTGGTAAAAAAATGAAAATTCTAAAAGTTCCTGTTTTTCTGCTTTAAACTCTAGGTACACATCCAAAATGCATTACTGAGTTAAAAGAAGTTGATTCTGGTGCATGGTTTTGAAACCGCAGTCAGAAAAAAAATACATCAATATCAACATTTTTATCAGCTCCGGACCTGTCGTTTTGGTCAAAAAATGAAAATTCTAAAAGTTCCTGTTTTTCTGCTTTAAACTCTAGGTACACATCCAAAATGCATTACTGAGTTGAAAGAAGTGAATTCTGGTGCATGGTTTTGAAATCGCAGTCAGAAAAAAAATAACATCCATATCAACATTTTTATCAGCTCCGGTCCTGTCGTTTTGGTCAAAAATTGAAAATTCTAAAAGTTCCTGTTTTTCTGCTTTAAACTCTAGGTACACATCCAAAATGCATTACTGAGTTGAAAGAAGTGAATTCTGGTGCATGGTTTTGAAATCGCAGTCAGAAAAAAAATAACATCCATATCAACATTTTTATCAGCTCCGGTACTGTCGTTTTGGTCAAAAATTGAAAATTCTAAAAGTTCCTGTTTTTCTGCTTTAAACTCTAGGTACACATCCAAAATGCATTACTGAGTTGAAAGAAGTGAATTCTGGTGCATGGTTTTGAAATCGCAGTCAGAAAAAAAATAACATCCATATCAACATTTTTATCAGCTCCGGTCCTGTCGTTTTGGTCAAAAAATGAAAATTCTAAAAGTTCCTGTTTTTCTGCTTTAAACTCTAGGTACACATCCAAAATGCATTACTGAGTTGAAAGAAGTTGATTCTGGTGCATGGTTTTGAAATCGCAGTCAGAAAAAAAATAACATCCATATCAACATTTTTATCAGCTCCGTACCTGTTGTTTTGGTCAAAAATTGAAAATTCTAAAAGTTCCTGTTTTTCTGCTTTAAACTCTAGGTACACATCCAAAATGCATTACTGAGTTGAAAGAAGTGAATTCTGGTGCATGGTTTTGAAATCGCAGTCAGAAAACAAATAACATCCATATCAACATTTTTATCAGCTCCGGTCCTGTCGTTTTGGTCAAAAAATGAATATTCTAAAAGTTCCTGTTTTTCTGCTTTAAACTCTAGGTACACATCCAAAATGCATTACTGAGTTAAAAGAAGTTGATTCTGGTGCATGGTTTTGAAACCGCAGTCAGAAAAAAAATACATCAATATCAACATTTTTATCAGCTCCGGACCTGTCGTTTTGGTCAAAAAATGAAAATTCTAAAAGTTCCTGTTTTCCTGCTTTAAACTCTAGGTACACATCCAAAATGCATTACTGAGTTGAAAGAAGTGAATTCTGGTGCATGGTTTTGAAATCGCAGTCAGAAAAAAAATAACATCCATATCAACATTTTTATCAGCTCCGGTCCTGTCGTTTTGGTCAAAAATTGAAAATTCTAAAAGTTCCTGTTTTTCTGCTTTAAACTCTAGGTACACATCCAAAATGCATTACTGAGTTGAAAGAAGTGAATTCTGGTGCATGGTTTTGAAATCGCAGTCAGAAAAAAAATAACATCCATATCAACATTTTTATCAGCTCCGGTCCTGTCGTTTTGTTCAAAAAATGAATATTCTAAAAGTTCCTGTTTTTCTGCTTTAAACTTTAGGTACACATCCAAAATGCATTACTGAGTTAAAAGAAGTTGATTCTGGTGCATGGTTTTGAAACCGCAGTCAGAAAAAAACATACATCAATATCAACATTTTTATCAGCTCCGGACCTGTCGTTTTGGTCAAAAAAAAAAATTCTAAAAGTTCCTGTTTTTCTGCTTTAAACTCTAGGTACACATCCAAAATGCATTACTGAGTTAAAAGAAGTGAATTCTGGTGCATGGTTTTGAAATCGTAGTCAGAAAAAAAATAACATCCATATCAACATTTTTATCATCTCCGGTCCTGTCGTTTTGGTCAAAAATTGAAAATTCTAAAAGTTCCTGTTTTTCTGCTTTAAACTCTAGGTACACATCCAAAATGCATTACTGAGTTGAAAGAAGTGAATTCTGGTGCATGGTTTTGAAATCGTAGTCAGAAAAAAAATAACATCCATATCAACATTTTTATCAGCTCCGGTCCTGTCGTTTTGGTCAAAAAATGAATATTCTAAAAGTTCCTGTTTTTCTGCTTTAAACTCTAGGTACACATCCAAAATGCATTACTGAGTTAAAAGAAGTTGATTCTGGTGCATGGTTTTGAAACCGCAGTCAGAAAAAAAATAACATCCATATCAACATTTTTATCAGCTCCGGTCCTGTCGTTTTGGTCAAAAATTGAAAATTCTAAAAGTTCCTGTTTTTCTGCTTTAAACTCTAAGTACACATCCAAAATGCATTACTGAGTTGAAAGAAGTGAATTCTGGTGCATGGTTTTTAAATCGCAGTCAGAAAAAAATAACATCCATATCAACATTTTTATCAGCTCCGGTCCTGTTGTTTTGGTCAAAAATTGAAAATTCTAAAAGTTCCTGTTTTTCTGCTTTAAACTCTAGGTACACATCCAAAATGCATTACTGAGTTGAAAGAAGTTGATTCTGGTGCATGGTTTTGAAACCGCAGTCAGAAAAAAAATTACATCCATATCAACATTTTTATCAGCTCCGGTCCTGTCGTTTTGGTCAACAAATGAAAATTCTAAAAGTTCCTGTTTTTCTGCTTTAAACTCTAGGTACACATCCAAAATGCATTACTGAGTTGAAAGAAGTTGATTCTGGTGCATGGTTTTGAAACCGCAGTCAGAAAAAAATTACATCCATATCAACATTTTTATCAGCTCCGGACCTGTCGTTTTGGTCAAAAATTGAAAATTCTAAAAGTTCCTGTTTTTTTGCTTTAAACTCTAGGTACACATCCAAAATGCATTACTGAGTTGAAAGAAGTGAATTCTGGTGCATGGTTTTGAAATCGCAGTCAGAAAAAAATAACATTCATATCAACATTTCTATCAGCTCCGGACCTGTCGTTTTGGTCAAAAAATGAAAATTCTAAAAGTTCCTGTTTTTCTGCTTTAAACTCTAGGTACACATCCAAAATGCATTACTGAGTTAAAAGAAGTTGATTCTGGTGCATGGTTTTGAAACCGCAGTCAGAAAAAAAATACATCAATATCAACATTTTTATCAGCTCCGGACCTGTCGTTTTGGTCAAAAAATGAAAATTCTAAAAGTTCCTGTTTTTCTGCTTTAAACTCTAGGTACACATCCAAAATGCATTACTGAGTTGAAAGAAGTGAATTCTGGTGCATGGTTTTGAAATCGCAGTCAGAAAAAAAATAACATCCATATCAACATTTTTATCAGCTCCGGTCCTGTCGTTTTGGTCAAAAATTGAAAATTCTAAAAGTTCCTGTTTTTCTGCTTTAAACTCTAGGTACACATCCAAAATGCATTACTGAGTTGAAAGAAGTTGATTCTGGTGCATGGTTTTGAAACCGCAGTCAGAAAAAAAATTACATCCATATCAACATTTTTATCAGCTCCGGTCCTGTCGTTTTGGTCAACAAATGAAAATTCTAAAAGTTCCTGTTTTTCTGCTTTAAACTCTAGGTACACATCCAAAATGCATTAATGAGTTGAAAGAAGTTGATTCTGGTGCATGGTTTTGAAATCGCAGTCAGAAAAAAATTACATCCATATCAACATTTTTATCAGCTCCGGACCTGTCGTTTTGGTCAAAAATTGAAAATTCTAAAAGTTCCTGTTTTTTTGCTTTAAACTCTAGGTACACATCCAAAATGCATTACTGAGTTGAAAGAAGTGAATTCTGGTGCATGGTTTTGAAATCGCAGTCAGAAAAAAATAACATTCATATCAACATTTCTATCAGCTCCGGACCTGTCGTTTTGGTAAAAAAATGAAAATTCTAAAAGTTCCTGTTTTTCTGCTTTAAACTCTAGGTACACATCCAAAATGCATTACTGAGTTAAAAGAAGTTGATTCTGGTGCATGGTTTTGAAACCGCAGTCAGAAAAAAAATACATCAATATCAACATTTTTATCAGCTCCGGACCTGTCGTTTTGGTCAAAAAATGAAAATTCTAAAAGTTCCTGTTTTTCTGCTTTAAACTCTAGGTACACATCCAAAATGCATTACTGAGTTGAAAGAAGTGAATTCTGGTGCATGGTTTTGAAATCGCAGTCAGAAAAAAAATAACATCCATATCAACATTTTTATCAGCTCCGGTCCTGTCGTTTTGGTCAAAAATTGAAAATTCTAAAAGTTCCTGTTTTTCTGCTTTAAACTCTAGGTACACATCCAAAATGCATTACTGAGTTGAAAGAAGTGAATTCTGGTGCATGGTTTTGAAATCGCAGTCAGAAAAAAAATAACATCCATATCAACATTTTTATCAGCTCCGGTACTGTCGTTTTGGTCAAAAATTGAAAATTCTAAAAGTTCCTGTTTTTCTGCTTTAAACTCTAGGTACACATCCAAAATGCATTACTGAGTTGAAAGAAGTGAATTCTGGTGCATGGTTTTGAAATCGCAGTCAGAAAAAAAATAACATCCATATCAACATTTTTATCAGCTCCGGTCCTGTCGTTTTGGTCAAAAAATGAAAATTCTAAAAGTTCCTGTTTTTCTGCTTTAAACTCTAGGTACACATCCAAAATGCATTACTGAGTTGAAAGAAGTTGATTCTGGTGCATGGTTTTGAAATCGCAGTCAGAAAAAAAATAACATCCATATCAACATTTTTATCAGCTCCGTACCTGTTGTTTTGGTCAAAAATTGAAAATTCTAAAAGTTCCTGTTTTTCTGCTTTAAACTCTAGGTACACATCCAAAATGCATTACTGAGTTGAAAGAAGTGAATTCTGGTGCATGGTTTTGAAATCGCAGTCAGAAAACAAATAACATCCATATCAACATTTTTATCAGCTCCGGTCCTGTCGTTTTGGTCAAAAAATGAATATTCTAAAAGTTCCTGTTTTTCTGCTTTAAACTCTAGGTACACATCCAAAATGCATTACTGAGTTAAAAGAAGTTGATTCTGGTGCATGGTTTTGAAACCGCAGTCAGAAAAAAAATACATCAATATCAACATTTTTATCAGCTCCGGACCTGTCGTTTTGGTCAAAAAATGAAAATTCTAAAAGTTCCTGTTTTCCTGCTTTAAACTCTAGGTACACATCCAAAATGCATTACTGAGTTGAAAGAAGTGAATTCTGGTGCATGGTTTTGAAATCACAGTCAGAAAAAAAATAACATCCATATCAACATTTTTATCAGCTCCGGTCCTGTCGTTTTGGTCAAAAATTGAAAATTCTAAAAGTTCCTGTTTTTCTGCTTTAAACTCTAGGTACACATCCAAAATGCATTACTGAGTTGAAAGAAGTGAATTCTGGTGCATGGTTTTGAAATCGCAGTCAGAAAAAAAATAACATCCATATCAACATTTTTATCAGCTCCGGTCCTGTCGTTTTGTTCAAAAAATGAATATTCTAAAAGTTCCTGTTTTTCTGCTTTAAACTTTAGGTACACATCCAAAATGCATTACTGAGTTAAAAGAAGTTGATTCTGGTGCATGGTTTTGAAACCGCAGTCAGAAAAAAACATACATCAATATCAACATTTTTATCAGCTCCGGACCTGTCGTTTTGGTCAAAAAAAAAAATTCTAAAAGTTCCTGTTTTTCTGCTTTAAACTCTAGGTACACATCCAAAATGCATTACTGAGTTAAAAGAAGTGAATTCTGGTGCATGGTTTTGAAATCGTAGTCAGAAAAAAAATAACATCCATATCAACATTTTTATCAGCTCCGGTCCTGTCGTTTTGGTCAAAAATTGAAAATTCTAAAAGTTCCTGTTTTTCTGCTTTAAACTCTAGGTACACATCCAAAATGCATTACTGAGTTGAAAGAAGTGAATTCTGGTGCATGGTTTTGAAATCGTAGTCAGAAAAAAAATAACATCCATATCAACATTTTTATCAACTCCGGTCCTGTCGTTTTGGTCAAAAAATGAATATTCTAAAAGTTCCTGTTTTTCTGCTTTAAACTCTAGGTACACATCCAAAATGCATTACTGAGTTAAAAGAAGTTGATTCTGGTGCATGGTTTTGAAACCGCAGTCAGAAAAAAAATAACATCCATATCAACATTTTTATCAGCTCCGGTCCTGTCGTTTTGGTCAAAAATTGAAAATTCTAAAAGTTCCTGTTTTTCTGCTTTAAACTCTAAGTACACATCCAAAATGCATTACTGAGTTGAAAGAAGTGAATTCTGGTGCATGGTTTTTAAATCGCAGTCAGAAAAAAATAACATCCATATCAACATTTTTATCAGCTCCGGTCCTGTTGTTTTGGTCAAAAATTGAAAATTCTAAAAGTTCCTGTTTTTCTGCTTTAAACTCTAGGTACACATCCAAAATGCATTACTGAGTTGAAAGAAGTTGATTCTGGTGCATGGTTTTGAAACCGCAGTCAGAAAAAAAATTACATCCATATCAACATTTTTATCAGCTCCGGTCCTGTCGTTTTGGTCAACAAATGAAAATTCTAAAAGTTCCTGTTTTTCTGCTTTAAACTCTAGGTACACATCCAAAATGCATTACTGAGTTGAAAGAAGTTGATTCTGGTGCATGGTTTTGAAACCGCAGTCAGAAAAAAATTACATCCATATCAACATTTTTATCAGCTCCGGACCTGTCGTTTTGGTCAAAAATTGAAAATTCTAAAAGTTCCTGTTTTTTTGCTTTAAACTCTAGGTACACATCCAAAATGCATTACTGAGTTGAAAGAAGTGAATTCTGGTGCATGGTTTTGAAATCGCAGTCAGAAAAAAATAACATTCATATCAACATTTCTATCAGCTCCGGACCTGTCGTTTTGGTCAAAAAATGAAAATTCTAAAAGTTCCTGTTTTTCTGCTTTAAACTCTAGGTACACATCCAAAATGCATTACTGAGTTAAAAGAAGTTGATTCTGGTGCATGGTTTTGAAACCGCAGTCAGAAAAAAAAATACATCAATATCAACATTTTTATCAGCTCCGGACCTGTCGTTTTGGTCAAAAAATGAAAATTCTAAAAGTTCCTGTTTTTCTGCTTTAAACTCTAAGTACACATCCAAAATGCATTACTGAGTTGAAAGAAGTGAATTCTGGTGCATGGTTTTGAAATCGCAGTCAGAAAAAAATAACATCCATATCAACATTTTTATCAGCTCCGGTACTGTCGTTTTGGTCAAAAATTGAAAATTCTAAAAGTTCCTGTTTTTCTGCTTTAAACTCTAGGTACACATCCAAAATGCATTACTGAGTTGAAAGAAGTGAATTCTGGTGCATGGTTTTGAAATCGCAGTCAGAAAAAAAATAACATCCATATCAACATTTTTATCAGCTCCGGTACTGTCGTTTTGGTCAAAAATTTAAAATTCTAAAAGTTCCTGTTTTTCTGCTTTAAACTCTAGGTACACATCCAAAATGCATTACTGAGTTGAAAGAAGTGAATTCTGGTGCATGGTTTTGAAATCGCAGTCAGAAAAAAAATAACATCCATATCAACATTTTTATCAGCTCCGGTCCTGTCGTTTTGGTCAAAAAATGAAAATTCTAAAAGTTCCTGTTTTTCTGCTTTAAACTCTAGGTACACATCCAAAATGCATTACTGAGTTGAAAGAAGTTGATTCTGGTGCATGGTTTTGAAATCGCAGTCAGAAAAAAAATAACATCCATATCAACATTTTTATCAGCTCCGGACCTGTTGTTTTGGTCAAAAATTGAAAATTCTAAAAGTTCCTGTTTTTCTGCTTTAAACTCTAGGTACACATCCAAAATGCATTACTGAGTTGAAAGAAGTGAATTCTGGTGCATGGTTTTGAAATCGCAGTCAGAAAAAAAATAACATCCATATCAACATTTTTATCAGCTCCGGTACTGTCGTTTTGGTCAAAAAATGAATATTCTAAAAGTTCCTGTTTTTCTGCTTTAAACTCTAGGTACACATCCAAAATGCATTACTGAGTTAAAAGAAGTTGATTCTGGTGCATGGTTTTGAAACCGCAGTCAGAAAAAAAAATACATCAATATCAACATTTTTATCAGCTCCGGACCTGTCGTTTTGGTCAAAAAATGAAAATTCTAAAAGTTCCTGTTTTCCTGCTTTAAACTCTAGGTACACATCCAAAATGCATTACTGAGTTGAAAGAAGTGAATTCTGGTGCATGGTTTTGAAATCGCAGTCAGAAAAAAAATAACATCCATATCAACATTTTTATCAGCTCCAGGCCTGTCGTTTTGGTCAAAAATTGAAAATTCTAAAAGTTCCTGTTTTTCTGCTTTAAACTCTAGGTACACATCCAAAATGCATTACTGAGTTGAAAGAAGTGAATTCTGGTGCATGGTTTTGAAATCGCAGTCAGAAAAAAATAACATCCATATCAACATTTTTATCAGCTCCGGTCCTGTCGTTTTGTTCAAAAAATGAATATTCTAAAAGTTCCTGTTTTTCTGCTTTAAACTCTAGGTACACATCCAAAATGCATTACTGAGTTAAAAGAAGTTGATTCTGGTGCATGGTTTTGAAACCGCAGTCAGAAAAAAACATACATCAATATCAACATTTTTATCAGCTCCGGACCTGTCGTTTTGGTCAAAAAAAGAAAATTCTAAAAGTTCCTGTTTTTCTGCTTTAAACTCTAGGTACACATCCAAAATGCATTACTGAGTTAAAAGAAGTTGATTCTGGTGCATGGTTTTGAAACCGCAGTCAGAAAAAAACATACATCAATATCAACATTTTTATCAGCTCCGGACCTGTCGTTTTGGTCAAAAAAAGAAAATTCTAAAAGTTCCTGTTTTTCTGCTTTAAACTCTAGGTACACATCCAAAATGCATTACTGAGTTGAAAGAAGTGAATTCTGGTGCATGGTTTTGAAACCGCAGTCAGAAAAAAAATAACATCCATATCAACATTTTTATCAGCTCCGGTCCTGTCGTTTTGGTCAAAAAATTAATATTCTAAAAGTTCCTGTTTTTCTGCTTTAAACTCTAGGTACACATCCAAAATGCATTACTGAGTTAAAAGAAGTTGATTCTGGTGCATGGTTTTGAAACCGCAGTCAGAAAAAAAAATACATCAATATCAACATTTTTATCAGCTCCGGACCTGTCGTTTTGGTCAAAAAATGAAAATTCTAAAAGTTCCTGTTTTTCTGCTTTAAACTCTAAGTACACATCCAAAATGCATTACTGAGTTGAAAGAAGTGAATTCTGGTGCATGGTTTTGAAATCGCAGTCAGAAAAAAATAACATCCATATCAACATTTTTATCAGCTCCGGTACTGTCGTTTTGGTCAAAAATTGAAAATTCTAAAAGTTCCTGTTTTTCTGCTTTAAACTCTAGGTACACATCCAAAATGCATTACTGAGTTGAAAGAAGTTGATTCTGGTGCATGGTTTTGAAACCGCAGTCAGAAAAAAAATTACATCCATATCAACATTATTATCAGCTCCGGTCCTGTCGTTTTGGTCAACAAATGAAAATTCTAAAAGTTCCTGTTTTTCTGCTTTAAACTCTAGGTACACATCCAAAATGCATTACTGAGTTGAAAGAAGTTGATTCTGGTGCATGGTTTTGAAACCGCAGTCAGAAAAAAATTACATCCATATCAACATTTTTATCAGCTCCGGACCTGTCGTTTTGGTCAAAAATTGAAAATTCTAAAAGTTCCTGTTTTTTTGCTTTAAACTCTAGGTACACATCCAAAATGCATTACTGAGTTGAAAGAAGTGAATTCTGGTGCATGGTTTTGAAATCGCAGTCAGAAAAAAATAACATTCATGTCAACATTTCTATCAGCTCCGGACCTGTCGTTTTGGTCAAAAAATGAAAATTCTAAAAGTTCCTGTTTTTCTGCTTTAAACTCTAGGTACACATCCAAAATGCATTACTGAGTTAAAAGAAGTTGATTCTGGTGCATGGTTTTGAAACCGCAGTCAGAAAAAAACATACATCAATATCAACATTTTTATCAGCTCCGGACCTGTCGTTTTGGTCAAAAAAAGAAAATTCTAAAAGTTCCTGTTTTTCTGCTTTAAACTCTAGGTACACATCCAAAATGCATTACTGAGTTGAAAGAAGTGAATTCTGGTGCATGGTTTTGAAACCGCAGTCAGAAAAAAAATAACATCCATATCAACATTTTTATCAGCTCCGGTCCTGTCGTTTTGGTCAAAAAATTAATATTCTAAAAGTTCCTGTTTTTCTGCTTTAAACTCTAGGTACACATCCAAAATGCATTACTGAGTTAAAAGAAGTTGATTCTGGTGCATGGTTTTGAAACCGCAGTCAGAAAAAAAAATACATCAATATCAACATTTTTATCAGCTCCGGACCTGTCGTTTTGGTCAAAAAATGAAAATTCTAAAAGTTCCTGTTTTTCTGCTTTAAACTCTAAGTACACATCCAAAATGCATTACTGAGTTGAAAGAAGTGAATTCTGGTGCATGGTTTTGAAATCGCAGTCAGAAAAAAATAACATCCATATCAACATTTTTATCATCTCCGGTCCTGTCGTTTTGGTCAAAAATTGAAAATTCTAAAAGTTCCTGTTTTTCTGCTTTAAACTCTAGGTACACATCCAAAATGCATTACTGAGTTGAAAGAAGTGAATTCTGGTGCATGGTTTTGAAATCGCAGTCAGAAAAAAAATAACATCCATATCAACATTTTTATCAGCTCCGGTACTGTCGTTTTGGTCAAAAATTGAAAATTCTAAAAGTTCCTGTTTTTCTGCTTTAAACTCTAGGTACACATCCAAAATGCATTACTGAGTTGAAAGAAGTTGATTCTGGTGCATGGTTTTGAAACCGCAGTCAGAAAAAAAATTACATCCATATCAACATTATTATCAGCTCCGGTCCTGTCGTTTTGGTCAACAAATGAAAATTCTAAAAGTTCCTGTTTTTCTGCTTTAAACTCTAGGTACACATCCAAAATGCATTACTGAGTTGAAAGAAGTTGATTCTGGTGCATGGTTTTGAAACCGCAGTCAGAAAAAAATTACATCCATATCAACATTTTTATCAGCTCCGGACCTGTCGTTTTGGTCAAAAATTGAAAATTCTAAAAGTTCCTGTTTTTTTGCTTTAAACTCTAGGTACACATCCAAAATGCATTACTGAGTTGAAAGAAGTGAATTCTGGTGCATGGTTTTGAAATCGCAGTCAGAAAAAAATAACATTCATGTCAACATTTCTATCAGCTCCGGACCTGTCGTTTTGGTCAAAAAATGAAAATTCTAAAAGTTCCTGTTTTTCTGCTTTAAACTCTAGGTACACATCCAAAATGCATTACTGAGTTAAAAGAAGTTGATTCTGGTGCATGGTTTTGAAACCGCAGTCAGAAAAAAAATACATCAATATCAACATTTTTATCAGCTCCGGACCTGTCGTTTTGGTCAAAAAATGAAAATTCTAAAAGTTCCTGTTTTTCTGCTTTAAACTCTAGGTACACATCCAAAATGCATTACTGAGTTGAAAGAAGTGAATTCTGGTGCATGGTTTTGAAATCGCAGTCAGAAAAAAAATAACATCCATATCAACATTTTTATCAGCTCCGGTCCTGTCGTTTTGGTCAAAAATTGAAAATTCTAAAAGTTCCTGTTTTTCTGCTTTAAACTCTAGGTACACATCCAAAATGCATTACTGAGTTGAAAGAAGTGAATTCTGGTGCATGGTTTTGAAATCGCAGTCAGAAAAAAAATAACATCCATATCAACATTTTTATCAGCTCCGGTCCTGTCGTTTTGTTCAAAAAATGAATATTCTAAAAGTTCCTGTTTTTCTGCTTTAAACTCTAGGTACACATCCAAAATGCATTACTGAGTTAAAAAAAGTTGATTCTGGTGCATGGTTTTGAAACCGCAGTCAGAAAAAAACATACATCAATATCAACATTTTTATCAGCTCCGGACCTGTCGTTTTGGTCAAAAAAAGAAAATTCTAAAAGTTCCTGTTTTTCTGCTTTAAACTCTAGGTACACATCCAAAATGCATTACTGAGTTGAAAGAAGTGAATTCTGGTGCATGGTTTTGAAACCGCAGTCAGAAAAAAAATAACATCCATATCAACATTTTTATCAGCTCCGGTCCTGTCGTTTTGGTCAAAAAATTAATATTCTAAAAGTTCCTGTTTTTCTGCTTTAAACTCTAGGTACACATCCAAAATGCATTACTGAGTTAAAAGAAGTTGATTCTGGTGCATGGTTTTGAAACCGCAGTCAGAAAAAAAAATACATCAATATCAACATTTTTATCAGCTCCGGACCTGTCGTTTTGGTCAAAAAATGAAAATTCTAAAAGTTCCTGTTTTTCTGCTTTAAACTCTAAGTACACATCCAAAATGCATTACTGAGTTGAAAGAAGTGAATTCTGGTGCATGGTTTTGAAATCGCAGTCAGAAAAAAATAACATCCATATCAACATTTTTATCATCTCCGGTCCTGTCGTTTTGGTCAAAAATTGAAAATTCTAAAAGTTCCTGTTTTTCTGCTTTAAACTCTAGGTACACATCCAAAATGCATTACTGAGTTGAAAGAAGTGAATTCTGGTGCATGGTTTTGAAATCGCAGTCAGAAAAAAAATAACATCCATATCAACATTTTTATCAGCTCCGGTACTGTCGTTTTGGTCAAAAATTGAAAATTCTAAAAGTTCCTGTTTTTCTGCTTTAAACTCTAGGTACACATCCAAAATGCATTACTGAGTTGAAAGAAGTTGATTCTGGTGCATGGTTTTGAAACCGCAGTCAGAAAAAAAATTACATCCATATCAACATTTTTATCAGCTCCGGTCCTGTCGTTTTGGTCAACAAATGAAAATTCTAAAAGTTCCTGTTTTTCTGCTTTAAACTCTAGGTACACATCCAAAATGCATTACTGAGTTGAAAGAAGTTGATTCTGGTGCATGGTTTTGAAACCGCAGTCAGAAAAAAATTACATCCATATCAACATTTTTATCAGCTCCGGACCTGTCGTTTTGGTCAAAAATTGAAAATTCTAAAAGTTCCTGTTTTTTTGCTTTAAACTCTAGGTACACATCCAAAATGCATTACTGAGTTGAAAGAAGTGAATTCTGGTGCATGGTTTTGAAATCGCAGTCAGAAAAAAATAACATTCATATCAACATTTCTATCAGCTCCGGACCTGTCGTTTTGGTCAAAAAATGAAAATTCTAAAAGTTCCTGTTTTTCTGCTTTAAACTCTAGGTACACATCCAAAATGCATTACTGAGTTAAAAGAAGTTGATTCTGGTGCATGGTTTTGAAACCGCAGTCAGAAAAAAAATACATCAATATCAACATTTTTATCAGCTCCGGACCTGTCGTTTTGGTCAAAAAATGAAAATTCTAAAAGTTCCTGTTTTTCTGCTTTAAACTCTAGGTACACATCCAAAATGCATTACTGAGTTGAAAGAAGTGAATTCTGGTGCATGGTTTTGAAATCGCAGTCAGAAAAAAAATAACATCCATATCAACATTTTTATCAGCTCCGGTCCTGTCGTTTTGGTCAAAAATTGAAAATTCTAAAAGTTCCTGTTTTTCTGCTTTAAACTCTAGGTACACATCCAAAATGCATTACTGAGTTGAAAGAAGTGAATTCTGGTGCATGGTTTTGAAATCGCAGTCAGAAAAAAAATAACATCCATATCAACATTTTTATCAGCTCCGGTACTGTCGTTTTGGTCAAAAATTTAAAATTCTAAAAGTTCCTGTTTTTCTGCTTTAAACTCTAGGTACACATCCAAAATGCATTACTGAGTTGAAAGAAGTGAATTCTGGTGCATGGTTTTGAAATCGCAGTCAGAAAAAAAATAACATCCATATCAACATTTTTATCAGCTCCGGTCCTGTCGTTTTGGTCAAAAAATGAAAATTCTAAAAGTTCCTGTTTTTCTGCTTTAAACTCTAGGTACACATCCAAAATGCATTACTGAGTTGAAAGAAGTTGATTCTGGTGCATGGTTTTGAAATCGCAGTCAGAAAAAAAATAACATCCATATCAACATTTTTATCAGCTCCGGACCTGTTGTTTTGGTCAAAAATTGAAAATTCTAAAAGTTCCTGTTTTTCTGCTTTAAACTCTAGGTACACATCCAAAATGCATTACTGAGTTGAAAGAAGTGAATTCTGGTGCATGGTTTTGAAATCGCAGTCAGAAAAAAAATAACATCCATATCAACATTTTTATCAGCTCCGGTACTGTCGTTTTGGTCAAAAAATGAATATTCTAAAAGTTCCTGTTTTTCTGCTTTAAACTCTAGGTACACATCCAAAATGCATTACTGAGTTAAAAGAAGTTGATTCTGGTGCATGGTTTTGAAACCGCAGTCAGAAAAAAAATACATCAATATCAACATTTTTATCAGCTCCGGACCTGTCGTTTTGGTCAAAAAATGAAAATTCTAAAAGTTCCTGTTTTCCTGCTTTAAACTCTAGGTACACATCCAAAATGCATTACTGAGTTGAAAGAAGTGAATTCTGGTGCATGGTTTTGAAATCGCAGTCAGAAAAAAAATAACATCCATATCAACATTTTTATCAGCTCCAGGCCTGTCGTTTTGGTCAAAAATTGAAAATTCTAAAAGTTCCTGTTTTTCTGCTTTAAACTCTAGGTACACATCCAAAATGCATTACTGAGTTGAAAGAAGTGAATTCTGGTGCATGGTTTTGAAATCGCAGTCAGAAAAAAATAACATCCATATCAACATTTTTATCAGCTCCGGTCCTGTCGTTTTGTTCAAAAAATGAATATTCTAAAAGTTCCTGTTTTTCTGCTTTAAACTCTAGGTACACATCCAAAATGCATTACTGAGTTAAAAGAAGTTGATTCTGGTGCATGGTTTTGAAACCGCAGTCAGAAAAAAACATACATCAATATCAACATTTTTATCAGCTCCGGACCTGTCGTTTTGGTCAAAAAAAGAAAATTCTAAAAGTTCCTGTTTTTCTGCTTTAAACTCTAGGTACACATCCAAAATGCATTACTGAGTTAAAAGAAGTTGATTCTGGTGCATGGTTTTGAAACCGCAGTCAGAAAAAAACATACATCAATATCAACATTTTTATCAGCTCCGGACCTGTCGTTTTGGTCAAAAAAAGAAAATTCTAAAAGTTCCTGTTTTTCTGCTTTAAACTCTAGGTACACATCCAAAATGCATTACTGAGTTGAAAGAAGTGAATTCTGGTGCATGGTTTTGAAACCGCAGTCAGAAAAAAAATAACATCCATATCAACATTTTTATCAGCTCCGGTCCTGTCGTTTTGGTCAAAAAATTAATATTCTAAAAGTTCCTGTTTTTCTGCTTTAAACTCTAGGTACACATCCAAAATGCATTACTGAGTTAAAAGAAGTTGATTCTGGTGCATGGTTTTGAAACCGCAGTCAGAAAAAAAAATACATCAATATCAACATTTTTATCAGCTCCGGACCTGTCGTTTTGGTCAAAAAATGAAAATTCTAAAAGTTCCTGTTTTTCTGCTTTAAACTCTAAGTACACATCCAAAATGCATTACTGAGTTGAAAGAAGTGAATTCTGGTGCATGGTTTTGAAATCGCAGTCAGAAAAAAATAACATCCATATCAACATTTTTATCAGCTCCGGTACTGTCGTTTTGGTCAAAAATTGAAAATTCTAAAAGTTCCTGTTTTTCTGCTTTAAACTCTAGGTACACATCCAAAATGCATTACTGAGTTGAAAGAAGTTGATTCTGGTGCATGGTTTTGAAACCGCAGTCAGAAAAAAAATTACATCCATATCAACATTATTATCAGCTCCGGTCCTGTCGTTTTGGTCAACAAATGAAAATTCTAAAAGTTCCTGTTTTTCTGCTTTAAACTCTAGGTACACATCCAAAATGCATTACTGAGTTGAAAGAAGTTGATTCTGGTGCATGGTTTTGAAACCGCAGTCAGAAAAAAATTACATCCATATCAACATTTTTATCAGCTCCGGACCTGTCGTTTTGGTCAAAAATTGAAAATTCTAAAAGTTCCTGTTTTTTTGCTTTAAACTCTAGGTACACATCCAAAATGCATTACTGAGTTGAAAGAAGTGAATTCTGGTGCATGGTTTTGAAATCGCAGTCAGAAAAAAATAACATTCATGTCAACATTTCTATCAGCTCCGGACCTGTCGTTTTGGTCAAAAAATGAAAATTCTAAAAGTTCCTGTTTTTCTGCTTTAAACTCTAGGTACACATCCAAAATGCATTACTGAGTTAAAAGAAGTTGATTCTGGTGCATGGTTTTGAAACCGCAGTCAGAAAAAAACATACATCAATATCAACATTTTTATCAGCTCCGGACCTGTCGTTTTGGTCAAAAAAAGAAAATTCTAAAAGTTCCTGTTTTTCTGCTTTAAACTCTAGATACACAACCAAAATGCATTACTGAGTTGAAAGAAGTGAATTCTGGTGCATGGTTTTGAAACCGCAGTCAGAAAAAAAATAACATCCATATCAACATTTTTATCAGCTCCGGTCCTGTCGTTTTGGTCAAAAAATTAATATTCTAAAAGTTCCTGTTTTTCTGCTTTAAACTCTAGGTACACATCCAAAATGCATTACTGAGTTAAAAGAAGTTGATTCTGGTGCATGGTTTTGAAACCGCAGTCAGAAAAAAAAATACATCAATATCAACATTTTTATCAGCTCCGGACCTGTCGTTTTGGTCAAAAAAAGAAAATTCTAAAAGTTCCTGTTTTTCTGCTTTAAACTCTAGGTACACATCCAAAATGCATTACTGAGTTGAAAGAAGTTGATTCTGGTGCATGGTTTTGAAACCGCAGTCAGAAAAAAACATACATCAATATCAACATTTTTATCAGCTCCGGACCTGTCGTTTTGGTCAAAAAAAGAAAATTCTAAAAGTTCCTGTTTTTCTGCTTTAAACTCTAGGTACACATCCAAAATGCATTACTGAGTTGAAAGAAGTGAATTCTGGTGCATGGTTTTGAAATCGCAGTCAGAAAAAAATAACATCCATATCAACATTTTTATCAGCTCCGGTCCTGTCGTTTTGGTCAAAAATTGAAAATTCTAAAAGTTCCTGTTTTTCTGCTTTAAACTCTAGGTACACATCCAAAATGCATTACTGAGTTGAAAGAAGTGAATTCTGGTGCATGGTTTTGAAATCGCAGTCAGAAAAAAAATAACATCCATATCAACATTTTTATCAGCTCCGGTACTGTCGTTTTGGTCAAAAATTGAAAATTCTAAAAGTTCCTGTTTTTCTGCTTTAAACTCTAGGTACACATCCAAAATGCATTACTGAGTTGAAAGAAGTTGATTCTGGTGCATGGTTTTGAAACCGCAGTCAGAAAAAAAATTACATCCATATCAACATTATTATCAGCTCCGGTCCTGTCGTTTTGGTCAACAAATGAAAATTCTAAAAGTTCCTGTTTTTCTGCTTTAAACTCTAGGTACACATCCAAAATGCATTACTGAGTTGAAAGAAGTTGATTCTGGTGCATGGTTTTGAAACCGCAGTCAGAAAAAAATTACATCCATATCAACATTTTTATCAGCTCCGGACCTGTCGTTTTGGTCAAAAATTGAAAATTCTAAAAGTTCCTGTTTTTTTGCTTTAAACTCTAGGTACACATCCAAAATGCATTACTGAGTTGAAAGAAGTGAATTCTGGTGCATGGTTTTGAAATCGCAGTCAGAAAAAAATAACATTCATGTCAACATTTCTATCAGCTCCGGACCTGTCGTTTTGGTCAAAAAATGAAAATTCTAAAAGTTCCTGTTTTTCTGCTTTAAACTCTAGGTACACATCCAAAATGCATTACTGAGTTAAAAGAAGTTGATTCTGGTGCATGGTTTTGAAACCGCAGTCAGAAAAAAAATACATCAATATCAACATTTTTATCAGCTCCGGACCTGTCGTTTTGGTCAAAAAATGAAAATTCTAAAACTTCCTGTTTTTCTGCTTTAAACTCTAGGTACACATCCAAAATGCATTACTGAGTTGAAAGAAGTGAATTCTGGTGCATGGTTTTGAAATCGCAGTCAGAAAAAAAATAACATCCATATCAACATTTTTATCAGCTCCGGTCCTGTCGTTTTGGTCAAAAATTGAAAATTCTAAAAGTTCCTGTTTTTCTGCTTTAAACTCTAGGTACACATCCAAAATGCATTACTGAGTTGAAAGAATTGAATTCTGGTGCATGGTTTTGAAATCGCAGTCAGAAAAAAAATAACATCCATATCAACATTTTTATCAGCTCCGGTACTGTCGTTTTGGTCAAAAATTGAAAATTCTAAAAGTTCCTGTTTTTCTGCTTTAAACTCTAGGTACACATCCAAAATGCATTACTGAGTTGAAAGAAGTGAATTCTGGTGCATGGTTTTGAAATCGCAGTCAGAAAAAAAATAACATCCATATCAACATTTTTATCAGCTCCGGTCCTGTCGTTTTGGTCAAAAAATGAAAATTCTAAAAGTTCCTGTTTTTCTGCTTTAAACTCTAGGTACACATCCAAAATGCATTACTGAGTTGAAAGAAGTTGATTCTGGTGCATGGTTTTGAAATCGCAGTCAGAAAAAAAATAACATCCATATCAACATTTTTATCAGCTCCGGACCTGTTGTTTTGGTCAAAAATTGAAAATTCTAAAAGTTCCTGTTTTTCTGCTTTAAACTCTAGGTACACATCCAAAATGCATTACTGAGTTGAAAGAAGTGAATTCTGGTGCATGGTTTTGAAATCGCAGTCAGAAAAAAAATAACATCCATATCAACATTTTTATCAGCTCCGGTCCTGTCGTTTTGGTCAAAAAAATGAATATTCTAAAAGTTCCTGTTTTTCTGCTTTAAACTCTAGGTACACATCCAAAATGCATTACTGAGTTAAAAGAAGTTGATTCTGGTGCATGGTTTTGAAACCGCAGTCAGAAAAAAAATACATCAATATCTACATTTTTATCAGCTCCGGACCTGTCGTTTTGGTCAAAAAATGAAAATTCTAAAAGTTCCTGTTTTCCTGCTTTAAACTCTAGGTACACATCCAAAATGCATTACTGAGTTGAAAGAAGTGAATTCTGGTGCATGGTTTTGAAATCGCAGTCAGAAAAAAAATAACATCCATATCAACATTTTTATCAGCTCCAGGCCTGTCGTTTTGGTCAAAAATTGAAAATTCTAAAAGTTCCTGTTTTTCTGCTTTAAACTCTAGGTACACATCCAAAATGCATTACTGAGTTGAAAGAAGTGAATTCTGGTGCATGGTTTTGAAATCGCAGTCAGAAAAAAATAACATCCATATCAACATTTTTATCAGCTCCGGTCCTGTCGTTTTGTTCAAAAAATGAATATTCTAAAAGTTCCTGTTTTTCTGCTTTAAACTCTAGGTACACATCCAAAATGCATTACTGAGTTAAAAGAAGTTGATTCTGGTGCATGGTTTTGAAACCGCAGTCAGAAAAAAACATACATCAATATCAACATTTTTATCAGCTTCGGACCTGTCGTTTTGGTCAAAAAAAGAAAATTCTAAAAGTTCCTGTTTTTCTGCTTTAAACTCTAGGTACACATCCAAAATGCATTACTGAGTTAAAAGAAGTTGATTCTGGTGCATGGTTTTGAAACCGCAGTCAGAAAAAAACATACATCAATATCAACATTTTTATCAGCTCCGGACCTGTCGTTTTGGTCAAAAAAAGAAAATTCTAAAAGTTCCTGTTTTTCTGCTTTAAACTCTAGGTACACATCCAAAATGCATTACTGAGTTGAAAGAAGTGAATTCTGGTGCATGGTTTTGAAACCGCAGTCAGAAAAAAAATAACATCCATATCAACATTTTTATCAGCTCCGGTCCTGTCGTTTTGGTCAAAAAATTAATATTCTAAAAGTTCCTGTTTTTCTGCTTTAAACTCTAGGTACACATCCAAAATGCATTACTGAGTTAAAAGAAGTTGATTCTGGTGCATGGTTTTGAAACCGCAGTCAGAAAAAAAAATACATCAATATCAACATTTTTATCAGCTCCGGACCTGTCGTTTTGGTCAAAAAATGAAAATTCTAAAAGTTCCTGTTTTTCTGCTTTAAACTCTAAGTACACATCCAAAATGCATTACTGAGTTGAAAGAAGTGAATTCTGGTGCATGGTTTTGAAATCGCAGTCAGAAAAAAAATAACATCCATATCAACATTTTTATCAGCTCCGGTACTGTTGTTTTGGTCAAAAATTGAAAATTCTAAAAGTTCCTGTTTTTCTGCTTTAAACTCTAGGTACACATCCAAAATGCATTACTGAGTTGAAAGAAGTTGATTCTGGTGCATGGTTTTGAAACCGCAGTCAGAAAAAAAATTACATCCATATCAACATTTTTATCAGCTCCGGTCCTGTCGTTTTGGTCAACAAATGAAAATTCTAAAAGTTCCTGTTTTTCTGCTTTAAACTCTAGGTACACATCCAAAATGCATTACTGAGTTGAAAGAAGTTGATTCTGGTGCATGGTTTTGAAACCGCAGTCAGAAAAAAATTACATCCATATCAACATTTTTATCAGCTCCGGACCTGTCGTTTTGGTCAAAAATTGAAAATTCTAAAAGTTCCTGTTTTTTTGCTTTAAACTCTAGGTACACATCCAAAATGCATTACTGAGTTGAAAGAAGTGAATTCTGGTGCATGGTTTTGAAATCGCAGTCAGAAAAAAATAACATTCATATCAACATTTCTATCAGCTCCGGACCTGTCGTTTTGGTCAAAAAATGAAAATTCTAAAAGTTCCTGTTTTTCTGCTTTAAACTCTAGGTACACATCCAAAATGCATTACTGAGTTAAAAGAAGTTGATTCTGGTGCATGGTTTTGAAACCGCAGTCAGAAAAAAAATACATCAATATCAACATTTTTATCAGCTCCGGACCAGTCGTTTTGGTCAAAAAATGAAAATTCTAAAAGTTCCTGTTTTTCTGCTTTAAACTCTAGGTACACATCCAAAATGCATTACTGAGTTGAAAGAAGTGAATTCTGGTGCATGGTTTTGAAATCGCAGTCAGAAAAAAAATAACATCCATATCAACATTTTTATCAGCTCCGGTCCTGTCGTTTTGGTCAAAAATTGAAAATTCTAAAAGTTCCTGTTTTTCTGCTTTAAACTCTAGGTACACATCCAAAATGCATTACTGAGTTGAAAGAAGTGAATTCTGGTGCATGGTTTTGAAATCGCAGTCAGAAAAAAAATAACATCCATATCAACATTTTTATCAGCTCCGGTACTGTCGTTTTGGTCAAAAATTTAAAATTCTAAAAGTTCCTGTTTTTCTGCTTTAAACTCTAGGTACACATCCAAAATGCATTACTGAGTTGAAAGAAGTGAATTCTGGTGCATGGTTTTGAAATCGCAGTCAGAAAAAAAATAACATCCATATCAACATTTTTATCAGCTCCGGTCCTGTCGTTTTGGTCAAAAAATGAAAATTCTAAAAGTTCCTGTTTTTCTGCTTTAAACTCTAGGTACACATCCAAAATGCATTACTGAGTTGAAAGAAGTTGATTCTGGTGCATGGTTTTGAAATCGCAGTCAGAAAAAAAATAACATCCATATCAACATTTTTATCAGCTCCGGACCTGTTGTTTTGGTCAAAAATTGAAAATTCTAAAAGTTCCTGTTTTTCTGCTTTAAACTCTAGGTACACATCCAAAATGCATTACTGAGTTGAAAGAAGTGAATTCTGGTGCATGGTTTTGAAATCGCAGTCAGAAAAAAAATAACATCCATATCAACATTTTTATCAGCTCCGGTCCTGTCGTTTTGGTCAAAAAATGAATATTCTAAAAGTTCCTGTTTTTCTGCTTTAAACTCTAGGTACACATCCAAAATGCATTACTGAGTTAAAAGAAGTTGATTCTGGTGCATGGTTTTGAAACCGCAGTCAGAAAAAAAATACATCAATATCAACATTTTTATCAGCTCCGGACCTGTCGTTTTGGTCAAAAAATGAAAATTCTAAAAGTTCCTGTTTTCCTGCTTTAAACTCTAGGTACACATCCAAAATGCATTACTGAGTTGAAAGAAGTGAATTTTGGTGCATGGTTTTGAAATCGCAGTCAGAAAAAAAATAACATCCATATCAACATTTTTATCAGCTCCAGGCCTGTCGTTTTGGTCAAAAATTGAAAATTCTAAAAGTTCCTGTTTTTCTGCTTTAAACTCTAGGTACACATCCAAAATGCATTACTGAGTTGAAAGAAGTGAATTCTGGTGCATGGTTTTGAAATCGCAGTCAGAAAAAAAATAACATCCATATCAACATTTTTATCAGCTCCGGTCCTGTCGTTTTGTTCAAAAAATGAATATTCTAAAAGTTCCTGTTTTTCTGCTTTAAACTCTAGGTACACATCCAAAATGCAATACTGAGTTAAAAGAAGTTGATTCTGGTGCATGGTTTTGAAACCGCAGTCAGAAAAAAACATACATCAATATCAACATTTTTATCAGCTCCGGACCTGTCGTTTTGGTCAAAAAAAGAAAATTCTAAAAGTTCCTGTTTTTCTGCTTTAAACTCTAGGTACACATCCAAAATGCATTACTGAGTTAAAAGAAGTTGATTCTGGTGCATGGTTTTGAAACCGCAGTCAGAAAAAAACATACATCAATATCAACATTTTTATCAGCTCCGGACCTGTCGTTTTGGTCAAAAAAAGAAAATTCTAAAAGTTCCTGTTTTTCTGCTTTAAACTCTAGGTACACATCCAAAATGCATTACTGAGTTGAAAGAAGTGAATTCTGGTGCATGGTTTTGAAACCGCAGTCAGAAAAAAAATAACATCCATATCAACATTTTTATCAGCTCCGGTCCTGTCGTTTTGGTCAAAAAATTAATATTCTAAAAGTTCCTGTTTTTCTGCTTTAAACTCTAGGTACACATCCAAAATGCATTACTGAGTTAAAAGAAGTTGATTCTGGTGCATGGTTTTGAAACCGCAGTCAGAAAAAAAAATACATCAATATCAACATTTTTATCAGCTCCGGACCTGTCGTTTTGGTCAAAAAATGAAAATTCTAAAAGTTCCTGTTTTTCTGCTTTAAACTCTAAGTACACATCCAAAATGCATTACTGAGTTGAAAGAAGTGAATTCTGGTGCATGGTTTTGAAATCGCAGTCAGAAAAAAATAACATCCATATCAACATTTTTATCATCTCCGGTCCTGTCGTTTTGGTCAAAAATTGAAAATTCTAAAAGTTCCTGTTTTTCTGCTTTAAACTCTAGGTACACATCCAAAATGCATTACTGAGTTGAAAGAAGTGAATTCTGGTGCATGGTTTTGAAATCGCAGTCAGAAAAAAAATAACATCCATATCAACATTTTTATCAGCTCCGGTACTGTCGTTTTGGTCAAAAATTGAAAATTCTAAAAGTTCCTGTTTTTCTGCTTTAAACTCTAGGTACACATCCAAAATGCATTACTGAGTTGAAAGAAGTTGATTCTGGTGCATGGTTTTGAAACCGCAGTCAGAAAAAAAATTACATCCATATCAACATTATTATCAGCTCCGGTCCTGTCGTTTTGGTCAACAAATGAAAATTCTAAAAGTTCCTGTTTTTCTGCTTTAAACTCTAGGTACACATCCAAAATGCATTACTGAGTTGAAAGAAGTTGATTCTGGTGCATGGTTTTGAAACCGCAGTCAGAAAAAAATTACATCCATATCAACATTTTTATCAGCTCCGGACCTGTCGTTTTGGTCAAAAATTGAAAATTCTAAAAGTTCCTGTTTTTTTGCTTTAAACTCTAGGTACACATCCAAAATGCATTACTGAGTTGAAAGAAGTGAATTCTGGTGCATGGTTTTGAAATCGCAGTCAGAAAAAAATAACATTCATGTCAACATTTCTATCAGCTCCGGACCTGTCGTTTTGGTCAAAAAATGAAAATTCTAAAAGTTCCTGTTTTTCTGCTTTAAACTCTAGGTACACATCCAAAATGCATTACTGAGTTAAAAGAAGTTGATTCTGGTGCATGGTTTTGAAACCGCAGTCAGAAAAAAAATACATCAATATCAACATTTTTATCAGCTCCGGACCTGTCGTTTTGGTCAAAAAATGAAAATTCTAAAAGTTCCTGTTTTTCTGCTTTAAACTCTAGGTACACATCCAAAATGCATTACTGAGTTGAAAGAAGTGAATTCTGGTGCATGGTTTTGAAATCGCAGTCAGAAAAAAAATAACATCCATATCAACATTTTTATCAGCTCCGGTCCTGTCGTTTTGGTCAAAAATTGAAAATTCTAAAAGTTCCTGTTTTTCTGCTTTAAACTCTAGGTACACATCCAAAATGCATTACTGAGTTGAAAGAAGTGAATTCTGGTGCATGGTTTTGAAATCGCAGTCAGAAAAAAAATAACATCCATATCAACATTTTTATCAGCTCCGGTACTGTCGTTTTGGTCAAAAATTTAAAATTCTAAAAGTTCCTGTTTTTCTGCTTTAAACTCTAGGTACACATCCAAAATGCATTACTGAGTTGAAAGAAGTGAATTCTGGTGCATGGTTTTGAAATCGCAGTCAGAAAAAAAATAACATCCATATCAACATTTTTATCAGCTCCGGTCCTGTTGTTTTGGTCAAAAATTGAAAATTCTAAAAGTTCCTGTTTTTCTGCTTTAAACTCTAGGTACACATCCAAAATGCATTACTGAGTTGAAAGAAGTTGATTCTGGTGCATGGTTTTGAAATCGCAGTCAGAAAAAAAATAACATCCATATCAACATTTTTATCAGCTCCGGACCTGTTGTTTTGGTCAAAAATTGAAAATTCTAAAAGTTCCTGTTTTTCTGCTTTAAACTCTAGGTACACATCCAAAATGCATTACTGAGTTGAAAGAAGTGAATTCTGGTGCATGGTTTTGAAATCGCAGTCAGAAAAAAAATAACATCCATATCAACATTTTTATCAGCTCCGGTCCTGTCGTTTTGGTCAAAAAATGAATATTCTAAAAGTTCCTGTTTTTCTGCTTTAAACTCTAGGTACACATCCAAAATGCATTACTGAGTTAAAAGAAGTTGATTCTGGTGCATGGTTTTGAAACCGCAGTCAGAAAAAAAATACATCAATATCAACATTTTTATCAGCTCCGGACCTGTCGTTTTGGTCAAAAAATGAAAATTCTAAAAGTTCCTGTTTTCCTGCTTTAAACTCTAGGTACACATCCAAAATGCATTACTGAGTTGAAAGAAGTGAATTCTGGTGCATGGTTTTGAAATCGCAGTCAGAAAAAAAATAACATCCATATCAACATTTTTATCAGCTCCAGGCCTGTCGTTTTGGTCAAAAATTGAAAATTCTAAAAGTTCCTGTTTTTCTGCTTTAAACTCTAGGTACACATCCAAAATGCATTACTGAGTTGAAAGAAGTGAATTCTGGTGCATGGTTTTGAAATCGCAGTCAGAAAAAAAATAACATCCATATCAACATTTTTATCAGCTCCGGTCCTGTCGTTTTGTTCAAAAAATGAATATTCTAAAAGTTCCTGTTTTTCTGCTTTAAACTCTAGGTACACATCCAAAATGCATTACTGAGTTAAAAGAAGTTGATTCTGGTGCATGGTTTTGAAACCGCAGTCAGAAAAAAACATACATCAATATCAACATTTTTATCAGCTTCGGACCTGTCGTTTTGGTCAAAAAAAGAAAATTCTAAAAGTTCCTGTTTTTCTGCTTTAAACTCTAGGTACACATCCAAAATGCATTACTGAGTTAAAAGAAGTTGATTCTGGTGCATGGTTTTGAAACCGCAGTCAGAAAAAAACATACATCAATATCAACATTTTTATCAGCTCCGGACCTGTCATTTTGGTCAAAAAAAGAAAATTCTAAAAGTTCCTGTTTTTCTGCTTTAAACTCTAGGTACACATCCAAAATGCATTACTGAGTTGAAAGAAGTGAATTCTGGTGCATGGTTTTGAAACCGCAGTCAGAAAAAAAATAACATCCATATCAACATTTTTATCAGCTCCGGTCCTGTCGTTTTGGTCAAAAAATTAATATTCTAAAAGTTCCTGTTTTTCTGCTTTAAACTCTAGGTACACATCCAAAATGCATTACTGAGTTGAAAGAAGTTGATTCTGGTGCATGGTTTATGAAACCGCAGTCAGAAAAAAAATTACATCAATATCAACATTTTTATCAGCTCCGGTCCTGTCGTTTTGGTCAACAAATGAAAATTCTAAAAGTTCCTGTTTTTCTGCTTTAAACTCTAGGTACACATCCAAAATGCATTACTGAGTTAAAAGAAGTTGATTCTGGTGCATGGTTTTGAAACCGCAGTCAGAAAAAAATTACATCCATATCAACATTTTTATCAGCTCCGGACCTGTCGTTTTGGTCAAAAATTGAAAATTCTAAAAGTTCCTGTTTTTTTGCTTTAAACTCTAGGTACACATCCAAAATGCATTACTGAGTTGAAAGAAGTGAATTCTGGTGCATGGTTTTGAAATCGCAGTCAGAAAAAAATAACATTCATATCAACATTTCTATCAGCTCCGGACCTGTCGTTTTGGTCAAAAAATGAAAATTCTAAAAGTTCCTGTTTTTCTGCTTTAAACTCTAGGTACACATCCAAAATGCATTACTGAGTTAAAAGAAGTTGATTCTGGTGCATGGTTTTGAAACCGCAGTCAGAAAAAAAATACATCAATATCAACATTTTTATCAGCTCCGGACCTGTCGTTTTGGTCAAAAAATGAAAATTCTAAAAGTTCCTGTTTTTCTGCTTTAAACTCTAGGTACACATCCAAAATGCATTACTGAGTTGAAAGAAGTGAATTCTGGTGCATGGTTTTGAAATCGCAGTCAGAAAAAAAATAACATCCATATCAACATTTTTATCAGCTCCGGTCCTGTCGTTTTGGTCAAAAATTGAAAATTCTAAAAGTTCCTGTTTTTCTGCTTTAAACTCTAGGTACACATCCAAAATGCATTACTGAGTTGAAAGAAGTGAATTCTGGTGCATGGTTTTGAAATCGCAGTCAGAAAAAAAATAACATCCATATCAACATTTTTATCAGCTCCGGTACTGTCGTTTTGGTCAAAAATTTAAAATTCTAAAAGTTCCTGTTTTTCTGCTTTAAACTCTAGGTACACATCCAAAATGCATTACTGAGTTGAAAGAAGTGAATTCTGGTGCATGGTTTTGAAATCGCAGTCAGAAAAAAAATAACATCCATATCAACATTTTTATCAGCTCCGGTCCTGTCGTTTTGGTCAAAAAATGAAAATTCTAAAAGTTCCTGTTTTTCTGCTTTAAACTCTAGGTACACATCCAAAATGCATTACTGAGTTGAAAGAAGTTGATTCTGGTGCATGGTTTTGAAATCGCAGTCAGAAAAAAAATAACATCCATATCAACATTTTTATCAGCTCCGGACCTGTTGTTTTGGTCAAAAATTGAAAATTCTAAAAGTTCCTGTTTTTCTGCTTTAAACTCTAGGTACACATCCAAAATGCATTACTGAGTTGAAAGAAGTGAATTCTGGTGCATGGTTTTGAAATCGCAGTCAGAAAAAAAATAACATCCATATCAACATTTTTATCAGCTCCGGTCCTGTCGTTTTGGTCAAAAAATGAATATTCTAAAAGTTCCTGTTTTTCTGCTTTAAACTCTAGGTACACATCCAAAATGCATTACTGAGTTAAAAGAAGTTGATTCTGGTGCATGGTTTTGAAACCGCAGTCAGAAAAAAAATACATCAATATCAACATTTTTATCAGCTCCGGACCTGTCGTTTTGGTCAAAAAATGAAAATTCTAAAAGTTCCTGTTTTCCTGCTTTAAACTCTAGGTACACATCCAAAATGCATTACTGAGTTGAAAGAAGTGAATTCTGGTGCATGGTTTTGAAATCGCAGTCAGAAAAAAAATAACATCCATATCAACATTTTTATCAGCTCCAGGCCTGTCGTTTTGGTCAAAAATTGAAAATTCTAAAAGTTCCTGTTTTTCTGCTTTAAACTCTAGGTACACATCCAAAATGCATTACTGAGTTGAAAGAAGTGAATTCTGGTGCATGGTTTTGAAATCGCAGTCAGAAAAAAAATAACATCCATATCAACATTTTTATCAGCTCCGGTCCTGTCGTTTTGTTCAAAAAATGAATATTCTAAAAGTTCCTGTTTTTCTGCTTTAAACTCTAGGTACACATCCAAAATGCATTACTGAGTTAAAAGAAGTTGATTCTGGTGCATGGTTTTGAAACCGCAGTCAGAAAAAAACATACATCAATATCAACATTTTTATCAGCTCCGGACCTGTCGTTTTGGTCAAAAAAAGAAAATTCTAAAAGTTCCTGTTTTTCTGCTTTAAACTCTAGGTACACATCCAAAATGCATTACTGAGTTAAAAGAAGTTGATTCTGGTGCATGGTTTTGAAACCGCAGTCAGAAAAAAACATACATCAATATCAACATTTTTATCAGCTCCGGACCTGTCGTTTTGGTCAAAAAAAGAAAATTCTAAAAGTTCCTGTTTTTCTGCTTTAAACTCTAGGTACACATCCAAAATGCATTACTGAGTTGAAAGAAGTGAATTCTGGTGCATGGTTTTGAAACCGCAGTCAGAAAAAAAATAACATCCATATCAACATTTTTATCAGCTCCGGTCCTGTCGTTTTGGTCAAAAAATTAATATTCTAAAAGTTCCTGTTTTTCTGCTTTAAACTCTAGGTACACATCCAAAATGCATTACTGAGTTAAAAGAAGTTGATTCTGGTGCATGGTTTTGAAACCGCAGTCAGAAAAAAAAATACATCAATATCAACATTTTTATCAGCTCCGGACCTGTCGTTTTGGTCAAAAAATGAAAATTCTAAAAGTTCCTGTTTTTCTGCTTTAAACTCTAAGTACACATCCAAAATGCATTACTGAGTTGAAAGAAGTGAATTCTGGTGCATGGTTTTGAAATCGCAGTCAGAAAAAAAATAACATCCATATCAACATTTTTATCAGCTCCGGTCCTGTCGTTTTGGTCAAAAAATGAAAATTCTAAAAGTTCCTGTTTTTCTGCTTTAAACTCTAGGTACACATCCAAAATGCATTACTGAGTTGAAAGAAGTTGATTCTGGTGCATGGTTTTGAAATCGCAGTCAGAAAAAAAATAACATCCATATCAACATTTTTATCAGCTCCGGACCTGTTGTTTTGGTCAAAAATTGAAAATTCTAAAAGTTCCTGTTTTTCTGCTTTAAACTCTAGGTACACATCCAAAATGCATTACTGAGTTGAAAGAAGTGAATTCTGGTGCATGGTTTTGAAATCGCAGTCAGAAAAAAAATAACATCCATATCAACATTTTTATCAGCTCCGGTCCTGTCGTTTTGGTCAAAAAATGAATATTCTAAAAGTTCCTGTTTTTCTGCTTTAAACTCTAGGTACACATCCAAAATGCATTACTGAGTTAAAAGAAGTTGATTCTGGTGCATGGTTTTGAAACCGCAGTCAGAAAAAAAAATACATCAATATCAACATTTTTATCAGCTCCGGACCTGTCGTTTTGGTCAAAAAATGAAAATTCTAAAAGTTCCTGTTTTCCTGCTTTAAACTCTAGGTACACATCCAAAATGCATTACTGAGTTGAAAGAAGTGAATTCTGGTGCATGGTTTTGAAATCGCAGTCAGAAAAAAAATAACATCCATATCAACATTTTTATCAGCTCCAGGCCTGTCGTTTTGGTCAAAAATTGAAAATTCTAAAAGTTCCTGTTTTTCTGCTTTAAACTCTAGGTACACATCCAAAATGCATTACTGAGTTGAAAGAAGTGAATTCTGGTGCATGGTTTTGAAATCGCAGTCAGAAAAAAAATAACATCCATATCAACATTTTTATCAGCTCCGGTCCTGTCGTTTTGTTCAAAAAATGAATATTCTAAAAGTTCCTGTTTTTCTGCTTTAAACTCTAGGTACACATCCAAAATGCATTACTGAGTTAAAAGAAGTTGATTCTGGTGCATGGTTTTGAAACCGCAGTCAGAAAAAAACATACATCAATATCAACATTTTTATCAGCTCCGGACCTGTCGTTTTGGTCAAAAAAAGAAAATTCTAAAAGTTCCTGTTTTTCTGCTTTAAACTCTAGGTACACATCCAAAATGCATTACTGAGTTGAAAGAAGTGAATTCTGGTGCATGGTTTTGAAACCGCAGTCAGAAAAAAAATAACATCCATATCAACATTTTTATCAGCTCCGGTCCTGTCGTTTTGGTCAAAAAATTAATATTCTAAAAGTTCCTGTTTTTCTGCTTTAAACTCTAGGTACACATCCAAAATGCATTACTGAGTTAAAAGAAGTTGATTCTGGTGCATGGTTTTGAAACCGCAGTCAGAAAAAAAAATACATCAATATCAACATTTTTATCAGCTCCGGACCTGTCGTTTTGGTCAAAAAATGAAAATTCTAAAAGTTCCTGTTTTTCTGCTTTAAACTCTAAGTACACATCCAAAATGCATTACTGAGTTGAAAGAAGTGAATTCTGGTGCATGGTTTTGAAATCGCAGTCAGAAAAAAATAACATCCATATCAACATTTTTATCATCTCCGGTCCTGTCGTTTTGGTCAAAAATTGAAAATTCTAAAAGTTCCTGTTTTTCTGCTTTAAACTCTAGGTACACATCCAAAATGCATTACTGAGTTGAAAGAAGTGAATTCTGGTGCATGGTTTTGAAATCGCAGTCAGAAAAAAAATAACATCCATATCAACATTTTTATCAGCTCCGGTACTGTCGTTTTGGTCAAAAATTGAAAATTCTAAAAGTTCCTGTTTTTCTGCTTTAAACTCTAGGTACACATCCAAAATGCATTACTGAGTTGAAAGAAGTTGATTCTGGTGCATGGTTTTGAAACCGCAGTCAGAAAAAAAATTACATCCATATCAACATTTTTATCAGCTCCGGTCCTGTCGTTTTGGTCAACAAATGAAAATTCTAAAAGTTCCTGTTTTTCTGCTTTAAACTCTAGGTACACATCCAAAATGCATTACTGAGTTGAAAGAAGTTGATTCTGGTGCATGGTTTTGAAACCGCAGTCAGAAAAAAATTACATCCATATCAACATTTTTATCAGCTCCGGACCTGTCGTTTTGGTCAAAAATTGAAAATTCTAAAAGTTCCTGTTTTTTTGCTTTAAACTCTAGGTACACATCCAAAATGCATTACTGAGTTGAAAGAAGTGAATTCTGGTGCATGGTTTTGAAATCGCAGTCAGAAAAAAATAACATTCATATCAACATTTCTATCAGCTCCGGACCTGTCGTTTTGGTCAAAAAATGAAAATTCTAAAAGTTCCTGTTTTTCTGCTTTAAACTCTAGGTACACATCCAAAATGCATTACTGAGTTAAAAGAAGTTGATTCTGGTGCATGGTTTTGAAACCGCAGTCAGAAAAAAAATACATCAATATCAACATTTTTATCAGCTCCGGACCTGTCGTTTTGGTCAAAAAATGAAAATTCTAAAAGTTCCTGTTTTTCTGCTTTAAACTCTAGGTACACATCCAAAATGCATTACTGAGTTGAAAGAAGTGAATTCTGGTGCATGGTTTTGAAATCGCAGTCAGAAAAAAAATAACATCCATATCAACATTTTTATCAGCTCCGGTCCTGTCGTTTTGGTCAAAAATTGAAAATTCTAAAAGTTCCTGTTTTTCTGCTTTAAACTCTAGGTACACATCCAAAATGCATTACTGAGTTGAAAGAAGTGAATTCTGGTGCATGGTTTTGAAATCGCAGTCAGAAAAAAATAACATCCATATCAACATTTTTATCAGCTCCGGTACTGTCGTTTTGGTCAAAAATTTAAAATTCTAAAAGTTCCTGTTTTTCTGCTTTAAACTCTAGGTACACATCCAAAATGCATTACTGAGTTGAAAGAAGTGAATTCTGGTGCATGGTTTTGAAATCGCAGTCAGAAAAAAAATAACATCCATATCAACATTTTTATCAGCTCCGGTCCTGTCGTTTTGGTCAAAAAATGAAAATTCTAAAAGTTCCTGTTTTTCTGCTTTAAACTCTAGGTACACATCCAAAATGCATTACTGAGTTGAAAGAAGTTGATTCTGGTGCATGGTTTTGAAATCGCAGTCAGAAAAAAAAATACATCAATATCAACATTTTTATCAGCTCCGGACCTGTCGTTTTGGTCAAAAAATGAAAATTCTAAAAGTTCCTGTTTTTCTGCTTTAAACTCTAAGTACACATCCAAAATGCATTACTGAGTTGAAAGAAGTTGATTCTGGTGCATGGTTTTGAAATCGCAGTCAGAAAAAAAAATACATCAATATCAACATTTTTATCAGCTCCGGACCTGTCGTTTTGGTCAAAAAATGAAAATTCTAAAAGTTCCTGTTTTTCTGCTTTAAACTCTAGGTACACATCCAAAATGCATTACTGAGTTGAAAGAAGTGAATTCTGGTGCATGGTTTTGAAATCGCAGTCAGAAAAAAAATAACATCCATATCAACATTTTTATCAGCTCCGGTCCTGTCATTTTGTTCAAAAAATGAATATTCTAAAAGTTCCTGTTTTTCTGCTTTAAACTCTAGGTACACATCCAAAATGCATTACTGAGTTAAAAGAAGTTGATTCTGGTGCATGGTTTTGAAACCGCAGTCAGAAAAAAACATACATCAATATCAACATTTTTATCAGCTCCGGACCTGTCGTTTTGGTCAAAAAAAGAAAATTCTAAAAGTTCCTGTTTTTCTGCTTTAAACTCTAGGTACACATCCAAAATGCATTACTGAGTTGAAAGAAGTGAATTCTGGTGCATGGTTTTGAAACCGCAGTCAGAAAAAAAATAACATCCATATCAACATTTTTATCAGCTCCGGTCCTGTCGTTTTGGTCAAAAAATTAATATTCTAAAAGTTCCTGTTTTTCTGCTTTAAACTCTAGGTACACATCCAAAATGCATTACTGAGTTAAAAGAAGTTGATTCTGGTGCATGGTTTTGAAACCGCAGTCAGAAAAAAAAATACATCAATATCAACATTTTTATCAGCTCCGGACCTGTCGTTTTGGTCAAAAAATGAAAATTCTAAAAGTTCCTGTTTTTCTGCTTTAAACTCTAAGTACACATCCAAAATGCATTACTGAGTTGAAAGAAGTGAATTCTGGTGCATGGTTTTGAAATCGCAGTCAGAAAAAAATAACATCCATATCAACATTTTTATCATCTCCGGTCCTGTCGTTTTGGTCAAAAATTGAAAATTCTAAAAGTTCCTGTTTTTCTGCTTTAAACTCTAGGTACACATCCAAAATGCATTACTGAGTTGAAAGAAGTGAATTCTGGTGCATGGTTTTGAAATCGCAGTCAGAAAAAAAATAACATCCATATCAACATTTTTATCAGCTCCGGTCCTGTCGTTTTGGTCAAAAATTGAAAATTCTAAAAGTTCCTGTTTTTCTGCTTTAAACTCTAGGTACACATCCAAAATGCATTACTGAGTTGAAAGAAGTTGATTCTGGTGCATGGTTTTGAAACCGCAGTCAGAAAAAAAATTACATCCATATCAACATTTTTATCAGCTCCGGTCCTGTCGTTTTGGTCAACAAATGAAAATTCTAAAAGTTCCTGTTTTTCTGCTTTAAACTCTAGGTACACATCCAAAATGCATTACTGAGTTGAAAGAAGTTGATTCTGGTGCATGGTTTTGAAACCGCAGTCAGAAAAAAATTACATCCATATCAACATTTTTATCAGCTCCGGACCTGTCGTTTTGGTCAAAAATTGAAAATTCTAAAAGTTCCTGTTTTTTTGCTTTAAACTCTAGGTACACATCCAAAATGCATTACTGAGTTGAAAGAAGTGAATTCTGGTGCATGGTTTTGAAATCGCAGTCAGAAAAAAATAACATTCATATCAACATTTCTATCAGCTCCGGACCTGTCGTTTTGGTCAAAAAATGAAAATTCTAAAAGTTCCTGTTTTTCTGCTTTAAACTCTAGGTACACATCCAAAATGCATTACTGAGTTAAAAGAAGTTGATTCTGGTGCATGGTTTTGAAACCGCAGTCAGAAAAAAAATACATCAATATCAACATTTTTATCAGCTCCGGACCTGTCGTTTTGGTCAAAAAATGAAAATTCTAAAAGTTCCTGTTTTTCTGCTTTAAACTCTAGGTACACATCCAAAATGCATTACTGAGTTGAAAGAAGTGAATTCTGGTGCATGGTTTTGAAATCGCAGTCAGAAAAAAAATAACATCCATATCAACATTTTTATCAGCTCCGGTCCTGTCGTTTTGGTCAAAAATTGAAAATTCTAAAAGTTCCTGTTTTTCTGCTTTAAACTCTAGGTACACATCCAAAATGCATTACTGAGTTGAAAGAAGTGAATTCTGGTGCATGGTTTTGAAATCGCAGTCAGAAAAAAAATAACATCCATATCAACATTTTTATCAGCTCCGGTACTGTCGTTTTGGTCAAAAATTTAAAATTCTAAAAGTTCCTGTTTTTCTGCTTTAAACTCTAGGTACACATCCAAAATGCATTACTGAGTTGAAAGAAGTGAATTCTGGTGCATGGTTTTGAAATCGCAGTCAGAAAAAAAATAACATCCATATCAACATTTTTATCAGCTCCGGTCCTGTCGTTTTGGTCAAAAAATGAAAATTCTAAAAGTTCCTGTTTTTCTGCTTTAAACTCTAGGTACACATCCAAAATGCATTACTGAGTTGAAAGAAGTTGATTCTGGTGCATGGTTTTGAAATCGCAGTCAGAAAAAAAATAACATCCATATCAACATTTTTATCAGCTCCGGACCTGTTGTTTTGGTCAAAAATTGAAAATTCTAAAAGTTCCTGTTTTTCTGCTTTAAACTCTAGGTACACATCCAAAATGCATTACTGAGTTGAAAGAAGTGAATTCTGGTGCATGGTTTTGAAATCGCAGTCAGAAAAAAAATAACATCCATATCAACATTTTTATCAGCTCCGGTACTGTCGTTTTGGTCAAAAAATGAATATTCTAAAAGTTCCTGTTTTTCTGCTTTAAACTCTAGGTACACATCCAAAATGCATTACTGAGTTAAAAGAAGTTGATTCTGGTGCATGGTTTTGAAACCGCAGTCAGAAAAAAAATACATCAATATCAACATTTTTATCAGCTCCGGACCTGTCGTTTTGGTCAAAAAATGAAAATTCTAAAAGTTCCTGTTTTCCTGCTTTAAACTCTAGGTACACATCCAAAATGCATTACTGAGTTGAAAGAAGTGAATTCTGGTGCATGGTTTTGAAATCGCAGTCAGAAAAAAAATAACATCCATATCAACATTTTTATCAGCTCCAGGCCTGTCGTTTTGGTCAAAAATTGAAAATTCTAAAAGTTCCTGTTTTTCTGCTTTAAACTCTAGGTACACATCCAAAATGCATTACTGAGTTGAAAGAAGTGAATTCTGGTGCATGGTTTTGAAATCGCAGTCAGAAAAAAATAACATCCATATCAACATTTTTATCAGCTCCGGTCCTGTCGTTTTGTTCAAAAAATGAATATTCTAAAAGTTCCTGTTTTTCTGCTTTAAACTCTAGGTACACATCCAAAATGCATTACTGAGTTAAAAGAAGTTGATTCTGGTGCATGGTTTTGAAACCGCAGTCAGAAAAAAACATACATCAATATCAACATTTTTATCAGCTCCGGACCTGTCGTTTTGGTCAAAAAAAGAAAATTCTAAAAGTTCCTGTTTTTCTGCTTTAAACTCTAGGTACACATCCAAAATGCATTACTGAGTTAAAAGAAGTTGATTCTGGTGCATGGTTTTGAAACCGCAGTCAGAAAAAAACATACATCAATATCAACATTTTTATCAGCTCCGGACCTGTCGTTTTGGTCAAAAAAAGAAAATTCTAAAAGTTCCTGTTTTTCTGCTTTAAACTCTAGGTACACATCCAAAATGCATTACTGAGTTGAAAGAAGTGAATTCTGGTGCATGGTTTTGAAACCGCAGTCAGAAAAAAAATAACATCCATATCAACATTTTTATCAGCTCCGGTCCTGTCGTTTTGGTCAAAAAATTAATATTCTAAAAGTTCCTGTTTTTCTGCTTTAAACTCTAGGTACACATCCAAAATGCATTACTGAGTTAAAAGAAGTTGATTCTGGTGCATGGTTTTGAAACCGCAGTCAGAAAAAAAAATACATCAATATCAACATTTTTATCAGCTCCGGACCTGTCGTTTTGGTCAAAAAATGAAAATTCTAAAAGTTCCTGTTTTTCTGCTTTAAACTCTAAGTACACATCCAAAATGCATTACTGAGTTGAAAGAAGTGAATTCTGGTGCATGGTTTTGAAATCGCAGTCAGAAAAAAATAACATCCATATCAACATTTTTATCAGCTCCGGTACTGTCGTTTTGGTCAAAAATTGAAAATTCTAAAAGTTCCTGTTTTTCTGCTTTAAACTCTAGGTACACATCCAAAATGCATTACTGAGTTGAAAGAAGTTGATTCTGGTGCATGGTTTTGAAACCGCAGTCAGAAAAAAAATTACATCCATATCAACATTATTATCAGCTCCGGTCCTGTCGTTTTGGTCAACAAATGAAAATTCTAAAAGTTCCTGTTTTTCTGCTTTAAACTCTAGGTACACATCCAAAATGCATTACTGAGTTGAAAGAAGTTGATTCTGGTGCATGGTTTTGAAACCGCAGTCAGAAAAAAATTACATCCATATCAACATTTTTATCAGCTCCGGACCTGTCGTTTTGGTCAAAAATTGAAAATTCTAAAAGTTCCTGTTTTTTTGCTTTAAACTCTAGGTACACATCCAAAATGCATTACTGAGTTGAAAGAAGTGAATTCTGGTGCATGGTTTTGAAATCGCAGTCAGAAAAAAATAACATTCATGTCAACATTTCTATCAGCTCCGGACCTGTCGTTTTGGTCAAAAAATGAAAATTCTAAAAGTTCCTGTTTTTCTGCTTTAAACTCTAGGTACACATCCAAAATGCATTACTGAGTTAAAAGAAGTTGATTCTGGTGCATGGTTTTGAAACCGCAGTCAGAAAAAAACATACATCAATATCAACATTTTTATCAGCTCCGGACCTGTCGTTTTGGTCAAAAAAAGAAAATTCTAAAAGTTCCTGTTTTTCTGCTTTAAACTCTAGGTACACATCCAAAATGCATTACTGAGTTGAAAGAAGTGAATTCTGGTGCATGGTTTTGAAACCGCAGTCAGAAAAAAAATAACATCCATATCAACATTTTTATCAGCTCCGGTCCTGTCGTTTTGGTCAAAAAATTAATATTCTAAAAGTTCCTGTTTTTCTGCTTTAAACTCTAGGTACACATCCAAAATGCATTACTGAGTTAAAAGAAGTTGATTCTGGTGCATGGTTTTGAAACCGCAGTCAGAAAAAAAAATACATCAATATCAACATTTTTATCAGCTCCGGACCTGTCGTTTTGGTCAAAAAATGAAAATTCTAAAAGTTCCTGTTTTTCTGCTTTAAACTCTAAGTACACATCCAAAATGCATTACTGAGTTGAAAGAAGTGAATTCTGGTGCATGGTTTTGAAATCGCAGTCAGAAAAAAATAACATCCATATCAACATTTTTATCATCTCCGGTACTGTCGTTTTGGTCAAAAATTTAAAATTCTAAAAGTTCCTGTTTTTCTGCTTTAAACTCTAGGTACACATCCAAAATGCATTACTGAGTTGAAAGAAGTTGATTCTGGTGCATGGTTTTGAAACCGCAGTCAGAAAAAAAATTACATCCATATCAACATTATTATCAGCTCCGGTCCTGTCGTTTTGGTCAACAAATGAAAATTCTAAAAGTTCCTGTTTTTCTGCTTTAAACTCTAGGTACACATCCAAAATGCATTACTGAGTTGAAAGAAGTTGATTCTGGTGCATGGTTTTGAAACCGCAGTCAGAAAAAAATTACATCCATATCAACATTTTTATCAGCTCCGGACCTGTCGTTTTGGTCAAAAATTGAAAATTCTAAAAGTTCCTGTTTTTTTGCTTTAAACTCTAGGTACACATCCAAAATGCATTACTGAGTTGAAAAAAGTGAATTCTGGTGCATGGTTTTGAAATCGCAGTCAGAAAAAAATAACATTCATGTCAACATTTCTATCAGCTCCGGACCTGTCGTTTTGGTCAAAAAATGAAAATTCTAAAAGTTCCTGTTTTTCTGCTTTAAACTCTAGGTACACATCCAAAATGCATTACTGAGTTAAAAGAAGTTGATTCTGGTGCATGGTTTTGAAACCGCAGTCAGAAAAAAAATACATCAATATCAACATTTTTATCAGCTCCGGACCTGTCGTTTTGGTCAAAAAATGAAAATTCTAAAAGTTCCTGTTTTTCTGCTTTAAACTCTAGGTACACATCCAAAATGCATTACTGAGTTGAAAGAAGTGAATTCTGGTGCATGGTTTTGAAATCGCAGTCAGAAAAAAAATAACATCCATATCAACATTTTTATCAGCTCCGGTCCTGTCGTTTTGGTCAAAAATTGAAAATTCTAAAAGTTCCTGTTTTTCTGCTTTAAACTCTAGGTACACATCCAAAATGCATTACTGAGTTGAAAGAATTGAATTCTGGTGCATGGTTTTGAAATCGCAGTCAGAAAAAAAATAACATCCATATCAACATTTTTATCAGCTCCGGTACTGTCGTTTTGGTCAAAAATTGAAAATTCTAAAAGTTCCTGTTTTTCTGCTTTAAACTCTAGGTACACATCCAAAATGCATTACTGAGTTGAAAGAAGTGAATTCTGGTGCATGGTTTTGAAATCGCAGTCAGAAAAAAAATAACATCCATATCAACATTTTTATCAGCTCCGGTCCTGTCGTTTTGGTCAAAAAATGAAAATTCTAAAAGTTCCTGTTTTTCTGCTTTAAACTCTAGGTACACATCCAAAATGCATTACTGAGTTGAAAGAAGTTGATTCTGGTGCATGGTTTTGAAATCGCAGTCAGAAAAAAAATAACATCCATATCAACATTTTTATCAGCTCCGGACCTGTTGTTTTGGTCAAAAATTGAAAATTCTAAAAGTTCCTGTTTTTCTGCTTTAAACTCTAGGTACACATCCAAAATGCATTACTGAGTTGTAAGAAGTGAATTCTGGTGCATGGTTTTGAAATCGCAGTCAGAAAAAAAATAACATCCATATCAACATTTTTATCAGCTCCGGTCCTGTCGTTTTGGTCAAAAAATGAATATTCTAAAAGTTCCTGTTTTTCTGCTTTAAACTCTAGGTACACATCCAAAATGCATTACTGAGTTAAAAGAAGTTGATTCTGGTGCATGGTTTTGAAACCGCAGTCAGAAAAAAAATACATCAATATCTACATTTTTATCAGCTCCGGACCTGTCGTTTTGGTCAAAAAATGAAAATTCTAAAAGTTCCTGTTTTCCTGCTTTAAACTCTAGGTACACATCCAAAATGCATTACTGAGTTGAAAGAAGTGAATTCTGGTGCATGGTTTTGAAATCGCAGTCAGAAAAAAAATAACATCCATATCAACATTTTTATCAGCTCCAGGCCTGTCGTTTTGGTCAAAAATTGAAAATTCTAAAAGTTCCTGTTTTTCTGCTTTAAACTCTAGGTACACATCCAAAATGCATTACTGAGTTGAAAGAAGTGAATTCTGGTGCATGGTTTTGAAATCGCAGTCAGAAAAAAAATAACATCCATATCAACATTTTTATCAGCTCCGGTCCTGTCGTTTTGTTCAAAAAATGAATATTCTAAAAGTTCCTGTTTTTCTGCTTTAAACTCTAGGTACACATCCAAAATGCATTACTGAGTTAAAAGAAGTTGATTCTGGTGCATGGTTTTGAAACCGCAGTCAGAAAAAAACATACATCAATATCAACATTTTTATCAGCTTCGGACCTGTCGTTTTGGTCAAAAAAAGAAAATTCTAAAAGTTCCTGTTTTTCTGCTTTAAACTCTAGGTACACATCCAAAATGCATTACTGAGTTAAAAGAAGTTGATTCTGGTGCATGGTTTTGAAACCGCAGTCAGAAAAAAACATACATCAATATCAACATTTTTATCAGCTCCGGACCTGTCGTTTTGGTCAAAAAAAGAAAATTCTAAAAGTTCCTGTTTTTCTGCTTTAAACTCTAGGTAAACATCCAAAATGCATTACTGAGTTGAAAGAAGTGAATTCTGGTGCATGGTTTTGAAACCGCAGTCAGAAAAAAAATAACATCCATATCAACATTTTTATCAGCTCCGGTCCTGTCGTTTTGGTCAAAAAATTAATATTCTAAAAGTTCCTGTTTTTCTGCTTTAAACTCTAGGTACACATCCAAAATGCATTACTGAGTTAAAAGAAGTTGATTCTGGTGCATGGTTTTGAAACCGCAGTCAGAAAAAAAAATACATCAATATCAACATTTTTATCAGCTCCGGACCTGTCGTTTTGGTCAAAAAATGAAAATTCTAAAAGTTCCTGTTTTTCTGCTTTAAACTCTAAGTACACATCCAAAATGCATTACTGAGTTGAAAGAAGTGAATTCTGGTGCATGGTTTTGAAATCGCAGTCAGAAAAAAAATAACATCCATATCAACATTTTTATCAGCTCCGGTACTGTCGTTTTGGTCAAAAATTGAAAATTCTAAAAGTTCCTGTTTTTCTGCTTTAAACTCTAGGTACACATCCAAAATGCATTACTGAGTTGAAAGAAGTTGATTCTGGTGCATGGTTTTGAAACCGCAGTCAGAAAAAAAATTACATCCATATCAACATTTTTATCAACTCCGGTCCTGTCGTTTTGGTCAACAAATGAAAATTCTAAAAGTTCCTGTTTTTCTGCTTTAAACTCTAGGTACACATCCAAAATGCATTACTGAGTTGAAAGAAGTTGATTCTGGTGCATGGTTTTGAAACCGCAGTCAGAAAAAAATTACATCCATATCAACATTTTTATCAGCTCCGGACCTGTCGTTTTGGTCAAAAATTGAAAATTCTAAAAGTTCCTGTTTTTTTGCTTTAAACTCTAGGTACACATCCAAAATGCATTACTGAGTTGAAAGAAGTGAATTCTGGTGCATGGTTTTGAAATCGCAGTCAGAAAAAAATAACATTCATATCAACATTTCTATCAGCTCCGGACCTGTCGTTTTGGTCAAAAAATGAAAATTCTAAAAGTTCCTGTTTTTCTGCTTTAAACTCTAGGTACACATCCAAAATGCATTACTGAGTTAAAAGAAGTTGATTCTGGTGCATGGTTTTGAAACCGCAGTCAGAAAAAAAATACATCAATATCAACATTTTTATCAGCTCCGGACCTGTCGTTTTGGTCAAAAAATGAAAATTCTAAAAGTTCCTGTTTTTCTGCTTTAAACTCTAGGTACACATCCAAAATGCATTACTGAGTTGAAAGAAGTGAATTCTGGTGCATGGTTTTGAAATCGCAGTCAGAAAAAAAATAACATCCATATCAACATTTTTATCAGCTCCGGTCCTGTCGTTTTGGTCAAAAATTGAAAATTCTAAAAGTTCCTGTTTTTCTGCTTTAAACTCTAGGTACACATCCAAAATGCATTACTGAGTTGAAAGAAGTGAATTCTGGTGCATGGTTTTGAAATCGCAGTCAGAAAAAAAATAACATCCATATCAACATTTTTATCAGCTCCGGTACTGTCGTTTTGGTCAAAAATTTAAAATTCTAAAAGTTCCTGTTTTTCTGCTTTAAACTCTAGGTACACATCCAAAATGCATTACTGAGTTGAAAGAAGTGAATTCTGGTGCATGGTTTTGAAATCGCAGTCAGAAAAAAAATAACATCCATATCAACATTTTTATCAGCTCCGGTCCTGTCGTTTTGGTCAAAAAATGAAAATTCTAAAAGTTCCTGTTTTTCTGCTTTAAACTCTAGGTACACATCCAAAATGCATTACTGAGTTGAAAGAAGTTGATTCTGGTGCATGGTTTTGAAATCGCAGTCAGAAAAAAAATAACATCCATATCAACATTTTTATCAGCTCCGGACCTGTTGTTTTGGTCAAAAATTGAAAATTCTAAAAGTTCCTGTTTTTCTGCTTTAAACTCTAGGTACACATCCAAAATGCATTACTGAGTTGAAAGAAGTGAATTCTGGTGCATGGTTTTGAAATCGCAGTCAGAAAAAAAATAACATCCATATCAACATTTTTATCAGCTCCGGTCCTGTCGTTTTGGTCAAAAAATGAATATTCTAAAAGTTCCTGTTTTTCTGCTTTAAACTCTAGGTACACATCCAAAATGCATTACTGAGTTAAAAGAAGTTGATTCTGGTGCATGGTTTTGAAACCGCAGTCAGAAAAAAAATACATCAATATCAACATTTTTATCAGCTCCGGACCTGTCGTTTTGGTCAAAAAATGAAAATTCTAAAAGTTCCTGTTTTCCTGCTTTAAACTCTAGGTACACATCCAAAATGCATTACTGAGTTGAAAGAAGTGAATTTTGGTGCATGGTTTTGAAATCGCAGTCAGAAAAAAAATAACATCCATATCAACATTTTTATCAGCTCCAGGCCTGTCGTTTTGGTCAAAAATTGAAAATTCTAAAAGTTCCTGTTTTTCTGCTTTAAACTCTAGGTACACATCCAAAATGCATTACTGAGTTGAAAGAAGTGAATTCTGGTGCATGGTTTTGAAATCGCAGTCAGAAAAAAAATAACATCCATATCAACATTTTTATCAGCTCCGGTCCTGTCGTTTTGTTCAAAAAATGAATATTCTAAAAGTTCCTGTTTTTCTGCTTTAAACTCTAGGTACACATCCAAAATGCATTACTGAGTTAAAAGAAGTTGATTCTGGTGCATGGTTTTGAAACCGCAGTCAGAAAAAAACATACATCAATATCAACATTTTTATCAGCTCCGGACCTGTCGTTTTGGTCAAAAAAAGAAAATTCTAAAAGTTCCTGTTTTTCTGCTTTAAACTCTAGGTACACATCCAAAATGCATTACTGAGTTAAAAGAAGTTGATTCTGGTGCATGGTTTTGAAACCGCAGTCAGAAAAAAACATACATCAATATCAACATTTTTATCAGCTCCGGACCTGTCGTTTTGGTCAAAAAAAGAAAATTCTAAAAGTTCCTGTTTTTCTGCTTTAAACTCTAGGTACACATCCAAAATGCATTACTGAGTTGAAAGAAGTGAATTCTGGTGCATGGTTTTGAAACCGCAGTCAGAAAAAAAATAACATCCATATCAACATTTTTATCAGCTCCGGTCCTGTCGTTTTGGTCAAAAAATTAATATTCTAAAAGTTCCTGTTTTTCTGCTTTAAACTCTAGGTACACATCCAAAATGCATTACTGAGTTAAAAGAAGTTGATTCTGGTGCATGGTTTTGAAACCGCAGTCAGAAAAAAAAATACATCAATATCAACATTTTTATCAGCTCCGGACCTGTCGTTTTGGTCAAAAAATGAAAATTCTAAAAGTTCCTGTTTTTCTGCTTTAAACTCTAAGTACACATCCAAAATGCATTACTGAGTTGAAAGAAGTGAATTCTGGTGCATGGTTTTGAAATCGCAGTCAGAAAAAAATAACATCCATATCAACATTTTTATCATCTCCGGTCCTGTCGTTTTGGTCAAAAATTGAAAATTCTAAAAGTTCCTGTTTTTCTGCTTTAAACTCTAGGTACACATCCAAAATGCATTACTGAGTTGAAAGAAGTGAATTCTGGTGCATGGTTTTGAAATCGCAGTCAGAAAAAAAATAACATCCATATCAACATTTTTATCAGCTCCGGTACTGTCGTTTTGGTCAAAAATTGAAAATTCTAAAAGTTCCTGTTTTTCTGCTTTAAACTCTAGGTACACATCCAAAATGCATTACTGAGTTGAAAGAAGTTGATTCTGGTGCATGGTTTTGAAACCGCAGTCAGAAAAAAAATTACATCCATATCAACATTATTATCAGCTCCGGTCCTGTCGTTTTGGTCAACAAATGAAAATTCTAAAAGTTCCTGTTTTTCTGCTTTAAACTCTAGGTACACATCCAAAATGCATTACTGAGTTGAAAGAAGTTGATTCTGATGCATGGTTTTGAAACCGCAGTCAGAAAAAAATTACATCCATATCAACATTTTTATCAGCTCCGGACCTGTCGTTTTGGTCAAAAATTGAAAATTCTAAAAGTTCCTGTTTTTTTGCTTTAAACTCTAGGTACACATCCAAAATGCATTACTGAGTTGAAAGAAGTGAATTCTGGTGCATGGTTTTGAAATCGCAGTCAGAAAAAAATAACATTCATGTCAACATTTCTATCAGCTCCGGACCTGTCGTTTTGGTCAAAAAATGAAAATTCTAAAAGTTCCTGTTTTTCTGCTTTAAACTCTAGGTACACATCCAAAATGCATTACTGAGTTAAAAGAAGTTGATTCTGGTGCATGGTTTTGAAACCGCAGTCAGAAAAAAAATACATCAATATCAACATTTTTATCAGCTCCGGACCTGTCGTTTTGGTCAAAAAATGAAAATTCTAAAAGTTCCTGTTTTTCTGCTTTAAACTCTAGGTACACATCCAAAATGCATTACTGAGTTGAAAGAAGTGAATTCTGGTGCATGGTTTTGAAATCGCAGTCAGAAAAAAAATAACATCCATATCAACATTTTTATCAGCTCCGGTCCTGTCGTTTTGGTCAAAAATTGAAAATTCTAAAAGTTCCTGTTTTTCTGCTTTAAACTCTAGGTACACATCCAAAATGCATTACTGAGTTGAAAGAAGTGAATTCTGGTGCATGGTTTTGAAATCGCAGTCAGAAAAAAAATAACATCCATATCAACATTTTTATCAGCTCCGGTCCTGTTGTTTTGGTCAAAAATTGAAAATTCTAAAAGTTCCTGTTTTTCTGCTTTAAACTCTAGGTACACATCCAAAATGCATTACTGAGTTGAAAGAAGTTGATTCTGGTGCATGGTTTTGAAATCGCAGTCAGAAAAAAAATAACATCCATATCAACATTTTTATCAGCTCCGGACCTGTTGTTTTGGTCAAAAATTGAAAATTCTAAAAGTTCCTGTTTTTCTGCTTTTAACTCTAGGTACACATCCAAAATGCATTACTGAGTTGAAAGAAGTGAATTCTGGTGCATGGTTTTGAAATCGCAGTCAGAAAAAAAATAACATCCATATCAACATTTTTATCAGCTCCGGTCCTGTCGTTTTGGTCAAAAAATGAATATTCTAAAAGTTCCTGTTTTTCTGCTTTAAACTCTAGGTACACATCCAAAATGCATTACTGAGTTAAAAGAAGTTGATTCTGGTGCATGGTTTTGAAACCGCAGTCAGAAAAAAAATACATCAATATCAACATTTTTATCAGCTCCGGACCTGTCGTTTTGGTCAAAAAATGAAAATTCTAAAAGTTCCTGTTTTCCTGCTTTAAACTCTAGGTACACATCCAAAATGCATTACTGAGTTGAAAGAAGTAAATTCTGGTGCATGGTTTTGAAATCGCAGTCAGAAAAAAAATAACATCCATATCAACATTTTTATCAGCTCCAGGCCTGTCGTTTTGGTCAAAAATTGAAAATTCTAAAAGTTCCTGTTTTTCTGCTTTAAACTCTAGGTACACATCCAAAATGCATTACTGAGTTGAAAGAAGTGAATTCTGGTGCATGGTTTTGAAATCGCAGTCAGAAAAAAAATAACATCCATATCAACATTTTTATCAGCTCCGGTCCTGTCGTTTTGTTCAAAAAATGAATATTCTAAAAGTTCCTGTTTTTCTGCTTTAAACTCTAGGTACACATCCAAAATGCATTACTGAGTTAAAAGAAGTTGATTCTGGTGCATGGTTTTGAAACCGCAGTCAGAAAAAAACATACATCAATATCAACATTTTTATCAGCTTCGGACCTGTCGTTTTGGTCAAAAAAAGAAAATTCTAAAAGTTCCTGTTTTTCTGCTTTAAACTCTAGGTACACATCCAAAATGCATTACTGAGTTAAAAGAAGTTGATTCTGGTGCATGGTTTTGAAACCGCAGTCAGAAAAAAACATACATCAATATCAACATTTTTATCAGCTCCGGACCTGTCGTTTTGGTCAAAAAAAGAAAATTCTAAAAGTTCCTGTTTTTCTGCTTTAAACTCTAGGTACACATCCAAAATGCATTACTGAGTTGAAAGAAGTGAATTCTGGTGCATGGTTTTGAAACCGCAGTCAGAAAAAAAATAACATCCATATCAACATTTTTATCAGCTCCGGTCCTGTCGTTTTGGTCAAAAAATTAATATTCTAAAAGTTCCTGTTTTTCTGCTTTAAACTCTAGGTACACATCCAAAATGCATTACTGAGTTGAAAGAAGTTGATTCTGGTGCATGGTTTATGAAACCGCAGTCAGAAAAAAAATTACATCAATATCAACATTTTTATCAGCTCCGGTCCTGTCGTTTTGGTCAACAAATGAAAATTCTAAAAGTTCCTGTTTTTCTGCTTTAAACTCTAGGTACACATCCAAAATGCATTACTGAGTTGAAAGAAGTTGATTCTGGTGCATGGTTTTGAAACCGCAGTCAGAAAAAAATTACATCCATATCAACATTTTTATCAGCTCCGGACCTGTCGTTTTGGTCAAAAATTGAAAATTCTAAAAGTTCCTGTTTTTTTGCTTTAAACTCTAGGTACACATCCAAAATGCATTACTGAGTTGAAAGAAGTGAATTCTGGTGCATGGTTTTGAAATCGCAGTCAGAAAAAAATAACATTCATATCAACATTTCTATCAGCTCCGGACCTGTCGTTTTGGTCAAAAAATGAAAATTCTAAAAGTTCCTGTTTTTCTGCTTTAAACTCTAGGTACACATCCAAAATGCATTACTGAGTTAAAAGAAGTTGATTTTGGTGAATGGTTTTGAAACCGCAGTCAGAAAAAAAATACATCAATATCAACATTTTTATCAGCTCCGGACCTGTCGTTTTGGTCAAAAAATGAAAATTCTAAAAGTTCCTGTTTTTCTGCTTTAAACTCTAGGTACACATCCAAAATGCATTACTGAGTTGAAAGAAGTGAATTCTGGTGCATGGTTTTGAAATCGCAGTCAGAAAAAAAATAACATCCATATCAACATTTTTATCAGCTCCGGTCCTGTCGTTTTGGTCAAAAATTGAAAATTCTAAAAGTTCCTGTTTTTCTGCTTTAAACTCTAGGTACACATCCAAAATGCATTACTGAGTTGAAAGAAGTGAATTCTGGTGCATGGTTTTGAAATCGCGGTCAGAAAAAAAATAACATCCATATCAACATTTTTATCAGCTCCGGTACTGTCGTTTTGGTCAAAAATTGAAAATTCTAAAAGTTCCTGTTTTTCTGCTTTAAACTCTAGGTACACATCCAAAATGCATTACTGAGTTGAAAGAAGTGAATTCTGGTGCATGGTTTTGAAATCGCAGTCAGAAAAAAAATAACATCCATATCAACATTTTTATCAGCTCCGGTCCTGTCGTTTTGGTCAAAAAATGAAAATTCTAAAAGTCCCTGTTTTTCTGCTTTAAACTCTAGGTACACATCCAAAATGCATTACTGAGTTGAAAGAATTTGATTCTGGTGCATGGTTTTGAAATCGCAGTCAGAAAAAAAATAACATCCATATCAACATTTTTATCAGCTCCGGACCTGTTGTTTTGGTCAAAAATTGAAAATTCTAAAAGTTCCTGTTTTTCTGCTTTAAACTCTAGGTACACATCCAAAATGCATTACTGAGTTAAAAGAAGTTGATTCTGGTGCATGGTTTTGAAACCGCAGTCAGAAAAAAAAATACATCAATATCAACATTTTTATCAGCTCCGGACCTGTCGTTTTGGTCAAAAAATGAAAATTCTAAAAGTTCCTGTTTTTCTGCTTTAAACTCTAAGTACACATCCAAAATGCATTACTGAGTTGAAAGAAGTGAATTCTGGTGCATGGTTTTGAAATCGCAGTCAGAAAAAAATAACATCCATATCAACATTTTTATCAGCTCCGGTCCTGTTGTTTTGGTCAAAAATTGAAAATTCTAAAAGTTCCTGTTTTTCTGCTTTAAACTCTAGGTACACATCCAAAATGCATTACTGAGTTGAAAGAAGTTGATTCTGGTGCATGGTTTTGAAACCGCAGTCAGAAAAAAAATACATCAATATCAACATTTTTATCAGCTCCGGACCTGTCGTTTTGGTCAAAAAATGAAAATTCTAAAAGTTCCTGTTTTTCTGCTTTAAACTCTAGGTACACATCCAAAATGCATTACTGAGTTGAAAGAAGTGAATTCTGGTGCATGGTTTTGAAATCGCAGTCAGAAAAAAAATAACATCCATATCAACATTTTTATCAGCTCCGGTCCTGTCGTTTTGGTCAAAAATTGAAAATTCTAAAAGTTCCTGTTTTTCTGCTTTAAACTCTAGGTACACATCCAAAATGCATAACTGAGTTGAAAGAAGTGAATTCTGGTGCATGGTTTTGAAATCGCAGTCAGAAAAAAAATAACATCCATATCAACATTTTTATCAGCTCCGGTACTGTCGTTTTGGTCAAAAATTTAAAATTCTAAAAGTTCCTGTTTTTCTGCTTTAAACTCTAGGTACACATCCAAAATGCATTACTGAGTTGAAAGAAGTGAATTCTGGTGCATGGTTTTGAAATCGCAGTCAGAAAAAAAATAACATCCATATCAACATTTTTATCAGCTCCGGTCCTGTCGTTTTGGTCAAAAAATGAAAATTCTAAAAGTTCCTGTTTTTCTGCTTTAAACTCTAGGTACACATCCAAAATGCATTACTGAGTTGAAAGAAGTTGATTCTGGTGCATGGTTTTGAAATCGCAGTCAGAAAAAAAATAACATCCATATCAACATTTTTATCAGCTCCGGACCTGTTGTTTTGGTCAAAAATTGAAAATTCTAAAAGTTCCTGTTTTTCTGCTTTAAACTCTAGGTACACATCCAAAATGCATTACTGAGTTGAAAGAAGTGAATTCTGGTGCATGGTTTTGAAATCGCAGTCAGAAAAAAAATAACATCCATATCAACATTTTTATCAGCTCCGGTCCTGTCGTTTTGGTCAAAAAATGAATATTCTAAAAGTTCCATTTTTTCTGCTTTAAACTCTAGGTACACATCCAAAATGCATTACTGAGTTAAAAGAAGTTGATTCTGGTGCATGGTTTTGAAACCGCAGTCAGAAAAAAAATACATCAATATCAACATTTTTATCAGCTCCGGACCTGTCGTTTTGGTCAAAAAATGAAAATTCTAAAAGTTCCTGTTTTCCTGCTTTAAACTCTAGGTACACATCCAAAATGCATTACTGAGTTGAAAGAAGTGAATTCTGGTGCATGGTTTTGAAATCGCAGTCAGAAAAAAAATAACATCCATATCAACATTTTTATCAGCTCCAGGCCTGTCGTTTTGGTCAAAAATTGAAAATTCTAAAAGTTCCTGTTTTTCTGCTTTAAACTCTAGGTACACATCCAAAATGCATTACTGAGTTGAAAGAAGTGAATTCTGGTGCATGGTTTTGAAATCGCAGTCAGAAAAAAAATAACATCCATATCAACATTTTTATCAGCTCCGGTCCTGTCGTTTTGTTCAAAAAATGAATATTCTAAAAGTTCCTGTTTTTCTGCTTTAAACTCTAGGTACACATCCAAAATGCATTACTGAGTTAAAAGAAGTTGATTCTGGTGCATGGTTTTGAAACCGCAGTCAGAAAAAAACATACATCAATATCAACATTTTTATCAGCTCCGGACCTGTCGTTTTGGTCAAAAAAAGAAAATTCTAAAAGTTCCTGTTTTTCTGCTTTAAACTCTAGGTACACATCCAAAATGCATTACTGAGTTGAAAGAAGTGAATTCTGGTGCATGGTTTTGAAACCGCAGTCAGAAAAAAAATAACATCCATATCAACATTTTTATCAGCTCCGGTCCTGTCGTTTTGGTCAAAAAATTAATATTCTAAAAGTTCCTGTTTTTCTGCTTTAAACTCTAGGTACACATCCAAAATGCATTACTGAGTTAAAAGAAGTTGATTCTGGTGCATGGTTTTGAAACCGCAGTCAGAAAAAAAAATACATCAATATCAACATTTTTATCAGCTCCGGACCTGTCGTTTTGGTCAAAAAATGAAAATTCTAAAAGTTCCTGTTTTTCTGCTTTAAACTCTAAGTACACATCCAAAATGCATTACTGAGTTGAAAGAAGTGAATTCTGGTGCATGGTTTTGAAATCGCAGTCAGAAAAAAATAACATCCATATCAACATTTTTATCATCTCCGGTCCTGTCGTTTTGGTCAAAAATTGAAAATTCTAAAAGTTCCTGTTTTTCTGCTTTAAACTCTAGGTACACATCCAAAATGCATTACTGAGTTGAAAGAAGTGAATTCTGGTGCATGGTTTTGAAATCGCAGTCAGAAAAAAATAATATTCATATCAACATTTCTATCAGCTCCGGACCTGTCGTTTTGGTCAAAAAATGAAAATTCTAAAAGTTCCTGTTTTTCTGCTTTAAACTCTAGGTACACATCCAAAATGCATTACTGAGTTAAAAGAAGTTGATTCTGGTGCATGGTTTTGAAACCGCAGTCAGAAAAAAAATACATCAATATCAACATTTTTATCAGCTCCGGACCTGTCGTTTTGGTCAAAAAATGAAAATTCTAAAAGTTCCTGTTTTTCTGCTTTAAACTCTAGGTACACATCCAAAATGCATTACTGAGTTGAAAGAAGTGAATTCTGGTGCATGGTTTTGAAATCGCAGTCAGAAAAAAAATAACATCCATATCAACATTTTTATCAGCCCTGGTCCTGTCGTTTTGGTCAAAAATTGAAAATTCTAAAAGTTCCTGTTTTTCTGCTTTAAACTCTAGGTACACATCCAAAATGCATTACTGAGTTGAAAGAAGTGAATTCTGGTGCATGGTTTTGAAATCGCAGTCAGAAAAAAAATAACATCCATATCAACATTTTTATCATCTCCGGTCCTGTCGTTTTGGTCAAAAATTTAAAATTCTAAAAGTTCCTTTTTTTCTGCTTTAAACTCTAGGTACACATCCAAAATGCATTACTGAGTTGAAAGAAGTGAATTCTGGTGCATGGTTTTGAAATCGCAGTCAGAAAAAAAATAACATCCATATCAACATTTTTATCAGCTCCGGTCCTGTCGTTTTGGTCAAAAAATGAAAATTCTAAAAGTTCCTGTTTTTCTGCTTTAAACTCTAGGTACACATCCAAAATGCATTACTGAGTTGAAAGAAGTTGATTCTGGTGCATGGTTTTGAAATCGCAGTCAGAAAAAAAATAACATCCATATCAACATTTTTATCAGCTCCGGACCTGTTGTTTTGGTCAAAAATTGAAAATTCTAAAAGTTCCTGTTTTTCTGCTTTAAACTCTAGGTACACATCCAAAATGCATTACTGAGTTGAAAGAAGTGAATTCTGGTGCATGGTTTTGAAATCGCAGTCAGAAAAAAAATAACATCCATATCAACATTTTTATCAGCTCCGGTCCTGTCGTTTTGGTCAAAAAATGAATATTCTAAAAGTTCCTGTTTTTCTGCTTTAAACTCTAGGTACACATCCAAAATGCATTACTGAGTTAAAAGAAGTTGATTCTGGTGCATGGTTTTGAAACCGCAGTCAGAAAAAAAATACATCAATATCAACATTTTTATCAGCTCCGGACCTGTCGTTTTGGTCAAAAAATGAAAATTCTAAAAGTTCCTGTTTTCCTGCTTTAAACTCTAGGTACACATCCAAAATGCATTACTGAGTTGAAAGAAGTAAATTCTGGTGCATGGTTTTGAAATCGCAGTCAGAAAAAAAATAACATCCATATCAACATTTTTATCAGCTCCAGGCCTGTCGTTTTGGTCAAAAATTGAAAATTCTAAAAGTTCCTGTTTTTCTGCTTTAAACTCTACGTACACATCCAAAATGCATTACTGAGTTGAAAGAAGTGAATTCTGGTGCATGGTTTTGAAATCGCAGTCAGAAAAAAAATAACATCCATATCAACATTTTTATCAGCTCCGGTCCTGTCGTTTTGTTCAAAAAATGAATATTCTAAAAGTTCCTGTTTTTCTGCTTTAAACTCTAGGTACACATCCAAAATGCATTACTGAGTTAAAAGAAGTTGATTCTGGTGCATGGTTTTGAAACCGCAGTCAGAAAAAAACATACATCAATATCAACATTTTTATCAGCTCCGGACCTGTCGTTTTGGTCAAAAAAAGAAAATTCTAAAAGTTCCTGTTTTTCTGCTTTAAACTCTAGGTACACATCCAAAATGCATTACTGAGTTGAAAGAAGTGAATTCTGGTGCATGGTTTTGAAACCGCAGTCAGAAAAAAAATAACATCCATATCAACATTTTTATCAGCTCCGGTCCTGTCGTTTTGGTTAAAAAATTAATATTCTAAAAGTTCCTGTTTTTCTGCTTTAAACTCTAGGTACACATCCAAAATGCATTACTGAGTTAAAAGAAGTTGATTCTGGTGCATGGTTTTGAAACCGCAGTCAGAAAAAAAAATACATCAATATCAACATTTTTATCAGCTCCGGACCTGTCCTTTTGGTCAAAAAATGAAAATTCTAAAAGTTCCTGTTTTTCTGCTTTAAACTCTAAGTACACATCCAAAATGCATTACTGAGTTGAAAGAAGTGAATTCTGGTGCATGGTTTTGAAATCGCAGTCAGAAAAAAATAACATCCATATCAACATTTTTATCATCTCCGGTCCTGTCGTTTTGGTCAAAAATTGAAAATTCTAAAAGTTCCTGTTTTTCTGCTTTAAACTCTAGGTACACATCCAAAATGCATTACTGAGTTGAAAGAAGTGAATTCTGGTGCATGGTTTTGAAATCGCAGTCAGAAAAAAAATAACATCCATATCAACATTTTTATCAGCTCCGGTACAGTCGTTTTGGTCAAAAATTGAAAATTCTAAAAGTTCCTGTTTTTCTGCTTTAAACTCTAGGTACACATCCAAAATGCATTACTGAGTTGAAAGAAGTTGATTCTGGTGCATGGTTTTGAAACCGCAGTCAGAAAAAAAATTACATCCATATCAACATTTTTATCAGCTCCTGTCCTGTCGTTTTGGTCAACAAATGAAAATTCTAAAAGTTCCTGTTTTTCTGCTTTAAACTCTAGGTACACATCCAAAATGCATTACTGAGTTGAAAGAAGTTGATTCTGGTGCATGGTTTTGAAACCGCAGTCAGAAAAAAAATTATATCCATATCAACATTTTTATCAGCTCCGGACCTGTCATTTTGGTCAAAAATTGAAAATTCTAAAAGTTCCTGTTTTTTTGCTTTAAACTCTAGGTACACATCCAAAATGCATTACTGAGTTGAAAGAAGTGAATTCTGGTGCATGGTTTTGAAATCGCAGTCAGAAAAAAATAACATTCATATCAACATTTCTATCAGCTCCGGACCTGTCGTTTTGGTCAAAAAATGAAAATTCTAAAAGTTCCTGTTTTTCTGCTTTAAACTCTAGGTACACATCCAAAATGGATTACTGAGTTAAAAGAAGTTGATTCTGGTGCATGGTTTTGAAACTGCAGTCAGAAAAAAAATACATCAATATCAACATTTTTATCATCTCCGGACCTGTCGTTTTGGTCAAAAAATGAAAATTCTAAAAGTTCCTGTTTTTCTGCTTTAAACTCTAGGCACACATCCAAAATGCATTACTGAGTTGAAAGAAGTGAATTCTGGTGCATGGTTTTGAAATCGCAGTCAGAAAAAAAATAACATCCATATCAACATTTTTATCAGCTCCGGTCCTGTCGTTTTGGTCAAAAATTGAAAATTCTAAAAGTTCCTGTTTTTCTGCTTTAAACTCTAGGTACACATCCAAAATGCATTACTGAGTTGAAAGAAGGGTACTTATGAGTTATCCGGGCGTCCGATTTTGAAATCGGGTCGGATCGGGACATCGCATCGCATCGCATGCGACCATCGGATGCGATGCGATGCGATGCGATGACCCGATTTTTCCATAGGAATCAATGTTAAAATGGACTGAGTCCATTTTAACATGGAATTCAATAGGAAAAAGGGTCCTTTTCATACCCCTACTGTCCAAGTGGGCATGGAGTTGGATATAAACCTGTGGCGAGCGTAGCGGGCCACCGAGCCCGAAGCGTGGCGAGCGTAGCGAGCCCCGCGAGGGGACACAGAATACCGTCCCCTCGCGGGGCTCGCTTCGCTCGCCACGCTTCGGGCTCGGTGGCTCGCTACGCTCGCCACAGGTTTATATCCAACTCCATGCCCACTTGGATAGTAGGGGTATGAAAAGGACCCCTTTTTCCATAGGAATCATTTTAACATTGATTCCTATGGAAAAATCGGGTCATCGCATCCGATGGTCGCATGCGATGCGATGCGATATCGCATCGCATCGCATCTGATTATATGCCTTAACTTAAGGCATACAATCAAAAAATCGGCAGCCCGGATAACTCACAAGTACCGAAAGAAGTGAATTCTGGTGCATGGTTTTGAAATCGCAGTCAGAAAAAAAAATAACATCCATATCAACATTTTTATCAGCTCCGGTCCTGTCGTTTTGGTCAAAAAATGAATATTCTAAAAGTTCCTGTTTTTCTGCTTTAAACTCTAGGTACACATCCAAAATGCATTACTGAGTTAAAAGAAGTTGATTCTGGTGCATGGTTTTGAAACCGCAGTCAGAAAAAAAATACATCAATATCAACATTTTTATCAGCTCCGGACCTGTCGTTTTGGTCAAAAAATGAAAATTCTGAAAGTTCCTGTTTTTCTGCTTTAAACTCTAAGTACACATCCAAAATGCATTACTGAGTTGAAAGAAGTGAATTCTGGTGCATGGTTTTGAAATCGCAGTCAGAAAAAAATAACATCCATATCAACATTTTTATCAGCTCCGGTCCTGTCGTTTTGGTCAAAAATTGAAAATTCTAAAAGTTCCTGTTTTTCTGCTTTAAACTCTAGGTACACATCCAAAATGCATTACTGAGTTGAAAGAAGTGAATTCTGGTGCATGGTTTTGAAATCGCAGTCAGAAAAAAAATAACATCCATATCAACATTTTTATCAGCTCCGGTACTGTCGTTTTGGTCAACAAATGAAAATTCTAAAAGTTCCTGTTTTTCTGCTTTAAACTCTAGGTACACATCCAAAATGCATTACTGAGTTGAAAGAAGTTGATTCTGGTGCATGGTTTTGAAACCGCAGTCAGAAAAAAAATTACATCCATATCAACATTTTTATCAGCTCCGGACCTGTCGTTTTGGTCAAAAATTGAAAATTCTAAAAGTTCCTGTTTTTTTGCTTTAAACTCTAGGTACACATCCAAAATGCATTACTGAGTTGAAAGAAGTGAATTCTGGTGCATGGTTTTGAAATTGCAGTCAGAAAAAAATAACATTCATATCAACATTTCTATCAGCTCCGGACCTGTCGCTTTGGTCAAAAAATGAAAATTCTAAAAGTTCCTGTTTTTCTGCTTTAAACTCTAGGTACACATCCAAAATGCATTACTGAGTTAAAAGAAGTTGATTCTGGTGCATGGTTTTGAAACCGCAGTCAGAAAAAAAATACATCAATATCAACATTTTTATCAGCTGCGGACCTGTCGTTTTGGTCAAAAAATGAAAATTCTAAAAGTTCCTGTTTTTCTGCTTTAAACTCTAGGTACACATCCAAAATGCATTACTGAGTTGAAAGAAGTGAATTCTGGTGCATGGTTTTGAAATCGCAGTCAGAAAAAAATAACATCCATATCAACATTTTTATCAGCTCCGGTCCTGTTGTTTTGGTCAAAAATTGAAAATTCTAAAAGTTCCTGTTTTTCTGCTTTAAACTCTAGGTACACATCCAAAATGCATTACTGAGTTGAAAGAAGTTGATTCTGGTGCATGGTTTTGAAACCGCAGTCAGAAAAAAAATTACATCCATATCAACATTTTTATCAGCTCCGGTCCTGTCGTTTTGGTCAACAAATAAAAATTCTAAAAGTTCCTGTTTTTCTGCTTTAAACTCTAGGTACACATCCAAAATGCATTACTGAGTTGAAAGAAGTTGATTCTGGTGCATGGTTTTGAAACCGCAGTCAGAAAAAAATTACATCCATATCAACATTTTTATCAGCTCCGGTCCTGTCGTTTTGGTCAAAAATTGAAAATTCTAAAAGTTCCTGTTTTTTTTGCTTTAAACTCTAGGTACACATCCAAAATGCATTACTGAGTTGAAAGAAGTGAATTCTGGTGCATGGTTTTGAAATCGCAGTCAGAAAAAAATAACATTCATATCAACATTTCTATCAGCTCCGGACCTGTCGTTTTGGTCAAAAAATGAAAATTCTAAAAGTTCCTGTTTTTCTGCTTTAAACTCTAGGTACACATCCAAAATGCATTACTGAGTTAAAAGAAGTTGATTCTGGTGCATGGTTTTGAAACCGCAGTCAGAAAAAAAATACATCAATATCAACATTTTTATCTGCTCCGGACCTGTCGTTTTGGTCAAAAAATGAAAATTCTAAAAGTTCCTGTTTTTCTGCTTTAAACTCTAGGTACACATCCAAAATGCATTACTGAGTTGAAAGAAGTGAATTCTGGTGCATGGTTTTGAAATCGCAGTCAGAAAAAAAATAACATCCATATCAACATTTTTATCAGCTCCGGTCCTGTCGTTTTGGTCAAAAATTGAAAATTCTAAAAGTTCCTGTTTTTCTGCTTTAAACTCTAGGTACACATCCAAAATGCATTACTGAGTTGAAAGAAGTGAATTCTGGTGCATAGTTTTGAAATCGCAGTCAGAAAAAAAATAACATCCATATCAACATTTTTATCAGCTCCGGTACTGTCGTTTTGGTCAAAAATTGAAAATTCTAAAAGTTCCTGTTTTTCTGCTTTAAACTCTAGGTACACATCCAAAATGCATTACTGAGTTGAAAGAAGTGAATTCTGGTGCATGGTTTTGAAATCGAAGTCAGAAAAAAAATAACATCCATATCAACATTTTTATCAGCTCCGGTCCTGTCGTTTTGGTCAAAAAATAAAAATTCTAAAAGTTCCTGTTTTTCTGCTTTAAACTCTAGGTACACATCCAAAATGCATTACTGAGTTGAAAGAAGTTGATTCTGGTGCATGGTTTTGAAATCGCAGTCAGAAAAAAAATAACATCCATATCAACATTTTTATCAGCTCCGGACCTGTTGTTTTGGTCAAAAATTGAAAATTCTAAAAGTTCCTGTTTTTCTGCTTTAAACTCTAGGTACACATCCAAAATGCATTACTGAGTTGAAAGAAGTGAATTCTGGTGCATGGTTTTGAAATCGCAGTCAGAAAAAAAATAACATCCATATCAACATTTTTATCAGCTCCGGTCCTGTCGTTTTGGTCAAAAAATGAATATTCTAAAAGTTCCTGTTTTTCTGCTTTAAACTCTAGGTACACATCCAAAATGCATTACTGAGTTAAAAGAAGTTGATTCTGGTGCATGGTTTTGAAACCGCAGTCAGAAAAAAAATACATCAATATCAACATTTTTATCAGCTCCGGACCTGTCGTTTTGGTCAAAAAATGAAAATTCTAAAAGTCCCTGTTTTCCTGCTTTAAACTCTAGGTACACATCCAAAATGCATTACTGAGTTGAAAGAAGTGAATTCTGGTGCATGGTTTTGAAATCGCAGTCAGAAAAAAAAAAACATCCATATCAACATTTTTATCAGCTCCGGTCCTGTCGTTTTGGTCAAAAATTGAAAATTCTAAAAGTTCCTGTTTTTCTGCTTTAAACTCTAGGTACACATCCAAAATGCATTACTGAGTTGAAAGAAGTGAATTCTGGTGCATGGTTTTGAAATCGCAGTCAGAAAAAAAATAACATCCATATCAACATTTTTATCAGCTCCGGTCCTGTCGTTTTGTTCAAAAAATGAATATTCTAAAAGTTCCTGTTTTTCTGCTTTAAACTCTAGGTACACATCCAAAATGCATTACTGAGTTAAAAGAAGTTGATTCTGGTGCATGGTTTTGAAACCGCAGTCAGAAAAAAACATACATCAATATCAACATTTTTATCAGCTCCGGACCTGTCGTTTTGGTCAAAAAAAGAAAATTCTAAAAGTTCCTGTTTTTCTGCTTTAAACTCTAGGTACACATCCAAAATGCATTACTGAGTTAAAAGAAGTGAATTCTGGTGCATGGTTTTGAAATCGCAGTCAGAAAAAAAATAACATCCATATCAACATTTTTATCAGCTCCGGTCCTGTCGTTTTGTTCAAAAAATGAATATTCTAAAAATTCCTGTTTTTCTGCTTTAAACTCTAGGTACACATCCAAAATGCATTACTGAGTTAAAAGAAGTTGATTCTGGTGCATGGTTTTGAAACCGCAGTCAGAAAAAAACATACATCAATATCAACATTTTTATCAGCTCCGGACCTGTCGTTTTGGTCAAAAAAAGAAAATTCTAAAAGTTCCTGTTTTTCTGCTTTAAACTCTAGATACACATCCAAAATGCATTACTGAGTTGAAAGAAGTGAATTCTGGTGCATGGTTTTGAAATCGCAGTCAGAAAAAAAATAACATCCATATCAACATTTTTATCAGCTCCGGTCCTGTCGTTTTGTTCAAAAAATGAATATTCTAAAAGTTCCTGTTTTTCTGCTTTAAACTCTAGGTACACATCCAAAATGCATTACTGAGTTAAAAGAAGTTGATTCTGGTGCATGGTTTTGAAACCGCAGTCAGAAAAAAACATACATCAATATCAACATTTTTATCAGCTCCGGACCTGTCGTTTTGGTCAAAAAAAGAAAATTCTAAAAGTTCCAGTTTTTCTGCTTTAAACTCTAGGTACACATCCAAAATGCATTACTGAGTTGAAAGAAGTGAATTCTGGTGCATAGTTTTGAAATCGCAGTCAGAAAAAAAATAACATCCATATCAACATTTTTATCAGCTCCGGTACTGTCGTTTTGGTCAAAAATTGAAAATTCTAAAAGTTCCTGTTTTTCTGCTTTAAACTCTAGGTACACATCCAAAATGCATTACTGAGTTGAAAGAAGTGAATTCTGGTGCATGGTTTTGAAATCGAAGTCAGAAAAAAAATAACATCCATATCAACATTTTTATCAGCTCCGGTCCTGTCGTTTTGGTCAAAAAATAAAAATTCTAAAAGTTCCTGTTTTTCTGCTTTAAACTCTAGGTACACATCCAAAATGCATTACTGAGTTGAAAGAAGTGAATTCTGGTGCATGGTTTTGAAATCGCAGTCAGAAAAAAAATAACATCCATATCAACATTTTTATCAGCTCCGGTCCTGTCGTTTTGGTCAAAAAATGAATATTCTAAAAGTTCCTGTTTTTCTGCTTTAAACTCTAGGTACACATCCAAAATGCATTACTGAGTTAAAAGAAGTTGATTCTGGTGCATGGTTTTGAAACCGCAGTCAGAAAAAAAATACATCAATATCAACATTTTTATCAGCTCCGGACCTGTCGTTTTGGTCAAAAAATGAAAATTCTAAAAGTTCCTGTTTTCCTGCTTTAAACTCTAGGTACACATCCAAAATGCATTACTGAGTTAAAAGAAGTGAATTCTGGTGCATGGTTTTGAAATCGCAGTCAGAAAAAAAATAACATCCATATCAACATTTTTATCAGCTCCGGTCCTGTCGTTTTGGTCAAAAATTGAAAATTCTAAAAGTTCCTGTTTTTCTGCTTTAAACTCTAGGTACACATCCAAAATGCATTACTGAGTTGAAAGAAGTGAATTCTGGAGCATGGTTTTGAAATCACAGTCAGAAAAAAAATAACATCCATATCAACATTTTTATCAGCTCCGGTCCTGTCGTTTTGTTCAAAAAATGAATATTCTAAAAGTTCCTGTTTTTCTGCTTTAAACTCTAGGTACACATCCAAAATGCATTACTGAGTTAAAAGAAGTGAATTCTGGTGCATGGTTTTGAAACCGCAGTCAGAAAAAAAATAACATCCATATCAACATTTTTATCAGCTCCGGTCCTGTCGTTTTGGTCAAAAAATGAATATTCTAAAAGTTCCTGTTTTTCTGCTTTAAACTCTAGGTACACATCCAAAATGCATTACTGAGTTAAAAGAAGTTGATTCTGGTGCATGGTTTTGAAACCGCAGTCAGAAAAAAAATACATCCATATCAACATTTTTATCAGCTCCGGACCTGTCGTTTTGGTCAAAAAATGAAAATTCTAAAAGTTCCTGTTTTTCTGCTTTAAACTCTAAGTACACATCCAAAATGCATTACTGAGTTGAAAGAAGTGAATTCTGGTGCATGGTTTTGAAATCGCAGTCAGAAAAAAATAACATCCATATCAACATTTTTATCAGCTCCGGTCCTGTCGTTTTGGTCAAAAATTGAAAATTCTAAAAGTTCCTGTTTTTCTGCTTTAAACTCTAGGTACACATCCAAAATGCATTACTGAGTTGAAATAAGTGAATTCTGGTGCATGGTTTTGAAATCGCAGTCAGAAAAAAAATAACATCCATATCAACATTTTTATCAGCTCCGGTACTGTCGTTTTGGTCAAAAAATGAATATTCTAAAAGTTCCTGTTTTTCTGCTTTAAACTCTAGGTACACATCCAAAATGCATTACTGAGTTAAAAGAAGTTGATTCTGGTGCATGGTTTTGAAACCGCAGTCAGAAAAAAAAATACATCAATATCAACATTTTTATCACCTCCGGACCTGTCGTTTTGGTCAAAAAATGAAAATTCTAAAAGTTCCTGTTTTTCTGCTTTAAACTCTAGGTACACATCCAAAATGCATTACTGAGTTGAAAGAAGTGAATTCTGGTGCATGGTTTTGAAATCGCAGTCAGAAAAAAATAACATCCATATCAACATTTTTATCATCTCCGGTCCTGTCGTTTTGGTCAAAAATTGAAAATTCTAAAAGTTCCTGTTTTTCTGCTTTAAACTCTAGGTACACATCCAAAATGCATTACTGAGTTGAAAGAAGTGAATTCTGGTGCATGGTTTTGAAATCGCAGTCAGAAAAAAAATAACATCCATATCAACATTTTTATCAGCTCCGGTACAGTCGTTTTGGTCAAAAATTGAAAATTCTAAAAGTTCCTGTTTTTCTGCTTTAAACTCTAGGTACACATCCAAAATGCATTACTGAGTTGAAAGAAGTTGATTCTGGTGCATGGTTTTGAAACCGCAGTCAGAAAAAAAATTACATCCATATCAACATTTTTATCAGCTCCTGTCCTGTCGTTTTGGTCAACAAATGAAAATTCTAAAAGTTCCTGTTTTTCTGCTTTAAACTCTAGGTACACATCCAAAATGCATTACTGAGTTGAAAGAAGTTGATTCTGGTGCATGGTTTTGAAACCGCAGTCAGAAAAAAAATTATATCCATATCAACATTTTTATCAGCTCCGGACCTGTCATTTTGGTCAAAAATTGAAAATTCTAAAAGTTCCTGTTTTTTTGCTTTAAACTCTAGGTACACATCCAAAATGCATTACTGAGTTGAAAGAAGTGAATTCTGGTGCATGGTTTTGAAATCGCAGTCAGAAAAAAATAACATTCATATCAACATTTCTATCAGCTCCGGACCTGTCGTTTTGGTCAAAAAATGAAAATTCTAAAAGTTCCTGTTTTTCTGCTTTAAACTCTAGGTACACATCCAAAATGGATTACTGAGTTAAAAGAAGTTGATTCTGGTGCATGGTTTTGAAACTGCAGTCAGAAAAAAAATACATCAATATCAACATTTTTATCATCTCCGGACCTGTCGTTTTGGTCAAAAAATGAAAATTCTAAAAGTTCCTGTTTTTCTGCTTTAAACTCTAGGCACACATCCAAAATGCATTACTGAGTTGAAAGAAGTGAATTCTGGTGCATGGTTTTGAAATCGCAGTCAGAAAAAAAATAACATCCATATCAACATTTTTATCAGCTCCGGTCCTGTCGTTTTGGTCAAAAATTGAAAATTCTAAAAGTTCCTGTTTTTCTGCTTTAAACTCTAGGTACACATCCAAAATGCATTACTGAGTTGAAAGAAGGGTACTTATGAGTTATCCGGGCGTCCGATTTTGAAATCGGGTCGGATCGGGACATCGCATCGCATCGCATGCGACCATCGGATGCGATGCGATGCGATGCGATGACCCGATTTTTCCATAGGAATCAATGTTAAAATGGACTGAGTCCATTTTAACATGGAATTCAATAGGAAAAAGGGTCCTTTTCATACCCCTACTGTCCAAGTGGGCATGGAGTTGGATATAAACCTGTGGCGAGCGTAGCGGGCCACCGAGCCCGAAGCGTGGCGAGCGTAGCGAGCCCCGCGAGGGGACACAGAATACCGTCCCCTCGCGGGGCTCGCTTCGCTCGCCACGCTTCGGGCTCGGTGGCTCGCTACGCTCGCCACAGGTTTATATCCAACTCCATGCCCACTTGGATAGTAGGGGTATGAAAAGGACCCCTTTTTCCATAGGAATCATTTTAACATTGATTCCTATGGAAAAATCGGGTCATCGCATCCGATGGTCGCATGCGATGCGATGCGATATCGCATCGCATCGCATCTGATTATATGCCTTAACTTAAGGCATACAATCAAAAAATCGGCAGCCCGGATAACTCACAAGTACCGAAAGAAGTGAATTCTGGTGCATGGTTTTGAAATCGCAGTCAGAAAAAAAAATAACATCCATATCAACATTTTTATCAGCTCCGGTCCTGTCGTTTTGGTCAAAAAATGAATATTCTAAAAGTTCCTGTTTTTCTGCTTTAAACTCTAGGTACACATCCAAAATGCATTACTGAGTTAAAAGAAGTTGATTCTGGTGCATGGTTTTGAAACCGCAGTCAGAAAAAAAATACATCAATATCAACATTTTTATCAGCTCCGGACCTGTCGTTTTGGTCAAAAAATGAAAATTCTGAAAGTTCCTGTTTTTCTGCTTTAAACTCTAAGTACACATCCAAAATGCATTACTGAGTTGAAAGAAGTGAATTCTGGTGCATGGTTTTGAAATCGCAGTCAGAAAAAAATAACATCCATATCAACATTTTTATCAGCTCCGGTCCTGTCGTTTTGGTCAAAAATTGAAAATTCTAAAAGTTCCTGTTTTTCTGCTTTAAACTCTAGGTACACATCCAAAATGCATTACTGAGTTGAAAGAAGTGAATTCTGGTGCATGGTTTTGAAATCGCAGTCAGAAAAAAAATAACATCCATATCAACATTTTTATCAGCTCCGGTACTGTCGTTTTGGTCAACAAATGAAAATTCTAAAAGTTCCTGTTTTTCTGCTTTAAACTCTAGGTACACATCCAAAATGCATTACTGAGTTGAAAGAAGTTGATTCTGGTGCATGGTTTTGAAACCGCAGTCAGAAAAAAAATTACATCCATATCAACATTTTTATCAGCTCCGGACCTGTCGTTTTGGTCAAAAATTGAAAATTCTAAAAGTTCCTGTTTTTTTGCTTTAAACTCTAGGTACACATCCAAAATGCATTACTGAGTTGAAAGAAGTGAATTCTGGTGCATGGTTTTGAAATTGCAGTCAGAAAAAAATAACATTCATATCAACATTTCTATCAGCTCCGGACCTGTCGCTTTGGTCAAAAAATGAAAATTCTAAAAGTTCCTGTTTTTCTGCTTTAAACTCTAGGTACACATCCAAAATGCATTACTGAGTTAAAAGAAGTTGATTCTGGTGCATGGTTTTGAAACCGCAGTCAGAAAAAAAATACATCAATATCAACATTTTTATCAGCTGCGGACCTGTCGTTTTGGTCAAAAAATGAAAATTCTAAAAGTTCCTGTTTTTCTGCTTTAAACTCTAGGTACACATCCAAAATGCATTACTGAGTTGAAAGAAGTGAATTCTGGTGCATGGTTTTGAAATCGCAGTCAGAAAAAAAATAACATCCATATCAACATTTTTATCAGCTCCGGACCTGTCGTTTTGGTCAAAAAATGAAAATTCTAAAAGTTCCTGTTTTTCTGCTTTAAACTCTAAGTACACATCCAAAATGCATTACTGAGTTGAAAGAAGTGAATTCTGGTGCATGGTTTTGAAATCGCAGTCAGAAAAAAATAACATCCATATCAACATTTTTATCAGCTCCGGTCCTGTTGTTTTGGTCAAAAATTGAAAATTCTAAAAGTTCCTGTTTTTCTGCTTTAAACTCTAGGTACACATCCAAAATGCATTACTGAGTTGAAAGAAGTTGATTCTGGTGCATGGTTTTGAAACCGCAGTCAGAAAAAAAATTACATCCATATCAACATTTTTATCAGCTCCGGTCCTGTCGTTTTGGTCAACAAATAAAAATTCTAAAAGTTCCTGTTTTTCTGCTTTAAACTCTAGGTACACATCCAAAATGCATTACTGAGTTGAAAGAAGTTGATTCTGGTGCATGGTTTTGAAACCGCAGTCAGAAAAAAATTACATCCATATCAACATTTTTATCAGCTCCGGTCCTGTCGTTTTGGTCAAAAATTGAAAATTCTAAAAGTTCCTGTTTTTTTTGCTTTAAACTCTAGGTACACATCCAAAATGCATTACTGAGTTGAAAGAAGTGAATTCTGGTGCATGGTTTTGAAATCGCAGTCAGAAAAAAATAACATTCATATCAACATTTCTATCAGCTCCGGACCTGTCGTTTTGGTCAAAAAATGAATATTCTAAAAGTTCCTGTTTTTCTGCTTTAAACTCTAGGTACACATCCAAAATGCATTACTGAGTTAAAAGAAGTTGATTCTGGTGCATGGTTTTGAAACCGCAGTCAGAAAAAAAATACATCAATATCAACATTTTTATCTGCTCCGGACCTGTCGTTTTGGTCAAAAAATGAAAATTCTAAAAGTTCCTGTTTTTCTGCTTTAAACTCTAGGTACACATCCAAAATGCATTACTGAGTTGAAAGAAGTGAATTCTGGTGCATGGTTTTGAAATCGCAGTCAGAAAAAAAATAACATCCATATCAACATTTTTATCAGCTCCGGTCCTGTCGTTTTGGTCAAAAATTGAAAATTCTAAAAGTTCCTGTTTTTCTGCTTTAAACTCTAGGTACACATCCAAAATGCATTACTGAGTTGAAAGAAGTGAATTCTGGTGCATAGTTTTGAAATCGCAGTCAGAAAAAAAATAACATCCATATCAACATTTTTATCAGCTCCGGTACTGTCGTTTTGGTCAAAAATTGAAAATTCTAAAAGTTCCTGTTTTTCTGCTTTAAACTCTAGGTACACATCCAAAATGCATTACTGAGTTGAAAGAAGTGAATTCTGGTGCATGGTTTTGAAATCGAAGTCAGAAAAAAAATAACATCCATATCAACATTTTTATCAGCTCCGGTCCTGTCGTTTTGGTCAAAAAATAAAAATTCTAAAAGTTCCTGTTTTTCTGCTTTAAACTCTAGGTACACATCCAAAATGCATTACTGAGTTGAAAGAAGTTGATTCTGGTGCATGGTTTTGAAATCGCAGTCAGAAAAAAAATAACATCCATATCAACATTTTTATCAGCTCCGGACCTGTTGTTTTGGTCAAAAATTGAAAATTCTAAAAGTTCCTGTTTTTCTGCTTTAAACTCTAGGTACACATCCAAAATGCATTACTGAGTTGAAAGAAGTGAATTCTGGTGCATGGTTTTGAAATCGCAGTCAGAAAAAAAATAACATCCATATCAACATTTTTATCAGCTCCGGTCCTGTCGTTTTGGTCAAAAAATGAATATTCTAAAAGTTCCTGTTTTTCTGCTTTAAACTCTAGGTACACATCCAAAATGCATTACTGAGTTAAAAGAAGTTGATTCTGGTGCATGGTTTTGAAACCGCAGTCAGAAAAAAAATACATCAATATCAACATTTTTATCAGCTCCGGACCTGTCGTTTTGGTCAAAAAATGAAAATTCTAAAAGTCCCTGTTTTCCTGCTTTAAACTCTAGGTACACATCCAAAATGCATTACTGAGTTGAAAGAAGTGAATTCTGGTGCATGGTTTTGAAATCGCAGTCAGAAAAAAAAAAACATCCATATCAACATTTTTATCAGCTCCGGTCCTGTCGTTTTGGTCAAAAATTGAAAATTCTAAAAGTTCCTGTTTTTCTGCTTTAAACTCTAGGTACACATCCAAAATGCATTACTGAGTTGAAAGAAGTGAATTCTGGTGCATGGTTTTGAAATCGCAGTCAGAAAAAAAATAACATCCATATCAACATTTTTATCAGCTCCGGTCCTGTCGTTTTGTTCAAAAAATGAATATTCTAAAAGTTCCTGTTTTTCTGCTTTAAACTCTAGGTACACATCCAAAATGCATTACTGAGTTAAAAGAAGTTGATTCTGGTGCATGGTTTTGAAACCGCAGTCAGAAAAAAACATACATCAATATCAACATTTTTATCAGCTCCGGACCTGTCGTTTTGGTCAAAAAAAGAAAATTCTAAAAGTTCCTGTTTTTCTGCTTTAAACTCTAGATACACATCCAAAATGCATTACTGAGTTGAAAGAAGTGAATTCTGGTGCATGGTTTTGAAATCGCAGTCAGAAAAAAAATAACATCCATATCAACATTTTTATCAGCTCCGGTCCTGTCGTTTTGTTCAAAAAATGAATATTCTAAAAGTTCCTGTTTTTCTGCTTTAAACTCTAGGTACACATCCAAAATGCATTACTGAGTTAAAAGAAGTTGATTCTGGTGCATGGTTTTGAAACCGCAGTCAGAAAAAAACATACATCAATATCAACATTTTTATCAGCTCCGGACCTGTCGTTTTGGTCAAAAAAAGAAAATTCTAAAAGTTCCAGTTTTTCTGCTTTAAACTCTAGGTACACATCCAAAATGCATTACTGAGTTGAAAGAAGTGAATTCTGGTGCATAGTTTTGAAATCGCAGTCAGAAAAAAAATAACATCCATATCAACATTTTTATCAGCTCCGGTACTGTCGTTTTGGTCAAAAATTGAAAATTCTAAAAGTTCCTGTTTTTCTGCTTTAAACTCTAGGTACACATCCAAAATGCATTACTGAGTTGAAAGAAGTGAATTCTGGTGCATGGTTTTGAAATCGAAGTCAGAAAAAAAATAACATCCATATCAACATTTTTATCAGCTCCGGTCCTGTCGTTTTGGTCAAAAAATAAAAATTCTAAAAGTTCCTGTTTTTCTGCTTTAAACTCTAGGTACACATCCAAAATGCATTACTGAGTTGAAAGAAGTGAATTCTGGTGCATGGTTTTGAAATCGCAGTCAGAAAAAAAATAACATCCATATCAACATTTTTATCAGCTCCGGTCCTGTCGTTTTGGTCAAAAAATGAATATTCTAAAAGTTCCTGTTTTTCTGCTTTAAACTCTAGGTACACATCCAAAATGCATTACTGAGTTAAAAGAAGTTGATTCTGGTGCATGGTTTTGAAACCGCAGTCAGAAAAAAAATACATCAATATCAACATTTTTATCAGCTCCGGACCTGTCGTTTTGGTCAAAAAATGAAAATTCTAAAAGTTCCTGTTTTCCTGCTTTAAACTCTAGGTACACATCCAAAATGCATTACTGAGTTAAAAGAAGTGAATTCTGGTGCATGGTTTTGAAATCGCAGTCAGAAAAAAAATAACATCCATATCAACATTTTTATCAGCTCCGGTCCTGTCGTTTTGGTCAAAAATTGAAAATTCTAAAAGTTCCTGTTTTTCTGCTTTAAACTCTAGGTACACATCCAAAATGCATTACTGAGTTGAAAGAAGTGAATTCTGGTGCATGGTTTTGAAATCACAGTCAGAAAAAAAATAACATCCATATCAACATTTTTATCAGCTCCGGTCCTGTCGTTTTGTTCAAAAAATGAATATTCTAAAAGTTCCTGTTTTTCTGCTTTAAACTCTAGGTACACATCCAAAATGCATTACTGAGTTAAAAGAAGTGAATTCTGGTGCATGGTTTTGAAACCGCAGTCAGAAAAAAAATAACATCCATATCAACATTTTTATCAGCTCCGGTCCTGTCGTTTTGGTCAAAAAATGAATATTCTAAAAGTTCCTGTTTTTCTGCTTTAAACTCTAGGTACACATCCAAAATGCATTACTGAGTTAAAAGAAGTTGATTCTGGTGCATGGTTTTGAAACCGCAGTCAGAAAAAAAATACATCCATATCAACATTTTTATCAGCTCCGGACCTGTCGTTTTGGTCAAAAAATGAAAATTCTAAAAGTTCCTGTTTTTCTGCTTTAAACTCTAAGTACACATCCAAAATGCATTACTGAGTTGAAAGAAGTGAATTCTGGTGCATGGTTTTGAAATCGCAGTCAGAAAAAAATAACATCCATATCAACATTTTTATCAGCTCCGGTCCTGTCGTTTTGGTCAAAAATTGAAAATTCTAAAAGTTCCTGTTTTTCTGCTTTAAACTCTAGGTACACATCCAAAATGCATTACTGAGTTGAAATAAGTGAATTCTGGTGCATGGTTTTGAAATCGCAGTCAGAAAAAAAATAACATCCATATCAACATTTTTATCAGCTCCGGTACTGTCGTTTTGGTCAAAAAATGAATATTCTAAAAGTTCCTGTTTTTCTGCTTTAAACTCTAGGTACACATCCAAAATGCATTACTGAGTTAAAAGAAGTTGATTCTGGTGCATGGTTTTGAAACCGCAGTCAGAAAAAAAAATACATCAATATCAACATTTTTATCACCTCCGGACCTGTCGTTTTGGTCAAAAAATGAAAATTCTAAAAGTTCCTGTTTTTCTGCTTTAAACTCTAAGTACACATCCAAAATGCATTACTGAGATGAAAGAAGTGAATTCTGGTGCATGGTTTTGAAATCGCAGTCAGAAAAAAATAACATCCATATCAACATTTTTATCAGCTCCGGTCCTGTCGTTTTGGTCAAAAATTAAAAATTCTAAAAGTTCCTGTTTTTCTGCTTTAAACTCTAGGTACACATCCAAAATGCATTACTGAGTTGAAAGAAGTTGATTCTGGTGCATGGTTTTGAAACCGCAGTCAGAAAAAAAATTACATCCATATCAACATTTTTATCAGCTCCGGTCCTGTCGTTTTGGTCAACAAATGAAAATTCTAAAAGTTCCTGTTTTTCTGCTTTAAACTCTAGGTACACATCCAAAATGCATTACTGAGTTGAAAGAAGTTGATTCTGGTGCATGGTTTTGAAACCGCAGTCAGAAAAAAATTACATCCATATCAACATTTTTATCAGCTACGAGCCTGTCGTTTTGGTCAAAAATTGAAAATTCTAAAAGTTCCTGGTTTTTTTGCTTTAAACTCTAGGTACACATCCAAAATGCATTACTGAGTTGAAAGAAGTGAATTCTGGTGCATGGTTTTGTAATCGCAGTCAGAAAAAAATAACATTCATATCAACATTTCTATCAGCTCCGGACCTGTCGTTTTGGTCAAAAAATGAAAATTCTAAAAGTTCCTGTTTTTCTGCTTTAAACTCTAGGTACACATCCAAAATGCATTACTGAGTTAAAAGAAGTTGATTCTGGTGCATGGTTTTGAAACCGCAGTCAGAAAAAAAATACATCAGTATCAACATTTTTATCAGCTCCGGACCTGTCGTTTTGGTCAAAAAATGAAAATTCTAAAAGTTCCTGTTTTTCTGCTTTAAACTCTAGGTACACATCCAAAATGCATTACTGAGTTGAAAGAAGTGAATTCTGGTGCATGGTTTTGAAATCGCAGTCAGAAAAAAAATAACATCCATATCAACATTTTTATCAGCTCCGGTCCTGTCGTTTTGGTCAAAAATTGAAAATTCTAAAAGTTCCTGTTTTTCTGCTTTAAACTCTAGGTACACATCCAAAATGCATTACTGAGTTGAAATAAGTGAATTCTGGTGCATGGTTTTGAAATCGCAGTCAGAAAAAAAATAACATCCATATCAACATTTTTATCAGCTCCGGTACTGTCGTTTTGGTCAAAAAATGAATATTCTAAAAGTTCCTGTTTTTCTGCTTTAAACTCTAGGTACACATCCAAAATGCATTACTGAGTTAAAAGAAGTTGATTCTGGTGCATGGTTTTGAAACCGCAGTCAGAAAAAAAAATACATCAATATCAACATTTTTATCACCTCCGGACCTGTCGTTTTGGTCAAAAAATGAAAATTCTAAAAGTTCCTGTTTTTCTGCTTTAAACTCTAAGTACACATCCAAAATGCATTACTGAGATGAAAGAAGTGAATTCTGGTGCATGGTTTTGAAATCGCAGTCAGAAAAAAATAACATCCATATCAACATTTTTATCAGCTCCGGTCCTGTCGTTTTGGTCAAAAATTAAAAATTCTAAAAGTTCCTGTTTTTCTGCTTTAAACTCTAGGTACACATCCAAAATGCATTACTGAGTTGAAAGAAGTTGATTCTGGTGCATGGTTTTGAAACCGCAGTCAGAAAAAAAATTACATCCATATCAACATTTTTATCAGCTCCGGTCCTGTCGTTTTGGTCAACAAATGAAAATTCTAAAAGTTCCTGTTTTTCTGCTTTAAACTCTAGGTACACATCCAAAATGCATTACTGAGTTGAAAGAAGTTGATTCTGGTGCATGGTTTTGAAACCGCAGTCAGAAAAAAATTACATCCATATCAACATTTTTATCAGCTACGAGCCTGTCGTTTTGGTCAAAAATTGAAAATTCTAAAAGTTCCTGGTTTTTTTGCTTTAAACTCTAGGTACACATCCAAAATGCATTACTGAGTTGAAAGAAGTGAATTCTGGTGCATGGTTTTGTAATCGCAGTCAGAAAAAAATAACATTCATATCAACATTTCTATCAGCTCCGGACCTGTCGTTTTGGTCAAAAAATGAAAATTCTAAAAGTTCCTGTTTTTCTGCTTTAAACTCTAGGTACACATCCAAAATGCATTACTGAGTTAAAAGAAGTTGATTCTGGTGCATGGTTTTGAAACCGCAGTCAGAAAAAAAATACATCAATATCAACATTTTTATCAGCTCCGGACCTGTCGTTTTGGTCAAAAAATGAAAATTCTAAAAGTTCCTGTTTTTCTGCTTTAAACTCTAGGTACACATCCAAAATGCATTACTGAGTTGAAAGAAGTGAATTCTGGTGCATGGTTTTGAAATCGCAGTCAGAAAAAAAATAACATCCATATCAACATTTTTATCAGCTCCGGTCCTGTCGTTTTGGTCAAAAATTGAAAATTCTAAAAGTTCCTGTTTTTCTGCTTTAAACTCTAGGTACACATCCAAAATGCATTACTGAGTTGAAAGAAGTGAATTCTGGTGCATGGTTTTGAAATCGCAGTCAGAAAAAAAATAACATCCATATCAACATTTTTATCAGCTCCGGTCCTGTCGTTTTGGTCAAAAAATGAAAATTCTAAAAGTTCCTGTTTTTCTGCTTTAAACTCTAGGTACACATCCAAAATGCATTACTGAGTTGAAAGAAGTTGATTCTGGTGCATGGTTTTGAAATCGCAGTCAGAAAAAAAATAACATCCATATCAACATTTTTATCAGCTCCGGACCTGTTGTTTTGGTCAAAAATTGAAAATTCTAAAAGTTCCTGTTTTTCTGCTTTAAACTCTAGGTACACATCCAAAATGCATTACTGAGTTGAAAGAAGTGAATTCTGGTGCATGGTTTTGAAATCGCAGTCAGAAAAAAAATAACATCCATATCAACATTTTTATCAGCTCCGGTCCTGTCGTTTTGGTCAAAAAATGAATATTCTAAAAGTTCCTGTTTTTCTGCTTTAAACTCTAGGTACACATCCAAAATGCATTACTGAGTTAAAAGAAGTTGATTCTGGTGCATGGTTTTGAAACCGCAGTCAGAAAAAAAATACATCAATATCAACATTTTTATCAGCTCTGGACCTGTCGTTTTGGTCAAAAAATGAAAATTCTAAAAGTTCCTGTTTTCCTGCTTTAAACTCTAGGTACACATCCAAAATGCATTACTGAGTTGAAAGAAGTGAATTCTGGTGCATGGTTTTGAAATCGCAGTCAGAAAAAAAATAACATCCATATCAACATTTTTATCAGCTCCAGGCCTGTCGTTTTGGTCAAAAATTGAAAATTCTAAAAGTTCCTGTTTTTCTGCTTTAAACTCTAGGTACACATCCAAAATGCATTACTGAGTTGAAAGAAGTGAATTCTGGTGCATGGTTTTGAAATCGCAGTCAGAAAAAAAATAACATCCATATCAACATTTTTATCAGCTCCGGTCCTGTCGTTTTGTTAAAAAAATGAATATTCTAAAAGTTCCTGTTTTTCTGCTTTAAACTCTAGGTACACATCCAAAATGCATTACTGAGTTAAAAGAAGTTGATTCTGGTGCATGGTTTTGAAACCGCAGTCAGAAAAAAACATACATCAATATCAACATTTTTATCAGCTCCGGACCTGTCGTTTTGGTCAAAAAAAGAAAATTCTAAAAGTTCCTGTTTTTCTGCTTTAAACTCTAGGTACACATCCAAAATGCATTATTGAGTTGAAAGAAGTGAATTCTGGTGCATGGTTTTGAAACCGCAGTCAGAAAAAAAATAACATCCATATCAACATTTTTATCAGCTCCGGTCCTTTCGTTTTGGTCAAAAAATGAATATTCTAAAAGTTCCTGTTTTTCTGCTTTAAACTCTAGGTACACATCCAAAATGCATTACTGAGTTAAAAGAAGTTGATTCTGGTGCATGGTTTTGAAACCGCAGTCAGAAAAAAAAATACATCAATATCAACATTTTTATCAGCTCCGGACCTGTCGTTTTGGTCAAAAAATGAAAATTCTAAAAGTTCCTGTTTTTCTGCTTTAAACTCTAAGTACACATCCAAAATGCATTACTGAGTTGAAAGAAGTGAATTCTGGTGCATGGTTTTGAAATCGCAGTCAGAAAAAAATAACATCCATATCAACATTTTTATCATCTCCGGTCCTGTCGTTTTGGTCAAAAATTGAAAATTCTAAAAGTTCCTGTTTTTCTGCTTTAAACTCTAGGTACACATCCAAAATGCATTACTGAGTTGAAAGAAGTTGATTCTGGTGCATGGTTTTGAAATCGCAGTCAGAAAAAAAATAACATCCATATCAACATTTTTATCAGCTCCGGTACTGTCGTTTTGGTCAAAAATTGAAAATTCTAAAAGTTCCTGTTTTTCTGCTTTAAACTCTAGGTACACATCCAAAATGCATTACTGAGTTGAAAGAAGTGAATTCTGGTGCATGGTTTTGAAATCGCAGTCAGAAAAAAATAACATCCATATCAACATTTTTATCATCTCCGGTCCTGTCGTTTTGGTCAAAAATTGAAAATTCTAAAAGTTCCTGTTTTTCTGCTTTAAACTCTAGGTACACATCCAAAATGCATTACTGAGTTGAAAGAAGTTGATTCTGGTGCATGGTTTTGAAACCGCAGTCAGAAAAAAAAATACATCAATATCAACATTTTTATCAGCTCCGGACCTGTCGTTTTGGTCAAAAAATGAAAATTCTAAAAGTTCCTGTTTTTCTGCTTTAAACTCTAAGTACACATCCAAAATGCATTACTGAGTTGAAAGAAGTGAATTCTGGTGCATGGTTTTGAAATCGCAGTCAGAAAAAAATAACATCCATATCAACATTTTTATCAGCTCCGGTCCTGTTGTTTTGGTCAAAAATTGAAAATTCTAAAAGTTCCTGTTTTTCTGCTTTAAACTCTAGGTACACATCCAAAATGCATTACTGAGTTGAAAGAAGTTGATTCTGGTGCATGGTTTTGAAACCGCAGTCAGAAAAAAAATTACATCCATATCAACATTTTTATCAGCTCCGGTCCTGTCGTTTTGGTCAACAAATGAAAATTCTAAAAGTTCCTGTTTTTCTGCTTTAAACTCTAGGTACACATCCAAAATGCATTACTGAGTTGAAAGAAGTTGATTCTGGTGCATGGTTTTGAAACCGCAGTCAGAAAAAAATTACATCCATATCAACATTTTTATCAGCTCCGAGCCTGTCGTTTTGGTCAAAAATTGAAAATTCTAAAAGTTCCTGTTTTTTTTGCTTTAAACTCTAGGTACACATCCAAAATGCATTACTGAGTTGAAAGAAGTGAATTCTGGTGCATGGTTTTGAAATCGCAGTCAGAAAAAAATAACATTCATATCAACATTTCTATCAGCTCCGGACCTGTCGTTTTGGTCAAAAAATGAAAATTCTAAAAGTTCCTGTTTTTCTGCTTTAAACTCTAGGTACACATCCAAAATGCATTACTGAGTTAAAAGAAGTTGATTCTGGTGCATGGTTTTGAAACCGCAGTCAGAAAAAAAATACATCAATATCAACATTTTTATCAGCTCCGGACCTGTCGTTTTGGTCAAAAAATGAAAATTCTGAAAGTTCCTGTTTTTCTGCTTTAAACTCTAAGTACACATCCAAAATGCATTACTGAGTTGAAAGAAGTGAATTCTGGTGCATGGTTTTGAAATCGCAGTCAGAAAAAAATAACATCCATATCAACATTTTTATCAGCTCCGGTCCTGTCGTTTTGGTCAAAAATTGAAAATTCTAAAAGTTCCTGTTTTTCTGCTTTAAACTCTAGGTACACATCCAAAATGCATTACTGAGTTGAAAGAAGTGAATTCTGGTGCATGGTTTTGAAATCGCAGTCAGAAAAAAAATAACATCCATATCAACATTTTTATCAGCTCCGGTACTGTCGTTTTGGTCAACAAATGAAAATTCTAAAAGTTCCTGTTTTTCTGCTTTAAACTCTAGGTACACATCCAAAATGCATTACTGAGTTGAAAGAAGTTGATTCTGGTGCATGGTTTTGAAACCGCAGTCAGAAAAAAAATTACATCCATATCAACATTTTTATCAGCTCCGGACCTGTCGTTTTGGTCAAAAATTGAAAATTCTAAAAGTTCCTGTTTTTTTGCTTTAAACTCTAGGTACACATCCAAAATGCATTACTGAGTTGAAAGAAGTGAATTCTGGTGCATGGTTTTGAAATTGCAGTCAGAAAAAAATAACATTCATATCAACATTTCTATCAGCTCCGGACCTGTCGCTTTGGTCAAAAAATGAAAATTCTAAAAGTTCCTGTTTTTCTGCTTTAAACTCTAGGTACACATCCAAAATGCATTACTGAGTTAAAAGAAGTTGATTCTGGTGCATGGTTTTGAAACCGCAGTCAGAAAAAAAATACATCAATATCAACATTTTTATCAGCTGCGGACCTGTCGTTTTGGTCAAAAAATGAAAATTCTAAAAGTTCCTGTTTTTCTGCTTTAAACTCTAGGTACACATCCAAAATGCATTACTGAGTTGAAAGAAGTGAATTCTGGTGCATGGTTTTGAAATCGCAGTCAGAAAAAAAATAACATCCATATCAACATTTTTATCAGCTCCGGACCTGTCGTTTTGGTCAAAAAATGAAAATTCTAAAAGTTCCTGTTTTTCTGCTTTAAACTCTAAGTACACATCCAAAATGCATTACTGAGTTGAAAGAAGTGAATTCTGGTGCATGGTTTTGAAATCGCAGTCAGAAAAAAATAACATCCATATCAACATTTTTATCAGCTCCGGTCCTGTTGTTTTGGTCAAAAATTGAAAATTCTAAAAGTTCCTGTTTTTCTGCTTTAAACTCTAGGTACACATCCAAAATGCATTACTGAGTTGAAAGAAGTTGATTCTGGTGCATGGTTTTGAAACCGCAGTCAGAAAAAAAATTACATCCATATCAACATTTTTATCAGCTCCGGTCCTGTCGTTTTGGTCAACAAATGAAAATTCTAAAAGTTCCTGTTTTTCTGCTTTAAACTCTAGGTACACATCCAAAATGCATTACTGAGTTGAAAGAAGTTGATTCTGGTGCATGGTTTTGAAACCGCAGTCAGAAAAAAATTACATCCATATCAACATTTTTATCAGCTCCGGTCCTGTCGTTTTGGTCAAAAATTGAAAATTCTAAAAGTTCCTGTTTTTTTTGCTTTAAACTCTAGGTACACATCCAAAATGCATTACTGAGTTGAAAGAAGTGAATTCTGGTGCATGGTTTTGAAATCGCAGTCAGAAAAAAATAACATTCATATCAACATTTCTATCAGCTCCGGACCTGTCGTTTTGGTCAAAAAATGAAAATTCTAAAAGTTCCTGTTTTTCTGCTTTAAACTCTAGGTACACATCCAAAATGCATTACTGAGTTAAAAGAAGTTGATTCTGGTGCATGGTTTTGAAACCGCAGTCAGAAAAAAAATACATCAATATCAACATTTTTATCTGCTCCGGACCTGTCGTTTTGGTCAAAAAATGAAAATTCTAAAAGTTCCTGTTTTTCTGCTTTAAACTCTAGGTACACATCCAAAATGCATTACTGAGTTGAAAGAAGTGAATTCTGGTGCATGGTTTTGAAATCGCAGTCAGAAAAAAAATAACATCCATATCAACATTTTTATCAGCTCCGGTCCTGTCGTTTTGGTCAAAAATTGAAAATTCTAAAAGTTCCTGTTTTTCTGCTTTAAACTCTAGGTACACATCCAAAATGCATTACTGAGTTGAAAGAAGTGAATTCTGGTGCATAGTTTTGAAATCGCAGTCAGAAAAAAAATAACATCCATATCAACATTTTTATCAGCTCCGGTACTGTCGTTTTGGTCAAAAATTGAAAATTCTAAAAGTTCCTGTTTTTCTGCTTTAAACTCTAGGTACACATCCAAAATGCATTACTGAGTTGAAAGAAGTGAATTCTGGTGCATGGTTTTGAAATCGAAGTCAGAAAAAAAATAACATCCATATCAACATTTTTATCAGCTCCGGTCCTGTCGTTTTGGTCAAAAAATAAAAATTCTAAAAGTTCCTGTTTTTCTGCTTTAAACTCTAGGTACACATCCAAAATGCATTACTGAGTTGAAAGAAGTTGATTCTGGTGCATGGTTTTGAAATCGCAGTCAGAAAAAAAATAACATCCATATCAACATTTTTATCAGCTCCGGACCTGTTGTGTTGGTCAAAAATTGAAAATTCTAAAAGTTCCTGTTTTTCTGCTTTAAACTCTAGGTACACATCCAAAATGCATTACTGAGTTGAAAGAAGTGAATTCTGGTGCATGGTTTTGAAATCGCAGTCAAAAAAAAATAACATCCATATCAACATTTTTATCAGCTCCGGTCCTGTCGTTTTGGTCAAAAAATGAATATTCTAAAAGTTCCTGTTTTTCTGCTTTAAACTCTAGGTACACATCCAAAATGCATTACTGAGTTAAAAGAAGTTGATTCTGGTGCATGGTTTTGAAACCGCAGTCAGAAAAAAAATACATCAATATCAACATTTTTATCAGCTCCGGACCTGTCGTTTTGGTCAAAAAATGAAAATTCTAAAAGTCCCTGTTTTCCTGCTTTAAACTCTAGGTACACATCCAAAATGCATTACTGAGTTGAAAGAAGTGAATTCTGGTGCATGGTTTTGAAATCGCAGTCAGAAAAAAAAAAACATCCATATCAACATTTTTATCAGCTCCGGTCCTGTCGTTTTGGTCAAAAATTGAAAATTCTAAAAGTTCCTGTTTTTCTGCTTTAAACTCTAGGTACACATCCAAAATGCATTACTGAGTTGAAAGAAGTGAATTCTGGTGCATGGTTTTGAAATCGCAGTCAGAAAAAAAATAACATCCATATCAACATTTTTATCAGCTCCGGTCCTGTCGTTTTGTTCAAAAAATGAATATTCTAAAAGTTCCTGTTTTTCTGCTTTAAACTCTAGGTACACATCCAAAATGCATTACTGAGTTAAAAGAAGTTGATTCTGGTGCATGGTTTTGAAACCGCAGTCAGAAAAAAACATACATCAATATCAACATTTTTATCAGCTCCGGACCTGTCGTTTTGGTCAAAAAAAGAAAATTCTAAAAGTTCCTGTTTTTCTGCTTTAAACTCTAGGTACACATCCAAAATGCATTACTGAGTTAAAAGAAGTGAATTCTGGTGCATGGTTTTGAAATCGCAGTCAGAAAAAAAATAACATCCATATCAACATTTTTATCAGCTCCGGTCCTGTCGTTTTGTTCAAAAAATGAATATTCTAAAAGTTCCTGTTTTTCTGCTTTAAACTCTAGGTACACATCCAAAATGCATTACTGAGTTAAAAGAAGTTGATTCTGGTGCATGGTTTTGAAACCGCAGTCAGAAAAAAACATACATCAATATCAACATTTTTATCAGCTCCGGACCTGTCGTTTTGGTCAAAAAAAGAAAATTCTAAAAGTTCCTGTTTTTCTGCTTTAAACTCTAGATACACATCCAAAATGCATTACTGAGTTGAAAGAAGTGAATTCTGGTGCATGGTTTTGAAATCGCAGTCAGAAAAAAAATAACATCCATATCAACATTTTTATCAGCTCCGGTCCTGTCGTTTTGTTCAAAAAATGAATATTCTAAAAGTTCCTGTTTTTCTGCTTTAAACTCTAGGTACACATCCAAAATGCATTACTGAGTTAAAAGAAGTTGATTCTGGTGCATGGTTTTGAAACCGCAGTCAGAAAAAAACATACATCAATATCAACATTTTTATCAGCTCCGGACCTGTCGTTTTGGTCAAAAAAAGAAAATTCTAAAAGTTCCAGTTTTTCTGCTTTAAACTCTAGGTACACATCCAAAATGCATTACTGAGTTGAAAGAAGTGAATTCTGGTGCATAGTTTTGAAATCGCAGTCAGAAAAAAAATAACATCCATATCAACATTTTTATCAGCTCCGGTACTGTCGTTTTGGTCAAAAATTGAAAATTCTAAAAGTTCCTGTTTTTCTGCTTTAAACTCTAGGTACACATCCAAAATGCATTACTGAGTTGAAAGAAGTGAATTCTGGTGCATGGTTTTGAAATCGAAGTCAGAAAAAAAATAACATCCATATCAACATTTTTATCAGCTCCGGTCCTGTCGTTTTGGTCAAAAAATAAAAATTCTAAAAGTTCCTGTTTTTCTGCTTTAAACTCTAGGTACACATCCAAAATGCATTACTGAGTTGAAAGAAGTTGATTCTGGTGCATGGTTTTGAAATCGCAGTCAGAAAAAAAATAACATCCATATCAACATTTTTATCAGCTCCGGACCTGTTGTTTTGGTCAAAAATTGAAAATTCTAAAAGTTCCTGTTTTTCTGCTTTAAACTCTAGGTACACATCCAAAATGCATTACTGAGTTGAAAGAAGTGAATTCTGGTGCATGGTTTTGAAATCGCAGTCAGAAAAAAAATAACATCCATATCAACATTTTTATCAGCTCCGGTCCTGTCGTTTTGGTCAAAAAATGAATATTCTAAAAGTTCCTGTTTTTCTGCTTTAAACTCTAGGTACACATCCAAAATGCATTACTGAGTTAAAAGAAGTTGATTCTGGTGCATGGTTTTGAAACCGCAGTCAGAAAAAAAATACATCAATATCAACATTTTTATCAGCTCCGGACCTGTCGTTTTGGTCAAAAAATGAAAATTCTAAAAGTTCCTGTTTTCCTGCTTTAAACTCTAGGTACACATCCAAAATGCATTACTGAGTTGAAAGAAGTGAATTCTGGTGCATGGTTTTGAAATCGCAGTCAGAAAAAAAATAACATCCATATCAACATTTTTATCAGCTCCGGTCCTGTCGTTTTGGTCAAAAATTGAAAATTCTAAAAGTTCCTGTTTTTCTGCTTTAAACTCTAGGTACACATCCAAAATGCATTACTGAGTTGAAAGAAGTGAATTCTGGTGCATGGTTTTGAAATCGCAGTCAGAAAAAAAATAACATCCATATCAACATTTTTATCAGCTCCGGTCCTGTCGTTTTGTTCAAAAAATGAATATTCTAAAAGTTCCTGTTTTTCTGCTTTAAACTCTAGGTACACATCCAAAATGCATTACTGAGTTAAAAGAAGTGAATTCTGGTGCATGGTTTTGAAACCGCAGTCAGAAAAAAAATAACATCCATATCAACATTTTTATCAGCTCCGGTCCTGTCGTTTTGGTCAAAAAATGAATATTCTAAAAGTTCCTGTTTTTCTGCTTTAAACTCTAGGTACACATCCAAAATGCATTACTGAGTTAAAAGAAGTTGATTCTGGTGCATGGTTTTGAAACCGCAGTCAGAAAAAAAATACATCAATATCAACATTTTTATCAGCTCCGGACCTGTCGTTTTGGTCAAAAAATGAAAATTCTAAAAGTTCCTGTTTTTCTGCTTTAAACTCTAAGTACACATCCAAAATGCATTACTGAGTTGAAAGAAGTGAATTCTGGTGCATGGTTTTGAAATCGCAGTCAGAAAAAAATAACATCCATATCAACATTTTTATCAGCTCCGGTCCTGTCGTTTTGGTCAAAAATTGAAAATTCTAAAAGTTCCTGTTTTTCTGCTTTAAACTCTAGGTACACATCCAAAATGCATTACTGAGTTGAAATAAGTGAATTCTGGTGCATGGTTTTGAAATTGCAGTCAGAAAAAAAATAACATCCATATCAACATTTTTATCAGCTCCGGTACTGTCGTTTTGGTCAAAAAATGAATATTCTAAAAGTTCCTGTTTTTCTGCTTTAAACTCTAGGTACACATCCAAAATGCATTACTGAGTTAAAAGAAGTTGATTCTGGTGCATGGTTTTGAAACCGCAGTCAGAAAAAAAAATACATCAATATCAACATTTTTATCAGCTCCGGACCTGTCGTTTTGGTCAAAAAATGAAAATTCTAAAAGTTCCTGTTTTTCTGCTTTAAACTCTAAGTACACATCCAAAATGCATTACTGAGATGAAAGAAGTGAATTCTGGTGCATGGTTTTGAAATCGCAGTCAGAAAAAAATAACATCCATATCAACATTTTTATCAGCTCCGGTCCTGTCGTTTTGGTCAAAAATTAAAAATTCTAAAAGTTCCTGTTTTTCTGCTTTAAACTCTAGGTACACATCCAAAATGCATTACTGAGTTGAAAGAAGTTGATTCTGGTGCATGTTTTTGAAACCGCAGTCAGAAAAAAAATTACATCCATATCAACATTTTTATCAGCTCCGGTCCTGTCGTTTTGGTCAACAAATAAAAATTCTAAAAGTTCCTGTTTTTCTGCTTTAAACTCTAGGTACACATCCAAAATGCATTACTGAGTTGAAAGAAGTTGATTCTGGTGCATGGTTTTGAAACCGCAGTCAGAAAAAAATTACATCCATATCAACATTTTTATCAGCTACGAGCCTGTCGTTTTGGTCAAAAATTGAAAATTCTAAAAGTTCCTGGTTTTTTTGCTTTAAACTCTAGTTACACATCCAAAATGCATTACTGAGTTGAAAGAAGTGAATTCTGGTGCATGGTTTTGTAATCGCAGTCAGAAAAAAATAACATTCATATCAACATTTCTATCAGCTCCGGACCTGTCGTTTTGGTCAAAAAATGAAAATTCTAAAAGTTCCTGTTTTTCTGCTTTAAACTCTAGGTACACATCCAAAATGCATTACTGAGTTAAAAGAAGTTGATTCTGGTGCATGGTTTTGAAACCGCAGTCAGAAAAAAAATACATCAATATCAACATTTTTATCAGCTCCGGACCTGTCGTTTTGGTCAAAAAATGAAAATTCTAAAAGTTCCTGTTTTTCTGCTTTAAACTCTAGGTACACATCCAAAATGCATTACTGAGTTGAAAGAAGTGAATTCTGGTGCATGGTTTTGAAATCGCAGTCAGAAAAAAAATAACATCCATATCAACATTTTTATCAGCTCCGGTCCTGTCGTTTTGGTCAAAAATTGAAAATTCTAAAAGTTCCTGTTTTTCTGCTTTAAACTCTAGGTACACATCCAAAATGCATTACTGAGTTGAAAGAAGTGAATTCTGGTGCATGGTTTTGAAATCGCAGTCAGAAAAAAAATAACATCCATATCAACATTTTTATCAGCTCCGGTCCTGTCGTTTTGGTCAAAAAATGAAAATTCTAAAAGTTCCTGTTTTTCTGCTTTAAACTCTAGGTACACATCCAAAATGCATTACTGAGTTGAAAGAAGTTGATTCTGGTGCATGGTTTTGAAATCGCAGTCAGAAAAAAAATAACATCCATATCAACATTTTTATCAGCTCCGGACCTGTTGTTTTGGTCAAAAATTGAAAATTCTAAAAGTTCCTGTTTTTCTGCTTTAAACTCTAGGTACACATCCAAAATGCATTACTGAGTTGAAAGAAGTGAATTCTGGTGCATGGTTTTGAAATCGCAGTCAGAAAAAAAATAACATCCATATCAACATTTTTATCAGCTCCGGTCCTGTCGTTTTGGTCAAAAAATGAATATTCTAAAAGTTCCTGTTTTTCTGCTTTAAACTCTAGGTACACATCCAAAATGCATTACTGAGTTAAAAGAAGTTGATTCTGGTGCATGGTTTTGAAACCGCAGTCAGAAAAAAAATACATCAATATCAACATTTTTATCAGCTCTGGACCTGTCGTTTTGGTCAAAAAATGAAAATTCTAAAAGTTCCTGTTTTCCTGCTTTAAACTCTAGGTACACATCCAAAATGCATTACTGAGTTGAAAGAAGTGAATTCTGGTGCATGGTTTTGAAATCGCAGTCAGAAAAAAAATAACATCCATATCAACATTTTTATCAGCTCCAGGCCTGTCGTTTTGGTCAAAAATTGAAAATTCTAAAAGTTCCTGTTTTTCTGCTTTAAACTCTAGGTACACATCCAAAATGCATTACTGAGTTGAAAGAAGTGAATTCTGGTGCATGGTTTTGAAATCGCAGTCAGAAAAAAAATAACATCCATATCAACATTTTTATCAGCTCCGGTCCTGTCGTTTTGTTAAAAAAATGAATATTCTAAAAGTTCCTGTTTTTCTGCTTTAAACTCTAGGTACACATCCAAAATGCATTACTGAGTTAAAAGAAGTTGATTCTGGTGCATGGTTTTGAAACCGCAGTCAGAAAAAAAAATACATCAATATCAACATTTTTATCAGCTCCGGACCTGTCGTTTTGGTCAAAAAATGAAAATTCTAAAAGTTCCTGTTTTTCTGCTTTAAACTCTAAGTACACATCCAAAATGCATTACTGAGTTGAAAGAAGTGAATTCTGGTGCATGGTTTTGAAATCGCAGTCAGAAAAAAATAACATCCATATCAACATTTTTATCATCTCCGGTCCTGTCGTTTTGGTCAAAAATTGAAAATTCTAAAAGTTCCTGTTTTTCTGCTTTAAACTCTAGGTACACATCCAAAATGCATTACTGAGTTGAAAGAAGTTGATTCTGGTGCATGGTTTTGAAATCGCAGTCAGAAAAAAAATAACATCCATATCAACATTTTTATCAGCTCCGGTACTGTCGTTTTGGTCAAAAATTGAAAATTCTAAAAGTTCCTGTTTTTCTGCTTTAAACTCTAGGTACACATCCAAAATGCATTACTGAGTTGAAAGAAGTGAATTCTGGTGCATGGTTTTGAAATCGCAGTCAGAAAAAAAATAACATCCATATCAACATTTTTATCAGCTCCGGTCCTGTCGTTTTGGTCAAAAAATGAAAATTCTAAAAGTTCCTGTTTTTCTGCTTTAAACTCTAGGTACACATCCAAAATGCATTACTGAGTTGAAAGAATTTGATTCTGGTGCATGGTTTTGAAATCGCAGTCAGAAAAAAAATAACATCCATATCAACATTTTTATCAGCTCCGGACCTGTTGTTTTGGTCAAAAATTGAAAATTCTAAAAGTTCCTGTTTTTCTGCTTTAAACTCTAGGTACACATCCAAAATGCATTACTGAGTTAAAAGAAGTTGATTCTGGTGCATGGTTTTGAAACCGCAGTCAGAAAAAAAAATACATCAATATCAACATTTTTATCAGCTCCGGACCTGTCGTTTTGGTCAAAAAATGAAAATTCTAAAAGTTCCTGTTTTTCTGCTTTAAACTCTAAGTACACATCCAAAATGCATTACTGAGTTGAAAGAAGTGAATTCTGGTGCATGGTTTTGAAATCGCAGTCAGAAAAAAATAACATCCATATCAACATTTTTATCAGCTCCGGTCCTGTTGTTTTGGTCAAAAATTGAAAATTCTAAAAGTTCCTGTTTTTCTGCTTTAAACTCTAGGTACACATCCAAAATGCATTACTGAGTTGAAAGAAGTTGATTCTGGTGCATGGTTTTGAAACCGCAGTCAGAAAAAAAATTACATCCATATCAACATTTTTATCAGCTCCGGTCCTGTCGTTTTGGTCAACAAATGAAAATTCTAAAAGTTCCTGTTTTTCTGCTTTAAACTCTAGGTACACATCCAAAATGCATTACTGAGTTGAAAGAAGTTGATTCTGGTGCATGGTTTTGAAACCGCAGTCAGAAAAAAATTACATCCATATCAACATTTTTATCAGCTCCGAGCCTGTCGTTTTGGTCAAAAATTGAAAATTCTAAAAGTTCCTGTTTTTTTTGCTTTAAACTCTAGGTACACATCCAAAATGCATTACTGAGTTGAAAGAAGTGAATTCTGGTGCATGGTTTTGAAATCGCAGTCAGAAAAAAATAACATTCATATCAACATTTCTATCAGCTCCGGACCTGTCGTTTTGGTCAAAAAATGAAAATTCTAAAAGTTCCTGTTTTTCTGCTTTAAACTCTAGGTACACATCCAAAATGCATTACTGAGTTAAAAGAAGTTGATTCTGGTGCATGGTTTTGAAACCGCAGTCAGAAAAAAAATACATCAATATCAACATTTTTATCAGCTCCGGACCTGTCGTTTTGGTCAAAAAATGAAAATTCTAAAAGTTCCTGTTTTTCTGCTTTAAACTCTAGGTACACATCCAAAATGCATTACTGAGTTGAAAGAAGTGAATTCTGGTGCATGGTTTTGAAATCGCAGTCAGAAAAAAAATAACATCCATATCAACATTTTTATCAGCTCCGGTCCTGTCGTTTTGGTCAAAAATTGAAAATTCTAAAAGTTCCTGTTTTTCTGCTTTAAACTCTAGGTACACATCCAAAATGCATTACTGAGTTGAAAGAAGTGAATTCTGGTGCATGGTTTTGAAATCGCAGTCAGAAAAAAAATAACATCCATATCAACATTTTTATCAGCTCCGGTACTGTCGTTTTGGTCAAAAATTTAAAATTCTAAAAGTTCCTGTTTTTCTGCTTTAAACTCTAGGTACACATCCAAAATGCATTACTGAGTTGAAAGAAGTGAATTCTGGTGCATGGTTTTGAAATCGCAGTCAGAAAAAAAATAACATCCATATCAACATTTTTATCAGCTCCGGTCCTGTCGTTTTGGTCAAAAAATGAAAATTCTAAAAGTTCCTGTTTTTCTGCTTTAAACTCTAGGTACACATCCAAAATGCATTACTGAGTTGAAAGAAGTTGATTCTGGTGCATGGTTTTGAAATCGCAGTCAGAAAAAAAATAACATCCATATCAACATTTTTATCAGCTCCGGACCTGTTGTTTTGGTCAAAAATTGAAAATTCTAAAAGTTCCTGTTTTCCTGCTTTAAACTCTAGGTACACATCCAAAATGCATTACTGAGTTGAAAGAAGTGAATTCTGGTGCATGGTTTTGAAATCGCAGTCAGAAAAAAAATAACATCCATATCAACATTTTTATCAGCTCCAGGCCTGTCGTTTTGGTCAAAAATTGAAAATTCTAAAAGTTCCTGTTTTTCTGCTTTAAACTCTAGGTACACATCCAAAATGCATTACTGAGTTGAAAGAAGTGAATTCTGGTGCATGGTTTTGAAATCGCAGTCAGAAAAAAAATAACATCCATATCAACATTTTTATCAGCTCCGGTCCTGTCGTTTTGTTCAAAAAATGAATATTCTAAAAGTTCCTGTTTTTCTGCTTTAAACTCTAGGTACACATCCAAAATGCATTACTGAGTTAAAAGAAGTTGATTCTGGTGCATGGTTTTGAAACCGCAGTCAGAAAAAAACATACATCAATATCAACATTTTTATCAGCTCCGGACCTGTCGTTTTGGTCAAAAAAAGAAAATTCTAAAAGTTCCTTTTTTTCTGCTTTAAACTCTAGGTACACATCCAAAATGCATTACTGAGTTGAAAGAAGTGAATTCTGGTGCATGGTTTTGAAACCGCAGTCAGAAAAAAAATAACATCCATATCAACATTTTTATCAGCTCCGGTCCTGTCGTTTTGGTCAAAAAATGAATATTCCAAAAGTTCCTGTTTTTCTGCTTTAAACTCTAGGTACACATCCAAAATGCATTACTGAGTTAAAAGAAGTTGATTCTGGTGCATGGTTTTGAAACCGCAGTCAGAAAAAAAAATACATCAATATCAACATTTTTATCAGCTCCGGACCTGTCGTTTTGGTCAAAAAATGAAAATTCTAAAAGTTCCTGTTTTTCTGCTTTAAACTCTAAGTACACATCCAAAATGCATTACTGAGTTGAAAGAAGTGAATTCTGGTGCATGGTTTTGAAATCGCAGTCAGAAAAAAAATAACATCCATATCAACATTTTTATCAGCTCCAGGCCTGTCGTTTTGGTCAAAAATTGAAAATTCTAAAAGTTCCTGTTTTTCTGCTTTAAACTCTAGGTACACATCCAAAATGCATTACTGAGTTGAAAGAAGTGAATTCTGGTGCATGGTTTTGAAATCGCAGTCAGAAAAAAAATAACATCCATATCAACATTTTTATCAGCTCCGGTCCTGTCGTTTTGTTCAAAAAATGAATATTCTAAAAGTTCCTGTTTTTCTGCTTTAAACTCTAGGTACACATCCAAAATGCATTACTGAGTTAAAAGAAGTTGATTCTGGTGCATGGTTTTGAAACCGCAGTCAGAAAAAAACATACATCAATATCAACATTTTTATCAGCTCCGGACCTGTCGTTTTGGTCAAAAAAAGAAAATTCTAAAAGTTCCTGTTTTTCTGCTTTAAACTCTAGGTACACATCCAAAATGCATTACTGAGTTGAAAGAAGTGAATTCTGGTGCATGGTTTTGAAACCGCAGTCAGAAAAAAAATAACATCCATATCAACATTTTTATCAGCTCCGGTCCTGTCGTTTTGGTCAAAAAATGAATATTCCAAAAGTTCCTGTTTTTCTGCTTTAAACTCTAGGTACACATCCAAAATGCATTACTGAGTTGAAAGAAGTGAATTCTGGTGCATGGTTTTGAAATCGCAGTCAGAAAAAAAATAACATCCATATCAACATTTTTATCAGCTCCGGTACTGTCGTTTTGGTCAAAAATTGAAAATTCTAAAAGTTCCTGTTTTTCTGCTTTAAACTCTAGGTACACATCCAAAATGCATTACTGAGTTGAAAGAAGTTGATTCTGGTGCATGGTTTTGAAACCGCAGTCAGAAAAAAAATTACATCCATATCAACATTTTTATCAGCTCCTGTCCTGTCGTTTTGGTCAACAAATGAAAATTCTAAAAGTTCCTGTTTTTCTGCTTTAAACTCTAGGTACACATCCAAAATGCATTACTGAGTTGAAAGAAGTTGATTCTGGTGCATGGTTTTGAAACCGCAGTCAGAAAAAAATTATATCCATATCAACATTTTTATCAGCTCCGGACCTGTCATTTTGGTCAAAAATTGAAAATTCTAAAAGTTCCTGTTTTTTTGCTTTAAACTCTAGGTACACATCCAAAATGCATTACTGAGTTGAAAGAAGTGAATTCTGGTGCATGGTTTTGAAATCGCAGTCAGAAAAAAATAACATTCATATCAACATTTCTATCAGCTCCGGACCTGTCGTTTTGGTCAAAAAATGAAAATTCTAAAAGTTCCTGTTTTTCTGCTTTAAACTCTAGGTACACATCCAAAATGCATTACTGAGTTAAAAGAAGTTGATTCTGGTGCATGGTTTTGAAACCGCAGTCAGAAAAAAAATACATCAATATCAACATTTTTATCAGCTCCGGACCTGTCGTTTTGGTCAAAAAATGAAAATTCTAAAAGTTCCTGTTTTTCTGCTTTAAACTCTAGGCACACATCCAAAATGCATTACTGAGTTGAAAGAAGTGAATTCTGGTGCATGGTTTTGAAATCGCAGTCAGAAAAAAAATAACATCCATATCAACATTTTTATCAGCTCCGGTCCTGTCGTTTTGGTCAAAAATTGAAAATTCTAAAAGTTCCTGTTTTTCTGCTTTAAACTCTAGGTACACATCCAAAATGCATTACTGAGTTGAAAGAAGGGTACTTATGAGTTATCCAGGCGTCCGATTTTGAAATCGGGTCGGATCGGGACATCGCATCGCATCGCATGCGACCATCGGATGCGATGCGATGCGATGACCCGATTTTTCCATAGGAATCAATGTTAAAATGGACTGAGTCCATTTTAACATGGAATTCAATAGGAAAAAGGGTCCTTTTCATACCCCTACTATCCAAGTGGGCATGGAGTTGGATATAAACCTGTGGCGAGCGTAGCGAGCCACCGAGCCCGAAGCGTGGCGAGCGTAGCGAGCCCCGCGAGGGGACACAGAATACCGTCCCCTCGCGGGGCTCGCTTCGCTCGCCACGCTTCGGGCTCGGTGGCTCGCTACGCTCGCCACAGGTTTATGTCCAACTCCATGCCCACTTGGATAGTAGGGGTATGAAAAGGACCCCTTTTTCCATGGGAATCATTTTAACATTGATTCCTATGGAAAAATCGGGTCATCGCATCCGATGGTCGCATGCGATGCGATGCGATATCGCATCGCATCGCATCTGATTGTATGCCTTAACTTAAGGCATACAATCAAAAAATCGGCAGCCCGGATAACTCACAAGTACCGAAAGAAGTGAATTCTGGTGCATGGTTTTGAAATCGCAGTCAGAAAAAAAATAACATCCATATCAACATTTTTATCAGCTCCGGTCCTGTCGTTTTGGTCAAAAAATGAATATTCTAAAAGTTCCTGTTTTTCTGCTTTAAACTCTAGGTACACATCCAAAATGCATTACTGAGTTAAAAGAAGTTGATTCTGGTGCATGGTTTTGAAACCGCAGTCAGAAAAAAAATACATCAATATCAACATTTTTATCAGCTCCGGACCTGTCGTTTTGGTCAAAAAATGAAAATTCTAAAAGTTCCTGTTTTTCTGCTTTAAACTCTAGGTACACATCCAAAATGCATTACTGAGTTGAAAGAAGTGAATTCTGGTGCATGGTTTTGAAATCGCAGTCAGAAAAAAAATAACATCCATATCAACATTTTTATCAGCTCCGGTCCTGTCGTTTTGGTCAAAAATTGAAAATTCTAAAAGTTCCTGTTTTTCTGCTTTAAACTCTAGGTACACATCCAAAATGCATTACTGAGTTGAAAGAAGTGAATTCTGGTGCATGGTTTTGAAATCGCAGTCAGAAAAAAAATAACATCCATATCAACATTTTTATCAGCTCCGGTACTGTCGTTTTGGTCAAAAATTTAAAATTCTAAAAGTTCCTGTTTTTCTGCTTTAAACTCTAGGTACACATCCAAAATGCATTACTGAGTTGAAAGAAGTGAATTCTGGTGCATGGTTTTGAAATCGCAGTCAGAAAAAAAATAACATCCATATCAACATTTTTATCAGCTCCGGTCCTGTCGTTTTGGTCAAAAAATGAAAATTCTAAAAGTTCCTGTTTTTCTGCTTTAAACTCTAGGTACACATCCAAAATGCATTACTGAGTTGAAAGAAGTTGATTCTGGTGCATGGTTTTGAAATCGCAGTCAGAAAAAAAATAACATCCATATCAACATTTTTATCAGCTCCGGACCTGTTGTTTTGGTCAAAAATTGAAAATTCTAAAAGTTCCTGTTTTTCTGCTTTAAACTCTAGGTACAAATCCAAAATGCATTACTGAGTTGAAAGAAGTGAATTCTGGTGCATGGTTTTGAAATCGCAGTCAGAAAAAAAATAACATCCATATCAACATTTTTATCAGCTCCGGTCCTGTCGTTTTGGTCAAAAAATGAATATTCTAAAAGTTCCTGTTTTTCTGCTTTAAACTCTAGGTACACATCCAAAATGCATTACTGAGTTAAAAGAAGTTGATTCTGGTGCATGGTTTTGAAACCGCAGTCAGAAAAAAAATACATCAATATCAACATTTTTATCAGCTCCGGTCCTGTCGTTTTGGTCAAAAAATGAAAATTCTAAAAGTTCCTGTTTTCCTGCTTTAAACTCTAGGTACACATCCAAAATGCATTACTGAGTTGAAAGAAGTGAATTCTGGTGCATGGTTTTGAAATCGCAGTCAGAAAAAAAATAACATCCATATCAACATTTTTATCAGCTCCAGGCCTGTCGTTTTGGTCAAAAATTGAAAATTCTAAAAGTTCCTGTTTTTCTGCTTTAAACTCTAGGTACACATCCAAAATGCATTACTGAGTTGAAAGAAGTGAATTCTGGTGCATGGTTTTGAAATCGCAGTCAGAAAAAAAATAACATCCATATCAACATTTTTATCAGCTCCGGTCCTGTCGTTTTGTTCAAAAAATGAATATTCTAAAAGTTCCTGTTTTTCTGCTTTAAACTCTAGGTACACATCCAAAATGCATTACTGAGTTAAAAGAAGTTGATTCTGGTGCATGGTTTTGAAACCGCAGTCAGAAAAAAACATACATCAATATCAACATTTTTATCAGCTCCGGACCTGTCGTTTTGGTCAAAAAAAGAAAATTCTAAAAGTTCCTGTTTTTCTGCTTTAAACTCTAGGTACACATCCAAAATGCATTACTGAGTTGAAAGAAGTGAATTCTGGTGCATGGTTTTGAAACCGCAGTCAGAAAAAAAATAACATCCATATCAACATTTTTATCAGCTCCGGTCCTGTCGTTTTGGTCAAAAAATGAATATTCCAAAAGTTCCTGTTTTTCTGCTTTAAACTCTAGGTACACATCCAAAATGCATTACTGAGTTAAAAGAAGTTGATTCTGGTGCATGGTTTTGAAACCGCAGTCAGAAAAAAAAATACATCAATATCAACATTTTTATCAGCTCCGGACCTGTCGTTTTGGTCAAAAAATGAAAATTCTAAAAGTTCCTGTTTTTCTGCTTTAAACTCTAAGTACACATCCAAAATGCATTACTGAGTTGAAAGAAGTGAATTCTGGTGCATGGTTTTGAAATCGCAGTCAGAAAAAAATAACATCCATATCAACATTTTTATCATCTCCGGTCCTGTCGTTTTGGTCAAAAATTGAAAATTCTAAAAGTTCCTGTTTTTCTGCTTTAAACTCTAGGTACACATCCAAAATGCATTACTGAGTTGAAAGAAGTGAATTCTGGTGCATGGTTTTGAAATCGCAGTCAGAAAAAAAATAACATCCATATCAACATTTTTATCAGCTCCGGTACTGTCGTTTTGGTCAAAAATTGAAAATTCTAAAAGTTCCTGTTTTTCTGCTTTAAACTCTAGGTACACATCCAAAATGCATTACTGAGTTGAAAGAAGTTGATTCTGGTGCATGGTTTTGAAACCGCAGTCAGAAAAAAAATTACATCCATATCAACATTTTTATCAGCTCCTGTCCTGTCGTTTTGGTCAACAAATGAAAATTCTAAAAGTTCCTGTTTTTCTGCTTTAAACTCTAGGTACACATCCAAAATGCATTACTGAGTTGAAAGAAGTTGATTCTGGTGCATGGTTTTGAAACCGCAGTCAGAAAAAAAATTATATCCATATCAACATTTTTATCAGCTCCGGACCTGTCATTTTGGTCAAAAATTGAAAATTCTAAAAGTTCCTGTTTTTTTGCTTTAAACTCTAGGTACACATCCAAAATGCATTACTGAGTTGAAAGAAGTGAATTCTGGTGCATGGTTTTGAAATCGCAGTCAGAAAAAAATAACATTCATATCAACATTTCTATCAGCTCCGGACCTGTCGTTTTGGTCAAAAAATGAAAATTCTAAAAGTTCCTGTTTTTCTGCTTTAAACTCTAGGTACACATCCAAAATGCATTACTGAGTTAAAAGAAGTTGATTCTGGTGCATGGTTTTGAAACCGCAGTCAGAAAAAAAATACATCAATATCAACATTTTTATCAGCTCCGGACCTGTCGTTTTGGTCAAAAAATGAAAATTCTAAAAGTTCCTGTTTTTCTGCTTTAAACTCTAGGCACACATCCAAAATGCATTACTGAGTTGAAAGAAGTGAATTCTGGTGCATGGTTTTGAAATCGCAGTCAGAAAAAAAATAACATCCATATCAACATTTTTATCAGCTCCGGTCCTGTCGTTTTGGTCAAAAATTGAAAATTCTAAAAGTTCCTGTTTTTCTGCTTTAAACTCTAGGTACACATCCAAAATGCATTACTGAGTTGAAAGAAGGGTACTTATGAGTTATCCGGGCGTCCGATTTTGAAATCGGGTCGGATCGGGACATCGCATCGCATCGCATGCGACCATCGGATGCGATGCGATGCGATGACCCGATTTTTCCATAGGAATCAATGTTAAAATGGACTGAGTCCATTTTAACATGGAATTCAATAGGAAAAAGGGTCCTTTTCATACCCCTACTATCCAAGTGGACATGGAGTTGGATATAAACCTGTGGCGAGCGTAGCGAGCCAACGAGCCCGAAGCGTGGCGAGCGTAGCGAGCCCCGCGAGGGGACACAGAATACCGTCCCCTCGCGGGGCTCGCTTCGCTCGCCACGCTTCGGGCTCGGTGGCTCGCTACGCTCGCCACAGGTTTATATCCAACTCCATGCCCACTTGGATAGTAGGGGTATGAAAAGGACCCCTTTTTCCATGGGAATCATTTTAACATTGATTCCTATGGAAAAATCGGGTCATCGCATCCGATGGTCGCATGCGATGCGATGCGATATCGCATCGCATCTGATTGTATGCCTTAACTTAAGGCATACAATCAAAAAATCGGCAGCCCGGATAACTCAAAAGTACCGAAAGAAGTGAATTCTGGTGCATGGTTTTGAAATCGCAGTCAGAAAAAAAATAACATCCATATCAACATTTTTATCAGCTCCGGTCCTGTCGTTTTGGTCAAAAAATGAATATTCTAAAAGTTCCTGTTTTTCTGCTTTAAACTCTAGGTACACATCCAAAATGCATTACTGAGTTAAAAGAAGTTGATTCTGGTGCATGGTTTTGAAACCGCAGTCAGAAAAAAAATACATCAATATCAACATTTTTATCAGCTCCGGACCTGTCGTTTTGGTCAAAAAATGAAAATTCTGAAAGTTCCTGTTTTTCTGCTTTAAACTCTAAGTACACATCCAAAATGCATTACTGAGTTGAAAGAAGTGAATTCTGTTGCATGGTTTTGAAATCGCAGTCAGAAAAAAATAACATCCATATCAACATTTTTATCAGCTCCGGACCTGTCATTTTGGTCAAAAATTGAAAATTCTAAAAGTTCCTGTTTTTTTGCTTTAAACTCTAGGTACACATCCAAAATGCATTACTGAGTTGAAAGAAGTGAATTCTGGTGCATGGTTTTGAAATCGCAGTCAGAAAAAAAATAACATCCATATCAACATTTTTATCAGCTCCGGTACTGTCGTTTTGGTCAACAAATGAAAATTCTAAAAGTTCCTGTTTTTCTGCTTTAAACTCTAGGTACACATCCAAAATGCATTACTGAGTTGAAAGAAGTTGATTCTGGTGCATGGTTTTGAAATCGCAGTCAGAAAAAAAATAACATCCATATCAACATTTTTATCAGCTCCGGTACTGTCGTTTTGGTCAACAAATGAAAATTCTAAAAGTTCCTGTTTTTCTGCTTTAAACTCTAGGTACACATCCAAAATGCATTACTGAGTTTAAAGAAGTTGATTCTGGTGCATGGTTTTGAAACCGCAGTCAGAAAAAAAATTACATCCATATCAACATTTTTATCAGCTCCGGACCTGTCGTTTTGGTCAAAAATTGAAAATTCTAAAAGTTCCTGTTTTTTTGCTTTAAACTCTAGGTACACATCCAAAATGCATTACTGAGTTGAAAGAAGTGAATTCTGGTGCATGGTTTTGAAATCGCAGTCAGAAAAAAATAACATTCATATCAACATTTCTATCAGCTCCGGACCTGTCGCTTTGGTCAAAAAATGAAAATTCTAAAAGTTCCTGTTTTTCTGCTTTAAACTCTAGGTACACATCCAAAATGCATTACTGAGTTAAAAGAAGTTGATTCTGGTGCATGGTTTTGAAACCGCAGTCAGAAAAAAAATACATCAATATCAACATTTTTATCAGCTCCGGACCTGTCGTTTTGGTCAAAAAATGAAAATTCTAAAAGTTCCTGTTTTTCTGCTTTAAACTCTAGGTACACATCCAAAATGCATTACTGAGTTGAAAGAAGTGAATTCTGGTGCATGGTTTTGAAATCGCAGTCAGAAAAAAAATAACATCCATATCAACATTTTTATCAGCTCCGGACCTGTCGTTTTGGTCAAAAAATGAAAATTCTAAAAGTTCCTGTTTTTCTGCTTTAAACTCTAAGTACACATCCAAAATGCATTACTGAGTTGAAAGAAGTGAATTCTGGTGCATGGTTTTGAAATCGCAGTCAGAAAAAAATAACATCCATATCAACATTTTTATCAGCTCCGGTCCTATTGTTTTGGTCAAAAATTGAAAATTCTAAAAGTTCCTGTTTTTCTGCTTTAAACTCTAGGTACACATCCAAAATGCATTACTGAGTTGAAAGAAGTTGATTCTGGTGCATGGTTTTGAAACCGCAGTCAGAAAAAAAATTACATCCATATCAACATTTTTATCAGCTCCGGTCCTGTCGTTTTGGTCAACAAATGAAAATTCTAAAAGTTCCTGTTTTTCTGCTTTAAACTCTAGGTACACATCCAAAATGCATTACTGAGTTGAAAGAAGTTGATTCTGGTGCATGGTTTTGAAACCGCAGTCAGAAAAAAATTACATCCATATCAACATTTTTATCAGCTCCGGACCTGTCGTTTTGGTCAAAAATTGAAAATTCTAAAAGTTCCTGTTTTTTTTGCTTTAAACTCTAGGTACACATCCAAAATGCATTACTGAGTTGAAAGAAGTGAATTCTGGTGCATGGTTTTGAAATCGCAGTCAGAAAAAAATAACATTCATATCAACATTTCTATCAGCTCCGGACCTGTCGTTTTGGTCAAAAAATGAAAATTCTAAAAGTTCCTGTTTTTCTGCTTTAAACTCTAGGTACACATCCAAAATGCATTACTGAGTTAAAAGAAGTTGATTCTGGTGCATGGTTTTGAAACCGCAGTCAGAAAAAAAATACATCAATATCAACATTTTTATCTGCTCCGGACCTGTCGTTTTGGTCAAAAAATGAAAATTCTAAAAGTTCCTGTTTTTCTGCTTTAAACTCTAGGTACACATCCAAAATGCATTACTGAGTTGAAAGAAGTGAATTCTGGTGCATGGTTTTGAAATCGCAGTCAGAAAAAAAATAACATCATATCAACATTTTTATCAGCTCCGGTCCTGTCGTTTTGGTCAAAAATTGAAAATTCTAAAAGTTCCTGTTTTTCTGCTTTAAACTCTAGGTACACATCCAAAATGCATTACTGAGTTGAAAGAAGTGAATTCTGGTGCATAGTTTTGAAATCGCAGTCAGAAAAAAAATAACATCCATATCAACATTTTTATCAGCTCCGGTACTGTCGTTTTGGTCAAAAATTGAAAATTCTAAAAGTTCCTGTTTTTCTGCTTTAAACTCTAGGTACACATCCAAAATGCATTACTGAGTTGAAAGAAGTGAATTCTGGTGCATGGTTTTGAAATCGAAGTCAGAAAAAAAATAACATCCATATCAACATTTTTATCAGCTCCGGTCCTGTCGTTTTGGTCAAAAAATAAAAATTCTAAAAGTTCCTGTTTTTCTGCTTTAAACTCTAGGTACACATCCAAAATGCATTACTGAGTTGAAAGAAGTTGATTCTGGTGCATGGTTTTGAAATCGCAGTCAGAAAAAAAATAACATCCATATCAACATTTTTATCAGCTCCGGACCTGTTGTTTTGGTCAAAAATTGAAAATTCTAAAAGTTCCTGTTTTTCTGCTTTAAACTCTAGGTACACATCCAAAATGCATTACTGAGTTAAAAGAAGTTGATTCTGGTGCATGGTTTTGAAACCGCAGTCAGAAAAAAAATATTTCAATATCAACATTTTTATCAGCTCCGGACCTGTCGTTTTGGTCAAAAAATGAAAATTCTAAAAGTTCCTGTTTTCCTGCTTTAAACTCTAGGTACACATCCAAAATGCATTACTGAGTTGAAAGAAGTGAATTCTGGTGCATGGTTTTGAAATCGCAGTCAGAAAAAAAATAACATCCATATCAACATTTTTATCAGCTCCGGTCCTGTCGTTTTGGTCAAAAATTGAAAATTCTAAAAGTTCCTGTTTTTCTGCTTTAAACTCTAGGTACACATCCAAAATGCATTACTGAGTTGAAAGAAGTGAATTCTGGTGCATGGTTTTGAAATCGCAGTCAGAAAAAAAATAACATCCATATCAACATTTTTATCAGCTCCGGTCCTGTCGTTTTGTTCAAAAAATGAATATTCTAAAAGTTCCTGTTTTTCTGCTTTAAACTCTAGGTACACATCCAAAATGCATTACTGAGTTAAAAGAAGTTGATTCTGGTGCATGGTTTTGAAACCGCAGTCAGAAAAAAACATACATCAATATCAACATTTTTATCAGCTCCGGACCTGTCGTTTTGGTCAAAAAAAGAAAATTCTAAAAGTTCCTGTTTTTCTGCTTTAAACTCTAGGTACATATCCAAAATGCATTACTGAGTTAAAAGAAGTGAATTCTGGTGCATGGTTTTGAAATCGCAGTCAGAAAAAAAATAACATCCATATCAACATTTTTATCAGCTCCGGTCCTGTCGTTTTGTTCAAAAAATGAATATTCTAAAAGTTCCTGTTTTTCTGCTTTAAACTCTAGGTACACATCCAAAATGCATTACTGAGTTAAAAGAAGTTGATTCTGGTGCATGGTTTTGAAACCGCAGTCAGAAAAAAACATACATCAATATCAACATTTTTATCAGCTCCGGACCAGTCGTTTTGGTCAAAAAAAGAAAATTCTAAAAGTTCCTGTTTTTCTGCTTTAAACTCTAGGTACACATCCAAAATGCATTACTGAGTTGAAAGAAGTGAATTCTGGTGCATGGTTTTGAAATCGCAGTCAGAAAAAAAATAACATCCATATCAACATTTTTATCAGCTCCGGTCCTGTCGTTTTGTTCAAAAAATGAATATTCTAAAAGTTCCTGTTTTTCTGCTTTAAACTCTAGGTACACATCCAAAATGCATTACTGAGTTAAAAGAAGTTGATTCTGGTGCATGGTTTTGAAACCGCAGTCAGAAAAAAACATACATCAATATCAACATTTTTATCAGCTCCGGACCTGTCGTTTTGGTCAAAAAAAGAAAATTCTAAAAGTTCCTGTTTTTCTGCTTTAAACTCTAGGTACACATCCAAAATGCATTACTGAGTTGAAAGAAGTGAATTCTGGTGCATAGTTTTGAAATCGCAGTCAGAAAAAAAATAACATCCATATCAACATTTTTATCAGCTCCGGTACTGTCGTTTTGGTCAAAAATTGAAAATTCTAAAAGTTCCTGTTTTTCTGCTTTAAACTCTAGGTACACATCCAAAATGCATTACTGAGTTGAAAGAAGTGAATTCTGGTGCATGGTTTTGAAATCGAAGTCAGAAAAAAAATAACATCCATATCAACATTTTTATCAGCTCCGGTCCTGTCGTTTTGGTCAAAAAATAAAAATTCTAAAAGTTCCTGTTTTTCTGCTTTAAACTCTAGGTACACATCCAAAATGCATTACTGAGTTGAAAGAAGTTGATTCTGGTGCATGGTTTTGAAATCGCAGTCAGAAAAAAAATAACATCCATATCAACATTTTTATCAGCTCCGGACCTGTTGTTTTGGTCAAAAATTGAAAATTCTAAAAGTTCCTGTTTTTCTGCTTTAAACTCTAGGTACACATCCAAAATGCATTACTGAGTTGAAAGAAGTGAATTCTGGTGCATGGTTTTGAAATCGCAGTCAGAAAAAAAATAACATCCATATCAACATTTTTATCAGCTCCGGTCCTGTCGTTTTGGTCAAAAAATGAATATTCTAAAAGTTCCTGTTTTTCTGCTTTAAACTCTAGGTACACATCCAAATTGCATTACTGAGTTAAAAGAAGTTGATTCTGGTGCATGGTTTTGAAACCGCAGTCAGAAAAAAAATACATCAATATCAACATTTTTATCAGCTCCGGTCCTGTCGTTTTGTTCAAAAAATGAATATTCTAAAAGTTCCTGTTTTTCTGCTTTAAACTCTAGGTACACATCCAAAATGCATTACTGAGTTAAAAGAAGTTGATTCTGGTGCATGGTTTTGAAACCGCAGTCAGAAAAAAACATACATCAATATCAACATTTTTATTAGCTCCGGACCTGTCGTTTTGGTCAAAAAAAGAAAATTCTAAAAGTTCCTGTTTTTCTGCTTTAAACTCTAGGTACACATCCAAAATGCATTACTGAGTTAAAAGAAGTGAATTCTGGTGCATGGTTTTGAAATCGCAGTCAGAAAAAAAATAACATCCATATCAACATTTTTATCAGCTCCGGTCCTGTCGTTTTGTTCAAAAAATGAATATTCTAAAAGTTCCTGTTTTTCTGCTTTAAACTCTAGGTACACATCCAAAATGCATTACTGAGTTAAAAGAAGTTGATTCTGGTGCATGGTTTTGAAACCGCAGTCAGAAAAAAACATACATCAATATCAACATTTTTATCAGCTCCGGACCTGTCGTTTTGGTCAAAAAAAGAAAATTCTAAAAGTTCCTGTTTTTCTGCTTTAAACTCTAGGTACACATCCAAAATGCATTACTGAGTTGAAAGAAGTGAATTCTGGTGCATGGTTTTGAAATCGCAGTCAGAAAAAAAATAACATCCATATCAACATTTTTATCAGCTCCGGTCCTGTCGTTTTGTTCAAAAAATGAATATTCTAAAAGTTCCTGTTTTTCTGATTTAAACTCTAGGTACACATCCAAAATGCATTACTGAGTTAAAAGAAGTTGATTCTGGTGCATGGTTTTGAAACCGCAGTCAGAAAAAAACATACATCAATATCAACATTTTTATCAGCTCCGGACCTGTCGTTTTGGTCAAAAAAAGAAAATTCTAAAAGTTCCTGTTTTTCTGCTTTAAACTCTAGGTACACATCCAAAATGCATTACTGAGTTAAAAGAAGTGAATTCTGGTGCATGGTTTTGAAACCGCAGTCAGAAAAAAAATAACATCCATATCAACATTTTTATCAGCTCCGGTCCTGTCGTTTTGGTCAAAAAATGAATATTCTAAAAGTTCCTGTTTTTCTGCTTTAAACTCTAGGTACACATCCAAAATGCATTACTGAGTTAAAAGAAGTTGATTCTGGTGCATGGTTTTGAAACCGCAGTCAGAAAAAAAATACATCAATATCAACATTTTTATCAGCTCCGGACCTGTCGTTTTGGTCAAAAAATGAAAATTCTAAAAGTTCCTGTTTTTCTGCTTTAAACTCTAAGTACACATCCAAAATGCATTACTGAGTTGAAAGAAGTGAATTCTGGTGCATGGTTTTGAAATCGCAGTCAGAAAAAAATAACATCCATATCAACATTTTTATCAGCTCCGGTCCTGTCGTTTTGGTCAAAAATTGAAAATTCTAAAAGTTCCTGTTTTTCTGCTTTAAACTCTAGGTACACATCCAAAATGCATTACTGAGTTGAAAGAAGTGAATTCTGGTGCATGGTTTTGAAATCGCAGTCAGAAAAAAAATAACATCCATATCAACATTTTTATCAGCTCCGGTACTGTCGTTTTGGTCAAAAAATGAATATTCTAAAAGTTCCTGTTTTTCTGCTTTAAACTCTAGGTACACATCCAAAATGCATTACTGAGTTAAAAGAAGTTGATTCTGGTGCATGGTTTTGAAACCGCAGTCAGAAAAAAAAATACATCAATATCAACATTTTTATCACCTCCGGACCTGTCGTTTTGGTCAAAAAATGAAAATTCTAAAAGTTCCTGTTTTTCTGCTTTAAACTCTAAGTACACATCCAAAATGCATTACTGAGTTGAAAGAAGTGAATTCTGGTGCATGGTTTTGAAATCGCAGTCAGAAAAAAATAACATCCATATCAACATTTTTATCAGCTCCGGTCCTGTCGTTTTGGTCAACAAATGAAATTTCTAAAAGTTCCTGTTTTTCTGCTTTAAACTCTAGGTACACATCCAAAATGCATTACTGAGTTGAAAGAAGTTGATTCTGGTGCATGGTTTTGAAACCGCAGTCAGAAAAAAATTACATCCATATCAACATTTTTATCAGCTACGAGCCTGTCGTTTTGGTCAAAAATTGAAAATTCTAAAAGTTCCTGTTTTTTTTGCTTTAAACTCTAGGTACACATCCAAAATGCATTACTGAGTTGAAAGAAGTGAATTCTGGTGCATGGTTTTGAAATCGCAGTCAGAAAAAAATAACATTCATATCAACATTTCTATCAGCTCCGGACCTGTCGTTTTGGTCAAAAAATGAAAATTCTAAAAGTTCCTGTTTTTCTGCTTTAAACTCTAGGTACACATCCAAAATGCATTACTGAGTTAAAAGAAGTTGATTCTGGTGCATGGTTTTGAAATCGCAGTCAGAAAAAAAATAACATCCATATCAACATTTTTATCAGCTCCGGTACTGTCGTTTTGGTCAAAAAATGAAAATTCTAAAAGTTCCTGTTTTTCTGCTTTAAACTCTAGGTACACATCCAAAATGCATTACTGAGTTGAAAGAAGTTGATTCTGGTGCATGGTTTTGAAATCGCAGTCAGAAAAAAAATAACATCCATATCAACATTTTTATCAGCTCCGGACCTGTTGTTTTGGTCAAAAATTGAAAATTCTAAAAGTTCCTGTTTTTCTGCTTTAAACTCTAGGTACACATCCAAAATGCATTACTGAGTTGAAAGAAGTGAATTCTGGTGCATGGTTTTGAAATCGCAGTCAGAAAAAAAATAACATCCATATCAACATTTTTATCAGCTCCGGTCCTGTCGTTTTGGTCAAAAAATGAATATTCTAAAAGTTCCTGTTTTTCTGCTTTAAACTCTAGGTACACATCCAAAATGCATTACTGAGTTAAAAGAAGTTGATTCTGGTGCATGGTTTTGAAACCGCAGTCAGAAAAAAAATACATCAATATCAACATTTTTATCAGCTCCGGACCTGTCGTTTTGGTCAAAAAATGAAAATTCTAAAAGTTCCTGTTTTCCTGCTTTAAACTCTAGGTACACATCCAAAATGCATTACTGAGTTGAAAGAAGTGAATTCTGGTGCATGGTTTTGAAATCGCAGTCAGAAAAAAAATAACATCCATATCAACATTTTTATCAGCTCCAGGCCTGTCGTTTTGGTCAAAAATTGAAAATTCTAAAAGTTCCTGTTTTTCTGCTTTAAACTCTAGGTACACATCCAAAATGCATTACTGAGTTGAAAGAAGTGAATTCTGGTGCATGGTTTTGAAATCGCAGTCAGAAAAAAAATAACATCCATATCAACATTTTTATCAGCTCCGGTCCTGTCGTTTTGTTAAAAAAATGAATATTCTAAAAGTTCCTGTTTTTCTGCTTTAAACTCTAGGTACACATCCAAAATGCATTACTGAGTTAAAAGAAGTTGATTCTGGTGCATGGTTTTGAAACCGCAGTCAGAAAAAAAATACATCAATATCAACATTTTTATCAGCTCCGGACCTGTCGTTTTGGTCAAAAAATGAAAATTCTGAAAGTTCCTGTTTTTCTGCTTTAAACTCTAAGTACACATCCAAAATGCATTACTGAGTTGAAAGAAGTGAATTCTGTTGCATGGTTTTGAAATCGCAGTCAGAAAAAAATAACATCCATATCAACATTTTTATCAGCTCCGGACCTGTCATTTTGGTCAAAAATTGAAAATTCTAAAAGTTCCTGTTTTTTTGCTTTAAACTCTAGGTACACATCCAAAATGCATTACTGAGTTGAAAGAAGTGAATTCTGGTGCATGGTTTTGAAATCGCAGTCAGAAAAAAAATAACATCCATATCAACATTTTTATCAGCTCCGGTACTGTCGTTTTGGTCAACAAATGAAAATTCTAAAAGTTCCTGTTTTTCTGCTTTAAACTCTAGGTACACATCCAAAATGCATTACTGAGTTGAAAGAAGTTGATTCTGGTGCATGGTTTTGAAATCGCAGTCAGAAAAAAAATAACATCCATATCAACATTTTTATCAGCTCCGGTACTGTCGTTTTGGTCAACAAATGAAAATTCTAAAAGTTCCTGTTTTTCTGCTTTAAACTCTAGGTACACATCCAAAATGCATTACTGAGTTTAAAGAAGTTGATTCTGGTGCATGGTTTTGAAACCGCAGTCAGAAAAAAAATTACATCCATATCAACATTTTTATCAGCTCCGGACCTGTCGTTTTGGTCAAAAATTGAAAATTCTAAAAGTTCCTGTTTTTTTGCTTTAAACTCTAGGTACACATCCAAAATGCATTACTGAGTTGAAAGAAGTGAATTCTGGTGCATGGTTTTGAAATCGCAGTCAGAAAAAAATAACATTCATATCAACATTTCTATCAGCTCCGGACCTGTCGCTTTGGTCAAAAAATGAAAATTCTAAAAGTTCCTGTTTTTCTGCTTTAAACTCTAGGTACACATCCAAAATGCATTACTGAGTTAAAAGAAGTTGATTCTGGTGCATGGTTTTGAAACCGCAGTCAGAAAAAAAATACATCAATATCAACATTTTTATCAGCTCCGGACCTGTCGTTTTGGTCAAAAAATGAAAATTCTAAAAGTTCCTGTTTTTCTGCTTTAAACTCTAGGTACACATCCAAAATGCATTACTGAGTTGAAAGAAGTGAATTCTGGTGCATGGTTTTGAAATCGCAGTCAGAAAAAAAATAACATCCATATCAACATTTTTATCAGCTCCGGACCTGTCGTTTTGGTCAAAAAATGAAAATTCTAAAAGTTCCTGTTTTTCTGCTTTAAACTCTAAGTACACATCCAAAATGCATTACTGAGTTGAAAGAAGTGAATTCTGGTGCATGGTTTTGAAATCGCAGTCAGAAAAAAATAACATCCATATCAACATTTTTATCAGCTCCGGTCCTATTGTTTTGGTCAAAAATTGAAAATTCTAAAAGTTCCTGTTTTTCTGCTTTAAACTCTAGGTACACATCCAAAATGCATTACTGAGTTGAAAGAAGTTGATTCTGGTGCATGGTTTTGAAACCGCAGTCAGAAAAAAAATTACATCCATATCAACATTTTTATCAGCTCCGGTCCTGTCGTTTTGGTCAACAAATGAAAATTCTAAAAGTTCCTGTTTTTCTGCTTTAAACTCTAGGTACACATCCAAAATGCATTACTGAGTTGAAAGAAGTTGATTCTGGTGCATGGTTTTGAAACCGCAGTCAGAAAAAAATTACATCCATATCAACATTTTTATCAGCTCCGGACCTGTCGTTTTGGTCAAAAATTGAAAATTCTAAAAGTTCCTGTTTTTTTTGCTTTAAACTCTAGGTACACATCCAAAATGCATTACTGAGTTGAAAGAAGTGAATTCTGGTGCATGGTTTTGAAATCGCAGTCAGAAAAAAATAACATTCATATCAACATTTCTATCAGCTCCGGACCTGTCGTTTTGGTCAAAAAATGAAAATTCTAAAAGTTCCTGTTTTTCTGCTTTAAACTCTAGGTACACATCCAAAATGCATTACTGAGTTAAAAGAAGTTGATTCTGGTGCATGGTTTTGAAACCGCAGTCAGAAAAAAAATACATCAATATCAACATTTTTATCTGCTCCGGACCTGTCGTTTTGGTCAAAAAATGAAAATTCTAAAAGTTCCTGTTTTTCTGCTTTAAACTCTAGGTACACATCCAAAATGCATTACTGAGTTGAAAGAAGTGAATTCTGGTGCATGGTTTTGAAATCGCAGTCAGAAAAAAAATAACATCATATCAACATTTTTATCAGCTCCGGTCCTGTCGTTTTGGTCAAAAATTGAAAATTCTAAAAGTTCCTGTTTTTCTGCTTTAAACTCTAGGTACACATCCAAAATGCATTACTGAGTTGAAAGAAGTGAATTCTGGTGCATAGTTTTGAAATCGCAGTCAGAAAAAAAATAACATCCATATCAACATTTTTATCAGCTCCGGTACTGTCGTTTTGGTCAAAAATTGAAAATTCTAAAAGTTCCTGTTTTTCTGCTTTAAACTCTAGGTACACATCCAAAATGCATTACTGAGTTGAAAGAAGTGAATTCTGGTGCATGGTTTTGAAATCGAAGTCAGAAAAAAAATAACATCCATATCAACATTTTTATCAGCTCCGGTCCTGTCGTTTTGGTCAAAAAATAAAAATTCTAAAAGTTCCTGTTTTTCTGCTTTAAACTCTAGGTACACATCCAAAATGCATTACTGAGTTGAAAGAAGTTGATTCTGGTGCATGGTTTTGAAATCGCAGTCAGAAAAAAAATAACATCCATATCAACATTTTTATCAGCTCCGGACCTGTTGTTTTGGTCAAAAATTGAAAATTCTAAAAGTTCCTGTTTTTCTGCTTTAAACTCTAGGTACACATCCAAAATGCATTACTGAGTTAAAAGAAGTTGATTCTGGTGCATGGTTTTGAAACCGCAGTCAGAAAAAAAATATTTCAATATCAACATTTTTATCAGCTCCGGACCTGTCGTTTTGGTCAAAAAATGAAAATTCTAAAAGTTCCTGTTTTCCTGCTTTAAACTCTAGGTACACATCCAAAATGCATTACTGAGTTGAAAGAAGTGAATTCTGGTGCATGGTTTTGAAATCGCAGTCAGAAAAAAAATAACATCCATATCAACATTTTTATCAGCTCCGGTCCTGTCGTTTTGGTCAAAAATTGAAAATTCTAAAAGTTCCTGTTTTTCTGCTTTAAACTCTAGGTACACATCCAAAATGCATTACTGAGTTGAAAGAAGTGAATTCTGGTGCATGGTTTTGAAATCGCAGTCAGAAAAAAAATAACATCCATATCAACATTTTTATCAGCTCCGGTCCTGTCGTTTTGTTCAAAAAATGAATATTCTAAAAGTTCCTGTTTTTCTGCTTTAAACTCTAGGTACACATCCAAAATGCATTACTGAGTTAAAAGAAGTTGATTCTGGTGCATGGTTTTGAAACCGCAGTCAGAAAAAAACATACATCAATATCAACATTTTTATCAGCTCCGGACCTGTCGTTTTGGTCAAAAAAAGAAAATTCTAAAAGTTCCTGTTTTTCTGCTTTAAACTCTAGGTACATATCCAAAATGCATTACTGAGTTAAAAGAAGTGAATTCTGGTGCATGGTTTTGAAATCGCAGTCAGAAAAAAAATAACATCCATATCAACATTTTTATCAGCTCCGGTCCTGTCGTTTTGTTCAAAAAATGAATATTCTAAAAGTTCCTGTTTTTCTGCTTTAAACTCTAGGTACACATCCAAAATGCATTACTGAGTTAAAAGAAGTTGATTCTGGTGCATGGTTTTGAAACCGCAGTCAGAAAAAAACATACATCAATATCAACATTTTTATCAGCTCCGGACCAGTCGTTTTGGTCAAAAAAAGAAAATTCTAAAAGTTCCTGTTTTTCTGCTTTAAACTCTAGGTACACATCCAAAATGCATTACTGAGTTGAAAGAAGTGAATTCTGGTGCATGGTTTTGAAATCGCAGTCAGAAAAAAAATAACATCCATATCAACATTTTTATCAGCTCCGGTCCTGTCGTTTTGTTCAAAAAATGAATATTCTAAAAGTTCCTGTTTTTCTGCTTTAAACTCTAGGTACACATCCAAAATGCATTACTGAGTTAAAAGAAGTTGATTCTGGTGCATGGTTTTGAAACCGCAGTCAGAAAAAAACATACATCAATATCAACATTTTTATCAGCTCCGGACCTGTCGTTTTGGTCAAAAAAAGAAAATTCTAAAAGTTCCTGTTTTTCTGCTTTAAACTCTAGGTACACATCCAAAATGCATTACTGAGTTGAAAGAAGTGAATTCTGGTGCATAGTTTTGAAATCGCAGTCAGAAAAAAAATAACATCCATATCAACATTTTTATCAGCTCCGGTACTGTCGTTTTGGTCAAAAATTGAAAATTCTAAAAGTTCCTGTTTTTCTGCTTTAAACTCTAGGTACACATCCAAAATGCATTACTGAGTTGAAAGAAGTGAATTCTGGTGCATGGTTTTGAAATCGAAGTCAGAAAAAAAATAACATCCATATCAACATTTTTATCAGCTCCGGTCCTGTCGTTTTGGTCAAAAAATAAAAATTCTAAAAGTTCCTGTTTTTCTGCTTTAAACTCTAGGTACACATCCAAAATGCATTACTGAGTTGAAAGAAGTTGATTCTGGTGCATGGTTTTGAAATCGCAGTCAGAAAAAAAATAACATCCATATCAACATTTTTATCAGCTCCGGACCTGTTGTTTTGGTCAAAAATTGAAAATTCTAAAAGTTCCTGTTTTTCTGCTTTAAACTCTAGGTACACATCCAAAATGCATTACTGAGTTGAAAGAAGTGAATTCTGGTGCATGGTTTTGAAATCGCAGTCAGAAAAAAAATAACATCCATATCAACATTTTTATCAGCTCCGGTCCTGTCGTTTTGGTCAAAAAATGAATATTCTAAAAGTTCCTGTTTTTCTGCTTTAAACTCTAGGTACACATCCAAATTGCATTACTGAGTTAAAAGAAGTTGATTCTGGTGCATGGTTTTGAAACCGCAGTCAGAAAAAAAATACATCAATATCAACATTTTTATCAGCTCCGGTCCTGTCGTTTTGTTCAAAAAATGAATATTCTAAAAGTTCCTGTTTTTCTGCTTTAAACTCTAGGTACACATCCAAAATGCATTACTGAGTTAAAAGAAGTTGATTCTGGTGCATGGTTTTGAAACCGCAGTCAGAAAAAAACATACATCAATATCAACATTTTTATTAGCTCCGGACCTGTCGTTTTGGTCAAAAAAAGAAAATTCTAAAAGTTCCTGTTTTTCTGCTTTAAACTCTAGGTACACATCCAAAATGCATTACTGAGTTAAAAGAAGTGAATTCTGGTGCATGGTTTTGAAATCGCAGTCAGAAAAAAAATAACATCCATATCAACATTTTTATCAGCTCCGGTCCTGTCGTTTTGTTCAAAAAATGAATATTCTAAAAGTTCCTGTTTTTCTGCTTTAAACTCTAGGTACACATCCAAAATGCATTACTGAGTTAAAAGAAGTTGATTCTGGTGCATGGTTTTGAAACCGCAGTCAGAAAAAAACATACATCAATATCAACATTTTTATCAGCTCCGGACCTGTCGTTTTGGTCAAAAAAAGAAAATTCTAAAAGTTCCTGTTTTTCTGCTTTAAACTCTAGGTACACATCCAAAATGCATTACTGAGTTGAAAGAAGTGAATTCTGGTGCATGGTTTTGAAATCGCAGTCAGAAAAAAAATAACATCCATATCAACATTTTTATCAGCTCCGGTCCTGTCGTTTTGTTCAAAAAATGAATATTCTAAAAGTTCCTGTTTTTCTGATTTAAACTCTAGGTACACATCCAAAATGCATTACTGAGTTAAAAGAAGTTGATTCTGGTGCATGGTTTTGAAACCGCAGTCAGAAAAAAACATACATCAATATCAACATTTTTATCAGCTCCGGACCTGTCGTTTTGGTCAAAAAAAGAAAATTCTAAAAGTTCCTGTTTTTCTGCTTTAAACTCTAGGTACACATCCAAAATGCATTACTGAGTTAAAAGAAGTGAATTCTGGTGCATGGTTTTGAAACCGCAGTCAGAAAAAAAATAACATCCATATCAACATTTTTATCAGCTCCGGTCCTGTCGTTTTGGTCAAAAAATGAATATTCTAAAAGTTCCTGTTTTTCTGCTTTAAACTCTAGGTACACATCCAAAATGCATTACTGAGTTAAAAGAAGTTGATTCTGGTGCATGGTTTTGAAACCGCAGTCAGAAAAAAAATACATCAATATCAACATTTTTATCAGCTCCGGACCTGTCGTTTTGGTCAAAAAATGAAAATTCTAAAAGTTCCTGTTTTTCTGCTTTAAACTCTAAGTACACATCCAAAATGCATTACTGAGTTGAAAGAAGTGAATTCTGGTGCATGGTTTTGAAATCGCAGTCAGAAAAAAATAACATCCATATCAACATTTTTATCAGCTCCGGTCCTGTCGTTTTGGTCAAAAATTGAAAATTCTAAAAGTTCCTGTTTTTCTGCTTTAAACTCTAGGTACACATCCAAAATGCATTACTGAGTTGAAAGAAGTGAATTCTGGTGCATGGTTTTGAAATCGCAGTCAGAAAAAAAATAACATCCATATCAACATTTTTATCAGCTCCGGTACTGTCGTTTTGGTCAAAAAATGAATATTCTAAAAGTTCCTGTTTTTCTGCTTTAAACTCTAGGTACACATCCAAAATGCATTACTGAGTTAAAAGAAGTTGATTCTGGTGCATGGTTTTGAAACCGCAGTCAGAAAAAAAAATACATCAATATCAACATTTTTATCACCTCCGGACCTGTCGTTTTGGTCAAAAAATGAAAATTCTAAAAGTTCCTGTTTTTCTGCTTTAAACTCTAAGTACACATCCAAAATGCATTACTGAGTTGAAAGAAGTGAATTCTGGTGCATGGTTTTGAAATCGCAGTCAGAAAAAAATAACATCCATATCAACATTTTTATCAGCTCCGGTCCTGTCGTTTTGGTCAACAAATGAAATTTCTAAAAGTTCCTGTTTTTCTGCTTTAAACTCTAGGTACACATCCAAAATGCATTACTGAGTTGAAAGAAGTTGATTCTGGTGCATGGTTTTGAAACCGCAGTCAGAAAAAAATTACATCCATATCAACATTTTTATCAGCTACGAGCCTGTCGTTTTGGTCAAAAATTGAAAATTCTAAAAGTTCCTGTTTTTTTTGCTTTAAACTCTAGGTACACATCCAAAATGCATTACTGAGTTGAAAGAAGTGAATTCTGGTGCATGGTTTTGAAATCGCAGTCAGAAAAAAATAACATTCATATCAACATTTCTATCAGCTCCGGACCTGTCGTTTTGGTCAAAAAATGAAAATTCTAAAAGTTCCTGTTTTTCTGCTTTAAACTCTAGGTACACATCCAAAATGCATTACTGAGTTAAAAGAAGTTGATTCTGGTGCATGGTTTTGAAATCGCAGTCAGAAAAAAAATAACATCCATATCAACATTTTTATCAGCTCCGGTACTGTCGTTTTGGTCAAAAAATGAAAATTCTAAAAGTTCCTGTTTTTCTGCTTTAAACTCTAGGTACACATCCAAAATGCATTACTGAGTTGAAAGAAGTTGATTCTGGTGCATGGTTTTGAAATCGCAGTCAGAAAAAAAATAACATCCATATCAACATTTTTATCAGCTCCGGACCTGTTGTTTTGGTCAAAAATTGAAAATTCTAAAAGTTCCTGTTTTTCTGCTTTAAACTCTAGGTACACATCCAAAATGCATTACTGAGTTGAAAGAAGTGAATTCTGGTGCATGGTTTTGAAATCGCAGTCAGAAAAAAAATAACATCCATATCAACATTTTTATCAGCTCCGGTCCTGTCGTTTTGGTCAAAAAATGAATATTCTAAAAGTTCCTGTTTTTCTGCTTTAAACTCTAGGTACACATCCAAAATGCATTACTGAGTTAAAAGAAGTTGATTCTGGTGCATGGTTTTGAAACCGCAGTCAGAAAAAAAATACATCAATATCAACATTTTTATCAGCTCCGGACCTGTCGTTTTGGTCAAAAAATGAAAATTCTAAAAGTTCCTGTTTTCCTGCTTTAAACTCTAGGTACACATCCAAAATGCATTACTGAGTTGAAAGAAGTGAATTCTGGTGCATGGTTTTGAAATCGCAGTCAGAAAAAAAATAACATCCATATCAACATTTTTATCAGCTCCAGGCCTGTCGTTTTGGTCAAAAATTGAAAATTCTAAAAGTTCCTGTTTTTCTGCTTTAAACTCTAGGTACACATCCAAAATGCATTACTGAGTTGAAAGAAGTGAATTCTGGTGCATGGTTTTGAAATCGCAGTCAGAAAAAAAATAACATCCATATCAACATTTTTATCAGCTCCGGTCCTGTCGTTTTGTTAAAAAAATGAATATTCTAAAAGTTCCTGTTTTTCTGCTTTAAACTCTAGGTACACATCCAAAATGCATTACTGAGTTAAAAGAAGTTGATTCTGGTGCATGGTTTTGAAACCGCAGTCAGAAAAAAAATACATCAATATCAACATTTTTATCAGCTCCGGACCTGTCGTTTTGGTCAAAAAATGAAAATTCTAAAAGTTCCTGTTTTTCTGCTTTAAACTCTAAGTACACATCCAAAATGCATTACTGAGTTGAAAGAAGTGAATTCTGGTGCATGGTTTTGAAATCGCAGTCAGAAAAAAATAACATCCATATCAACATTTTTATCATCTCCGGTCCTGTCGTTTTGGTCAAAAATTGAAAATTCTAAAAGTTCCTGTTTTTCTGCTTTAAACTCTAGGTACACATCCAAAATGCATTACTGAGTTGAAAGAAGTGAATTCTGGTGCATGGTTTTGAAATCGCAGTCAGAAAAAAAATAACATCCATATCAACATTTTTATCAGCTCCAGGCCTGTCGTTTTGGTCAAAAATTGAAAATTCTAAAAGTTCCTGTTTTTCTGCTTTAAACTCTAGGTACACATCCAAAATGCATTACTGAGTTGAAAGAAGTGAATTCTGGTGCATGGTTTTGAAATCGCAGTCAGAAAAAAAATAACATCCATATCAACATTTTTATCAGCTCCGGTCCTGTCGTTTTGTTAAAAAAATGAATATTCTAAAAGTTCCTGTTTTTCTGCTTTAAACTCTAGGTACACATCCAAAATGCATTACTGAGTTAAAAGAAGTTGATTCTGGTGCATGGTTTTGAAACCGCAGTCAGAAAAAAACATACATCAATATCAACATTTTTATCAGCTCCGGACCTGTCGTTTTGGTCAAAAAAAGAAAATTCTAAAAGTTCCTGTTTTTCTGCTTTAAACTCTAGGTACACATCCAAAATGCATTACTGAGTTGAAAGAAGTGAATTCTGGTGCATGGTTTTGAAACCGCAGTCAGAAAAAAAATAACATCCATATCAACATTTTTATCAGCTCCGGTCCTTTCGTTTTGGTCAAAAAATGAATATTCTAAAAGTTCCTGTTTTTCTGCTTTAAACTCTAGGTACACATCCAAAATGCATTACTGAGTTAAAAGAAGTTGATTCTGGTGCATGGTTTTGAAACCGCAGTCAGAAAAAAAAATACATCAATATCAACATTTTTATCAGCTCCGGACCTGTCGTTTTGGTCAAAAAATGAAAATTCTAAAAGTTCCTGTTTTTCTGCTTTAAACTCTAAGTACACATCCAAAATGCATTACTGAGTTGAAAGAAGTGAATTCTGGTGCATGGTTTTGAAATCGCAGTCAGAAAAAAATAACATCCATATCAACATTTTTATCATCTCCGGTCCTGTCGTTTTGGTCAAAAATTGAAAATTCTAAAAGTTCCTGTTTTTCTGCTTTAAACTCTAGGTACACATCCAAAATGCATTACTGAGTTGAAAGAAGTTGATTCTGGTGCATGGTTTTGAAATCGCAGTCAGAAAAAAAATAACATCCATATCAACATTTTTATCAGCTCCGGTACTGTCGTTTTGGTCAAAAATTGAAAATTCTAAAAGTTCCTGTTTTTCTGCTTTAAACTCTAGGTACACATCCAAAATGCATTACTGAGTTGAAAGAATTTGATTCTGGTGCATGGTTTTGAAATCGCAGTCAGAAAAAAAAATAACATCCATATCAACATTTTTATCAGCTCCGGACCTGTTGTTTTGGTCAAAAATTGAAAATTCTAAAAGTTCCTGTTTTTCTGCTTTAAACTCTAGGTACACATCCAAAATGCATTACTGAGTTAAAAGAAGTTGATTCTGGTGCATGGTTTTGAAACCGCAGTCAGAAAAAAAAATACATCAATATCAACATTTTTATCAGCTCCGGACCTGTCGTTTTGGTCAAAAAATGAAAATTCTAAAAGTTCCTGTTTTTCTGCTTTAAACTCTAAGTACACATCCAAAATGCATTACTGAGTTGAAAGAAGTGAATTCTGGTGCATGGTTTTGAAATCGCAGTCAGAAAAAAATAACATCCATATCAACATTTTTATCAGCTCCGGTCCTGTTGTTTTGGTCAAAAATTGAAAATTCTAAAAGTTCCTGTTTTTCTGCTTTAAACTCTAGGTACACATCCAAAATGCATTACTGAGTTGAAAGAAGTTGATTCTGGTGCATGGTTTTGAAACCGCAGTCAGAAAAAAAATTACATCCATATCAACATTTTTATCAGCTCCGGTCCTGTCGTTTTGGTCAACAAATGAAAATTCTAAAAGTTCCTGTTTTTCTGCTTTAAACTCTAGGTACACATCCAAAATGCATTACTGAGTTGAAAGAAGTTGATTCTGGTGCATGGTTTTGAAACCGCAGTCAGAAAAAAATTACATCCATATCAACATTTTTATCAGCTCCGAGCCTGTCGTTTTGGTCAAAAATTGAAAATTCTAAAAGTTCCTGTTTTTTTTGCTTTAAACTCTAGGTACACATCCAAAATGCATTACTGAGTTGAAAGAAGTGAATTCTGGTGCATGGTTTTGAAATCGCAGTCAGAAAAAAATAACATTCATATCAACATTTCTATCAGCTCCGGACCTGTCGTTTTGGTCAAAAAATGAAAATTCTAAAAGTTCCTGTTTTTCTGCTTTAAACTCTAGGTACACATCCAAAATGCATTACTGAGTTAAAAGAAGTTGATTCTGGTGCATGGTTTTGAAACCGCAGTCAGAAAAAAAATACATCAATATCAACATTTTTATCAGCTCCGGACCTGTCGTTTTGGTCAAAAAATGAAAATTCTAAAAGTTCCTGTTTTTCTGCTTTAAACTCTAGGTACACATCCAAAATGCATTACTGAGTTGAAAGAAGTGAATTCTGGTGCATGGTTTTGAAATCGCAGTCAGAAAAAAAATAACATCCATATCAACATTTTTATCAGCTCCGGTCCTGTCGTTTTGGTCAAAAATTGAAAATTCTAAAAGTTCCTGTTTTTCTGCTTTAAACTCTAGGTACACATCCAAAATGCATTACTGAGTTGAAAGAAGTGAATTCTGGTGCATGGTTTTGAAATCGCAGTCAGAAAAAAAATAACATCCATATCAACATTTTTATCAGCTCCGGTACTGTCGTTTTGGTCAAAAATTTAAAATTCTAAAAGTTCCTGTTTTTCTGCTTTAAACTCTAGGTACACATCCAAAATGCATTACTGAGTTGAAAGAAGTGAATTCTGGTGCATGGTTTTGAAATCGCAGTCAGAAAAAAAATAACATCCATATCAACATTTTTATCAGCTCCGGTCCTGTCGTTTTGGTCAAAAAATGAAAATTCTAAAAGTTCCTATTTTTCTGCTTTAAACTCTAGGTACACATCCAAAATGCATTACTGAGTTGAAAGAAGTTGATTCTGGTGCATGGTTTTGAAATCGCAGTCAGAAAAAAAATAACATCCATATCAACATTTTTATCAGCTCCGGACCTGTTGTTTTGGTCAAAAATTGAAAATTCTAAAAGTTCCTGTTTTTCTGCTTTAAACTCTAGGTACAAATCCAAAATGCATTACTGAGTTGAAAGAAGTGAATTCTGGTGCATGGTTTTGAAATCGCAGTCAGAAAAAAAATAACATCCATATCAACATTTTTATCAGCTCCGGTCCTGTCGTTTTGGTCAAAAAATGAATATTCTAAAAGTTCCTGTTTTTCTGCTTTAAACTCTAGGTACACATCCAAAATGCATTACTGAGTTAAAAGAAGTTGATTCTGGTGCATGGTTTTGAAACCGCAGTCAGAAAAAAAATACATCAATATCAACATTTTTATCAGCTCCGGACCTGTCGTTTTGGTCAAAAAATGAAAATTCTAAAAGTTCCTGTTTTCCTGCTTTAAACTCTAGGTACACATCCAAAATGCATTACTGAGTTGAAAGAAGTGAATTCTGGTGCATGGTTTTGAAATCGCAGTCAGAAAAAAAATAACATCCATATCAACATTTTTATCAGCTCCAGGCCTGTCGTTTTGGTCAAAAATTGAAAATTCTAAAAGTTCCTGTTTTTCTGCTTTAAACTCTAGGTACACATCCAAAATGCATTACTGAGTTGAAAGAAGTGAATTCTGGTGCATGGTTTTGAAATCGCAGTCAGAAAAAAAATAACATCCATATCAACATTTTTATCAGCTCCGGTCCTGTCGTTTTGTTCAAAAAATGAATATTCTAAAAGTTCCTGTTTTTCTGCTTTAAACTCTAGGTACACATCCAAAATGCATTATTGAGTTAAAAGAAGTTGATTCTGGTGCATGGTTTTGAAACCGCAGTCAGAAAAAAACATACATCAATATCAACATTTTTATCAGCTCCGGACCTGTCGTTTTGGTCAAAAAAAGAAAATTCTAAAAGTTCCTGTTTTTCTGCTTTAAACTCTAGGTACACATCCAAAATGCATTACTGAGTTGAAAGAAGTGAATTCTGGTGCATGGTTTTGAAACCGCAGTCAGAAAAAAAATAACATCCATATCAACATTTTTATCAGCTCCGGTCCTGTCGTTTTGGTCAAAAAATGAATATTCCAAAAGTTCCTGTTTTTCTGCTTTAAACTCTAGGTACACATCCAAAATGCATTACTGAGTTAAAAGAAGTTGATTCTGGTGCATGGTTTTGAAACCGCAGTCAGAAAAAAAAATACATCAATATCAACATTTTTATCATCTCCGGACCTGTCGTTTTGGTCAAAAAATGAAAATTCTAAAAGTTCCTGTTTTTCTGCTTTAAACTCTAAGTACACATCCAAAATGCATTACTGAGTTGAAAGAAGTGAATTCTGGTGCATGGTTTTGAAATCGCAGTCAGAAAAAAATAACATCCATATCAACATTTTTATCATCTCCGGTCCTGTCGTTTTGGTCAAAAATTGAAAATTCTAAAAGTTCCTGTTTTTCTGCTTTAAACTCTAGGTACACATCCAAAATGCATTACTGAGTTAAAAGAAGTTGATTCTGGTGCATGGTTTTGAAACCGCAGTCAGAAAAAAAATACATCAATATCAACATTTTTATCAGCTCCGGACCTGTCGTTTTGGTCAAAAAATGAAAATTCTGAAAGTTCCTGTTTTTCTGCTTTAAACTCTAAGTACACATCCAAAATGCATTACTGAGTTGAAAGAAGTGAATTCTGTTGCATGGTTTTGAAATCGCAGTCAGAAAAAAATAACATCCATATCAACATTTTTATCAGCTCCGGTCCTGTCGTTTTGGTCAAAAATTGAAAATTCTAAAAGTTCCTGTTTTTCTGCTTTAAACTCTAGGTACACATCCAAAATGCATTACTGAGTTGAAAGAAGTGAATTCTGGTGCATGGTTTTGAAATCGCAGTCAGAAAAAAAATAACATCCATATCAACATTTTTATCAGCTCCGGTACTGTCGTTTTGGTCAACAAATGAAAATTCTAAAAGTTCCTGTTTTTCTGCTTTAAACTCTAGGTACACATCCAAAATGCATTACTGAGTTGAAAGAAGTTGATTCTGGTGCATGGTTTTGAAACCGCAGTCAGAAAAAAAATTACATCCATATCAACATTTTTATCAGCTCCGGACCTGTCGTTTTGGTCAAAAATTGAAAATTCTAAAAGTTCCTGTTTTTTTGCTTTAAACTCTAGGTACACATCCAAAATGCATTACTGAGTTGAAAGAAGTGAATTCTGGTGCATGGTTTTGAAATCGCAGTCAGAAAAAAATAACATTCATATCAACATTTCTATCAGCTCCGGACCTGTCGCTTTGGTCAAAAAATGAAAATTCTAAAAGTTCCTGTTTTTCTGCTTTAAACTCTAGGTACACATCCAAAATGCATTACTGAGTTAAAAGAAGTTGATTCTGGTGCATGGTTTTGAAACCGCAGTCAGAAAAAAAATACATCAATATCAACATTTTTATCAGCTCCGGACCTGTCGTTTTGGTCAAAAAATGAAAATTCTAAAAGTTCCTGTTTTTCTGCTTTAAACTCTAGGTACACATCCAAAATGCATTACTGAGTTGAAAGAAGTGAATTCTGGTGCATGGTTTTGAAATCGCAGTCAGAAAAAAAATAACATCCATATCAACATTTTTATCAGCTCCGGACCTGTCGTTTTGGTCAAAAAATGAAAATTCTAAAAGTTCCTGTTTTTCTGCTTTAAACTCTAAGTACACATCCAAAATGCATTACTGAGTTGAAAGAAGTGAATTCTGGTGCATGGTTTTGAAATCGCAGTCAGAAAAAAATAACATCCATATCAACATTTTTATCAGCTCCGGTCCTATTGTTTTGGTCAAAAATTGAAAATTCTAAAAGTTCCTGTTTTTCTGCTTTAAACTCTAGGTACACATCCAAAATGCATTACTGAGTTGAAAGAAGTTGATTCTGGTGCATGGTTTTGAAACCGCAGTCAGAAAAAAAATTACATCCATATCAACATTTTTATCAGCTCCGGTCCTGTCGTTTTGGTCAACAAATGAAAATTCTAAAAGTTCCTGTTTTTCTGCTTTAAACTCTAGGTACACATCCAAAATGCATTACTGAGTTGAAAGAAGTTGATTCTGGTGCATGGTTTTGAAACCGCAGTCAGAAAAAAATTACATCCATATCAACATTTTTATCAGCTCCGGACCTGTCGTTTTGGTCAAAAATTGAAAATTCTAAAAGTTCCTGTTTTTTTGCTTTAAACTCTAGGTACACATCCAAAATGCATTACTGAGTTTAAAGAAGTGAATTCTGGTGCATGGTTTTGAAATCGCAGTCAGAAAAAAAAAATTCATATCAACATTTCTATCAGCTCCGGACCTGTCGTTTTGGTCAAAAAATGAAAATTCTAAAAGTTCCTGTTTTTCTGCTTTAAACTCTAGGTACACATCCAAAATGCATTACTGAGTTAAAAGAAGTTGATTCTGGTGCATGGTTTTGAAACCGCAGTCAGAAAAAAAATACATCAATATCAACATTTTTATCTGCTCCGGACCTGTCGTTTTGGTCAAAAAATGAAAATTCTAAAAGTTCCTGTTTTTCTGCTTTAAACTCTAGGTACACATCCAAAATGCATTACTGAGTTGAAAGAAGTGAATTCTGGTGCATGGTTTTGAAATCGCAGTCAGAAAAAAAATAACATCATATCAACATTTTTATCAGCTCCGGTCCTGTCGTTTTGGTCAAAAATTGAAAATTCTAAAAGTTCCTGTTTTTCTGCTTTAAACTCTAGGTACACATCCAAAATGCATTACTGAGTTGAAAGAAGTGAATTCTGGTGCATAGTTTTGAAATCGCAGTCAGAAAAAAAATAACATCCATATCAACATTTTTATCAGCTCCGGTACTGTCGTTTTGGTCAAAAATTGAAAATTCTAAAAGTTCCTGTTTTTCTGCTTTAAACTCTAGGTACACATCCAAAATGCATTACTGAGTTGAAAGAAGTGAATTCTGGTGCATGGTTTTGAAATCGAAGTCAGAAAAAAAATAACATCCATATCAACATTTTTATCAGCTCCGGTCCTGTCGTTTTGGTCAAAAAATAAAAATTCTAAAAGTTCCTGTTTTTCTGCTTTAAACTCTAGGTACACATCCAAAATGCATTACTGAGTTGAAAGAAGTTGATTCTGGTGCATGGTTTTGAAATCGCAGTCAGAAAAAAAATAACATCCATATCAACATTTTTATCAGCTCCGGACCTGTTGTTTTGGTCAAAAATTGAAAATTCTAAAAGTTCCTGTTTTTCTGCTTTAAACTCTAGGTACACATCCAAAATGCATTACTGAGTTGAAAGAAGTGAATTCTGGTGCATGGTTTTGAAATCGCAGTCAGAAAAAAATAACATCCATATCAACATTTTTATCAGCTCCGGTCCTATTGTTTTGGTCAAAAATTGAAAATTCTAAAAGTTCCTGTTTTTCTGCTTTAAACTCTAGGTACACATCCAAAATGCATTACTGAGTTGAAAGAAGTTGATTCTGGTGCATGGTTTTGAAACCGCAGTCAGAAAAAAAATTACATCCATACCAACATTTTTATCAGCTCCGGTCCTGTCGTTTTGGTCAACAAATGAAAATTCTAAAAGTTCCTGTTTTTCTGCTTTAAACTCTAGGTACACATCCAAAATGCATTACTGAGTTGAAAGAAGTTGATTCTGGTGCATGGTTTTGAAACCGCAGTCAGAAAAAAATTACATCCATATCAACATTTTTATCAGCTCCGGACCTGTCGTTTTGGTCAAAAATTGAAAATTCTAAAAGTTCCTGTTTTTTTGCTTTAAACTCTAGGTACACATCCAAAATGCATTACTGAGTTTAAAGAAGTGAATTCTGGTGCATGGTTTTGAAATCGCAGTCAGAAAAAAAAAAATTCATATCAACATTTCTATCAGCTCCGGACCTGTCGTTTTGGTCAAAAAATGAAAATTCTAAAAGTTCCTGTTTTTCTGCTTTAAACTCTAGGTACACATCCAAAATGCATTACTGAGTTAAAAGAAGTTGATTCTGGTGCATGGTTTTGAAACCGCAGTCAGAAAAAAAATACATCAATATCAACATTTTTATCTGCTCCGGACCTGTCGTTTTGGTCAAAAAATGAAAATTCTAAAAGTTCCTGTTTTTCTGCTTTAAACTCTAGGTACACATCCAAAATGCATTACTGAGTTGAAAGAAGTGAATTCTGGTGCATGGTTTTGAAATCTCAGTCAGAAAAAAAATAACATCATATCAACATTTTTATCAGCTCCGGTCCTGTCGTTTTGGTCAAAAATTGAAAATTCTAAAAGTTCCTGTTTTTCTGCTTTAAACTCTAGGTACACATCCAAAATGCATTACTGAGTTGAAAGAAGTGAATTCTGGTGCATAGTTTTGAAATCGCAGTCAGAAAAAAAATAACATCCATATCAACATTTTTATCAGCTCCGGTACTGTCGTTTTGGTCAAAAATTGAAAATTCTAAAAGTTCCTGTTTTTCTGCTTTAAACTCTAGGTACACATCCAAAATGCATTACTGAGTTGAAAGAAGTGAATTCTGGTGCATGGTTTTGAAATCGAAGTCAGAAAAAAAATAACATCCATATCAACATTTTTATCAGCTCCGGTCCTGTCGTTTTGGTCAAAAAATAAAAATTCTAAAAGTTCCTGTTTTTCTGCTTTAAACTCTAGGTACACATCCAAAATGCATTACTGAGTTGAAAGAAGTTGATTCTGGTGCATGGTTTTGAAATCGCAGTCAGAAAAAAAATAACATCCATATCAACATTTTTATCAGCTCCGGACCTGTTGTTTTGGTCAAAAATTGAAAATTCTAAAAGTTCCTGTTTTTCTGCTTTAAACTCTAGGTACACATCCAAAATGCATTACTGAGTTGAAAGAAGTGAATTCTGGTGCATGGTTTTGAAATCGCAGTCAGAAAAAAATAACATCCATATCAACATTTTTATCAGCTCCGGTCCTGTCGTTTTGGTCAAAAAATGAATATTCTAAAAGTTCCTGTTTTTCTGCTTTAAACTCTAGGTACACATCCAAAATGCATTACTGAGTTAAAAGAAGTTGATTCTGGTGCATGGTTTTGAAACCGCAGTCAGAAAAAAAATACATCAATATCAACATTTTTATCAGCTCCGGACCTGTCGTTTTGGTCAAAAAATGAAAATTCTAAAAGTTCCTGTTTTCCTGCTTTAAACTCTAGGTACACATCCAAAATGCATTACTGAGTTGAAAGAAGTGAATTCTGGTGCATGGTTTTGAAATCGCAGTCAGAAAAAAAATAACATCCATATCAACATTTTTATCAGCTCCGGTCCTGTCGTTTTGGTCAAAAATTGAAAATTCTAAAAGTTCCTGTTTTTCTGCTTTAAACTCTAGGTACACATCCAAAATGCATTACTGAGTTGAAAGAAGTGAATTCTGGTGCATGGTTTTGAAATCGCAGTCAGAAAAAAAATAACATCCATATCAACATTTTTATCAGCTCCGGTCCTGTCGTTTTGTTCAAAAAATGAATATTCTAAAAGTTCCTGTTTTTCTGCTTTAAACTCTAGGTACACATCCAAAATGCATTACTGAGTTAAAAGAAGTTGATTCTGGTGCATGGTTTTGAAACCGCAGTCAGAAAAAAACATACATCAATATCAACATTTTTATCAGCTCCGGACCTGTCGTTTTGGTCAAAAAAAGAAAATTCTAAAAGTTCCTGTTTTTCTGCTTTAAACTCTAGGTACACATCCAAAATGCATTACTGAGTTAAAAGAAGTGAATTCTGGTGCATGGTTTTGAAATCGCAGTCAGAAAAAAAATAACATCCATATCAACATTTTTATCAGCTCCGGTCCTGTCGTTTTGTTCAAAAAATGAATATTCTAAAAGTTCCTGTTTTTCTGCTTTAAACTCTAGGTACACATCCAAAATGCATTACTGAGTTAAAAGAAGTTGATTCTGGTGCATGGTTTTGAAACCGCAGTCAGAAAAAAACATACATCAATATCAACATTTTTATCAGCTCCGGACCAGTCGTTTTGGTCAAAAAAAGAAAATTCTAAAAGTTCCTGTTTTTCTGCTTTAAACTCTAGGTACACATCCAAAATGCATTACTGAGTTGAAAGAAGTGAATTCTGGTGCATGGTTTTGAAATCGCAGTCAGAAAAAAAATAACATCCATATCAACATTTTTATCAGCTCCGGTCCTGTCGTTTTGTTCAAAAAATGAATATTCTAAAAGTTCCTGTTTTTCTGCTTTAAACTCTAGGTACACATCCAAAATGCATTACTGAGTTAAAAGAAGTTGATTCTGGTGCATGGTTTTGAAACCGCAGTCAGAAAAAAACATACATCAATATCAACATTTTTATCAGCTCCGGACCTGTCGTTTTGGTCAAAAAAAGAAAATTCTAAAAGTTCCTGTTTTTCTGCTTTAAACTCTAGGTACACATCCAAAATGCATTACTGAGTTGAAAGAAGTGAATTCTGGTGCATAGTTTTGAAATCGCAGTCAGAAAAAAAATAACATCCATATCAACATTTTTATCAGCTCCGGTACTGTCGTTTTGGTCAAAAATTGAAAATTCTAAAAGTTCCTGTTTTTCTGCTTTAAACTCTAGGTACACATCCAAAATGCATTACTGAGTTGAAAGAAGTGAATTCTGGTGCATGGTTTTTAAATCGAAGTCAGAAAAAAAATAACATCCATATCAACATTTTTATCAGCTCCGGTCCTGTCGTTTTGGTCAAAAAATAAAAATTCTAAAAGTTCCTGTTTTTCTGCTTTAAACTCTAGGTACACATCCAAAATGCATTACTGAGTTGAAAGAAGTTGATTCTGGTGCATGGTTTTGAAATCGCAGTCAGAAAAAAAATAACATCCATATCAACATTTTTATCAGCTCCGGACCTGTTGTTTTGGTCAAAAATTGAAAATTCTAAAAGTTCCTGTTTTTCTGCTTTAAACTCTAGGTACACATCCAAAATGCATTACTGAGTTGAAAGAAGTGAATTCTGGTGCATGGTTTTGAAATCGCAGTCAGAAAAAAAATAACATCCATATCAACATTTTTATCAGCTCCGGTCCTGTCGTTTTGGTCAAAAAATGAATATTCTAAAAGTTCCTGTTTTTCTGCTTTAAACTCTAGGTACACATCCAAAATGCATTACTGAGTTAAAAGAAGTTGATTCTGGTGCATGGTTTTGAAACCGCAGTCAGAAAAAAAATACATCAATATCAACATTTTTATCAGCTCCGGTCCTGTCGTTTTGTTCAAAAAATGAATATTCTAAAAGTTCCTGTTTTTCTGCTTTAAACTCTAGGTACACATCCAAAATGCATTACTGAGTTAAAAGAAGTTGATTCTGGTGCATGGTTTTGAAACCGCAGTCAGAAAAAAACATACATCAATATCAACATTTTTATCAGCTCCGGACCTGTCGTTTTGGTCAAAAAAAGAAAATTCTAAAAGTTCCTGTTTTTCTGCTTTAAACTCTAGGTACACATCCAAAATGCATTACTGAGTTAAAAGAAGTGAATTCTGGTGCATGGTTTTGAAATCGCAGTCAGAAAAAAAATAACATCCATATCAACATTTTTATCAGCTCCGGTCCTGTCGTTTTGTTCAAAAAATGAATATTCTAAAAGTTCCTGTTTTTCTGCTTTAAACTCTAGGTACACATCAAAAATGCATTACTGAGTTAAAAGAAGTTGATTCTGGTGCATGGTTTTGAAACCGCAGTCAGAAAAAAACATACATCAATATCAACATTTTTATCAGCTCCGGACCTGTCGTTTTGGTCAAAAAAAGAAAATTCTAAAAGTTCCTGTTTTTCTGCTTTAAACTCTAGGTACACATCCAAAATGCATTACTGAGTTAAAAGAAGTGAATTCTGGTGCATGGTTTTGAAACCGCAGTCAGAAAAAAAATAACATCCATATCAAAATTTTTATCAGCTCCGGTCCTGTCGTTTTGGTCAAAAAATGAATATTCTAAAAGTTCCTGTTTTTCTGCTTTAAACTCTAGGTACACATCCAAAATGCATTACTGAGTTAAAAGAAGTTGATTCTGGTGCATGGTTTTGAAACCGCAGTCAGAAAAAAAATACATCAATATCAACATTTTTATCAGCTCCGGACCTGTCGTTTTGGTCAAAAAATGAAAATTCTAAAAGTTCCTGTTTTTCTGCTTTAAACTCTAAGTACACATCCAAAATGCATTACTGAGTTGAAAGAAGTGAATTCTGGTGCATGGTTTTGAAATCGCAGTCAGAAAAAAATATCATCCATATCAACATTTTTATCAGCTCCGGTCCTGTCGTTTTGGTCAAAAATTGAAAATTCTAAAAGTTCCTGTTTTTCTGCTTTAAACTCTAGGTACACATCCAAAATGCATTACTGAGTTGAAAGAAGTGAATTCTGGTGCATGGTTTTGAAATCGCAGTCAGAAAAAAAATAACATCCATATCAACATTTTTATCAGCTCCGGTACTGTCGTTTTGGTCAAAAAATGAATATTCTAAAAGTTCCTGTTTTTCTGCTTTAAACTCTAGGTACACATCCAAAATGCATTACTGAGTTAAAAGAAGTTGATTCTGGTGCATGGTTTTGAAACCGCAGTCAGAAAAAAAAATACATCAATATCAACATTTTTATCACCTCCGGACCTGTCGTTTTGGTCAAAAAATGAAAATTCTAAAAGTTCCTGTTTTTCTGCTTTAAACTCTAAGTACACATCCAAAATGCATTACTGAGTTGAAAGAAGTGAATTCTGGTGCATGGTTTTGAAATCGCAGTCAGAAAAAAATAACATCCATATCAACATTTTTATCAGCTCCGGTCCTGTCGTTTTGGTCAAAAATTGAAAATTCTAAAAGTTCCTGTTTTTCTGCTTTAAACTCTAGGTACACATCCAAAATGCATTACTGAGTTGAAAGAAGTTGATTCTGGTGCATGGTTTTGAAACCGCAGTCAGAAAAAAAATTACATCCATATCAACATTTTTATCAGCTCCGGTCCTGTCGTTTTGGTCAACAAATGAAAATTCTAAAAGTTCCTGTTTTTCTGCTTTAAACTCTAGGTACACATCCAAAATGCATTACTGAGTTGAAAGAAGTTGATTCTGGTGCATGGTTTTGAAACCGCAGTCAGAAAAAAATTACATCCATATCAACATTTTTATCAGCTACGAGCCTGTCGTTTTGGTCAAAAATTGAAAATTCTAAAAGTTCCTGTTTTTTTTGCTTTAAACTCTAGGTACACATCCAAAATGCATTACTGAGTTGAAAGAAGTGAATTCTGGTGCATGGTTTTGAAATCGCAGTCAGAAAAAAATAACATTCATATCAACATTTCTATCAGCTCCGGACCTGTCGTTTTGGTCAAAAAATGAAAATTCTAAAAGTTCCTGTTTTTCTGCTTTAAACTCTAGGTACACATCCAAAATGCATTACTGAGTTAAAAGAAGTTGATTCTGGTGCATGGTTTTGAAACCGCAGTCAGAAAAAAAATACATCAATATCAACATTTTTATCAGCTTCGGACCTGTCGTTTTGGTCAAAAAATGAAAATTCTAAAAGTTCCTGTTTTTCTGCTTTAAACTCTAGGTACACATCCAAAATGCATTACTGAGTTGAAAGAAGTGAATTCTGGTGCATGGTTTTGAAATCGCAGTCAGAAAAAAAATAACATCCATATCAACATTTTTATCAGCTCCGGTCCTGTCGTTTTGGTCAAAAATTGAAAATTCTAAAAGTTCCTGTTTTTCTGCTTTAAACTCTAGGTACACATCCAAAATGCATTACTGAGTTGAAAGAAGTTGATTCTGGTGCATGGTTTTGAAACCGCAGTCAGAAAAAAAATTACATCCATATCAACATTTTTATCAGCTCCGGTCCTGTCGTTTTGGTCAACAAATGAAAATTCTAAAAGTTCCTGTTTTTCTGCTTTAAACTCTAGGTACACATCCAAAATGCATTACTGAGTTGAAAGAAGTTGATTCTGGTGCATGGTTTTGAAACCGCAGTCAGAAAAAAATTACATCCATATCAACATTTTTATCAGCTACGAGCCTGTCGTTTTGGTCAAAAATTGAAAATTCTAAAAGTTCCTGTTTTTTTTGCTTTAAACTCTAGGTACACATCCAAAATGCATTACTGAGTTGAAAGAAGTGAATTCTGGTGCATGGTTTTGAAATCGCAGTCAGAAAAAAATAACATTCATATCAACATTTCTATCAGCTCCGGACCTGTCGTTTTGGTCAAAAAATGAAAATTCTAAAAGTTCCTGTTTTTCTGCTTTAAACTCTAGGTACACATCCAAAATGCATTACTGAGTTAAAAGAAGTTGATTCTGGTGCATGGTTTTGAAACCGCAGTCAGAAAAAAAATACATCAATATCAACATTTTTATCAGCTTCGGACCTGTCGTTTTGGTCAAAAAATGAAAATTCTAAAAGTTCCTGTTTTTCTGCTTTAAACTCTAGGTACACATCCAAAATGCATTACTGAGTTGAAAGAAGTGAATTCTGGTGCATGGTTTTGAAATCGCAGTCAGAAAAAAAATAACATCCATATCAACATTTTTATCAGCTCCGGTCCTGTCGTTTTGGTCAAAAATTGAAAATTCTAAAAGTTCCTGTTTTTCTGCTTTAAACTCTAGGTACACATCCAAAATGCATTACTGAGTTGAAAGAAGTGAATTCTGGTGCATGGTTTTGAAATCGCAGTCAGAAAAAAAATAACATCCATATCAACATTTTTATCAGCTCCGGACCTGTTGTTTTGGTCAAAAATTGAAAATTCTAAAAGTTCCTGTTTTTCTGCTTTAAACTCTAGGTACACATCCAAAATGCATTACTGAGTTGAAAGAAGTGAATTCTGGTGCATGGTTTTGAAATCGCAGTCAGAAAAAAAATAACATCCATATCAACATTTTTATCAGCTCCGGTCCTGTCGTTTTGGTCAAAAAATGAATATTCTAAAAGTTCCTGTTTTTCTGCTTTAAACTCTAGGTACACATCCAAAATGCATTACTGAGTTAAAAGAAGTTGATTCTGGTGCATGGTTTTGAAACCGCAGTCAGAAAAAAAATACATCAATATCAACATTTTTATCAGCTCCGGACCTGTCGTTTTGGTCAAAAAATGAAAATTCTAAAAGTTCCTGTTTTCCTGCTTTAAACTCTAGGTACACATCCAAAATGCATTACTGAGTTGAAAGAAGTGAATTCTGGTGCATGGTTTTGAAATCGCAGTCAGAAAAAAAATAACATCCATATCAACATTTTTATCAGCTCCAGGCCTGTCGTTTTGGTCAAAAATTGAAAATTCTAAAAGTTCCTGTTTTTCTGCTTTAAACTCTAGGTACACATCCAAAATGCATTACTGAGTTGAAAGAAGTGAATTCTGGTGCATGGTTTTGAAATCGCAGTCAGAAAAAAAATAACATCCATATCAACATTTTTATCAGCTCCGGTCCTGTCGTTTTGTTAAAAAAATGAATATTCTAAAAGTTCCTGTTTTTCTGCTTTAAACTCTAGGTACACATCCAAAATGCATTACTGAGTTAAAAGAAGTTGATTCTGGTGCATGGTTTTGAAACCGCAGTCAGAAAAAAACATACATCAATATCAACATTTTTATCAGCTCCGGACCTGTCGTTTTGGTCAAAAAAAGAAAATTCTAAAAGTTCCTGTTTTTCTGCTTTAAACTCTAGGTACACATCCAAAATGCATTACTGAGTTGAAAGAAGTGAATTCTGGTGCATGGTTTTGAAACCGCAGTCAGAAAAAAAATAACATCCATATCAACATTTTTATCAGCTCCGGTCCTGTCGTTTTGGTCAAAAAATGAATATTCTAAAAGTTCCTGTTTTTCTGCTTTAAACTCTAGGTACACATCCAAAATGCATTACTGAGTTAAAAGAAGTTGATTCTGGTGCATGGTTTTGAAACCGCAGTCAGAAAAAAAATACATCAATATCAACATTTTTATCAGCTCCGGACCTGTCGTTTTGGTCAAAAAATGAAAATTCTAAAAGTTCCTGTTTTTCTGCTTTAAACTCTAAGTACACATCCAAAATGCATTACTGAGTTGAAAGAAGTGAATTCTGGTGCATGGTTTTGAAATCGCAGTCAGAAAAAAATAACATCCATATCAACATTTTTATCATCTCCGGTCCTGTCGTTTTGGTCAAAAATTGAAAATTCTAAAAGTTCCTGTTTTTCTGCTTTAAACTCTAGGTACACATCCAAAATGCATTACTGAGTTGAAAGAAGTGAATTCTGGTGCATGGTTTTGAAATCGCAGTCAGAAAAAAAATAACATCCATATCAACATTTTTATCAGCTCCGGTACTGTCGTTTTGGTCAAAAATTGAAAATTCTAAAAGTTCCTGTTTTTCTGCTTTAAACTCTAGGTACACATCCAAAATGCATTACTGAGTTGAAAGAAGTTGATTCTGGTGCATGGTTTTGAAACCGCAGTCAGAAAAAAAATTACATCCATATCAACATTTTTATCAGCTCCTGTCCTGTCGTTTTGGTCAACAAATGAAAATTTTAAAAGTTCCTGTTTTTCTGCTTTAAACTCTAGGTACACATCCAAAATGCATTACTGAGTTGAAAGAAGTTGATTCTGGTGCATGGTTTTGAAACCGCAGTCAGAAAAAAAATTATATCCATATCAACATTTTTATCAGCTCCGGACCTGTCATTTTGGTAAAAAATTGAAAATTCTAAAAGTTCCTGTTTTTTTGCTTTAAACTCTAGGTACACATCCAAAATGCATTACTGAGTTGAAAGAAGTGAATTCTGGTGCATGGTTTTGAAATCGCAGTCAGAAAAAAATAACATTCATATCAACATTTCTATCAGCTCCGGACCTGTCGTTTTGGTCAAAAAATGAAAATTCTAAAAGTTCCTGTTTTTCTGCTTTAAACTCTAGGTACACATCCAAAATGCATTACTGAGTTAAAAGAAGTTGATTCTGGTGCATGGTTTTGAAACCGCAGTCAGAAAAAAAATACATCAATATCAACATTTTTATCAGCTCCGGACCTGTCGTTTTGGTCAAAAAATGAAAATTCTAAAAGTTCCTGTTTTTCTGCTTTAAACTCTAGGCACACATCCAAAATGCATTACTGAGTTGAAAGAAGTGAATTCTGGTGCATGGTTTTGAAATCGCAGTCAGAAAAAAAATAACATCCATATCAACATTTTTATCAGCTCCGGTCCTGTCGTTTTGGTCAAAAATTGAAAATTCTAAAAGTTCCTGTTTTTCTGCTTTAAACTCTAGGTACACATCCAAAATGCATTACTGAGTTGAAAGAAGTGAATTCTGGTGCATGGTTTTGAAATCGCAGTCAGAAAAAAAATAACATCCATATCAACATTTTTATCAGCTCCGGTCCTGTCGTTTTGGTCAAAAAATGAATATTCTAAAAGTTCCTGTTTTTCTGCTTTAAACTCTAGGTACACATCCAAAATGCATTACTGAGTTAAAAGAAGTTGATTCTGGTGCATGGTTTTGAAACCGCAGTCAGAAAAAAAATACATCAATATCAACATTTTTATCAGCTCCGGACCTGTCGTTTTTGTCAAAAAATGAAAATTCTGAAAGTTCCTGTTTTTCTGCTTTAAACTCTAAGTACACATCCAAAATGCATTACTGAGTTGAAAGAAGTGAATTCTGGTGCATGGTTTTGAAATCGCAGTCAGAAAAAAATAACATCCATATCAACATTTTTATCAGCTCCAGTCCTGTCGTTTTGGTCAAAAATTGAAAATTCTAAAAGTTCCTGTTTTTCTGCTTTAAACTCTAGGTACACATCCAAAATGCATTACTGAGTTGAAAGAAGTGAATTCTGGTGCATGGTTTTGAAATCGCAGTCAGAAAAAAAATAACATCCATATCAACATTTTTATCAGCTCCGGTACTGTCGTTTTGGTCAACAAATGAAAATTCTAAAAGTTCCTGTTTTTCTACTTTAAACTCTAGGTACACATCCAAAATGCATTACTGAGTTGAAAGAAGTTGATTCTGGTGCATGGTTTTGAAACCGCAGTCAGAAAAAAAATGACATCCATATCAACATTTTTATCAGCTCCGGTCCTGTCGTTTTGGTCAAAAATTGAAAATTCTAAAAGTTCCTGTTTTTCTGCTTTAAACTCTAGGTACACATCCAAAATGCATTACTGAGTTGAAAGAAGTTGATTCTGGTGCATGGTTTTGAAACCGCAGTCAGAAAAAAAATTACATCCATCTCAACATTTTTATCAGCTTCGGTCCTGTCGTTTTGGTCAACAAATGAAAATTCTAAAAGTTCCTGTTTTTCTGCTTTAAACTCTAGGTACACATCCAAAATGCATTACTGAGTTGAAAGAAGTTGATTCTGGTGCATGGTTTTGAAACCGCAGTCAGAAAAAAATTACATCCATATCAACATTTTTATCAGCTACGAGCCTGTCGTTTTGGTCAAAAATTGAAAATTCTAAAAGTTCCTGTTTTTTTTGCTTTAAACTCTAGGTACACATCCAAAATGCATTACTGAGTTAAAAGAAGTGAATTCTGGTGCATGGTTTTGAAATCGCAGTCAGAAAAAAATAACATTCATATCAACATTTCTATCAGCTCCGGACCTGTCGTTTTGGTCAAAAAATGAAAATTCTAAAAGTTCCTGTTTTTCTGCTTTAAACTCTAGGTACACATCCAAAATGCATTACTGAGTTAAAAGAAGTTGATTCTGGTGCATGGTTTTGAAACCGCAGTCAGAAAAAAAAATACATCAATATCAACATTTTTATCAGCTCCGGACCTGTCGTTTTGGTCAAAAAATGAAAATTCTAAAAGTTCCTGTTTTTCTGCTTTAAACTCTACGTACACATCCAAAATGCATTACTGAGTTGAAAGAAGTGAATTCTGGTGCATGGTTTTGAAATCGCAGTCAGAAAAAAAATAACATCCATATCAACATTTTTATCAGCTCCGGTCCTGTCGTTTTGGTCAAAAAATGAAAATTCTAAAAGTTCCTGTTTTTCTGCTTTAAACTCTAGGTACACATCCAAAATGCATTACTGAGTTGAAAGAAGTTGATTCTGGTGCATGGTTTTGAAATCGCAGTCAGAAAAAAAATAACATCCATATCAACATTTTTATCAGCTCCGGACCTGTTGTTTTGGTCAAAAATTGAAAATTCTAAAAGTTCCTGTTTTTCTGCTTTAAACTCTAGGTACACATCCAAAATGCATTACTGAGTTGAAAGAAGTGAATTCTGGTGCATGGTTTTAAAATCGCAGTCAGAAAAAAAATAACATCCATATCAACATTTTTATAAGCTCCAGGCCTGTCGTTTTGGTCAAAAATTGAAAATTCTAAAAGTTCCTGTTTTTCTGCTTTAAACTCTAGGTACACATCCAAAATGCATTACTGAGTTGAAAGAAGTGAATTCTGGTGCATGGTTTTGAAATCGCAGTCAGAAAAAAAATAACATCCATATCAACATTTTTATCAGCTCCGGTCCTGTCGTTTTGTTAAAAAAATGAATATTCTAAAAGTTCCTGTTTTTCTGCTTTAAACTCTAGGTACACATCTAAAATGCATTACTGAGTTTAAAGAAGTTGATTCTGGTGCATGGTTTTGAAACCGCAGTCAGAAAAAAACATACATCAATATCAACATTTTTATCAGCTCCGGACCTGTCGTTTTGGTCAAAAAAAGAAAATTCTAAAAGTTCCTGTTTTTCTGCTTTAAACTCTAGGTACACATCCAAAATGCATTACTGAGTTGAAAGAAGTGAATTCTGGTGCATGGTTTTGAAACCGCAGTCAGAAAAAAAATAACATCCATATCAACATTTTTATCAGCTCCGGTCCTGTCGTTTTGGTCAAAAAATGAATATTCTAAAAGTTCCTGTTTTTCTGCTTTAAACTCTAGGTACACATCCAAAATGCATTACTGAGTTAAAAGAAGTTGATTCTGGTGCATGGTTTTGAAACCGCAGTCAGAAAAAAAAATACATCAATATCAACATTTTTATCAGCTCCGGACCTGTCGTTTTGGTCAAAAAATGAAAATTCTAAAAGTTCCTGTTTTTCTGCTTTAAACTCTAGGTACACATCCAAAATGCATTACTGAGTTGAAAGAAGTTGATTCTGGTGCATGGTTTTGAAATCGCAGTCAGAAAAAAAATAACATCCATATCAACATTTTTATCAGCTCCGGTACTGTCGTTTTGGTCAAAAATTGAAAATTCTAAAAGTTCCTGTTTTTCTGCTTTAAACTCTAGGTACACATCCAAAATGCATTACTGAGTTGAAAGAAGTGAATTCTGGTGCATGGTTTTGAAATCGCAGTCAGAAAAAAAATAACATCCATATCAACATTTTTATCAGCTCCGGTCCTGTCGTTTTGGTCAAAAAATGAAAATTCTAAAAGTTCCTGTTTTTCTGCTTTAAACTCTAGGTACACATCCAAAATGCATTACTGAGTTGAAAGAATTTGATTCTGGTGCATGGTTTTGAAACCGCAGTCAGAAAAAAAAATACATCAATATCAACATTTTTATCAGCTCCGGACCTGTCGTTTTGGTCAAAAAATGAAAATTCTAAAAGTTCCTGTTTTTCTGCTTTAAACTCTAAGTACACATCCAAAATGCATTACTGAGTTGAAAGAAGTGAATTCTGGTGCATGGTTTTGAAATCGCAGTCAGAAAAAAATAACATCCATATCAACATTTTTATCAGCTCCGGTCCTGTTGTTTTGGTCAAAAATTGAAAATTCTAAAAGTTCCTGTTTTTCTGCTTTAAACTCTAGGTACACATCCAAAATGCATTACTGAGTTGAAAGAAGTTGATTCTGTTGCATGGTTTTGAAACCGCAGTCAGAAAAAAAATTACATCCATATCAACATTTTTATCAGCTCCGGTCCTGTCGTTTTGGTCAACAAATGAAAATTCTAAAAGTTCCTGTTTTTCTGCTTTAAACTCTAGGTACACATCCAAAATGCATTACTGAGTTGAAAGAAGTTGATTCTGGTGCATGGTTTTGAAACCGCAGTCAGAAAAAAATTACATCCATATCAACATTTTTATCAGCTCCGAGCCTGTCGTTTTGGTCAAAAATTGAAAATTCTAAAAGTTCCTGTTTTTTTTTGCTTTAAACTCTAGGTACACATCCAAAATGCATTACTGAGTTGAAAGAAGTGAATTCTGGTGCATGGTTTTGAAATCGCAGTCAGAAAAAAATAACATTCATATCAACATTTCTATCAGCTCCGGACCTGTCGTTTTGGTCAAAAAATGAAAATTCTAAAAGTTCCTGTTTTTCTGCTTTAAACTCTAGGTACACATCCAAAATGCATTACTGAGTTAAAAGAAGTTGATTCTGGTGCATGGTTTTGAAACCGCAGTCAGAAAAAAAATACATCAATATCAACATTTTTATCAGCTCCGGACCTGTCGTTTTGGTCAAAAAATGAAAATTCTAAAAGTTCCTGTTTTTCTGCTTTAAACTCTAGGTACACATCCAAAATGCATTACTGAGTTGAAAGAAGTGAATTCTGGTGCATGGTTTTGAAATCGCAGTCAGAAAAAAAATAACATCCATATCAACATTTTTATCAGCTCCGGTCCTGTCGTTTTGGTCAAAAATTGAAAATTCTAAAAGTTCCTGTTTTTCTGCTTTAAACTCTAGGTACACATCCAAAATGCATTACTGAGTTGAAAGAAGTGAATTCTGGTGCATGGTTTTGAAATTGCAGTCAGAAAAAAAATAACATCCATATCAACATTTTTATCAGCTCCGGTACTGTCGTTTTGGTCAAAAATTTAAAATTCTAAAAGTTCCTGTTTTTCTGCTTTAAACTCTAGGTACACATCCAAAATGCATTACTGAGTTGAAAGAAGTGAATTCTGGTGCATGGTTTTGAAATCGCAGTCAGAAAAAAAATAACATCCATATCAACATTTTTATCAGCTCCGGTCCTGTCGTTTTGGTCAAAAAATGAAAATTCTAAAAGTTCCTGTTTTTCTGCTTTAAACTCTAGGTACACATCCAAAATGCATTACTGAGTTGAAAGAAGTTGATTCTGGTGCATGGTTTTGAAATCGCAGTCAGAAAAAAAATAACATCCATATCAACATTTTTATCAGCTCCGGACCTGTTGTTTTGGTCAAAAATTGAAAATTCTAAAAGTTCCTGTTTTTCTGCTTTAAACTCTAGGTACACATCCAAAATGCATTACTGAGTTGAAAGAAGTGAATTCTGGTGCATGGTTTTGAAATCGCAGTCAGAAAAAAATAACATCCATATCAACATTTTTATCAGCTCCGGTCCTGTCGTTTTGGTCAAAAAATGAATATTCTAAAAGTTCCTGTTTTTCTGCTTTAAACTCTAGGTACACATCCAAAATGCATTACTGAGTTAAAAGAAGTTGATTCTGGTGCATGGTTTTGAAACCGCAGTCAGAAAAAAAATACATCAATATCAACATTTTTATCAGCTCCGGACCTGTCGTTTTGGTCAAAAAATGAAAATTCTAAAAGTTCCTGTTTTCCTGCTTTAAACTCTAGGTACACATCCAAAATGCATTACTGAGTTGAAAGAAGTGAATTCTGGTGCATGGTTTTGAAATCGCAGTCAGAAAAAAAATAACATCCATATCAACATTTTTATCAGCTCCAGGCCTGTCGTTTTGGTCAAAAATTGAAAATTCTAAAAGTTCCTGTTTTTCTGCTTTAAACTCTAGGTACACATCCAAAATGCATTACTGAGTTGAAAGAAGTGAATTCTGGTGCATGGTTTTGAAATCGCAGTCAGAAAAAAAATAACATCCATATCAACATTTTTATCAGCTCCGGTCCTGTCGTTTTGTTCAAAAAATGAATATTCTAAAAGTTCCTGTTTTTCTGCTTTAAACTCTAGGTACACATCCAAAATGCATTACTGAGTTAAAAGAAGTTGATTCTGGTGCATGGTTTTGAAACCGCAGTCAGAAAAAAACATACATCAATATCAACATTTTTATCAGCTCCGGACCTGTCGTTTTGGTCAAAAAAAGAAAATTCTAAAAGTTCCTGTTTTTCTGCTTTAAACTCTAGGTACACATCCAAAATGCATTACTGAGTTGAAAGAAGTGAATTCTGGTGCATGGTTTTGAAATCGCAGTCAGAAAAAAAATAACATCCATATCAACATTTTTATCAGCTCCGGACCTGTCGTTTTGGTCAAAAAATGAAAATTCTAAAAGTTCCTGTTTTTCTGCTTTAAACTCTAAGTACACATCCAAAATGCATTACTGAGTTGAAAGAAGTGAATTCTGGTGCATGGTTTTGAAATCGCAGTCAGAAAAAAATAACATCCATATCAACATTTTTATCAGCTCCGGTCCTGTTGTTTTGGTCAAAAATTGAAAATTCTAAAAGTTCCTGTTTTTCTGCTTTAAACTCTAGGTACACATCCAAAATGCATTACTGAGTTGAAAGAAGTTGATTCTGGTGCATGGTTTTGAAACCGCAGTCAGAAAAAAAATTACATCCATATCAACATTTTTATCAGCTCCGGTCCTGTCGTTTTGGTCAACAAATGAAAATTCTAAAAGTTCCTGTTTTTCTGCTTTAAACTCTAGGTACACATCCAAAATGCATTACTGAGTTGAAAGAAGTGAATTCTGGTGCATGGTTTTGAAATCGCAGTCAGAAAAAAATAACATTCATATCAACATTTCTATCAGCTCCGGACCTGTCGTTTTGGTCAAAAAATGAAAATTCTAAAAGTTCCTGTTTTTCTGCTTTAAACTCTAGGTACACATCCAAAATGCATTACTGAGTTAAAAGAAGTTGATTCTGGTGCATGGTTTTGAAACCGCAGTCAGAAAAAAAATACATCAATATCAACATTTTTATCTGCTCCGGACCTGTCGTTTTGGTCAAAAAATGAAAATTCTAAAAGTTCCTGTTTTTCTGCTTTAAACTCTAGGTACACATCCAAAATGCATTACTGAGTTGAAAGAAGTGAATTCTGGTGCATGGTTTTGAAATCGCAGTCAGAAAAAAAATAACATCATATCAACATTTTTATCAGCTTCGGTCCTGTCGTTTTGGTCAAAAATTGAAAATTCTAAAAGTTCCTGTTTTTCTGCTTTAAACTCTAGGTACACATCCAAAATGCATTACTGAGTTGAAAGAAGTGAATTCTGGTGCATAATTTTGAAATCGCAGTCAGAAAAAAAATAACATCCATATCAACATTTTTATCAGCTCCGGTACTGTCGTTTTGGTCAAAAATTGAAAATTCTAAAAGTTCCTGTTTTTCTGCTTTAAACTCTAGGTACACATCCAAAATGCATTACTGAGTTGAAAGAAGTGAATTCTGGTGCATGGTTTTGAAATCGAAGTCAGAAAAAAAATAACATCCATATCAACATTTTTATCAGCTCCGGTCCTGTCGTTTTGGTCAAAAAATAAAAATTCTAAAAGTTCCTGTTTTTCTGCTTTAAACTCTAGGTACACATCCAAAATGCATTACTGAGTTGAAAGAAGTTGATTCTGGTGCATGGTTTTGAAATCGCAGTCAGAAAAAAAATAACATCCATATCAACATTTTTATCAGCTCCGGACCTGTTGTTTTGGTCAAAAATTGAAAATTCTAAAAGTTCCTGTTTTTCTGCTTTAAACTCTAGGTACACATCCAAAATGCATTACTGAGTTGAAAGAAGTGAATTCTGGTGCATGGTTTTGAAATCGCAGTCAGAAAAAAAATAACATCCATATCAACATTTTTATCAGCTCCGGTCCTGTCGTTTTGGTCAAAAAATGAATATTCTAAAAGTTCCTGTTTTTCTGCTTTAAACTCTAGGTACACATCCAAAATGCATTACTGAGTTAAAAGAAGTTGATTCTGGTGCATGGTTTTGAAACCGCAGTCAGAAAAAAAATACATCAATATCAACATTTTTATCAGCTCCGGACCTGTCGTTTTGGTCAAAAAATGAAAATTCTAAAAGTTCCTGTTTTCCTGCTTTAAACTCTAGGTACACATCCAAAATGCATTACTGAGTTGAAAGAAGTGAATTCTGGTGCATGGTTTTGAAATCGCAGTCAGAAAAAAAATAACATCCATATCAACATTTTTATCAGCTCCGGTCCTGTCGTTTTGGTCAAAAATTGAAAATTCTAAAAGTTCCTGTTTTTCTGCTTTAAACTCTAGGTACACATCCAAAATGCATTACTGAGTTGAAAGAAGTGAATTCTGGTGCATGGTTTTGAAATCGCAGTCAGAAAAAAATAACATCCATATCAACATTTTTATCATCTCCGGTCCTGTCGTTTTGGTCAAAAATTGAAAATTCTAAAAGTTCCTGTTTTTCTGCTTTATACTCTAGGTACACATCCAAAATGCATTACTGAGTTGAAAGAAGTTGATTCTGGTGCATGGTTTTGAAACCGCAGTCAGAAAAAAAATTACATCCATATCAACATTTTTATCAGCTCCGGTCCTGTCGTTTTGGTCAACAAATGAAAATTCTAAAAGTTCCTGTTTTTCTGCTTTAAACTCTAGGTACACATCCAAAATGCATTACTGAGTTGAAAGAAGTTGATTCTGGTGCATGGTTTTGAAACCGCAGTCAGAAAAAAATTACATCCATATCAACATTTTTATCAGCTACGAGCCTGTCGTTTTGGTCAAAAATTGAAAATTCTAAAAGTTCCTGTTTTTCTGCTTTAAACTCTAGGTACACATCCAAAATGCATTACTGAGTTGAAAGAAGTGAATTCTGGTGCATGGTTTTGAAATCGCAGTCAGAAAAAAAATAACATCCATATCAACATTTTTATCAGCTCCGGTCCTGTCGTTTTGGTCAAAAATTGAAAATTCTAAAAGTTCCTGTTTTTCTGCTTTAAACTCTAGGTACACATCCAAAATGCATTACTGAGTTGAAAGAAGTGAATTCTGGTGCATGGTTTTGAAATCGCAGTCAGAAAAAAAATAACATCCATATCAACATTTTTATCAGCTCCGGTCCTGTCGTTTTGGTCAAAAAATGAAAATTCTAAAAGTTCCTGTTTTTCTGCTTTAAACTCTAGGTACACATCCAAAATGCATTACTGAGTTGAAAGAAGTTGATTCTGGTGCATGGTTTTGAAATCGCAGTCAGAAAAGAAATAACATCCATATCAACATTTTTATCAGCTCCGGACCTGTTGTTTTGGTCAAAAATTGAAAATTCTAAAAGTTCCTGTTTTTCTGCTTTAAACTCTAGGTACACATCCAAAATGCATTACTGAGTTGAAAGAAGTGAATTCTGGTGCATGGTTTTGAAATCGCAGTCAGAAAAAAAATAACATCCATATCAACATTTTTATCAGCTCCGGTCCTGTCGTTTTGGTCAAAAAATGAATATTCTAAAAGTTCCTGTTTTTCTGCTTTAAACTCTAGGTACACATCCAAAATGCATTACTGAGTTAAAAGAAGTTGATTCTGGTGCATGGTTTTGAAACCGCAGTCAGAAAAAAAATACATCAATATCAACATTTTTATCAGCTCCGGACCTGTCGTTTTGGTCAAAAAATGAAAATTCTAAAAGTTCCTGTTTTCCTGCTTTAAACTCTAGGTACACATCCAAAATGCATTACTGAGTTGAAAGAAGTGAATTCTGGTGCATGGTTTTGAAATCGCAGTCAGAAAAAAAATAACATCCATATCAACATTTTTATCAGCTCCAGGCCTGTCGTTTTGGTCAAAAATTGAAAATTCTAAAAGTTCCTGTTTTTCTGCTTTAAACTCTAGGTACACATCCAAAATGCATTACTGAGTTGAAAGAAGTGAATTCTGGTGCATGGTTTTGAAATCGCAGTCAGAAAAAAAATAACATCCATATCAACATTTTTATCAGCTCCGGTCCTGTCGTTTTGTTAAAAAAATGAATATTCTAAAAGTTCCTGTTTTTCTGCTTTAAACTCTAGGTACACATCCAAAATGCATTACTGAGTTAAAAGAAGTTGATTCTGGTGCATGGTTTTGAAACCGCAGTCAGAAAAAAAATACATCAATATCAACATTTTTATCAGCTCCGGACCTGTCGTTTTGGTCAAAAAATGAAAATTCTAAAAGTTCCTGTTTTTCTGCTTTAAACTCTAAGTACACATCCAAAATGCATTACTGAGTTGAAAGAAGTGAATTCTGGTGCATGGTTTTGAAATCGCAGTCAGAAAAAAATAACATCCATATCAACATTTTTATCATCTCCGGTCCTGTCGTTTTGGTCAAAAATTGAAAATTCTAAAAGTTCCTGTTTTTCTGCTTTAAACTCTAGGTACACATCCAAAATGCATTACTGAGTTGAAAGAAGTGAATTGTGGTGCATGGTTTTGAAATCGCAGTCAGAAAAAAAATAACATCCATATCAACATTTTTATCAGCTCCGGTACTGTCGTTTTGGTCAAAAATTGAAAATTCTAAAAGTTCCTGTTTTTCTGCTTTAAACTCTAGGTACACATCCAAAATGCATTACTGAGTTGAAAGAAGTTGATTCTGGTGCATGGTTTTGAAACCGCAGTCAGAAAAAAAATTACATCCATATCAACATTTTTATCAGCTCCTGTCCTGTCGTTTTGGTCAACAAATGAAAATTTTAAAAGTTCCTGTTTTTCTGCTTTAAACTCTAGGTACACATCCAAAATGCATTACTGAGTTGAAAGAAGTTGATTCTGGTGCATGGTTTTGAAACCGCAGTCAGAAAAAAAATTATATCCATATCAACATTTTTATCAGCTCCGGACCTGTCATTTTGGTCAAAAATTGAAAATTCTAAAAGTTCCTGTTTTTTTGCTTTAAACTCTAGGTACACATCCAAAATGCATTACTGAGTTGAAAGAAGTGAATTCTGGTGCATGGTTTTGAAATCGCAGTCAGAAAAAAATAACATTCATATCAACATTTCTATCAGCTCCGGACCTGTCGTTTTGGTCAAAAAATGAAAATTCTAAAAGTTCCTGTTTTTCTGCTTTAAACTCTAGGTACACATCCAAAATGCATTACTGAGTTAAAAGAAGTTGATTCTGGTGCATGGTTTTGAAACCGCAGTCAGAAAAAAAATACATCAATATCAACATTTTTATCAGCTCCGGACCTGTCGTTTTGGTCAAAAAATGAAAATTCTAAAAGTTCCTGTTTTTCTGCTTTAAACTCTAGGCACACATCCAAAATGCATTACTGAGTTGAAAGAAGTGAATTCTGGTGCATGGTTTTGAAATCGCAGTCAGAAAAAAAATAACATCCATATCAACATTTTTATCAGCTCCGGTCCTGTCGTTTTGGTCAAAAATTGAAAATTCTAAAAGTTCCTGTTTTTCTGCTTTAAACTCTAGGTACACATCCAAAATGCATTACTGAGTTGAAAGAAGTGAATTCTGGTGCATGGTTTTGAAATCGCAGTCAGAAAAAAAATAACATCCATATCAACATTTTTATCAGCTCCGGTCCTGTCGTTTTGGTCAAAAAATGAATATTCTAAAAGTTCCTGTTTTTCTGCTTTAAACTCTAGGTACACATCCAAAATGCATTACTGAGTTAAAAGAAGTTGATTCTGGTGCATGGTTTTGAAACCGCAGTCAGAAAAAAAATACATCAATATCAACATTTTTATCAGCTCCGGACCTGTCGTTTTGGTCAAAAAATGAAAATTCTGAAAGTTCCTGTTTTTCTGCTTTAAACTCTAAGTACACATCCAAAATGCATTACTGAGTTGAAAGAAGTGAATTCTGGTGCATGGTTTTGAAATCGCAGTCAGAAAAAAATAACATCCATATCAACATTTTTATCAGCTCCGGTCCTGTCGTTTTGGTCAAAAATTGAAAATTCTAAAAGTTCCTGTTTTTCTGCTTTAAACTCTAGGTACACATCCAAAATGCATTACTGAGTTGAAAGAAGTGAATTCTGGTGCATGGTTTTTAAATCGCAGTCAGAAAAAAAATAACATCCATATCAACATTTTTATCAGCTCCGGTACTGTCGTTTTGGTCAACAAATGAAAATTCTAAAAGTTCCTGTTTTTCTGCTTTAAACTCTAGGTACACATCCAAAATGCATTACTGAGTTGAAAGAAGTTGATTCTGGTGCATGGTTTTGAAACCGCAGTCAGAAAAAAAATTACATCCATATCAACATTTTTATCAGCTCCGGTCCTGTCGTTTTGGTCAAAAATTGAAAATTCTAAAAGTTCCTGTTTTTCTGCTTTAAACTCTAGGTACACATCCAAAATGCATTACTGAGTTGAAAGAAGTTGATTCTGGTGCATGGTTTTGAAACCGCAGTCAGAAAAAAAATTACATCCATCTCAACATTTTTATCAGCTTCGGTCCTGTCGTTTTGGTCAACAAATGAAAATTCTAAAAGTTCCTGTTTTTCTGCTTTAAACTCTAGGTACACATCCAAAATGCATTACTGAGTTGAAAGAAGTGAATTCTGGTGCATGGTTTTGAAATCGCAGTCAGAAAAAAATAACATTCATATCAACATTTCTATCAGCTCCGGACCTGTCGTTTTGGTCAAAAAATGAAAATTCTAAAAGTTCCTGTTTTTCTGCTTTAAACTCTAGGTACACATCCAAAATGCATTACTGAGTTAAAAGAAGTTGATTCTGGTGCATGGTTTTGAAACCGCAGTCAGAAAAAAAATACATCAATATCAACATTTTTATCAGCTCCGGACCTGTCGTTTTGGTCAAAAAATGAAAATTCTAAAAGTTCCTGTTTTTCTGCTTTAAACTCTAGGTACACATCCAAAATGCATTACTGAGTTGAAAGAAGTGAATTCTGGTGCATGGTTTTGAAATCGCAGTCAGAAAAAAAATAACATCCATATCAACATTTTTATCAGCTCCGGTCCTGTCATTTTGGTCAAAAATTGAAAATTCTAAAAGTTCCTGTTTTTCTGCTTTAAACTCTAGGTACACATCCAAAATGCATTACTGAGTTGAAAGAAGTGAATTCTGGTGCATGGTTTTGAAATCGCAGTCAGAAAAAAAATAACATCCATATCAACATTTTTATCAGCTCCGGTCCTGTCGTTTTGGTCAAAAAATGAAAATTCTAAAAGTTCCTGTTTTTCTGCTTTAAACTCTAGGTACACATCCAAAATGCATTACTGAGTTGAAAGAAGTGAATTCTGGTGCATGGTTTTGAAACCGCAGTCAGAAAAAAAATTACATCCATCTCAACATTTTTATCAGCTTCGGTCCTGTCGTTTTGGTCAACAAATGAAAATTCTAAAAGTTCCTGTTTTTCTGCTTTAAACTCTAGGTACACATCCAAAATGCATTACTGAGTTGAAAGAAGTGAATTCTGGTGCATGGTTTTGAAATCGCAGTCAGAAAAAAATAACATTCATATCAACATTTCTATCAGCTCCGGACCTGTCGTTTTGGTCAAAAAATGAAAATTCTAAAAGTTCCTGTTTTTCTGCTTTAAACTCTAGGTACACATCCAAAATGCATTACTGAGTTAAAAGAAGTTGATTCTGGTGCATGGTTTTGAAACCGCAGTCAGAAAAAAAATACATCAATATCAACATTTTTATCAGCTCCGGACCTGTCGTTTTGGTCAAAAAATGAAAATTCTAAAAGTTCCTGTTTTTCTGCTTTAAACTCTAGGTACACATCCAAAATGCATTACTGAGTTGAAAGAAGTGAATTCTGGTGCATGGTTTTGAAATCGCAGTCAGAAAAAAAATAACATCCATATCAACATTTTTATCAGCTCCGGTCCTGTCGTTTTGGTCAAAAATTGAAAATTCTAAAAGTTCCTGTTTTTCTGCTTTAAACTCTAGGTACACATCCAAAATGCATTACTGAGTTGAAAGAAGTGAATTCTGGTGCATGGTTTTGAAATCGCAGTCAGAAAAAAAATAACATCCATATCAACATTTTTATCAGCTCCGGTCCTGTCGTTTTGGTCAAAAAATGAAAATTCTAAAAGTTCCTGTTTTTCTGCTTTAAACTCTAGGTACACATCCAAAATGCATTACTGAGTTGAAAGAAGTGAATTCTGGTGCATGGTTTTGAAATCGCAGTCAGAAAAAAAATAACATCCATATCAACATTTTTATCAGCTCCGGTCCTGTCGTTTTGGTCAAAAATTGAAAATTCTAAAAGTTCCTGTTTTTCTGCTTTAAACTCTAGGTACACATCCAAAATGCATTACTGAGTTAAAAGAAGTTGATTCTGGTGCATGGTTTTGAAACCGCAGTCAGAAAAAAAATACATCAATATCAACATTTTTATCAGCTCCGGACCTGTCGTTTTGGTCAAAAAATGAAAATTCTAAAAGTTCCTGTTTTCCTGCTTTAAACTCTAGGTACACATCCAAAATGCATTACTGAGTTGAAAGAAGTGAATTCTGGTGCATGGTTTTGAAATCGCAGTCAGAAAAAAAATAACATCCATATCAACATTTTTATAAGCTCCAGGCCTGTCGTTTTGGTCAAAAATTGAAAATTCTAAAAGTTCCTGTTTTTCTGCTTTAAACTCTAGGTACACATCCAAAATGCATTACTGAGTTGAAAGAAGTGAATTCTGGTGCATGGTTTTGAAATCGCAGTCAGAAAAAAAATAACATCCATATCAACATTTTTATCAGCTCCGGTCCTGTCGTTTTGTTAAAAAAATGAATATTCTAAAAGTTCCTGTTTTTCTGCTTTAAACTCTAGGTACACATCTAAAATGCATTACTGAGTTAAAAGAAGTTGATTCTGGTGCATGGTTTTGAAACCGCAGTCAGAAAAAAACATACATCAATATCAACATTTTTATCATCTCCGGACCTGTCGTTTTGGTCAAAAAAAGAAAATTCTAAAAGTTCCTGTTTTTCTGCTTTAAACTCTAGGTACACATCCAAAATGCATTACTGAGTTGAAAGAAGTGAATTCTGGTGCATGGTTTTGAAACCGCAGTCAGAAAAAAAATAACATCCATATCAACATTTTTATCAGCTCCGGTCCTGTCGTTTTGGTCAAAAAATGAATATTCTAAAAGTTCCTGTTTTTCTGCTTTAAACTCTAGGTACACATCCAAAATGCATTACTGAGTTAAAAGAAGTTGATTCTGGTGCATGGTTTTGAAACCGCAGTCAGAAAAAAAAATACATCAATATCAACATTTTTATCAGCTCCGGACCTGTCGTTTTGGTCAAAAAATGAAAATTCTAAAAGTTCCTGTTTTTCTGCTTTAAACTCTAAGTACACATCCAAAATGCATTACTGAGTTGAAAGAAGTGAATTCTGGTGCATGGTTTTGAAATCGCAGTCAGAAAAAAATAACACCCATATCAACATTTTTATCATCTCCGGTCCTGTCGTTTTGGTCAAAAATTGAAAATTCTAAAAGTTCCTGTTTTTCTGCTTTAAACTCTAGGTACACATCCAAAATGCATTACTGAGTTGAAAGAAGTTGATTCTGGTGCATGGTTTTGAAATCGCAGTCAGAAAAAAAATAACATCCATATCAACATTTTTATCAGCTCCGGTACTGTCGTTTTGGTCAAAAATTGAAAATTCTAAAAGTTCCTGTTTTTCTGCTTTAAACTCTAGGTACACATCCAAAATGCATTACTGAGTTGAAAGAAGTGAATTCTGGTGCATGGTTTTGAAATCGCAGTCAGAAAAAAAATAACATCCATATCAACATTTTTATCAGCTCCGGTCCTGTCGTTTTGGTCAAAAAATGAAAATTCTAAAAGTTCCTGTTTTTCTGCTTTAAACTCTAGGTACACATCCAAAATGCATTACTGAGTTGAAAGAATTTGATTCTGGTGCATGGTTTTGAAATCGCAGTCAGAAAAAAAATAACATCCATATCAACATTTTTATCAGCTCCGGACCCGTTGTTTTGGTCAAAAATTGAAAATTCTAAAAGTTCCTGTTTTTCTGCTTTAAACTCTAGGTACACATCCAAAATGCATTACTGAGTTAAAAGAAGTTGATTCTGGTGCATGGTTTTGAAACCGCAGTCAGAAAAAAAAATACATCAATGTCAACATTTTTATCAGCTCCGGACCTGTCGTTTTGGTCAAAAAATGAAAATTCTAAAAGTTCCTGTTTTTCTGCTTTAAACTCTAAGTACACATCCAAAATGCATTACTGAGTTGAAAGAAGTGAATTCTGGTGCATGGTTTTGAAATCGCAGTCAGAAAAAAATAACATCCATATCAACATTTTTATCAGCTCCGGTCCTGTTGTTTTGGTCAAAAATTGAAAATTCTAAAAGTTCCTGTTTTTCTGCTTTAAACTCTAGGTACACATCCAAAATGCATTACTGAGTTGAAAGAAGTTGATTCTGGTGCATGGTTTTGAAACCGCAGTCAGAAAAAAAATTACATCCATATCAACATTTTTATCAGCTCCGGTCCTGTCGTTTTGGTCAACAAATGAAAATTCTAAAAGTTCCTGTTTTTCTGCTTTAAACTCTAGGTACACATCCAAAATGCATTACTGAGTTGAAAGAAGTTGATTCTGGTGCATGGTTTTGAAACCGCAGTCAGAAAAAAATTACATCCATATCAACATTTTTATCAGCTCCGAGCCTGTCGTTTTGGTCAAAAATTGAAAATTCTAAAAGTTCCTGTTTTTTTTTGCTTTAAACTCTAGGTACACATCCAAAATGCATTACTGAGTTGAAAGAAGTGAATTCTGGTGCATGGTTTTGAAATCGCAGTCAGAAAAAAATAACATTCATATCAACATTTCTATCAGCTCCGGACCTGTCGTTTTGGTCAAAAAATGAAAATTCTAAAAGTTCCTGTTTTTCTGCTTTAAACTCTAGGTACACATCCAAAATGCATTACTGAGTTAAAAGAAGTTGATTCTGGTGCATGGTTTTGAAACCGCAGTCAGAAAAAAAATACATCAATATCAACATTTTTATCAGCTCCGGACCTGTCGTTTTGGTCAAAAAATGAAAATTCTAAAAGTTCCTGTTTTTCTGCTTTAAACTCTAGGTACACATCCAAAATGCATTACTGAGTTGAAAGAAGTGAATTCTGGTGCATGGTTTTGAAATCGCAGTCAGAAAAAAAATAACATCCATATCAACATTTTTATCAGCTCCGGTCCTGTCGTTTTGGTCAAAAATTGAAAATTCTAAAAGTTCCTGTTTTTCTGCTTTAAACTCTAGGTACACATCCAAAATGCATTACTGAGTTGAAAGAAGTGAATTCTGGTGCATGGTTTTGAAATCGCAGTCAGAAAAAAAATAACATCCATATCAACATTTTTATCAGCTCCGGTACTGTCGTTTTGGTCAAAAATGTAAAATTCTAAAAGTTCCTGTTTTTCTGCTTTAAACTCTAGGTACACATCCAAAATGCATTACTGAGTTGAAAGAAGTGAATTCTGGTGCATGGTTTTGAAATCGCAGTCAGAAAAAAAATAACATCCAGGTACTTGTGTATTTTGGCGGCGCCCCCGATGTCCGTCGTACGACGAACAGATCGCATCGCATCGCATGCCATGCACCCGATGGCATGCGATGCGATGCGACGCGATTTTGACCCCCTATACGACCAAAAATCGTATAAGCACCCTAAAGGGTGCTTTTGAGCACCCAAATGGGTGCTTACAATGTTAAATGCACCCCCACGCCACCCCCCACTATAAACGTGAACCCGAAGCGTGGCGAGCGCAGCGAGCCCGCGAGGGGCGGCGGTACGCGTCCTACGACCTTTTCATACCCCCACTATCCACGTCGGCGTGGAGTTGAGAATAGAATAGTGTGGCGAGCGCAGCGAGCCACCGAGCCCGAAGCGTGGCGAGCGCAGCGAGCCCCGCGAGGGGACGCGGATACCTTCACAGTTATACGCGTCCCCTCGCGGGCTTCACAGGTGTCCGTGGCGACGCGGACACCTGTGAAGCCCGCGAGGGGACGCGTTTACCTGTGAAGGTATCCGCGTCCCCTCGCGGGGCTCGCTGCGCTCGCCACGCTTCGGGCTCGGTGGCTCGCTGCGCTCGCCACACTATTCTATTCTCAACTCCACGCCGACGTGGATAGTGGGGGTATGAAAAGGTCGTAGGACGCGTACCGCCGCCCCTCGCGGGCTCGCTGCGCTCGCCACGCTTCGGGTTCACGTTTATAGTGGGGGGTGGCGTGGGGGTGCATTTAACATTGTAAGCACCCATTTGGGTGCTTAACATTGTATAAGCACCCATTAGGGTGCTTATACAATGTTTAATCGCATCGCATCGCATCGTATGGCATCGTATGCCATGTACAATGGCATACAATTTCAAAATTGTATGCCATCGTGCACTATCGTACGATATCGCGTCGCATCGCATACCATCGTATGTGTTATGGTATGCGATGCGATGGGCGCCGCCAAAATACACAAGTACCAACATCCATATCAACATTTTTATCAGCTCCGGTCCTGTCGTTTTGGTCAAAAAATGAAAATTCTAAAAGTTCCTGTTTTTCTGCTTTAAACTCTAGGTACACATCCAAAATGCATTACTGAGTTGAAAGAAGTTGATTCTGGTGCATGGTTTTGAAATCACAGTCAGAAAAAAAATAACATCCATATCAACATTTTTATCAGCTCCGGACCTGTTGTTTTGGTCAAAAATTGAAAATTCTAAAAGTTCCTGTTTTTCTGCTTTAAACTCTAGGTACACATCCAAAATGCATTACTGAGTTGAAAGAAGTGAATTCTGGTGCATGGTTTTGAAATCGCAGTCAGAAAAAAATAACAACCATATCAACATTTTTATCAGCTCCGGTCCTGTCGTTTTGGTCAAAAAATGAATATTCTAAAAGTTCCTGTTTTTCTGCTTTAAACTCTAGGTACACATCCAAAATGCATTACTGAGTTAAAAGAAGTTGATTCTGGTGCATGGTTTTGAAACCGCAGTCAGAAAAAAAATACATCAATATCAACATTTTTATCAGCTCCGGACCTGTCGTTTTGGTCAAAAAATGAAAATTCTAAAAGTTCCTGTTTTCCTGCTTTAAACTCTAGGTACACATCCAAAATGCATTACTGAGTTGAAAGAAGTGAATTCTGGTGCATGGTTTTGAAATCGCAGTCAGAAAAAAAATAACATCCATATCAACATTTTTATCAGCTCCAGGCCTGTCGTTTTGGTCAAAAATTGAAAATTCTAAAAGTTCCTGTTTTTCTGCTTTAAACTCTAGGTACACATCCAAAATGCATTACTGAGTTGAAAGAAGTGAATTCTGGTGCATGGTTTTGAAATCGCAGTCAAAAAAAAAATAACATCCATATCAACATTTTTATCAGCTCCGGTCCTGTCGTTTTGTTCAAAAAATGAATATTCTAAAAGTTCCTGTTTTTCTGCTTTAAACTCTAGGTACACATCCAAAATGCATTACTGAGTTAAAAGAAGTTGATTCTGGTGCATGGTTTTGAAACCGCAGTCAGAAAAAAACATACATCAATATCAACATTTTTATCAGCTCCGGACCTGTCGTTTTGGTCAAAAAAAGAAAATTCTAAAAGTTCCTGTTTTTCTGCTTTAAACTCTAGGTACACATCCAAAATGCATTACTGAGTTGAAAGAAGTGAATTCTGGTGCATGGTTTTGAAATCGCAGTCAGAAAAAAAATAACATCCATATCAACATTTTTATCAGCTCCGGACCTGTCGTTTTGGTCAAAAAATGAAAATTCTAAAAGTTCCTGTTTTTCTGCTTTAAACTCTAAGTACACATCCAAAATGCATTACTGAGTTGAAAGAAGTGAATTCTGGTGCATGGTTTTGAAATCGCAGTCAGAAAAAAATAACATCCATATCAACATTTTTATCAGCTCCGGTCCTGTTGTTTTGGTCAAAAATTGAAAATTCTAAAAGTTCCTGTTTTTCTGCTTTAAACTCTAGGTACACATCCAAAATGCATTACTGAGTTGAAAGAAGTTGATTCTGGTGCATGGTTTTGAAACCGCAGTCAGAAAAAAAATTACATCCATATCAACATTTTTATCAGCTCCGGTCCTGTCGTTTTGGTCAACAAATGAAAATTCTAAAAGTTCCTGTTTTTCTGCTTTAAACTCTAGGTACACATCCAAAATGCATTACTGAGTTGAAAGAAGTTGATTCTGGTGCATGGTTTTGAAACCGCAGTCAGAAAAAAATTACATCCATATCAACATTTTTATCAGCTCCGGACCTGTCGTTTTGGTCAAAAATTGAAAATTTTAAAAGTTCCTGTTTTTTTTGCTTTAAACTCTAGGTACACATCCAAAATGCATTACTGAGTTGAAAGAAGTGAATTCTGGTGCATGGTTTTGAAATCGCAGTCAGAAAAAAATAACATTCATATCAACATTTCTATCAGCTCCGGACCTGTCGTTTTGGTCAAAAAATGAAAATTCTAAAAGTTCCTGTTTTTCTGCTTTAAACTCTAGGTACACATCCAAAATGCATTACTGAGTTAAAAGAAGTTGATTCTGGTGCATGGTTTTGAAACCGCAGTCAGAAAAAAAATACATCAATATCAACATTTTTATCTGCTCCGGACCTGTCGTTTTGGTCAAAAAATGAAAATTCTAAAAGTTCCTGTTTTTCTGCTTTAAACTCTAGGTACACATCCAAAATGCATTACTGAGTTGAAAGAAGTGAATTCTGGTGCATGGTTTTGAAATCGCAGTCAGAAAAAAAATAACATCATATCAACATTTTTATCAGCTCCGGTCCTGTCGTTTTGGTCAAAAATTGAAAATTCTAAAAGTTCCTGTTTTTCTGCTTTAAACTCTAGGTACACATCCAAAATGCATTACTGAGTTGAAAGAAGTGAATTCTGGTGCATAGTTTTGAAATCGCAGTCAGAAAAAAAATAACATCCATATCAACATTTTTATCAGCTCCGGTACTGTCGTTTTGGTCAAAAATTGAAAATTCTAAAAGTTCCTGTTTTTCTGCTTTAAACTCTAGGTACACATCCAAAATGCATTACTGAGTTGAAAGAAGTGAATTCTGGTGCATGGTTTTGAAATCGAAGTCAGAAAAAAAATAACATCCATATCAACATTTTTATCAGCTCCGGTCCTGTCGTTTTGGTCAAAAAATAAAAATTCTAAAAGTTCCTGTTTTTCTGCTTTAAACTCTAGGTACACATCCAAAATGCATTACTGAGTTGAAAGAAGTTGATTCTGGTGCATGGTTTTGAAATCGCAGTCAGAAAAAAAATAACATCCATATCAACATTTTTATCAGCTCCGGACCTGTTGTTTTGGTCAAAAATTGAAAATTCTAAAAGTTCCTGTTTTTCTGCTTTAAACTCTAGGTACACATCCAAAATGCATTACTGAGTTGAAAGAAGTGAATTCTGGTGCATGGTTTTGAAATCGCAGTCAGAAAAAAAATAACATCCATATCAACATTTTTATCAGCTCCGGTCCTGTCGTTTTGGTCAAAAAATGAATATTCTAAAAGTTCCTGTTTTTCTGCTTTAAACTCTAGGTACACATCCAAAATGCATTACTGAGTTAAAAGAAGTTGATTCTGGTGCATGGTTTTGAAACCGCAGTCAGAAAAAAAATACATCAATATCAACATTTTTATCAGCTCCGGACCTGTCGTTTTGGTCAAAAAATGAAAATTCTAAAAGTTCCTGTTTTCCTGCTTTAAACTCTAGGTACACATCCAAAATGCATTACTGAGTTGAAAGAAGTGAATTCTGGTGCATGGTTTTGAAATCGCAGTCAGAAAAAAAATAACATCCATATCAACATTTTTATCAGCTCCGGTCCTGTCGTTTTGGTCAAAAATTGAAAATTCTAAAAGTTCCTGTTTTTCTGCTTTAAACTCTAGGTACACATCCAAAATGCATTACTGAGTTAAAAGAAGTTGATTCTGGTGCATGGTTTTGAAACCGCAGTCAGAAAAAAAATACATCAATATCAACATTTTTATCAGCTCCGGACCTGTCGTTTTGGTCAAAAAATGAAAATTCTAAAAGTTCCTGTTTTCCTGCTTTAAACTCTAGGTACACATCCAAAATGCATTACTGAGTTGAAAGAAGTGAATTCTGGTGCATGGTTTTGAAATCGCAGTCAGAAAAAAAATAACATCCATATCAACATTTTTATCAGCTCCAGGCCTGTCGTTTTGGTCAAAAATTGAAAATTCTAAAAGTTCCTGTTTTTCTGCTTTAAACTCTAGGTACACATCCAAAATGCATTACTGAGTTGAAAGAAGTGAATTCTGGTGCATGGTTTTGAAATCGCAGTCAAAAAAAAAATAACATCCATATCAACATTTTTATCAGCTCCGGTCCTGTCGTTTTGTTCAAAAAATGAATATTCTAAAAGTTCCTGTTTTTCTGCTTTAAACTCTAGGTACACATCCAAAATGCATTACTGAGTTAAAAGAAGTTGATTCTGGTGCATGGTTTTGAAACCGCAGTCAGAAAAAAACATACATCAATATCAACATTTTTATCAGCTCCGGACCTGTCGTTTTGGTCAAAAAAAGAAAATTCTAAAAGTTCCTGTTTTTCTGCTTTAAACTCTAGGTACACATCCAAAATGCATTACTGAGTTGAAAGAAGTGAATTCTGGTGCATGGTTTTGAAATCGCAGTCAGAAAAAAAATAACATCCATATCAACATTTTTATCAGCTCCGGACCTGTCGTTTTGGTCAAAAAATGAAAATTCTAAAAGTTCCTGTTTTTCTGCTTTAAACTCTAAGTACACATCCAAAATGCATTACTGAGTTGAAAGAAGTGAATTCTGGTGCATGGTTTTGAAATCGCAGTCAGAAAAAAATAACATCCATATCAACATTTTTATCAGCTCCGGTCCTGTTGTTTTGGTCAAAAATTGAAAATTCTAAAAGTTCCTGTTTTTCTGCTTTAAACTCTAGGTACACATCCAAAATGCATTACTGAGTTGAAAGAAGTTGATTCTGGTGCATGGTTTTGAAACCGCAGTCAGAAAAAAAATTACATCCATATCAACATTTTTATCAGCTCCGGTCCTGTCGTTTTGGTCAACAAATGAAAATTCTAAAAGTTCCTGTTTTTCTGCTTTAAACTCTAGGTACACATCCAAAATGCATTACTGAGTTGAAAGAAGTTGATTCTGGTGCATGGTTTTGAAACCGCAGTCAGAAAAAAATTACATCCATATCAACATTTTTATCAGCTCCGGACCTGTCGTTTTGGTCAAAAATTGAAAATTCTAAAAGTTCCTGTTTTTTTTGCTTTAAACTCTAGGTACACATCCAAAATGCATTACTGAGTTGAAAGAAGTGAATTCTGGTGCATGGTTTTGAAATCGCAGTCAGAAAAAAATAACATTCATATCAACATTTCTATCAGCTCCGGACCTGTCGTTTTGGTCAAAAAATGAAAATTCTAAAAGTTCCTGTTTTTCTGCTTTAAACTCTAGGTACACATCCAAAATGCATTACTGAGTTAAAAGAAGTTGATTCTGGTGCATGGTTTTGAAACCGCAGTCAGAAAAAAAATACATCAATATCAACATTTTTATCTGCTCCGGACCTGTCGTTTTGGTCAAAAAATGAAAATTCTAAAAGTTCCTGTTTTTCTGCTTTAAACTCTAGGTACACATCCAAAATGCATTACTGAGTTGAAAGAAGTGAATTCTGGTGCATGGTTTTGAAATCGCAGTCAGAAAAAAAATAACATCATATCAACATTTTTATCAGCTCCGGTCCTGTCGTTTTGGTCAAAAATTGAAAATTCTAAAAGTTCCTGTTTTTCTGCTTTAAACTCTAGGTACACATCCAAAATGCATTACTGAGTTGAAAGAAGTGAATTCTGGTGCATAGTTTTGAAATCGCAGTCAGAAAAAAAATAACATCCATATCAACATTTTTATCAGCTCCGGTACTGTCGTTTTGGTCAAAAATTGAAAATTCTAAAAGTTCCTGTTTTTCTGCTTTAAACTCTAGGTACACATCCAAAATGCATTACTGAGTTGAAAGAAGTGAATTCTGGTGCATGGTTTTGAAATCGAAGTCAGAAAAAAAATAACATCCATATCAACATTTTTATCAGCTCCGGTCCTGTCGTTTTGGTCAAAAAATAAAAATTCTAAAAGTTCCTGTTTTTCTGCTTTAAACTCTAGGTACACATCCAAAATGCATTACTGAGTTGAAAGAAGTTGATTCTGGTGCATGGTTTTGAAATCGCAGTCAGAAAAAAAATAACATCCATATCAACATTTTTATCAGCTCCGGACCTGTTGTTTTGGTCAAAAATTGAAAATTCTAAAAGTTCCTGTTTTTCTGCTTTAAACTCTAGGTACACATCCAAAATGCATTACTGAGTTGAAAGAAGTGAATTCTGGTGCATGGTTTTGAAATCGCAGTCAGAAAAAAAATAACATCCATATCAACATTTTTATCAGCTCCGGTCCTGTCGTTTTGGTCAAAAAATGAATATTCTAAAAGTTCCTGTTTTTCTGCTTTAAACTCTAGGTACACATCCAAAATGCATTACTGAGTTAAAAGAAGTTGATTCTGGTGCATGGTTTTGAAACCGCAGTCAGAAAAAAAATACATCAATATCAACATTTTTATCAGCTCCGGACCTGTCGTTTTGGTCAAAAAATGAAAATTCTAAAAGTTCCTGTTTTCCTGCTTTAAACTCTAGGTACACATCCAAAATGCATTACTGAGTTGAAAGAAGTGAATTCTGGTGCATGGTTTTGAAATCGCAGTCAGAAAAAAAATAACATCCATATCAACATTTTTATCAGCTCCGGTCCTGTCGTTTTGGTCAAAAATTGAAAATTCTAAAAGTTCCTGTTTTTCTGCTTTAAACTCTAGGTACACATCCAAAAAGGCATTACTGAGTTGAAAGAAGTGAATTCTGGTGCATGGTTTTGAAATCGCAGTCAGAAAAAAATAACATCCATATCAACATTTTTATCATCTCCGGTCCTGTCGTTTTGGTCAAAAATTGAAAATTCTAAAAGTTCCTGTTTTTCTGCTTTAAACTCTAGGTACACATCCAAAATGCATTACTGAGTTGAAAGATGTTGATTCTGGTGCATGGTTTTGAAACCGCAGTCAGAAAAAAAATTACATCCATATCAACATTTTTATCAGCTCCGGTCCTGTCGTTTTGGTCAACAAATGAAAATTCTAAAAGTTCCTGTTTTTCTGCTTTAAACTCTAGGTACACATCCAAAATGCATTACTGAGTTGAAAGAAGTTGATTCTGGTGCATGGTTTTGAAACCGCAGTCAGAAAAAAATTACATCCATATCAACATTTTTATCAGCTACGAGCCTGTCGTTTTGGTCAAAAATTGAAAATTCTAAAAGTTCCTGTTTTTTTTGCTTTAAACTCTAGGTACACATCCAAAATGCATTACTGAGTTGAAAGAAGTGAATTCTGGTGCATGGTTTTGAAATCGCAGTCAGAAAAAAAATAACATCATATCAACATTTTTATCAGCTCCGGTCCTGTCGTTTTGGTCAAAAATTGAAAATTCTAAAAGTTCCTGTTTTTCTGCTTTAAACTCTAGGTACACATCCAAAATGCATTACTGAGTTGAAAGAAGTGAATTCTGGTGCATAGTTTTGAAATCGCAGTCAGAAAAAAAATAACATCCATATCAACATTTTTATCAGCTCCGGTACTGTCGTTTTGGTCAAAAATTGAAAATTCTAAAAGTTCCTGTTTTTCTGCTTTAAACTCTAGGTACACATCCAAAATGCATTACTGAGTTGAAAGAAGTGAATTCTGGTGCATGGTTTTGAAATCGAAGTCAGAAAAAAAATAACATCCATATCAACATTTTTATCAGCTCCGGTCCTGTCGTTTTGGTCAAAAAATAAAAATTCTAAAAGTTCCTGTTTTTCTGCTTTAAACTCTAGGTACACATCCAAAATGCATTACTGAGTTGAAAGAAGTTGATTCTGGTGCATGGTTTTGAAATCGCAGTCAGAAAAAAAATAACATCCATATCAACATTTTTATCAGCTCCGGACCTGTTGTTTTGGTCAAAAATTGAAAATTCTAAAAGTTCCTGTTTTTCTGCTTTAAACTCTAGGTACACATCCAAAATGCATTACTGAGTTGAAAGAAGTGAATTCTGGTGCATGGTTTTGAAATCGCAGTCAGAAAAAAAATAACATCCATATCAACATTTTTATCAGCTCCGGTCCTGTCGTTTTGGTCAAAAAATGAATATTCTAAAAGTTCCTGGTTTTTCTGCTTTAAACTCTAGGTACACATCCAAAATGCATTACTGAGTTAAAAGAAGTTGATTCTGGTGCATGGTTTTGAAACCGCAGTCAGAAAAAAAATACATCAATATCAACATTTTTATCAGCTCCGGACCTGTCGTTTTGGTCAAAAAATGAAAATTCTAAAAGTTCCTGTTTTCCTGCTTTAAACTCTAGGTACACATCCAAAATGCATTACTGAGTTGAAAGAAGTGAATTCTGGTGCATGGTTTTGAAATCGCAGTCAGAAAAAAAATAACATCCATATCAACATTTTTATCAGCTCCGGTCCTGTCGTTTTGGTCAAAAATTGAAAATTCTAAAAGTTCCTGTTTTTCTGCTTTAAACTCTAGGTACACATCCAAAATGCATTACTGAGTTGAAAGAAGTGAATTCTGGTGCATGGTTTTGAAATCGCAGTCAGAAAAAAATAACATCCATATCAACATTTTTATCATCTCCGGTCCTGTCGTTTTGGTCAAAAATTGAAAATTCTAAAAGTTCCTGTTTTTCTGCTTTAAACTCTAGGTACACATCCAAAATGCATTACTGAGTTGAAAGATGTTGATTCTGGTGCATGGTTTTGAAACCGCAGTCAGAAAAAAAATTACATCCATATCAACATTTTTATCAGCTCCGGTCCTGTCGTTTTGGTCAACAAATGAAAATTCTAAAAGTTCCTGTTTTTCTGCTTTAAACTCTAGGTACACATCCAAAATGCATTACTGAGTTGAAAGAAGTTGATTCTGGTGCATGGTTTTGAAACCGCAGTCAGAAAAAAATTACATCCATATCAACATTTTTATCAGCTACGAGCCTGTCGTTTTGGTCAAAAATTGAAAATTCTAAAAGTTCCTGTTTTTTTTGCTTTAAACTCTAGGTACACATCCAAAATGCATTACTGAGTTGAAAGAAGTGAATTCTGGTGCATGGTTTTGAAATCGCAGTCAGAAAAAAATAACATTCATATCAACATTTCTATCAGCTCCGGACCTGTCGTTTTGGTCAAAAAATGAAAATTCTAAAAGTTCCTGTTTTTCTGCTTTAAACTCTAGGTACACATCCAAAATGCATTACTGAGTTAAAAGAAGTTGATTCTGGTGCATGGTTTTGAAACCGCAGTCAGAAAAAAAATACATCAATATCAACATTTTTATCAGCTCCGGACCTGTCGTTTTGGTCAAAAAATGAAAATTCTAAAAGTTCCTGTTTTTCTGCTTTAAACTCTAGGTACACATCCAAAATGCATTACTGAGTTGAAAGAAGTGAATTCTGGTGCATGGTTTTGAAATCGCAGTCAGAAAAAAAATAACATCCATATCAACATTTTTATCAGCTCCGGTCCTGTCGTTTTGGTCAAAAATTGAAAATTCTAAAAGTTCCTGTTTTTCTGCTTTAAACTCTAGGTACACATCCAAAATGCATTACTGAGTTGAAAGAAGTGAATTCTGGTGCATGGTTTTGAAATCGCAGTCAGAAAAAAAATAACATCCATATCAACATTTTTATCAGCTCCGGTCCTGTCGTTTTGGTCAAAAAATGAAAATTCTAAAAGTTCCTGTTTTTCTGCTTTAAACTCTAGGTACACATCCAAAATGCATTACTGAGTTGAAAGAAGTTGATTCTGGTGCATGGTTTTGAAATCGCAGTCAGAAAAAAAATAACATCCATATCAACATTTTTATCAGCTCCGGACCTGTTGTTTTGGTCAAAAATTGAAAATTCTAAAAGTTCCTGTTTTTCTGCTTTAAACTCTAGGTACACATCCAAAATGCATTACTGAGTTGAAAGAAGTGAATTCTGGTGCATGGTTTTGAAATCGCAGTCAGAAAAAAAATAACATCCATATCAACATTTTTATCAGCTCCGGTCCTGTCGTTTTGGTCAAAAAATGAATATTCTAAAAGTTCCTGTTTTTCTGCTTTAAACTCTAGGTACACATCCAAAATGCATTACTGAGTTAAAAGAAGTTGATTCTGGTGCATGGTTTTGAAACCGCAGTCAGAAAAAAAATACATCAATATCAACATTTTTATCAGCTCCGGACCTGTCGTTTTGGTCAAAAAATGAAAATTCTAAAAGTTCCTGTTTTCCTGCTTTAAACTCTAGGTACACATCCAAAATGCATTACTGAGTTGAAAGAAGTGAATTCTGGTGCATGGTTTTGAAATCGCAGTCAGAAAAAAAATAACATCCATATCAACATTTTTATCAGCTCCAGGCCTGTCGTTTTGGTCAAAAATTGAAAATTCTAAAAGTTCCTGTTTTTCTGCTTTAAACTCTAGGTACACATCCAAAATGCATTACTGAGTTGAAAGAAGTGAATTCTGGTGCATGGTTTTGAAATCGCAGTCAGAAAAAAAATAACATCCATATCAACATTTTTATCAGCTCCGGTCCTGTCGTTTTGTTAAAAAAATGAATATTCTAAAAGTTCCTGTTTTTCTGCTTTAAACTCTAGGTACACATCCAAAATGCATTACTGAGTTAAAAGAAGTTGATTCTGGTGCATGGTTTTGAAACCGCAGTCAGAAAAAAAATACATCAATATCAACATTTTTATCAGCTCCGGACCTGTCGTTTTGGTCAAAAAAAGAAAATTCTAAAAGTTCCTGTTTTTCTGCTTTAAACTCTAGGTACACATCCAAAATGCATTACTGAGTTGAAAGAAGTGAATTCTGGTGCATGGTTTTGAAACCGCAGTCAGAAAAAAAATAACATCCATATCAACATTTTTATCAGCTCCGGTCCTGTCGTTTTGGTCAAAAAATGAATATTCTAAAAGTTCCTGTTTTTCTGCTTTAAACTCTAGGTACACATCCAAAATGCATTACTGAGTTAAAAGAAGTTGATTCTGGTGCATGGTTTTGAAACCGCAGTCAGAAAAAAAATACATCAATATCAACATTTTTATCAGCTCCGGACCTGTCGTTTTGGTCAAAAAATGAAAATTCTAAAAGTTCCTGTTTTTCTGCTTTAAACTCTAAGTACACATCCAAAATGCATTACTGAGTTGAAAGAAGTGAATTCTGGTGCATGGTTTTGAAATCGCAGTCAGAAAAAAATAACATCCATATCAACATTTTTATCATCTCCGGTCCTGCCGTTTTGGTCAAAAATTGAAAATTCTAAAAGTTCCTGTTTTTCTGCTTTAAACTCTAGGTACACATCCAAAATGCATTACTGAGTTGAAAGAAGTGAATTCTGGTGCATGGTTTTGAAATCGCAGTCAGAAAAAAAATAACATCCATATCAACATTTTTATCAGCTCCGGTACTGTCGTTTTGGTCAAAAATTGAAAATTCTAAAAGTTCCTGTTTTTCTGCTTTAAACTCTAGGTACACATCCAAAATGCATTACTGAGTTGAAAGAAGTTGATTCTGGTGCATGGTTTTGAAACCGCAGTCAGAAAAAAAATTACATCCATATCAACATTTTTATCAGCTCCTGTCCTGTCGTTTTGGTCAACAAATGAAAATTTTAAAAGTTCCTGTTTTTCTGCTTTAAACTCTAGGTACACATCCAAAATGCATTACTGAGTTGAAAGAAGTTGATTCTGGTGCATGGTTTTGAAACCGCAGTCAGAAAAAAAATTATATCCATATCAACATTTTTATCAGCTCCGGACCTGTCATTTTGGTCAAAAATTGAAAATTCTAAAAGTTCCTGTTTTTTTGCTTTAAACTCTAGGTACACATCCAAAATGCATTACTGAGTTGAAAGAAGTGAATTCTGGTGCATGGTTTTGAAATCGCAGTCAGAAAAAAATAACATTCATATCAACATTTCTATCAGCTCCGGACCTGTCGTTTTGGTCAAAAAATGAAAATTCTAAAAGTTCCTGTTTTTCTGCTTTAAACTCTAGGTACACATCCAAAATGCATTACTGAGTTAAAAGAAGTTGATTCTGGTGCATGGTTTTGAAACCGCAGTCAGAAAAAAAATACATCAATATCAACATTTTTATCAGCTCCGGACCTGTCGTTTTGGTCAAAAAATGAAAATTCTAAAAGTTCCTGTTTTTCTGCTTTAAACTCTAGGCACACATCCAAAATGCATTACTGAGTTGAAAGAAGTGAATTCTGGTGCATGGTTTTGAAATCGCAGTCAGAAAAAAAATAACATCCATATCAACATTTTTATCAGCTCCGGTCCTGTCGTTTTGGTCAAAAATTGAAAATTCTAAAAGTTCCTGTTTTTCTGCTTTAAACTCTAGGTACACATCCAAAATGCATTACTGAGTTGAAAGAAGTGAATTCTGGTGCATGGTTTTGAAATCGCAGTCAGAAAAAAAATAACATCCATATCAACATTTTTATCAGCTCCGGTACTGTCGTTTTGGTCAACAAATGAAAATTCTAAAAGTTCCTGTTTTTCTGCTTTAAACTCTAGGTACACATCCAAAATGCATTACTGAGTTGAAAGAAGTTGATTCTGGTGCATGGTTTTGAAACCGCAGTCAGAAAAAAAATTACATCCATATCAACATTTTTATCAGCTCCGGTCCTGTCGTTTTGGTCAAAAATTGAAAATTCTAAAAGTTCCTGTTTTTCTGCTTTAAACTCTAGGTACACATCCAAAATGCATTACTGAGTTGAAAGAAGTTGATTCTGGTGCATGGTTTTGAAATCGCAGTCAGAAAAAAAATTACATCCATATCAACATTTTTATCAGCTCCGGTCCTGTCGTTTTGGTCAACAAATGAAAATTCTAAAAGTTCCTGTTTTTCTGCTTTAAACTCTAGGTACACATCCAAAATGCATTACTGAGTTGAAAGAAGTTGATTCTGGTGCATGGTTTTGAAACCGCAGTCAGAAAAAAATTACATCCATATCAACATTTTTATCAGCTACGAGCCTGTCGTTTTGGTCAAAAATTGAAAATTCTAAAAGTTCCTGTTTTTTTTGCTTTAAACTCTAGGTACACATCCAAAATGCATTACTGAGTTGAAAGAAGTGAATTCTGGTGCATGGTTTTGAAATCGCAGTCAGAAAAAAATAACATTCATATCAACATTTCTATCAGCTCCGGACCTGTCGTTTTGGTCAAAAAATGAAAATTCTAAAAGTTCCTGTTTTTCTGCTTTAAACTCTAGGTACACATCCAAAATGCATTACTGAGTTAAAAGAAGTTGATTCTGGTGCATGGTTTTGAAACCGCAGTCAGAAAAAAAATACATCAATATCAACATTTTTATCAGCTCCGGACCTGTCGTTTTGGTCAAAAAATGAAAATTCTAAAAGTTCCTGTTTTTCTGCTTTAAACTCTAGGTACACATCCAAAATGCATTACTGAGTTGAAAGAAGTGAATTCTGGTGCATGGTTTTGAAATCGCAGTCAGAAAAAAAATAACATCCATATCAACATTTTTATCAGCTCCGGTCCTGTCGTTTTGGTCAAAAATTGAAAATTCTAAAAGTTCCTGTTTTTCTGCTTTAAACTCTAGGTACACATCCAAAATGCATTACTGAGTTGAAAGAAGTGAATTCTGGTGCATGGTTTTGAAATCGCAGTCAGAAAAAAAATAACATCCATATCAACATTTTTATCAGCTCCGGTCCTGTCGTTTTGGTCAAAAAATGAAAATTCTAAAAGTTCCTGTTTTTCTGCTTTAAACTCTAGGTACACATCCAAAATGCATTACTGAGTTGAAAGAAGTTGATTCTGGTGCATGGTTTTGAAATCGCAGTCAGAAAAAAAATAACATCCATATCAACATTTTTATCAGCTCCGGACCTGTTGTTTTGGTCAAAAATTGAAAATTCTAAAAGTTCCTGTTTTTCTGCTTTAAACTCTAGGTACACATCCAAAATGCATTACTGAGTTGAAAGAAGTGAATTCTGGTGCATGGTTTTGAAATCGCAGTCAGAAAAAAAATAACATCCATATCAACATTTTTATCAGCTCCGGTCCTGTCGTTTTGGTCAAAAAATGAATATTCTAAAAGTTCCTGTTTTTCTGCTTTAAACTCTAGGTACACATCCAAAATGCATTACTGAGTTAAAAGAAGTTGATTCTGGTGCATGGTTTTGAAACCGCAGTCAGAAAAAAAATACATCAATATCAACATTTTTATCAGCTCCGGACCTGTCGTTTTGGTCAAAAAATGAAAATTCTAAAAGTTCCTGTTTTCCTGCTTTAAACTCTAGGTACACATCCAAAATGCATTACTGAGTTGAAAGAAGTGAATTCTGGTGCATGGTTTTGAAATCGCAGTCAGAAAAAAAATAACATCCATATCAACATTTTTATAAGCTCCAGGCCTGTCGTTTTGGTCAAAAATTGAAAATTCTAAAAGTTCCTGTTTTTCTGCTTTAAACTCTAGGTACACATCCAAAATGCATTACTGAGTTGAAAGAAGTGAATTCTGGTGCATGGTTTTGAAATCGCAGTCAGAAAAAAAATAACATCCATATCAACATTTTTATCAGCTCCGGTCCTGTCGTTTTGTTAAAAAAATGAATATTCTAAAAGTTCCTGTTTTTCTGCTTTAAACTCTAGGTACACATCCAAAATGCATTACTGAGTTAAAAGAAGTTGATTCTGGTGCATGGTTTTGAAACCGCAGTCAGAAAAAAACATACATCAATATCAACATTTTTATCAGCTCCGGACCTGTCGTTTTGGTCAAAAAAAGAAAATTCTAAAAGTTCCTGTTTTTCTGCTTTAAACTCTAGGTACACATCCAAAATGCATTACTGAGTTGAAAGAAGTGAATTCTGGTGCATGGTTTTGAAACCGCAGTCAGAAAAAAAATAACATCCATATCAACATTTTTATCAGCTCCGGTCCTGTCGTTTTGGTCAAAAAATGAATATTCTAAAAGTTCCTGTTTTTCTGCTTTAAACTCTAGGTACACATCCAAAATGCATTACTGAGTTAAAAGAAGTTGATTCTGGTGCATGGTTTTGAAACCGCAGTCAGAAAAAAAAATACATCAATATCAACATTTTTATCAGCTCCGGACCTGTCGTTTTGGTCAAAAAATGAAAATTCTAAAAGTTCCTGTTTTTCTGCTTTAAACTCTAAGTACACATCCAAAATGCATTACTGAGTTGAAAGAAGTGAATTCTGGTGCATGGTTTTGAAATCGCAGTCAGAAAAAAATAACATCCATATCAACATTTTTATCATCTCCGGTCCTGTCGTTTTGGTCAAAAATTGAAAATTCTAAAAGTTCCTGTTTTTCTGCTTTAAACTCTAGGTACACATCCAAAATGCATTACTGAGTTGAAAGAAGTTGATTCTGGTGCATGGTTTTGAAACCGCAGTCAGAAAAAAAATTACATCCATATCACCATTTTTATCAGCTCCGGTCCTGTCGTTTTGGTCAACAAATGAAAATTCTAAAAGTTCCTGTTTTTCTGCTTTAAACTCTAGGTACACATCCAAAATGCATTACTGAGTTGAAAGAAGTTGATTCTGGTGCATGGTTTTGAAACCGCAGTCAGAAAAAAATTACATCCATATCAACATTTTTATCAGCTACGAGCCTGTCGTTTTGGTCAAAAATTGAAAATTCTAAAAGTTCCTGTTTTTTTTGCTTTAAACTCTAGGTACACATCCAAAATGCATTACTGAGTTGAAAGAAGTGAATTCTGGTGCATGGTTTTGAAATCGCAGTCAGAAAAAAATAACATTCATATCAACATTTCTATCAGCTCCGGACCTGTCGTTTTGGTCAAAAAATGAAAATTCTAAAAGTTCCTGTTTTTCTGCTTTAAACTCTAGGTACACATCCAAAATGCATTACTGAGTTAAAAGAAGTTGATTCTGGTGCATGGTTTTGAAACCGCAGTCAGAAAAAAAATACATCAATATCAACATTTTTATCAGCTCCGGACCTGTCGTTTTGGTCAAAAAATGAAAATTCTAAAAGTTCCTGTTTTTCTGCTTTAAACTCTAGGTACACATCCAAAATGCATTACTGAGTTGAAAGAAGTGAATTCTGGTGCATGGTTTTGAAATCGCAGTCAGAAAAAAAATAACATCCATATCAACATTTTTATCAGCTCCGGTCCTGTCGTTTTGGTCAAAAATTGAAAATTCTAAAAGTTCCTGTTTTTCTGCTTTAAACTCTAGGTACACATCCAAAATGCATTACTGAGTTGAAAGAAGTGAATTCTGGTGCATGGTTTTGAAATCGCAGTCAGAAAAAAAATAACATCCATATCAACATTTTTATCAGCTCCGGTCCTGTCGTTTTGGTCAAAAAATGAAAATTCTAAAAGTTCCTTTTTTTCTGCTTTAAACTCTAGGTACACATCCAAAATGCATTACTGAGTTGAAAGAAGTTGATTCTGGTGCATGGTTTTGAAATCGCAGTCAGAAAAAAAATAACATCCATATCAACATTTTTATCAGCTCCGGACCTGTTGTTTTGGTCAAAAATTGAAAATTCTAAAAGTTCCTGTTTTTCTGCTTTAAACTCTAGGTACACATCCAAAATGCATTACTGAGTTGAAAGAAGTGAATTCTGGTGCATGGTTTTGAAATCGCAGTCAGAAAAAAAATAACATCCATATCAACATTTTTATCAGCTCCGGTCCTGTCGTTTTGGTCAAAAAATGAATATTCTAAAAGTTCCTGTTTTTCTGCTTTAAACTCTAGGTACACATCCAAAATGCATTACTGAGTTAAAAGAAGTTGATTCTGGTGCATGGTTTTGAAACCGCAGTCAGAAAAAAAATACATCAATATCAACATTTTTATCAGCTCCGGACCTGTCGTTTTGGTCAAAAAATGAAAATTCTAAAAGTTCCTGTTTTCCTGCTTTAAACTTTAGGTACACATCCAAAATGCATTACTGAGTTGAAAGAAGTGAATTCTGGTGCATGGTTTTGAAATCGCAGTCAGAAAAAAAATAACATCCATATCAACATTTTTATCAGCTCCAGGCCTGTCGTTTTGGTCAAAAATTGAAAATTCTAAAAGTTCCTGTTTTTCTGCTTTAAACTCTAGGTACACATCCAAAATGCATTACTGAGTTGAAAGAAGTGAATTCTGGTGCATGGTTTTGAAATCGCAGTCAAAAAAAAAATAACATCCATATCAACATTTTTATCAGCTCCGGTCCTGTCGTTTTGTTCAAAAAATGAATATTCTAAAAGTTCCTGTTTTTCTGCTTTAAACTCTAGGTACACATCCAAAATGCATTACTGAGTTAAAAGAAGTTGATTCTGGTGCATGGTTTTGAAACCGCAGTCAGAAAAAAACATACATCAATATCAACATTTTTATCAGCTCCGGACCTGTCGTTTTGGTCAAAAAAAGAAAATTCTAAAAGTTCCTGTTTTTCTGCTTTAAACTCTAGGTACACATCCAAAATGCATTACTGAGTTGAAAGAAGTGAATTCTGGTGCATGGTTTTGAAATCGCAGTCAGAAAAAAAATAACATCCATATCAACATTTTTATCAGCTCCGGACCTGTCGTTTTGGTCAAAAAATGAAAATTCTAAAAGTTCCTGTTTTTCTGCTTTAAACTCTAAGTACACATCCAAAATGCATTACTGAGTTGAAAGAAGTGAATTCTGGTGCATGGTTTTGAAATCGCAGTCAGAAAAAAATAACATCCATATCAACATTTTTATCAGCTCCGGTCCTGTTGTTTTGGTCAAAAATTGAAAATTCTAAAAGTTCCTGTTTTTCTGCTTTAAACTCTAGGTACACATCCAAAATGCATTACTGAGTTGAAAGAAGTTGATTCTGGTGCATGGTTTTGAAACCGCAGTCAGAAAAAAAATTACATCCATATCAACATTTTTATCAGCTCCGGTCCTGTCGTTTTGGTCAACAAATGAAAATTCTAAAAGTTCCTGTTTTTCTGCTTTAAACTCTAGGTACACATCCAAAATGCATTACTGAGTTGAAAGAAGTTGATTCTGGTGCATGGTTTTGAAACCGCAGTCAGAAAAAAATTACATCCATATCAACATTTTTATCAGCTCCGGACCTGTCGTTTTGGTCAAAAATTGAAAATTCTAAAAGTTCCTGTTTTTTTTGCTTTAAACTCTAGGTACACATCCAAAATGCATTACTGAGTTGAAAGAAGTGAATTCTGGTGCATGGTTTTGAAATCGCAGTCAGAAAAAAATAACATTCATATCAACATTTCTATCAGCTCCGGACCTGTCGTTTTGGTCAAAAAATGAAAATTCTAAAAGTTCCTGTTTTTCTGCTTTAAACTCTAGGTACACATCCAAAATGCATTACTGAGTTAAAAGAAGTTGATTCTGGTGCATGGTTTTGAAACCGCAGTCAGAAAAAAAATACATCAATATCAACATTTTTATCTGCTCCGGACCTGTCGTTTTGGTCAAAAAATGAAAATTCTAAAAGTTCCTGTTTTTCTGCTTTAAACTCTAGGTACACATCCAAAATGCATTACTGAGTTGAAAGAAGTGAATTCTGGTGCATGGTTTTGAAATCGCAGTCAGAAAAAAAATAACATCATATCAACATTTTTATCAGCTCCGGTCCTGTCGTTTTGGTCAAAAATTGAAAATTCTAAAAGTTCCTGTTTTTCTGCTTTAAACTCTAGGTACACATCCAAAATGCATTACTGAGTTGAAAGAAGTGAATTCTGGTGCATAGTTTTGAAATCGCAGTCAGAAAAAAAATAACATCCATATCAACATTTTTATCAGCTCCGGTACTGTCGTTTTGGTCAAAAATTGAAAATTCTAAAAGTTCCTGTTTTTCTGCTTTAAACTCTAGGTACACATCCAAAATGCATTACTGAGTTGAAAGAAGTGAATTCTGGTGCATGGTTTTGAAATCGAAGTCAGAAAAAAAATAACATCCATATCAACATTTTTATCAGCTCCGGTCCTGTCGTTTTGGTCAAAAAATAAAAATTCTAAAAGTTCCTGTTTTTCTGCTTTAAACTCTAGGTACACATCCAAAATGCATTACTGAGTTGAAAGAAGTTGATTCTGGTGCATGGTTTTGAAATCGCAGTCAGAAAAAAAATAACATCCATATCAACATTTTTATCAGCTCCGGACCTGTTGTTTTGGTCAAAAATTGAAAATTCTAAAAGTTCCTGTTTTTCTGCTTTAAACTCTAGGTACACATCCAAAATGCATTACTGAGTTGAAAGAAGTGAATTCTGGTGCATGGTTTTGAAATCGCAGTCAGAAAAAAAATAACATCCATATCAACATTTTTATCAGCTCCGGTCCTGTCGTTTTGGTCAAAAAATGAATATTCTAAAAGTTCCTGTTTTTCTGCTTTAAACTCTAGGTACACATCCAAAATGCATTACTGAGTTAAAAGAAGTTGATTCTGGTGCATGGTTTTGAAACCGCAGTCAGAAAAAAAATACATCAATATCAACATTTTTATCAGCTCCGGACCTGTCGTTTTGGTCAAAAAATGAAAATTCTAAAAGTTCCTGTTTTCCTGCTTTAAACTCTAGGTACACATCCAAAATGCATTACTGAGTTGAAAGAAGTGAATTCTGGTGCATGGTTTTGAAATCGCAGTCAGAAAAAAAATAACATCCATATCAACATTTTTATCAGCTCCGGTCCTGTCGTTTTGGTCAAAAATTGAAAATTCTAAAAGTTCCTGTTTTTCTGCTTTAAACTCTAGGTACACATCCAAAAAGGCATTACTGAGTTGAAAGAAGTGAATTCTGGTGCATGGTTTTGAAATCGCAGTCAGAAAAAAATAACATCCATATCAACATTTTTATCATCTCCGGTCCTGTCGTTTTGGTCAAAAATTGAAAATTCTAAAAGTTCCTGTTTTTCTGCTTTAAACTCTAGGTACACATCCAAAATGCATTACTGAGTTGAAAGATGTTGATTCTGGTGCATGGTTTTGAAACCGCAGTCAGAAAAAAAATTACATCCATATCAACATTTTTATCAGCTCCGGTCCTGTCGTTTTGGTCAACAAATGAAAATTCTAAAAGTTCCTGTTTTTCTGCTTTAAACTCTAGGTACACATCCAAAATGCATTACTGAGTTGAAAGAAGTTGATTCTGGTGCATGGTTTTGAAACCGCAGTCAGAAAAAAATTACATCCATATCAACATTTTTATCAGCTACGAGCCTGTCGTTTTGGTCAAAAATTGAAAATTCTAAAAGTTCCTGTTTTTTTTGCTTTAAACTCTAGGTACACATCCAAAATGCATTACTGAGTTGAAAGAAGTGAATTCTGGTGCATGGTTTTGAAATCGCAGTCAGAAAAAAAATAACATCATATCAACATTTTTATCAGCTCCGGTCCTGTCGTTTTGGTCAAAAATTGAAAATTCTAAAAGTTCCTGTTTTTCTGCTTTAAACTCTAGGTACACATCCAAAATGCATTACTGAGTTGAAAGAAGTGAATTCTGGTGCATAGTTTTGAAATCGCAGTCAGAAAAAAAATAACATCCATATCAACATTTTTATCAGCTCCGGTACTGTCGTTTTGGTCAAAAATTGAAAATTCTAAAAGTTCCTGTTTTTCTGCTTTAAACTCTAGGTACACATCCAAAATGCATTACTGAGTTGAAAGAAGTGAATTCTGGTGCATGGTTTTGAAATCGAAGTCAGAAAAAAAATAACATCCATATCAACATTTTTATCAGCTCCGGTCCTGTCGTTTTGGTCAAAAAATAAAAATTCTAAAAGTTCCTGTTTTTCTGCTTTAAACTCTAGGTACACATCCAAAATGCATTACTGAGTTGAAAGAAGTTGATTCTGGTGCATGGTTTTGAAATCGCAGTCAGAAAAAAAATAACATCCATATCAACATTTTTATCAGCTCCGGACCTGTTGTTTTGGTCAAAAATTGAAAATTCTAAAAGTTCCTGTTTTTCTGCTTTAAACTCTAGGTACACATCCAAAATGCATTACTGAGTTGAAAGAAGTGAATTCTGGTGCATGGTTTTGAAATCGCAGTCAGAAAAAAAATAACATCCATATCAACATTTTTATCAGCTCCGGTCCTGTCGTTTTGGTCAAAAAATGAATATTCTAAAAGTTCCTGGTTTTTCTGCTTTAAACTCTAGGTACACATCCAAAATGCATTACTGAGTTAAAAGAAGTTGATTCTGGTGCATGGTTTTGAAACCGCAGTCAGAAAAAAAATACATCAATATCAACATTTTTATCAGCTCCGGACCTGTCGTTTTGGTCAAAAAATGAAAATTCTAAAAGTTCCTGTTTTCCTGCTTTAAACTCTAGGTACACATCCAAAATGCATTACTGAGTTGAAAGAAGTGAATTCTGGTGCATGGTTTTGAAATCGCAGTCAGAAAAAAAATAACATCCATATCAACATTTTTATCAGCTCCGGTCCTGTCGTTTTGGTCAAAAATTGAAAATTCTAAAAGTTCCTGTTTTTCTGCTTTAAACTCTAGGTACACATCCAAAATGCATTACTGAGTTGAAAGAAGTGAATTCTGGTGCATGGTTTTGAAATCGCAGTCAGAAAAAAATAACATCCATATCAACATTTTTATCATCTCCGGTCCTGTCGTTTTGGTCAAAAATTGAAAATTCTAAAAGTTCCTGTTTTTCTGCTTTAAACTCTAGGTACACATCCAAAATGCATTACTGAGTTGAAAGATGTTGATTCTGGTGCATGGTTTTGAAACCGCAGTCAGAAAAAAAATTACATCCATATCAACATTTTTATCAGCTCCGGTCCTGTCGTTTTGGTCAACAAATGAAAATTCTAAAAGTTCCTGTTTTTCTGCTTTAAACTCTAGGTACACATCCAAAATGCATTACTGAGTTGAAAGAAGTTGATTCTGGTGCATGGTTTTGAAACCGCAGTCAGAAAAAAATTACATCCATATCAACATTTTTATCAGCTACGAGCCTGTCGTTTTGGTCAAAAATTGAAAATTCTAAAAGTTCCTGTTTTTTTTGCTTTAAACTCTAGGTACACATCCAAAATGCATTACTGAGTTGAAAGAAGTGAATTCTGGTGCATGGTTTTGAAATCGCAGTCAGAAAAAAATAACATTCATATCAACATTTCTATCAGCTCCGGACCTGTCGTTTTGGTCAAAAAATGAAAATTCTAAAAGTTCCTGTTTTTCTGCTTTAAACTCTAGGTACACATCCAAAATGCATTACTGAGTTAAAAGAAGTTGATTCTGGTGCATGGTTTTGAAACCGCAGTCAGAAAAAAAATACATCAATATCAACATTTTTATCAGCTCCGGACCTGTCGTTTTGGTCAAAAAATGAAAATTCTAAAAGTTCCTGTTTTTCTGCTTTAAACTCTAGGTACACATCCAAAATGCATTACTGAGTTGAAAGAAGTGAATTCTGGTGCATGGTTTTGAAATCGCAGTCAGAAAAAAAATAACATCCATATCAACATTTTTATCAGCTCCGGTCCTGTCGTTTTGGTCAAAAATTGAAAATTCTAAAAGTTCCTGTTTTTCTGCTTTAAACTCTAGGTACACATCCAAAATGCATTACTGAGTTGAAAGAAGTGAATTCTGGTGCATGGTTTTGAAATCGCAGTCAGAAAAAAAATAACATCCATATCAACATTTTTATCAGCTCCGGTCCTGTCGTTTTGGTCAAAAAATGAAAATTCTAAAAGTTCCTGTTTTTCTGCTTTAAACTCTAGGTACACATCCAAAATGCATTACTGAGTTGAAAGAAGTTGATTCTGGTGCATGGTTTTGAAATCGCAGTCAGAAAAAAAATAACATCCATATCAACATTTTTATCAGCTCCGGACCTGTTGTTTTGGTCAAAAATTGAAAATTCTAAAAGTTCCTGTTTTTCTGCTTTAAACTCTAGGTACACATCCAAAATGCATTACTGAGTTGAAAGAAGTGAATTCTGGTGCATGGTTTTGAAATCGCAGTCAGAAAAAAAATAACATCCATATCAACATTTTTATCAGCTCCGGTCCTGTCGTTTTGGTCAAAAAATGAATATTCTAAAAGTTCCTGTTTTTCTGCTTTAAACTCTAGGTACACATCCAAAATGCATTACTGAGTTAAAAGAAGTTGATTCTGGTGCATGGTTTTGAAACCGCAGTCAGAAAAAAAATACATCAATATCAACATTTTTATCAGCTCCGGACCTGTCGTTTTGGTCAAAAAATGAAAATTCTAAAAGTTCCTGTTTTCCTGCTTTAAACTCTAGGTACACATCCAAAATGCATTACTGAGTTGAAAGAAGTGAATTCTGGTGCATGGTTTTGAAATCGCAGTCAGAAAAAAAATAACATCCATATCAACATTTTTATCAGCTCCAGGCCTGTCGTTTTGGTCAAAAATTGAAAATTCTAAAAGTTCCTGTTTTTCTGCTTTAAACTCTAGGTACACATCCAAAATGCATTACTGAGTTGAAAGAAGTGAATTCTGGTGCATGGTTTTGAAATCGCAGTCAGAAAAAAAATAACATCCATATCAACATTTTTATCAGCTCCGGTCCTGTCGTTTTGTTAAAAAAATGAATATTCTAAAAGTTCCTGTTTTTCTGCTTTAAACTCTAGGTACACATCCAAAATGCATTACTGAGTTAAAAGAAGTTGATTCTGGTGCATGGTTTTGAAACCGCAGTCAGAAAAAAAATACATCAATATCAACATTTTTATCAGCTCCGGACCTGTCGTTTTGGTCAAAAAAAGAAAATTCTAAAAGTTCCTGTTTTTCTGCTTTAAACTCTAGGTACACATCCAAAATGCATTACTGAGTTGAAAGAAGTGAATTCTGGTGCATGGTTTTGAAACCGCAGTCAGAAAAAAAATAACATCCATATCAACATTTTTATCAGCTCCGGTCCTGTCGTTTTGGTCAAAAAATGAATATTCTAAAAGTTCCTGTTTTTCTGCTTTAAACTCTAGGTACACATCCAAAATGCATTACTGAGTTAAAAGAAGTTGATTCTGGTGCATGGTTTTGAAACCGCAGTCAGAAAAAAAATACATCAATATCAACATTTTTATCAGCTCCGGACCTGTCGTTTTGGTCAAAAAATGAAAATTCTAAAAGTTCCTGTTTTTCTGCTTTAAACTCTAAGTACACATCCAAAATGCATTACTGAGTTGAAAGAAGTGAATTCTGGTGCATGGTTTTGAAATCGCAGTCAGAAAAAAATAACATCCATATCAACATTTTTATCATCTCCGGTCCTGCCGTTTTGGTCAAAAATTGAAAATTCTAAAAGTTCCTGTTTTTCTGCTTTAAACTCTAGGTACACATCCAAAATGCATTACTGAGTTGAAAGAAGTGAATTCTGGTGCATGGTTTTGAAATCGCAGTCAGAAAAAAAATAACATCCATATCAACATTTTTATCAGCTCCGGTACTGTCGTTTTGGTCAAAAATTGAAAATTCTAAAAGTTCCTGTTTTTCTGCTTTAAACTCTAGGTACACATCCAAAATGCATTACTGAGTTGAAAGAAGTTGATTCTGGTGCATGGTTTTGAAACCGCAGTCAGAAAAAAAATTACATCCATATCAACATTTTTATCAGCTCCTGTCCTGTCGTTTTGGTCAACAAATGAAAATTTTAAAAGTTCCTGTTTTTCTGCTTTAAACTCTAGGTACACATCCAAAATGCATTACTGAGTTGAAAGAAGTTGATTCTGGTGCATGGTTTTGAAACCGCAGTCAGAAAAAAAATTATATCCATATCAACATTTTTATCAGCTCCGGACCTGTCATTTTGGTCAAAAATTGAAAATTCTAAAAGTTCCTGTTTTTTTGCTTTAAACTCTAGGTACACATCCAAAATGCATTACTGAGTTGAAAGAAGTGAATTCTGGTGCATGGTTTTGAAATCGCAGTCAGAAAAAAATAACATTCATATCAACATTTCTATCAGCTCCGGACCTGTCGTTTTGGTCAAAAAATGAAAATTCTAAAAGTTCCTGTTTTTCTGCTTTAAACTCTAGGTACACATCCAAAATGCATTACTGAGTTAAAAGAAGTTGATTCTGGTGCATGGTTTTGAAACCGCAGTCAGAAAAAAAATACATCAATATCAACATTTTTATCAGCTCCGGACCTGTCGTTTTGGTCAAAAAATGAAAATTCTAAAAGTTCCTGTTTTTCTGCTTTAAACTCTAGGCACACATCCAAAATGCATTACTGAGTTGAAAGAAGTGAATTCTGGTGCATGGTTTTGAAATCGCAGTCAGAAAAAAAATAACATCCATATCAACATTTTTATCAGCTCCGGTCCTGTCGTTTTGGTCAAAAATTGAAAATTCTAAAAGTTCCTGTTTTTCTGCTTTAAACTCTAGGTACACATCCAAAATGCATTACTGAGTTGAAAGAAGTGAATTCTGGTGCATGGTTTTGAAATCGCAGTCAGAAAAAAAATAACATCCATATCAACATTTTTATCAGCTCCGGTACTGTCGTTTTGGTCAACAAATGAAAATTCTAAAAGTTCCTGTTTTTCTGCTTTAAACTCTAGGTACACATCCAAAATGCATTACTGAGTTGAAAGAAGTTGATTCTGGTGCATGGTTTTGAAACCGCAGTCAGAAAAAAAATTACATCCATATCAACATTTTTATCAGCTCCGGTCCTGTCGTTTTGGTCAAAAATTGAAAATTCTAAAAGTTCCTGTTTTTCTGCTTTAAACTCTAGGTACACATCCAAAATGCATTACTGAGTTGAAAGAAGTTGATTCTGGTGCATGGTTTTGAAATCGCAGTCAGAAAAAAAATTACATCCATATCAACATTTTTATCAGCTCCGGTCCTGTCGTTTTGGTCAACAAATGAAAATTCTAAAAGTTCCTGTTTTTCTGCTTTAAACTCTAGGTACACATCCAAAATGCATTACTGAGTTGAAAGAAGTTGATTCTGGTGCATGGTTTTGAAACCGCAGTCAGAAAAAAATTACATCCATATCAACATTTTTATCAGCTACGAGCCTGTCGTTTTGGTCAAAAATTGAAAATTCTAAAAGTTCCTGTTTTTTTTGCTTTAAACTCTAGGTACACATCCAAAATGCATTACTGAGTTGAAAGAAGTGAATTCTGGTGCATGGTTTTGAAATCGCAGTCAGAAAAAAATAACATTCATATCAACATTTCTATCAGCTCCGGACCTGTCGTTTTGGTCAAAAAATGAAAATTCTAAAAGTTCCTGTTTTTCTGCTTTAAACTCTAGGTACACATCCAAAATGCATTACTGAGTTAAAAGAAGTTGATTCTGGTGCATGGTTTTGAAACCGCAGTCAGAAAAAAAATACATCAATATCAACATTTTTATCAGCTCCGGACCTGTCGTTTTGGTCAAAAAATGAAAATTCTAAAAGTTCCTGTTTTTCTGCTTTAAACTCTAGGTACACATCCAAAATGCATTACTGAGTTGAAAGAAGTGAATTCTGGTGCATGGTTTTGAAATCGCAGTCAGAAAAAAAATAACATCCATATCAACATTTTTATCAGCTCCGGTCCTGTCGTTTTGGTCAAAAATTGAAAATTCTAAAAGTTCCTGTTTTTCTGCTTTAAACTCTAGGTACACATCCAAAATGCATTACTGAGTTGAAAGAAGTGAATTCTGGTGCATGGTTTTGAAATCGCAGTCAGAAAAAAAATAACATCCATATCAACATTTTTATCAGCTCCGGTCCTGTCGTTTTGGTCAAAAAATGAAAATTCTAAAAGTTCCTGTTTTTCTGCTTTAAACTCTAGGTACACATCCAAAATGCATTACTGAGTTGAAAGAAGTTGATTCTGGTGCATGGTTTTGAAATCGCAGTCAGAAAAAAAATAACATCCATATCAACATTTTTATCAGCTCCGGACCTGTTGTTTTGGTCAAAAATTGAAAATTCTAAAAGTTCCTGTTTTTCTGCTTTAAACTCTAGGTACACATCCAAAATGCATTACTGAGTTGAAAGAAGTGAATTCTGGTGCATGGTTTTGAAATCGCAGTCAGAAAAAAAATAACATCCATATCAACATTTTTATCAGCTCCGGTCCTGTCGTTTTGGTCAAAAAATGAATATTCTAAAAGTTCCTGTTTTTCTGCTTTAAACTCTAGGTACACATCCAAAATGCATTACTGAGTTAAAAGAAGTTGATTCTGGTGCATGGTTTTGAAACCGCAGTCAGAAAAAAAATACATCAATATCAACATTTTTATCAGCTCCGGACCTGTCGTTTTGGTCAAAAAATGAAAATTCTAAAAGTTCCTGTTTTCCTGCTTTAAACTCTAGGTACACATCCAAAATGCATTACTGAGTTGAAAGAAGTGAATTCTGGTGCATGGTTTTGAAATCGCAGTCAGAAAAAAAATAACATCCATATCAACATTTTTATAAGCTCCAGGCCTGTCGTTTTGGTCAAAAATTGAAAATTCTAAAAGTTCCTGTTTTTCTGCTTTAAACTCTAGGTACACATCCAAAATGCATTACTGAGTTGAAAGAAGTGAATTCTGGTGCATGGTTTTGAAATCGCAGTCAGAAAAAAAATAACATCCATATCAACATTTTTATCAGCTCCGGTCCTGTCGTTTTGTTAAAAAAATGAATATTCTAAAAGTTCCTGTTTTTCTGCTTTAAACTCTAGGTACACATCCAAAATGCATTACTGAGTTAAAAGAAGTTGATTCTGGTGCATGGTTTTGAAACCGCAGTCAGAAAAAAACATACATCAATATCAACATTTTTATCAGCTCCGGACCTGTCGTTTTGGTCAAAAAAAGAAAATTCTAAAAGTTCCTGTTTTTCTGCTTTAAACTCTAGGTACACATCCAAAATGCATTACTGAGTTGAAAGAAGTGAATTCTGGTGCATGGTTTTGAAACCGCAGTCAGAAAAAAAATAACATCCATATCAACATTTTTATCAGCTCCGGTCCTGTCGTTTTGGTCAAAAAATGAATATTCTAAAAGTTCCTGTTTTTCTGCTTTAAACTCTAGGTACACATCCAAAATGCATTACTGAGTTAAAAGAAGTTGATTCTGGTGCATGGTTTTGAAACCGCAGTCAGAAAAAAAAATACATCAATATCAACATTTTTATCAGCTCCGGACCTGTCGTTTTGGTCAAAAAATGAAAATTCTAAAAGTTCCTGTTTTTCTGCTTTAAACTCTAAGTACACATCCAAAATGCATTACTGAGTTGAAAGAAGTGAATTCTGGTGCATGGTTTTGAAATCGCAGTCAGAAAAAAATAACATCCATATCAACATTTTTATCATCTCCGGTCCTGTCGTTTTGGTCAAAAATTGAAAATTCTAAAAGTTCCTGTTTTTCTGCTTTAAACTCTAGGTACACATCCAAAATGCATTACTGAGTTGAAAGAAGTTGATTCTGGTGCATGGTTTTGAAACCGCAGTCAGAAAAAAAATTACATCCATATCACCATTTTTATCAGCTCCGGTCCTGTCGTTTTGGTCAACAAATGAAAATTCTAAAAGTTCCTGTTTTTCTGCTTTAAACTCTAGGTACACATCCAAAATGCATTACTGAGTTGAAAGAAGTTGATTCTGGTGCATGGTTTTGAAACCGCAGTCAGAAAAAAATTACATCCATATCAACATTTTTATCAGCTACGAGCCTGTCGTTTTGGTCAAAAATTGAAAATTCTAAAAGTTCCTGTTTTTTTTGCTTTAAACTCTAGGTACACATCCAAAATGCATTACTGAGTTGAAAGAAGTGAATTCTGGTGCATGGTTTTGAAATCGCAGTCAGAAAAAAATAACATTCATATCAACATTTCTATCAGCTCCGGACCTGTCGTTTTGGTCAAAAAATGAAAATTCTAAAAGTTCCTGTTTTTCTGCTTTAAACTCTAGGTACACATCCAAAATGCATTACTGAGTTAAAAGAAGTTGATTCTGGTGCATGGTTTTGAAACCGCAGTCAGAAAAAAAATACATCAATATCAACATTTTTATCAGCTCCGGACCTGTCGTTTTGGTCAAAAAATGAAAATTCTAAAAGTTCCTGTTTTTCTGCTTTAAACTCTAGGTACACATCCAAAATGCATTACTGAGTTGAAAGAAGTGAATTCTGGTGCATGGTTTTGAAATCGCAGTCAGAAAAAAAATAACATCCATATCAACATTTTTATCAGCTCCGGTCCTGTCGTTTTGGTCAAAAATTGAAAATTCTAAAAGTTCCTGTTTTTCTGCTTTAAACTCTAGGTACACATCCAAAATGCATTACTGAGTTGAAAGAAGTGAATTCTGGTGCATGGTTTTGAAATCGCAGTCAGAAAAAAAATAACATCCATATCAACATTTTTATCAGCTCCGGTCCTGTCGTTTTGGTCAAAAAATGAAAATTCTAAAAGTTCCTGTTTTTCTGCTTTAAACTCTAGGTACACATCCAAAATGCATTACTGAGTTGAAAGAAGTTGATTCTGGTGCATGGTTTTGAAATCGCAGTCAGAAAAAAAATAACATCCATATCAACATTTTTATCAGCTCCGGACCTGTTGTTTTGGTCAAAAATTGAAAATTCTAAAAGTTCCTGTTTTTCTGCTTTAAACTCTAGGTACACATCCAAAATGCATTACTGAGTTGAAAGAAGTGAATTCTGGTGCATGGTTTTGAAATCGCAGTCAGAAAAAAAATAACATCCATATCAACATTTTTATCAGCTCCGGTCCTGTCGTTTTGGTCAAAAAATGAATATTCTAAAAGTTCCTGTTTTTCTGCTTTAAACTCTAGGTACACATCCAAAATGCATTACTGAGTTAAAAGAAGTTGATTCTGGTGCATGGTTTTGAAACCGCAGTCAGAAAAAAAATACATCAATATCAACATTTTTATCAGCTCCGGACCTGTCGTTTTGGTCAAAAAATGAAAATTCTAAAAGTTCCTGTTTTCCTGCTTTAAACTCTAGGTACACATCCAAAATGCATTACTGAGTTGAAAGAAGTGAATTCTGGTGCATGGTTTTGAAATCGCAGTCAGAAAAAAAATAACATCCATATCAACATTTTTATAAGCTCCAGGCCTGTCGTTTTGGTCAAAAATTGAAAATTCTAAAAGTTCCTGTTTTTCTGCTTTAAACTCTAGGTACACATCCAAAATGCATTACTGAGTTGAAAGAAGTGAATTCTGGTGCATGGTTTTGAAATCGCAGTCAGAAAAAAAATAACATCCATATCAACATTTTTATCAGCTCCGGTCCTGTCGTTTTGTTAAAAAAATGAATATTCTAAAAGTTCCTGTTTTTCTGCTTTAAACTCTAGGTACACATCCAAAATGCATTACTGAGTTAAAAGAAGTTGATTCTGGTGCATGGTTTTGAAACCGCAGTCAGAAAAAAACATACATCAATATCAACATTTTTATCAGCTCCGGACCTGTCGTTTTGGTCAAAAAAAGAAAATTCTAAAAGTTCCTGTTTTTCTGCTTTAAACTCTAGGTACACATCCAAAATGCATTACTGAGTTGAAAGAAGTGAATTCTGGTGCATGGTTTTGAAACCGCAGTCAGAAAAAAAATAACATCCATATCAACATTTTTATCAGCTCCGGTCCTGTCGTTTTGGTCAAAAAATGAATATTCTAAAAGTTCCTGTTTTTCTGCTTTAAACTCTAGGTACACATCCAAAATGCATTACTGAGTTAAAAGAAGTTGATTCTGGTGCATGGTTTTGAAACCGCAGTCAGAAAAAAAAATACATCAATATCAACATTTTTATCAGCTCCGGACCTGTCGTTTTGGTCAAAAAATGAAAATTCTAAAAGTTCCTGTTTTTCTGCTTTAAACTCTAAGTACACATCCAAAATGCATTACTGAGTTGAAAGAAGTGAATTCTGGTGCATGGTTTTGAAATCGCAGTCAGAAAAAAATAACATCCATATCAACATTTTTATCATCTCCGGTCCTGTCGTTTTGGTCAAAAATTGAAAATTCTAAAAGTTCCTGTTTTTCTGCTTTAAACTCTAGGTACACATCCAAAATGCATTACTGAGTTGAAAGAAGTTGATTCTGGTGCATGGTTTTGAAACCGCAGTCAGAAAAAAAATTACATCCATATCACCATTTTTATCAGCTCCGGTCCTGTCGTTTTGGTCAACAAATGAAAATTCTAAAAGTTCCTGTTTTTCTGCTTTAAACTCTAGGTACACATCCAAAATGCATTACTGAGTTGAAAGAAGTTGATTCTGGTGCATGGTTTTGAAACCGCAGTCAGAAAAAAATTACATCCATATCAACATTTTTATCAACTACGAGCCTGTCGTTTTGGTCAAAAATTGAAAATTCTAAAAGTTCCTGTTTTTTTTGCTTTAAACTCTAGGTACACATCCAAAATGCATTACTGAGTTGAAAGAAGTGAATTCTGGTGCATGGTTTTGAAATCGCAGTCAGAAAAAAATAACATTCATATCAACATTTCTATCAGCTCCGGACCTGTCGTTTTGGTCAAAAAATGAAAATTCTAAAAGTTCCTGTTTTTCTGCTTTAAACTCTAGGTACACATCCAAAATGCATTACTGAGTTAAAAGAAGTTGATTCTGGTGCATGGTTTTGAAACCGCAGTCAGAAAAAAAATACATCAATATCAACATTTTTATCAGCTCCGGACCTGTCGTTTTGGTCAAAAAATGAAAATTCTAAAAGTTCCTGTTTTTCTGCTTTAAACTCTAGGTACACATCCAAAATGCATTACTGAGTTGAAAGAAGTGAATTCTGGTGCATGGTTTTGAAATCGCAGTCAGAAAAAAAATAACATCCATATCAACATTTTTATCAGCTCCGGTCCTGTCGTTTTGGTCAAAAATTGAAAATTCGAAAAGTTCCTGTTTTTCTGCTTTAAACTCTAGGTACACATCCAAAATGCATTACTGAGTTGAAAGAAGTGAATTCTGGTGCATGGTTTTGAAATCGCAGTCAGAAAAAAAATAACATCCATATCAACATTTTTATCAGCTCCGGTCCTGTCGTTTTGGTCAAAAAATGAAAATTCTAAAAGTTCCTGTTTTTCTGCTTTAAACTCTAGGTACACATCCAAAATGCATTACTGAGTTGAAAGAATTTGATTCTGGTGCATGGTTTTGAAACCGCAGTCAGAAAAAAAATAACATCCATATCAACATTTTTATCAGCTCCGGACCTGTCGTTTTGGTCAAAAAATGAAAATTCTAAAAGTTCCTGTTTTTCTGCTTTAAACTCTAAGTACACATCCAAAATGCATTACTGAGTTGAAAGAAGTGAATTCTGGTGCATGGTTTTGAAATCGCAGTCAGAAAAAAATAACATCCATATCAACATTTTTATCAGCTCCGGTCCTGTTGTTTTGGTCAAAAATTGAAAATTCTAAAAGTTCCTGTTTTCCTGCTTTAAACTCTAGGTACACATCCAAAATGCATTACTGAGTTGAAAGAAGTGAATTCTGGTGCATGGTTTTGAAATCGCAGTCAGAAAAAAAATAACATCCATATCAACATTTTTATAAGCTCCAGGCCTGTCGTTTTGGTCAAAAATTGAAAATTCTAAAAGTTCCTGTTTTTCTGCTTTAAACTCTAGGTACACATCCAAAATGCATTACTGAGTTGAAAGAAGTGAATTCTGGTGCATGGTTTTGAAATCGCAGTCAGAAAAAAAATAACATCCATATCAACATTTTTATCAGCTCCGGTCCTGTCGTTTTGTTAAAAAAATGAATATTCTAAAAGTTCCTGTTTTTCTGCTTTAAACTCTAGGTACACATCCAAAATGCATTACTGAGTTAAAAGAAGTTGATTCTGGTGCATGGTTTTGAAACCGCAGTCAGAAAAAAACATACATCAATATCAACATTTTTATCAGCTCCGGACCTGTCGTTTTGGTCAAAAAAAGAAAATTCTAAAAGTTCCTGTTTTTCTGCTTTAAACTCTAGGTACACATCCAAAATGCATTACTGAGTTGAAAGAAGTGAATTCTGGTGCATGGTTTTGAAACCGCAGTCAGAAAAAAAATAACATCCATATCAACATTTTTATCAGCTCCGGTCCTGTCGTTTTGGTCAAAAAATGAATATTCTAAAAGTTCCTGTTTTTCTGCTTTAAACTCTAGGTACACATCCAAAATGCATTACTGAGTTAAAAGAAGTTGATTCTGGTGCATGGTTTTGAAACCGCAGTCAGAAAAAAAAATACATCAATATCAACATTTTTATCAGCTCCGGACCTGTCGTTTTGGTCAAAAAATGAAAATTCTAAAAGTTCCTGTTTTTCTGCTTTAAACTCTAAGTACACATCCAAAATGCATTACTGAGTTGAAAGAAGTGAATTCTGGTGCATGGTTTTGAAATCGCAGTCAGAAAAAAATAACATCCATATCAACATTTTTATCATCTCCGGTCCTGTCGTTTTGGTCAAAAATTGAAAATTCTAAAAGTTCCTGTTTTTCTGCTTTAAACTCTAGGTACACATCCAAAATGCATTACTGAGTTGAAAGAAGTTGATTCTGGTGCATGGTTTTGAAACCGCAGTCAGAAAAAAAATTACATCCATATCACCATTTTTATCAGCTCCGGTCCTGTCGTTTTGGTCAACAAATGAAAATTCTAAAAGTTCCTGTTTTTCTGCTTTAAACTCTAGGTACACATCCAAAATGCATTACTGAGTTGAAAGAAGTTGATTCTGGTGCATGGTTTTGAAACCGCAGTCAGAAAAAAATTACATCCATATCAACATTTTTATCAGCTACGAGCCTGTCGTTTTGGTCAAAAATTGAAAATTCTAAAAGTTCCTGTTTTTTTTGCTTTAAACTCTAGGTACACATCCAAAATGCATTACTGAGTTGAAAGAAGTGAATTCTGGTGCATGGTTTTGAAATCGCAGTCAGAAAAAAATAACATTCATATCAACATTTCTATCAGCTCCGGACCTGTCGTTTTGGTCAAAAAATGAAAATTCTAAAAGTTCCTGTTTTTCTGCTTTAAACTCTAGGTACACATCCAAAATGCATTACTGAGTTAAAAGAAGTTGATTCTGGTGCATGGTTTTGAAACCGCAGTCAGAAAAAAAATACATCAATATCAACATTTTTATCAGCTCCGGACCTGTCGTTTTGGTCAAAAAATGAAAATTCTAAAAGTTCCTGTTTTTCTGCTTTAAACTCTAGGTACACATCCAAAATGCATTACTGAGTTGAAAGAAGTGAATTCTGGTGCATGGTTTTGAAATCGCAGTCAGAAAAAAAATAACATCCATATCAACATTTTTATCAGCTCCGGTCCTGTCGTTTTGGTCAAAAATTGAAAATTCGAAAAGTTCCTGTTTTTCTGCTTTAAACTCTAGGTACACATCCAAAATGCATTACTGAGTTGAAAGAAGTGAATTCTGGTGCATGGTTTTGAAATCGCAGTCAGAAAAAAAATAACATCCATATCAACATTTTTATCAGCTCCGGTCCTGTCGTTTTGGTCAAAAAATGAAAATTCTAAAAGTTCCTGTTTTTCTGCTTTAAACTCTAGGTACACATCCAAAATGCATTACTGAGTTGAAAGAAGTTGATTCTGGTGCATGGTTTTGAAATCGCAGTCAGAAAAAAAATAACATCCATATCAACATTTTTATCAGCTCCGGACCTGTTGTTTTGGTCAAAAATTGAAAATTCTAAAAGTTCCTGTTTTTCTGCTTTAAACTCTAGGTACACATCCAAAATGCATTACTGAGTTGAAAGAAGTGAATTCTGGTGCATGGTTTTGAAATCGCAGTCAGAAAAAAAATAACATCCATATCAACATTTTTATCAGCTCCGGTCCTGTCGTTTTGGTCAAAAAATGAATATTCTAAAAGTTCCTGTTTTTCTGCTTTAAACTCTAGGTACACATCCAAAATGCATTACTGAGTTAAAAGAAGTTGATTCTGGTGCATGGTTTTGAAACCGCAGTCAGAAAAAAAATACATCAATATCAACATTTTTATCAGCTCCGGACCTGTCGTTTTGGTCAAAAAATGAAAATTCTAAAAGTTCCTGTTTTTCTGCTTTAAACTCTAGGTACACATCCAAAATGCATTACTGAGTTGAAAGAAGTTGATTCTGGTGCATGGTTTTGAAACCGCAGTCAGAAAAAAAATTACATCCATATCAACATTTTTATCAGCTCCGGTCCTGTCGTTTTGGTCAACAAATGAAAATTCTAAAAGTTCCTGTTTTTCTGCTTTAAACTCTAGGTACACATCCAAAATGCATTACTGAGTTGAAAGAAGTTGATTCTGGTGCATGGTTTTGAAACCGCAGTCAGAAAAAAATTACATCCATATCAACATTTTTATCAGCTCCGAGCCTGTCGTTTTGGTCAAAAATTGAAAATTCTAAAAGTTCCTGTTTTTTTTTGCTTTAAACTCTAGGTACACATCCAAAATGCATTACTGAGTTGAAAGAAGTGAATTCTGGTGCATGGTTTTGAAATCGCAGTCAGAAAAAAATAACATTCATATCAACATTTCTATCAGCTCCGGACCTGTCGTTTTGGTCAAAAAATGAAAATTCTAAAAGTTCCTGTTTTTCTGCTTTAAACTCTAGGTACACATCCAAAATGCATTACTGAGTTAAAAGAAGTTGATTCTGGTGCATGGTTTTGAAACCGCAGTCAGAAAAAAAATACATCAATATCAACATTTTTATCAGCTCCGGACCTGTCGTTTTGGTCAAAAAATGAAAATTCTAAAAGTTCCTGTTTTTCTGCTTTAAACTCTAGGTACACATCCAAAATGCATTACTGAGTTGAAAGAAGTGAATTCTGGTGCATGGTTTTGAAATCGCAGTCAGAAAAAAAATAACATCCATATCAACATTTTTATCAGCTCCGGTCCTGTCGTTTTGGTCAAAAATTGAAAATTCTAAAAGTTCCTGTTTTTCTGCTTTAAACTCTAGGTACACATCCAAAATGCATTACTGAGTTGAAAGAAGTGAATTCTGGTGCATGGTTTTGAAATCGCAGTCAGAAAAAAAATAACATCCATATCAACATTTTTATCAGCTCCGGTACTGTCGTTTTGGTCAAAAATTTAAAATTCTAAAAGTTCCTGTTTTTCTGCTTTAAACTCTAGGTACACATCCAAAATGCATTACTGAGTTGAAAGAAGTGAATTCTGGTGCATGGTTTTGAAATCGCAGTCAGAAAAAAAATAACATCCATATCAACATTTTTATCAGCTCCGGTCCTGTCGTTTTGGTCAAAAAATGAAAATTCTAAAAGTTCCTGTTTTTCTGCTTTAAACTCTAGGTACACATCCAAAATGCATTACTGAGTTGAAAGAAGTTGATTCTGGTGCATGGTTTTGAAATCGCAGTCAGAAAAAAAATAACATCCATATCAACATTTTTATCAGCTCCGGACCTGTTGTTTTGGTCAAAAATTGAAAATTCTAAAAGTTCCTGTTTTTCTGCTTTAAACTCTAGGTACACATCCAAAATGCATTACTGAGTTGAAAGAAGTGAATTCTGGTGCATGGTTTTGAAATCGCAGTCAGAAAAAAAATAACATCCATATCAACATTTTTATCAGCTCCGGTCCTGTCGTTTTGGTCAAAAAATGAATATTCTAAAAGTTCCTGTTTTTCTGCTTTAAACACTAGGTACACATCCAAAATGCATTACTGAGTTAAAAGAAGTTGATTCTGGTGCATGGTTTTGAAACCGCAGTCAGAAAAAAAATACATCAATATCAACATTTTTATCAGCTCCGGACCTGTCGTTTTGGTCAAAAAATGAAAATTCTAAAAGTTCCTGTTTTCCTGCTTTAAACTCTAGGTACACATCCAAAATGCATTACTGAGTTGAAAGAAGTGAATTCTGGTGCATGGTTTTGAAATCGCAGTCAGAAAAAAAATAACATCCATATCAACATTTTTATCAGCTCCAGGCCTGTCGTTTTGGTCAAAAATTGAAAATTCTAAAAGTTCCTGTTTTTCTGCTTTAAACTCTAGGTACACATCCACAATGCATTACTGAGTTAAAAGAAGTTGATTCTGGTGCATGGTTTTGAAATCGCAGTCAGAAAAAAAATAACATCCATATCAACATTTTTATCAGCTCCGGTCCTGTCGTTTTGGTCAAAAAATGAATATTCTAAAAGTTCCTGTTTTTCTGCTTTAAACTCTAGGTACACATCCAAAATGCATTACTGAGTTAAAAGAAGTTGATTCTGGTGCATGGTTTTGAAACCGCAGTCAGAAAAAAAATACATCAATATCAACATTTTTATCAGCTCCGGACCTGTCGTTTTGGTCAAAAAATGAAAATTCTAAAAGTTCCTGTTTTCCTGCTTTAAACTCTAGGTACACATCCAAAATGCATTACTGAGTTGAAAGAAGTGAATTCTGGTGCATGGTTTTGAAATCGCAGTCAGAAAAAAAATAACATCCATATCAACATTTTTATCAGCTCCGGTCCTGTCGTTTTGTTCAAAAAATGAATATTCTAAAAGTTCCTGTTTTTCTGCTTTAAACTCTAGGTACACATCCAAAATGCATTACTGAGTTAAAAGAAGTTGATTCTGGTGCATGGTTTTGAAACCGCAGTCAGAAAAAAACATACATCAATATCAACATTTTTATCAGCTCCGGACCTGTCGTTTTGGTCAAAAAAAGAAAATTCTAAAAGTTCCTGTTTTTCTGCTTTAAACTCTAGGTACACATCCAAAATGCATTACTGAGTTGAAAGAAGTGAATTCTGGTGCATGGTTTTGAAATCGCAGTCAGAAAAAAAATAACATCCATATCAACATTTTTATCAGCTCCGGACCTGTCGTTTTGGTCAAAAAATGAAAATTCTAAAAGTTCCTGTTTTTCTGCTTTAAACTCTAAGTACACATCCAAAATGCATTACTGAGTTGAAAGAAGTGAATTCTGGTGCATGGTTTTGAAACCGCAGTCAGAAAAAATTAACATCCATATCAACATTTTTATCAGCTCCGGTCCTGTCGTTTTGGTCAAAAATTGAAAATTCTAAAAGTTCCTGTTTTTCTGCTTTAAACTCTAGGTACACATCCAAAATGCATTACTGAGTTGAAAGAAGTGAATTCTGGTGCATGGTTTTGAAATCGCAGTCAGAAAAAAAATAACATCCATATCAACATTTTTATCAGCTCCGGTACTGTCGTTTTGGTCAACAAATGAAAATTCTAAAAGTTCCTGTTGTTCTGCTTTAAACTCTAGGTACACATCCAAAATGCATTACTGAGTTGAAAGAAGTTGATTCTGGTGCATGGTTTTGAAACCGCAGTCAGAAAAAAAATTACATCCATATCAACATTTTTATCAGCTCCGGTCCTGTCGTTTTGGTCAAAAATTGAAAATTCTAAAAGTTCCTGTTTTTCTGCTTTAAACTCTAGGTACACATCCAAAATGCATTACTGAGTTGAAAGAAGTTGATTCTGGTGCATGGTTTTGAAATCGCAGTCAGAAAAAAAATTACATCCATATCAACATTTTTATCAGCTCCGGTCCTGTCGTTTTGGTCAACAAATGAAAATTCTAAAAGTTCCTGTTTTTCTGCTTTAAACTCTAGGTACACATCCAAAATGCATTACTGAGTTGAAAGAAGTTGATTCTGGTGCATGGTTTTGAAACCGCAGTCAGAAAAAAATTACATCCATATCAACATTTTTATCAGCTACGAGCCTGTCGTTTTGGTCAAAAATTAAAAATTCTAAAAGTTCCTGTTTTTTTTGCTTTAAACTCTAGGTACACATCCAAAATGCATTACTGAGTTGAAAGAAGTGAATTCTGGTGCATGGTTTTGAAATCGCAGTCAGAAAAAAATAACATTCATATCAACATTTCTATCAGCTCCGGACCTGTCGTTTTGGTCAAAAAATGAAAATTCTAAAAGTTCCTGTTTTTCTGCTTTAAACTCTAGGTACACATCCAAAATGCATTACTGAGTTAAAAGAAGTTGATTCTGGTGCATGGTTTTGAAACCGCAGTCAAAAAAAAATTCATCAATATCAACATTTTTATCAGCTCCGGACCTGTCGTTTTGGTCAAAAAATGAAAATTCTAAAAGTTCCTGTTTTTCTGCTTTAAACTCTAGGTACACATCCAAAATGCATTACTGAGTTGAAAGAAGTGAATTCTGGTGCATGGTTTTGAAATCGCAGTCAGAAAAAAAATAACATCCATATCAACATTTTTATCAGCTCCGGTCCTGTCGTTTTGGTCAAAAATTGAAAATTCTAAAAGTTCCTGTTTTTCTGCTTTAAACTCTAGGTACACATCCAAAATGCATTACTGAGTTGAAAGAAGTGAATTCTGGTGCATGGTTTTGAAATCGCAGTCAGAAAAAAAATAACATCCATATCAACATTTTTATCAGCTCCGGTCCTGTCGTTTTGGTCAAAAAATGAAAATTCTAAAAGTTCCTGTTTTTCTGCTTTAAACTCTAGGTACACATCCAAAATGCATTACTGAGTTGAAAGAAGTTGATTCTGGTGCATGGTTTTGAAATCGCAGTCAGAAAAAAAATAACATCCATATCAACATTTTTATCAGCTCCGGACCTGTTGTTTTGGTCAAAAATTGAAAATTCTAAAAGTTCCTGTTTTTCTGCTTTAAACTCTAGGTACACATCCAAAATGCATTACTGAGTTGAAAGAAGTGAATTCTGGTGCATGGTTTTGAAATCGCAGTCAGAAAAAAAATAACATCCATATCAACATTTTTATCAGCTCCGGTCCTGTCGTTTTGGTCAAAAAATGAATATTCTAAAAGTTCCTGTTTTTCTGCTTTAAACTCTAGGTACACATCCAAAATGCATTACTGAGTTAAAAGAAGTTGATTCTGGTGCATGGTTTTGAAACCGCAGTCAGAAAAAAAATACATCAATATCAACATTTTTATCAGCTCCGGACCTGTCGTTTTGGTCAAAAAATGAAAATTCTAAAAGTTCCTGTTTTCCTGCTTTAAACTCTAGGTACACATCCAAAATGCATTACTGAGTTGAAAGAAGTGAATTCTGGTGCATGGTTTTGAAACCGCAGTCAGAAAAAAAATTACATCCATATCAACATTTTTATCAGCTCCGGTCCTGTCGTTTTGGTCAACAAATGAAAATTCTAAAAGTTCCTGTTTTTCTGCTTTAAACTCTAGGTACACATCCAAAATGCATTACTGAGTTGAAAGAAGTTGATTCTGGTGCATGGATTTGAAACCGCAGTCAGAAAAAAATTACATCCATATCAACATTTTTATCAGCTCCGGACCTGTCGTTTTGGTCAAAAATTGAAAATTCTAAAAGTTCCTGTTTTTTTTGCTTTAAACTCTAGGTACACATCCAAAATGCATTACTGAGTTGAAAGAAGTGAATTCTGGTGCATGGTTTTGAAATCGCAGTCAGAAAAAAATAACATTCATATCAACATTTCTATCAGCTCCGGACCTGTCGTTTTGGTCAAAAAATGAAAATTCTAAAAGTTCCTGTTTTTCTGCTTTAAACTCTAGGTACACATCCAAAATGCATTACTGAGTTAAAAGAAGTTGATTCTGGTGCATGGTTTTGAAACCGCAGTCAGAAAAAAAATACATCAATATCAACATTTTTATCAGCTCCGGACCTGTCGTTTTGGTCAAAAAATGAAAATTCTAAAAGTTCCTGTTTTTCTGCTTTAAACTCTAGGTACACATCCAAAATGCATTACTGAGTTGAAAGAAGTGAATTCTGGTGCATGGTTTTGAAATCGCAGTCAGAAAAAAAATAACATCCATATCAACATTTTTATCAGCTCCGGTCCTGTCGTTTTGGTCAAAAATTGAAAATTCTAAAAGTTCCTGTTTTTCTGCTTTAAACTCTAGGTACACATCCAAAATGCATTACTGAGTTGAAAGAAGTGAATTCTGGTGCATGGTTTTGAAATCGCAGTCAGAAAAAAAATAACATCCATATCAACATTTTTATCAGCTCCGGTCCTGTCGTTTTGGTCAAAAAATGAAAATTCTAAAAGTTCCTGTTTTTCTGCTTTAAACTCTAGGTACACATCCAAAATGCATTACTGAGTTGAAAGAAGTTGATTCTGGTGCATGGTTTTGAAATCGCAGTCAGAAAAAAAATAACATCCATATCAACATTTTTATCAGCTTCGGACCTGTTGTTTTGGTCAAAAATTGAAAATTCTAAAAGTTCCTGTTTTTCTGCTTTAAACTCTAGGTACACATCCAAAATGCATTACTGAGTTGAAAGAAGTGAATTCTGGTGCATGGTTTTGAAATCGCAGTCAGAAAAAAAATAACATCCATATCAACATTTTTATCAGCTCCGGTCCTGTCGTTTTGGTCAAAAAATGAATATTCTAAAAGTTCCTGTTTTTCTGCTTTAAACTCTAGGTACACATCCAAAATGCATTACTGAGTTAAAAGAAGTTGATTCTGGTGCATGGTTTTGAAACCGCAGTCAGAAAAAAAATACATCAATATCAACATTTTTATCAGCTCCGGACCTGTCGTTTTGGTCAAAAAATGAAAATTCTAAAAGTTCCTGTTTTCCTGCTTTAAACTCTAGGTACACATCCAAAATGCATTACTGAGTTGAAAGAAGTGAATTCTGGTGCATGGTTTTGAAACCGCAGTCAGAAAAAAAATTACATCCATATCAACATTTTTATCAGCTCCGGTCCTGTCGTTTTGGTCAACAAATGAAAATTCTAAAAGTTCCTGTTTTTCTGCTTTAAACTCTAGGTACACATCCAAAATGCATTACTGAGTTGAAAGAAGTTGATTCTGGTGCATGGTTTTGAAACCGCAGTCAGAAAAAAATTACATCCATATCAACATTTTTATCAGCTCCGGACCTGTCGTTTTGGTCAAAAATTGAAAATTCTAAAAGTTCCTGTTTTTTTTGCTTTAAACTCTAGGTACACATCCAAAATGCATTACTGAGTTGAAAGAAGTGAATTCTGGTGCATGGTTTTGAAATCGCAGTCAGAAAAAAATAACATTCATATCAACATTTCTATCAGCTCCGGACCTGTCATTTTGGTCAAAAAATGAAAATTCTAAAAGTTCCTGTTTTTCTGCTTTAAACTCTAGGTACACATCCAAAATGCATTACTGAGTTGAAAGAAGTGAATTCTGGTGCATGGTTTTGAAATCGCAGTCAGAAAAAAAATAACATCCATATCAACATTTTTATCAGCTCCGGTCCTGTCGTTTTGTTAAAAAAATGAATATTCTAAAAGTTCCTGTTTTTCTGCTTTAAACTCTAGGTACACATCCAAAATGCATTACTGAGTTAAAAGAAGTTGATTCTGGTGCATGGTTTTGAAACCGCAGTCAGAAAAAAACATACATCAATATCAACATTTTTATCAGCTCCGGACCTGTCGTTTTGGTCAAAAAAAGAAAATTCTAAAAGTTCCTGTTTTTCTGCTTTAAACTCTAGGTACACATCCAAAATGCATTACTGAGTTGAAAGAAGTGAATTCTGGTGCATGGTTTTGAAACCGCAGTCAGAAAAAAAATAACATCCATATCAACATTTTTATCAGCTCCGGTCCTGTCGTTTTGGTCAAAAAATGAATATTCTAAAAGTTCCTGTTTTTCTGCTTTAAACTCTAGGTACACATCCAAAATGCATTACTGAGTTAAAAGAAGTTGATTCTGGTGCATGGTTTTGAAACCGCAGTCAGAAAAAAAAATACATCAATATCAACATTTTTATCAGCTCCGGACCTGTCGTTTTGGTCAAAAAATGAAAATTCTAAAAGTTCCTGTTTTTCTGCTTTAAACTCTAAGTACACATCCAAAATGCATTACTGAGTTGAAAGAAGTGAATTCTGGTGCATGGTTTTGAAATCGCAGTCAGAAAAAAATAACATCCATATCAACATTTTTATCATCTCCGGTCCTGTCGTTTTGGTCAAAAATTGAAAATTCTAAAAGTTCCTGTTTTTCTGCTTTAAACTCTAGGTACACATCCAAAATGCATTACTGAGTTAAAAGAAGTTGATTCTGGTGCATGGTTTTGAAACCGCAGTCAAAAAAAAATTCATCAATATCAACATTTTTATCAGCTCCGGACCTGTCGTTTTGGTCAAAAAATGAAAATTCTAAAAGTTCCTGTTTTTCTGCTTTAAACTCTAGGTACACATCCAAAATGCATTACTGAGTTGAAAGAAGTGAATTCTGGTGCATGGTTTTGAAATCGCAGTCAGAAAAAAAATAACATCCATATCAACATTTTTATCAGCTCCGGTCCTGTCGTTTTGGTCAAAAATTGAAAATTCTAAAAGTTCCTGTTTTTCTGCTTTAAACTCTAGGTACACATCCAAAATGCATTACTGAGTTGAAAGAAGTGAATTCTGGTGCATGGTTTTGAAATCGCAGTCAGAAAAAAAATAACATCCATATCAACATTTTTATCAGCTCCGGTCCTGTCGTTTTGGTCAAAAAATGAAAATTCTAAAAGTTCCTGTTTTTCTGCTTTAAACTCTAGGTACACATCCAAAATGCATTACTGAGTTGAAAGAAGTTGATTCTGGTGCATGGTTTTGAAATCGCAGTCAGAAAAAAAATAACATCCATATCAACATTTTTATCAGCTCCGGACCTGTTGTTTTGGTCAAAAATTGAAAATTCTAAAAGTTCCTGTTTTTCTGCTTTAAACTCTAGGTACACATCCAAAATGCATTACTGAGTTGAAAGAAGTGAATTCTGGTGCATGGTTTTGAAATCGCAGTCAGAAAAAAAATAACATCCATATCAACATTTTTATCAGCTCCGGTCCTGTCGTTTTGGTCAAAAAATGAATATTCTAAAAGTTCCTGTTTTTCTGCTTTAAACTCTAGGTACACATCCAAAATGCATTACTGAGTTAAAAGAAGTTGATTCTGGTGCATGGTTTTGAAACCGCAGTCAGAAAAAAAATACATCAATATCAACATTTTTATCAGCTCCGGACCTGTCGTTTTGGTCAAAAAATGAAAATTCTAAAAGTTCCTGTTTTCCTGCTTTAAACTCTAGGTACACATCCAAAATGCATTACTGAGTTGAAAGAAGTGAATTCTGGTGCATGGTTTTGAAACCGCAGTCAGAAAAAAAATTACATCCATATCAACATTTTTATCAGCTCCGGTCCTGTCGTTTTGGTCAACAAATGAAAATTCTAAAAGTTCCTGTTTTTCTGCTTTAAACTCTAGGTACACATCCAAAATGCATTACTGAGTTGAAAGAAGTTGATTCTGGTGCATGGATTTGAAACCGCAGTCAGAAAAAAATTACATCCATATCAACATTTTTATCAGCTCCGGACCTGTCGTTTTGGTCAAAAATTGAAAATTCTAAAAGTTCCTGTTTTTTTTGCTTTAAACTCTAGGTACACATCCAAAATGCATTACTGAGTTGAAAGAAGTGAATTCTGGTGCATGGTTTTGAAATCGCAGTCAGAAAAAAATAACATTCATATCAACATTTCTATCAGCTCCGGACCTGTCGTTTTGGTCAAAAAATGAAAATTCTAAAAGTTCCTGTTTTTCTGCTTTAAACTCTAGGTACACATCCAAAATGCATTACTGAGTTAAAAGAAGTTGATTCTGGTGCATGGTTTTGAAACCGCAGTCAGAAAAAAAATACATCAATATCAACATTTTTATCAGCTCCGGACCTGTCGTTTTGGTCAAAAAATGAAAATTCTAAAAGTTCCTGTTTTTCTGCTTTAAACTCTAGGTACACATCCAAAATGCATTACTGAGTTGAAAGAAGTGAATTCTGGTGCATGGTTTTGAAATCGCAGTCAGAAAAAAAATAACATCCATATCAACATTTTTATCAGCTCCGGTCCTGTCGTTTTGGTCAAAAATTGAAAATTCTAAAAGTTCCTGTTTTTCTGCTTTAAACTCTAGGTACACATCCAAAATGCATTACTGAGTTGAAAGAAGTGAATTCTGGTGCATGGTTTTGAAATCGCAGTCAGAAAAAAAATAACATCCATATCAACATTTTTATCAGCTCCGGTCCTGTCGTTTTGGTCAAAAAATGAAAATTCTAAAAGTTCCTGTTTTTCTGCTTTAAACTCTAGGTACACATCCAAAATGCATTACTGAGTTGAAAGAAGTTGATTCTGGTGCATGGTTTTGAAATCGCAGTCAGAAAAAAAATAACATCCATATCAACATTTTTATCAGCTTCGGACCTGTTGTTTTGGTCAAAAATTGAAAATTCTAAAAGTTCCTGTTTTTCTGCTTTAAACTCTAGGTACACATCCAAAATGCATTACTGAGTTGAAAGAAGTGAATTCTGGTGCATGGTTTTGAAATCGCAGTCAGAAAAAAAATAACATCCATATCAACATTTTTATCAGCTCCGGTCCTGTCGTTTTGGTCAAAAAATGAATATTCTAAAAGTTCCTGTTTTTCTGCTTTAAACTCTAGGTACACATCCAAAATGCATTACTGAGTTAAAAGAAGTTGATTCTGGTGCATGGTTTTGAAACCGCAGTCAGAAAAAAAATACATCAATATCAACATTTTTATCAGCTCCGGACCTGTCGTTTTGGTCAAAAAATGAAAATTCTAAAAGTTCCTGTTTTCCTGCTTTAAACTCTAGGTACACATCCAAAATGCATTACTGAGTTGAAAGAAGTGAATTCTGGTGCATGGTTTTGAAACCGCAGTCAGAAAAAAAATTACATCCATATCAACATTTTTATCAGCTCCGGTCCTGTCGTTTTGGTCAACAAATGAAAATTCTAAAAGTTCCTGTTTTTCTGCTTTAAACTCTAGGTACACATCCAAAATGCATTACTGAGTTGAAAGAAGTTGATTCTGGTGCATGGTTTTGAAACCGCAGTCAGAAAAAAATTACATCCATATCAACATTTTTATCAGCTCCGGACCTGTCGTTTTGGTCAAAAATTGAAAATTCTAAAAGTTCCTGTTTTTTTTGCTTTAAACTCTAGGTACACATCCAAAATGCATTACTGAGTTGAAAGAAGTGAATTCTGGTGCATGGTTTTGAAATCGCAGTCAGAAAAAAATAACATTCATATCAACATTTCTATCAGCTCCGGACCTGTCATTTTGGTCAAAAAATGAAAATTCTAAAAGTTCCTGTTTTTCTGCTTTAAACTCTAGGTACACATCCAAAATGCATTACTGAGTTGAAAGAAGTGAATTCTGGTGCATGGTTTTGAAATCGCAGTCAGAAAAAAAATAACATCCATATCAACATTTTTATCAGCTCCGGTCCTGTCGTTTTGTTAAAAAAATGAATATTCTAAAAGTTCCTGTTTTTCTGCTTTAAACTCTAGGTACACATCCAAAATGCATTACTGAGTTAAAAGAAGTTGATTCTGGTGCATGGTTTTGAAACCGCAGTCAGAAAAAAACATACATCAATATCAACATTTTTATCAGCTCCGGACCTGTCGTTTTGGTCAAAAAAAGAAAATTCTAAAAGTTCCTGTTTTTCTGCTTTAAACTCTAGGTACACATCCAAAATGCATTACTGAGTTGAAAGAAGTGAATTCTGGTGCATGGTTTTGAAACCGCAGTCAGAAAAAAAATAACATCCATATCAACATTTTTATCAGCTCCGGTCCTGTCGTTTTGGTCAAAAAATGAATATTCTAAAAGTTCCTGTTTTTCTGCTTTAAACTCGAGGTACACATCCAAAATGCATTACTGAGTTAAAAGAAGTTGATTCTGGTGCATGGTTTTGAAACCGCAGTCAGAAAAAAAAATACATCAATATCAACATTTTTATCAGCTCCGGACCTGTCGTTTTGGTCAAAAAATGAAAATTCTAAAAGTTCCTGTTTTTCTGCTTTAAACTCTAAGTACACATCCAAAATGCATTACTGAGTTGAAAGAAGTGAATTCTGGTGCATGGTTTTGAAATCGCAGTCAGAAAAAAATAACATCCATATCAACATTTTTATCATCTCCGGTCCTGTCGTTTTGGTCAAAAATTGAAAATTCTAAAAGTTCCTGTTTTTCTGCTTTAAACTCTAGGTACACATCCAAAATGCATTACTGAGTTGAAAGAAGTTGATTCTGGTGCATGGTTTTGAAACCGCAGTCAGAAAAAAAATTACATCCATATCACCATTTTTATCAACTCCGGTCCTGTCGTTTTGGTCAACAAATGAAAATTCTAAAAGTTCCTGTTTTTCTGCTTTAAACTCTAGGTACACATCCAAAATGCATTACTGAGTTGAAAGAAGTTGATTCTGGTGCATGGTTTTGAAACCGCAGTCAGAAAAAAATTACATCCATATCAACATTTTTATCAGCTACGAGCCTGTCGTTTTGGTCAAAAATTGAAAATTCTAAAAGTTCCTGTTTTTTTTTGCTTTAAACTCTAGGTACACATCCAAAATGCATTACTGAGTTGAAAGAAGTGAATTCTGGTGCATGGTTTTGAAATCGCAGTCAGAAAAAAATAACATTCATATCAACATTTCTATCAGCTCCGGACCTGTCGTTTTGGTCAAAAAATGAAAATTCTAAAAGTTCCTGTTTTTCTGCTTTAAACTCTAGGTACACATCCAAAATGCATTACTGAGTTAAAAGAAGTTGATTCTGGTGCATGGTTTTGAAACCGCAGTCAGAAAAAAAATACATCAATATCAACATTTTTATCAGCTCCGGACCTGTCGTTTTGGTCAAAAAATGAAAATTCTAAAAGTTCCTGTTTTTCTGCTTTAAACTCTAGGTACACATCCAAAATGCATTACTGAGTTGAAAGAAGTGAATTCTGGTGCATGGTTTTGAAATCGCAGTCAGAAAAAAAATAACATCCATATCAACATTTTTATCAGCTCCGGTCCTGTCGTTTTGGTCAAAAATTGAAAATTCTAAAAGTTCCTGTTTTTCTGCTTTAAACTCTAGGTACACATCCAAAATGCATTACTGAGTTGAAAGAAGTGAATTCTGGTGCATGGTTTTGAAATCGCAGTCAGAAAAAAAATAACATCCATATCAACATTTTTATCAGCTCCGGTCCTGTCGTTTTGGTCAAAAAATGAAAATTCTAAAAGTTCCTGTTTTTCTGCTTTAAACTCTAGGTACACATCCAAAATGCATTACTGAGTTGAAAGAATTTGATTCTGGTGCATGGTTTTGAAACCGCAGTCAGAAAAAAAATAACATCCATATCAACATTTTTATCAGCTCCGGACCTGTCGTTTTGGTCAAAAAATGAAAATTCTAAAAGTTCCTGTTTTTCTGCTTTAAACTCTAAGTACACATCCAAAATGCATTACTGAGTTGAAAGAAGTGAATTCTGGTGCATGGTTTTGAAATCGCAGTCAGAAAAAAATAACATCCATATCAACATTTTTATCAGCTCCGGTCCTGTTGTTTTGGTCAAAAATTGAAAATTCTAAAAGTTCCTGTTTTTCTGCTTTAAACTCTAGGTACACATCCAAAATGCATTACTGAGTTGAAAGAAGTTGATTCTGGTGCATGGTTTTGAAACCGCAGTCAGAAAAAAAATTACATCCATATCAACATTTTTATCAGCTCCGGTCCTGTCGTTTTGGTCAAAAAATGAAAATTCTAAAAGTTCCTGTTTTTCTGCTTTAAACTCTAGGTACACATCCAAAATGCATTACTGAGTTGAAAGAAGTGAATTCTGGTGCATGGTTTTGAAATCGCAGTCAGAAAAAAAATAACATCCATATCAACATTTTTATCAGCTCCGGTCCTGTCGTTTTGGTCATAAATTGAAAATTCTAAAAGTTCCTGTTTTTCTGCTTTAAACTCTAGGTACACATCCAAAATGCATTACTGAGTTGAAAGAAGTGAATTCTGGTGCATGGTTTTGAAATCGCAGTCAGAAAAAAAATAACATCCATATCAACATTTTTATCAGCTCCGGTACTGTCGTTTTGGTCAAAAATTTAAAATTCTAAAAGTTCCTGTTTTTCTGCTTTAAACTCTAGGTACACATCCAAAATGCATTACTGAGTTGAAAGAAGTGAATTCTGGTGCATGGTTTTGAAATCGCAGTCAGAAAAAAAATAACATCCATATCAACATTTTTATCAGCTCCGGTCCTGTCGTTTTGGTCAAAAAATGAAAATTCTAAAAGTTCCTGTTTTTCTGCTTTAAACTCTAGGTACACATCCAAAATGCATTACTGAGTTGAAAGAAGTTGATTCTGGTGCATGGTTTTGAAATCGCAGTCATAAAAAAAATAACATCCATATCAACATTTTTATCAGCTCCGGACCTGTTGTTTTGGTCAAAAATTGAAAATTCTAAAAGTTCCTGTTTTTCTGCTTTAAACTCTAGGTACACATCCAAAATGCATTACTGAGTTGAAAGAAGTGAATTCTGGTGCATGGTTTTGAAATCGCAGTCAGAAAAAAAATAACATCCATATCAACATTTTTATCAGCTCCGGTCCTGTCGTTTTGGTCAAAAAATGAATATTCTAAAAGTTCCTGTTTTTCTGCTTTAAACACTAGGTACACATCCAAAATGCATTACTGAGTTAAAAGAAGTTGATTCTGGTGCATGGTTTTGAAACCGCAGTCAGAAAAAAAATACATCAATATCAACATTTTTATCAGCTCCGGACCTGTCGTTTTGGTCAAAAAATGAAAATTCTAAAAGTTCCTGTTTTCCTGCTTTAAACTCTAGGTACACATCCAAAATGCATTACTGAGTTGAAAGAAGTGAATTCTGGTGCATGGTTTTGAAATCGCAGTCAGAAAAAAAATAACATCCATATCAACATTTTTATCAGCTCCAGGCCTGTCGTTTTGGTCATAAATTGAAAATTCTAAAAGTTCCTGTTTTTCTGCTTTAAACTCTAGGTACACATCCAAAATGCATTACTGAGTTAAAAGAAGTTGATTCTGGTGCATGGTTTTGAAATCGCAGTCAGAAAAAAAATAACATCCATATCAACATTTTTATCAGCTCCGGTCCTGTCGTTTTGGTCAAAAAATGAATATTCTAAAAGTTCCTGTTTTTCTGCTTTAAACTCTAGGTACACATCCAAAATGCATTACTGAGTTAAAAGAAGTTGATTCTGGTGCATGGTTTTGAAACCGCAGTCAGAAAAAAACATACATCAATATCAACATTTTTATCAGCTCCGGACCTGTCGTTTTGGTCAAAAAAAGAAAATTCTAAAAGTTCCTGTTTTTCTGCTTTAAACTCTAGGTACACATCCAAAATGCATTACTGAGTTGAAAGAAGTGAATTCTGGTGCATGGTTTTGAAACCGCAGTCAGAAAAAAAATAACATCCATATCAACATTTTTATCAGCTCCGGTCCTGTCGTTTTGGTCAAAAAATGAATATTCTAAAAGTTCCTGTTTTTCTGCTTTAAACTCGAGGTACACATCCAAAATGCATTACTGAGTTAAAAGAAGTTGATTCTGGTGCATGGTTTTGAAACCGCAGTCAGAAAAAAAAATACATCAATATCAACATTTTTATCAGCTCCGGACCTGTCGTTTTGGTCAAAAAATGAAAATTCTAAAAGTTCCTGTTTTTCTGCTTTAAACTCTAAGTACACATCCAAAATGCATTACTGAGTTGAAAGAAGTGAATTCTGGTGCATGGTTTTGAAATCGCAGTCAGAAAAAAATAACATCCATATCAACATTTTTATCATCTCCGGTCCTGTCGTTTTGGTCAAAAATTGAAAATTCTAAAAGTTCCTGTTTTTCTGCTTTAAACTCTAGGTACACATCCAAAATGCATTACTGAGTTGAAAGAAGTTGATTCTGGTGCATGGTTTTGAAACCGCAGTCAGAAAAAAATTACATCCATATCAACATTTTTATCAGCTACGAGCCTGTCGTTTTGGTCAAAAATTGAAAATTCTAAAAGTTCCTGTTTTTTTTTGCTTTAAACTCTAGGTACACATCCAAAATGCATTACTGAGTTGAAAGAAGTGAATTCTGGTGCATGGTTTTGAAATCGCAGTCAGAAAAAAATAACATTCATATCAACATTTCTATCAGCTCCGGACCTGTCGTTTTGGTCAAAAAATGAAAATTCTAAAAGTTCCTGTTTTTCTGCTTTAAACTCTAGGTACACATCCAAAATGCATTACTGAGTTAAAAGAAGTTGATTCTGGTGCATGGTTTTGAAACCGCAGTCAGAAAAAAAATACATCAATATCAACATTTTTATCAGCTCCGGACCTGTCGTTTTGGTCAAAAAATGAAAATTCTAAAAGTTCCTGTTTTTCTGCTTTAAACTCTAGGTACACATCCAAAATGCATTACTGAGTTGAAAGAAGTGAATTCTGGTGCATGGTTTTGAAATCGCAGTCAGAAAAAAAATAACATCCATATCAACATTTTTATCAGCTCCGGTCCTGTCGTTTTGGTCAAAAATTGAAAATTCTAAAAGTTCCTGTTTTTCTGCTTTAAACTCTAGGTACACATCCAAAATGCATTACTGAGTTGAAAGAAGTGAATTCTGGTGCATGGTTTTGAAATCGCAGTCAGAAAAAAAATAACATCCATATCAACATTTTTATCAGCTCCGGTCCTGTCGTTTTGGTCAAAAAATGAAAATTCTAAAAGTTCCTGTTTTTCTGCTTTAAACTCTAGGTACACATCCAAAATGCATTACTGAGTTGAAAGAATTTGATTCTGGTGCATGGTTTTGAAACCGCAGTCAGAAAAAAAATAACATCCATATCAACATTTTTATCAGCTCCGGACCTGTCGTTTTGGTCAAAAAATGAAAATTCTAAAAGTTCCTGTTTTTCTGCTTTAAACTCTAAGTACACATCCAAAATGCATTACTGAGTTGAAAGAAGTGAATTCTGGTGCATGGTTTTGAAATCGCAGTCAGAAAAAAATAACATCCATATCAACATTTTTATCAGCTCCGGTCCTGTTGTTTTGGTCAAAAATTGAAAATTCTAAAAGTTCCTGTTTTTCTGCTTTAAACTCTAGGTACACATCCAAAATGCATTACTGAGTTGAAAGAAGTTGATTCTGGTGCATGGTTTTGAAACCGCAGTCAGAAAAAAAATTACATCCATATCAACATTTTTATCAGCTCCGGTCCTGTCGTTTTGGTCAAAAAATGAAAATTCTAAAAGTTCCTGTTTTTCTGCTTTAAACTCTAGGTACACATCCAAAATGCATTACTGAGTTGAAAGAAGTGAATTCTGGTGCATGGTTTTGAAATCGCAGTCAGAAAAAAAATAACATCCATATCAACATTTTTATCAGCTCCGGTCCTGTCGTTTTGGTCATAAATTGAAAATTCTAAAAGTTCCTGTTTTTCTGCTTTAAACTCTAGGTACACATCCAAAATGCATTACTGAGTTGAAAGAAGTGAATTCTGGTGCATGGTTTTGAAATCGCAGTCAGAAAAAAAATAACATCCATATCAACATTTTTATCAGCTCCGGTACTGTCGTTTTGGTCAAAAATTTAAAATTCTAAAAGTTCCTGTTTTTCTGCTTTAAACTCTAGGTACACATCCAAAATGCATTACTGAGTTGAAAGAAGTGAATTCTGGTGCATGGTTTTGAAATCGCAGTCAGAAAAAAAATAACATCCATATCAACATTTTTATCAGCTCCGGTCCTGTCGTTTTGGTCAAAAAATGAAAATTCTAAAAGTTCCTGTTTTTCTGCTTTAAACTCTAGGTACACATCCAAAATGCATTACTGAGTTGAAAGAAGTTGATTCTGGTGCATGGTTTTGAAATCGCAGTCATAAAAAAAATAACATCCATATCAACATTTTTATCAGCTCCGGACCTGTTGTTTTGGTCAAAAATTGAAAATTCTAAAAGTTCCTGTTTTTCTGCTTTAAACTCTAGGTACACATCCAAAATGCATTACTGAGTTGAAAGAAGTGAATTCTGGTGCATGGTTTTGAAATCGCAGTCAGAAAAAAAATAACATCCATATCAACATTTTTATCAGCTCCGGTCCTGTCGTTTTGGTCAAAAAATGAATATTCTAAAAGTTCCTGTTTTTCTGCTTTAAACACTAGGTACACATCCAAAATGCATTACTGAGTTAAAAGAAGTTGATTCTGGTGCATGGTTTTGAAACCGCAGTCAGAAAAAAAATACATCAATATCAACATTTTTATCAGCTCCGGACCTGTCGTTTTGGTCAAAAAATGAAAATTCTAAAAGTTCCTGTTTTCCTGCTTTAAACTCTAGGTACACATCCAAAATGCATTACTGAGTTGAAAGAAGTGAATTCTGGTGCATGGTTTTGAAATCGCAGTCAGAAAAAAAATAACATCCATATCAACATTTTTATCAGCTCCAGGCCTGTCGTTTTGGTCAAAAATTGAAAATTCTAAAAGTTCCTGTTTTTCTGCTTTAAACTCTAGGTACACATCCAAAATGCATTACTGAGTTAAAAGAAGTTGATTCTGGTGCATGGTTTTGAAATCGCAGTCAGAAAAAAAATAACATCCATATCAACATTTTTATCAGCTCCGGTCCTGTCGTTTTGGTCAAAAAATGAATATTCTAAAAGTTCCTGTTTTTCTGCTTTAAACTCTAGGTACACATCCAAAATGCATTACTGAGTTAAAAGAAGTTGATTCTGGTGCATGGTTTTGAAACCGCAGTCAGAAAAAAAATACATCAATATCAACATTTTTATCAGCTCCGGACCTGTCGTTTTGGTCAAAAAATGAAAATTCTAAAAGTTCCTGTTTTCCTGCTTTAAACTCTAGGTACACATCCAAAATGCATTACTGAGTTGAAAGAAGTGAATTCTGGTGCATGGTTTTGAAATCGCAGTCAGAAAAAAAATAACATCCATATCAACATTTTTATCAGCTCCGGTCCTGTCGTTTTGTTCAAAAAATGAATATTCTAAAAGTTCCTGTTTTTCTGCTTTAAACTCTAGGTACACATCCAAAATGCATTACTGAGTTAAAAGAAGTTGATTCTGGTGCATGGTTTTGAAACCGCAGTCAGAAAAAAACATACATCAATATCAACATTTTTATCAGCTCCGGACCTGTCGTTTTGGTCAAAAAAAGAAAATTCTAAAAGTTCCTGTTTTTCTGCTTTAAACTCTAGGTACACATCCAAAATGCATTACTGAGTTGAAAGAAGTGAATTCTGGTGCATGGTTTTGAAATCGCAGTCAGAAAAAAAATAACATCCATATCAACATTTTTATCAGCTCCGGACCTGTCGTTTTGGTCAAAAAATGAAAATTCTAAAAGTTCCTGTTTTTCTGCTTTAAACTCTAAGTACACATCCAAAATGCATTACTGAGTTGAAAGAAGTGAATTCTGGTGCATGGTTTTGAAATCGCAGTCAGAAAAAAATAACATCCATATCAACATTTTTATCAGCTCCGGTCCTGTTGTTTTGGTCAAAAATTGAAAATTCTAAAAGTTCCTGTTTTTCTGCTTTAAACTCTAGGTACACATCCAAAATGCATTACTGAGTTGAAAGAAGTTGATTCTGGTGCATGGTTTTGAAACCGCAGTCAGAAAAAAAATTACATCCATATCAACATTTTTATCAGCTCCGGACCTGTCGTTTTGGTCAAAAATTGAAAATTCTAAAAGTTCCTGTTTTTTTTGCTTTAAACTCTAGGTACACATCCAAAATGCATTACTGAGTTGAAAGAAGTGAATTCTGGTGCATGGTTTTGAAATCGCAGTCAGAAAAAAATAACATTCATATCAACATTTCTATCAGCTCCGGACCTGTCGTTTTGGTCAAAAAATGAAAATTCTAAAAGTTCCTGTTTTTCTGCTTTAAACTCTAGGTACACATCCAAAATGCATTACTGAGTTAAAAGAAGTTGATTCTGGTGCATGGTTTTGAAACCGCAGTCAGAAAAAAAATACATCAATATCAACATTTTTATCTGCTCCGGACCTGTCGTTTTGGTCAAAAAATGAAAATTCTAAAAGTTCCTGTTTTTCTGCTTTAAACTCTAGGTACACATCCAAAATGCATTACTGAGTTGAAAGAAGTGAATTCTGGTGCATGGTTTTGAAATCGCAGTCAGAAAAAAAATAACATCATATCAACATTTTTATCAGCTCCGGTCCTGTCGTTTTGGTCAAAAATTGAAAATTCTAAAAGTTCCTGTTTTTCTGCTTTAAACTCTAGGTACACATCCAAAATGCATTACTGAGTTGAAAGAAGTGAATTCTGGTGCATGGTTTTGAAACCGCAGTCAGAAAAAAAATTACATCCATATCAACATTTTTATCAGCTCCGGTCCTGTCGTTTTGGTCAACAAATGAAAATTCTAAAAGTTCCTGTTTTTCTGCTTTAAACTCTAGGTACACATCCAAAATGCATTACTGAGTTGAAAGAAGTTGATTCTGGTGCATGGTTTTGAAACCGCAGTCAGAAAAAAATTACATCCATATCAACATTTTTATCAGCTCCGGACCTGTCGTTTTGGTCAAAAATTGAAAATTCTAAAAGTTCCTGTTTTTTTGCTTTAAACTCTAGGTACACATCCAAAATGCATTACTGAGTTGAAAGAAGTGAATTCTGGTGCATGGTTTTGAAATCGCAGTCAGAAAAAAATAACATTCATATCAACATTTCTATCAGCTCCGGACCTGTCGTTTTGGTCAAAAAATGAAAATTCTAAAAGTTCCTGTTTTTCTGCTTTAAACTCTAGGTACACATCCAAAATGCATTACTGAGTTGAAAGAAGTGAATTCTGGTGCATGGTTTTGAAATCGCAGTCAGAAAAAAAATAACATCCATATCAACATTTTTATCAGCTCCGGTCCTGTCGTTTTGTTAAAAAAATGAATATTCTAAAAGTTCCTGTTTTTCTGCTTTAAACTCTAGGTACACATCCAAAATGCATTACTGAGTTAAAAGAAGTTGATTCTGGTGCATGGTTTTGAAACCGCAGTCAGAAAAAAACATACATCAATATCAACATTTTTATCAGCTCCGGACCTGTCGTTTTGGTCAAAAAAAGAAAATTCTAAAAGTTCCTGTTTTTCTGCTTTAAACTCTAGGTACACATCCAAAATGCATTACTGAGTTGAAAGAAGTGAATTCTGGTGCATGGTTTTGAAACCGCAGTCAGAAAAAAAATAACATCCATATCAACATTTTTATCAGCTCCGGTCCTGTCGTTTTGGTCAAAAAATGAATATTCTAAAAGTTCCTGTTTTTCTGCTTTAAACTCTAGGTACACATCCAAAATGCATTACTGAGTTAAAAGAAGTTGATTCTGGTGCATGGTTTTGAAACCGCAGTCAGAAAAAAAAATACATCAATATCAACATTTTTATCAGCTCCGGACCTGTCGTTTTGGTCAAAAAATGAAAATTCTAAAAGTTCCTGTTTTTCTGCTTTAAACTCTAAGTACACATCCAAAATGCATTACTGAGTTGAAAGAAGTGAATTCTGGTGCATGGTTTTGAAATCGCAGTCAGAAAAAAATAACATCCATATCAACATTTTTATCATCTCCGGTCCTGTCGTTTTGGTCAAAAATTGAAAATTCTAAAAGTTCCTGTTTTTCTGCTTTAAACTCTAGGTACACATCCAAAATGCATTACTGAGTTGAAAGAAGTTGATTCTGGTGCATGGTTTTGAAACCGCAGTCAGAAAAAAAATTACATCCATATCACCATTTTTATCAGCTCCGGTCCTGTCGTTTTGGTCAACAAATGAAAATTCTAAAAGTTCCTGTTTTTCTGCTTTAAACTCTAGGTACACATCCAAAATGCATTACTGAGTTGAAAGAAGTTGATTCTGGTGCATGGTTTTGAAACCGCAGTCAGAAAAAAATTACATCCATATCAACATTTTTATCAGCTACGAGCCTGTCGTTTTGGTCAAAAATTGAAAATTCTAAAAGTTCCTGTTTTTTTTTGCTTTAAACTCTAGGTACACATCCAAAATGCATTACTGAGTTGAAAGAAGTGAATTCTGGTGCATGGTTTTGAAATCGCAGTCAGAAAAAAATAACATTCATATCAACATTTCTATCAGCTCCGGACCTGTCGTTTTGGTCAAAAAATGAAAATTCTAAAAGTTCCTGTTTTTCTGCTTTAAACTCTAGGTACACATCCAAAATGCATTACTGAGTTAAAAGAAGTTGATTCTGGTGCATGGTTTTGAAACCGCAGTCAGAAAAAAAATACATCAATATCAACATTTTTATGATCTCCGGACCTGTCGTTTTGGTCAAAAAATGAAAATTCTAAAAGTTCCTGTTTTTCTGCTTTAAACTCTAGGTACACATCCAAAATGCATTACTGAGTTGAAAGAAGTGAATTCTGGTGCATGGTTTTGAAATCGCAGTCAGAAAAAAAATAACATCCATATCAACATTTTTATCAGCTCCGGTCCTGTTGTTTTGGTCAAAAATTGAAAATTCTAAAAGTTCCTGTTTTTCTGCTTTAAACTCTAGGTACACATCCAAAATGCATTACTGAGTTGAAAGAAGTTGATTCTGGTGCATGGTTTTGAAACCGCAGTCAGAAAAAAAATTACATCCATATCAACATTTTTATCAGCTCCGGACCTGTCGTTTTGGTCAAAAATTGAAAATTCTAAAAGTTCCTGTTTTTTTTGCTTTAAACTCTAGGTACACATCCAAAATGCATTACTGAGTTGAAAGAAGTGAATTCTGGTGCATGGTTTTGAAATCGCAGTCAGAAAAAAATAACATTCATATCAACATTTCTATCAGCTCCGGACCTGTCGTTTTGGTCAAAAAATGAAAATTCTAAAAGTTCCTGTTTTTCTGCTTTAAACTCTAGGTACACATCCAAAATGCATTACTGAGTTAAAAGAAGTTGATTCTGGTGCATGGTTTTGAAACCGCAGTCAGAAAAAAAATACATCAATATCAACATTTTTATCTGCTCCGGACCTGTCGTTTTGGTCAAAAAATTAAAATTCTAAAAGTTCCTGTTTTTCTGCTTTAAACTCTAGGTACACATCCAAAATGCATTACTGAGTTGAAAGAAGTGAATTCTGGTGCATGGTTTTGAAATCGCAGTCAGAAAAAAAATAACATCATATCAACATTTTTATCAGCTCCGGTCCTGTCGTTTTGGTCAAAAATTGAAAATTCTAAAAGTTCCTGTTTTTCTGCTTTAAACTCTAGGTACACATCCAAAATGCATTACTGAGTTGAAAGAAGTGAATTCTGGTGCATGGTTTTGAAACCGCAGTCAGAAAAAAAATTACATCCATATCAACATTTTTATCAGCTCCGGTCCTGTCGTTTTGGTCAACAAATGAAAATTCTAAAAGTTCCTGTTTTTCTGCTTTAAACTCTAGGTACACATCCAAAATGCATTACTGAGTTGAAAGAAGTTGATTCTGGTGCATGGTTTTGAAACCGCAGTCAGAAAAAAATTACATCCATATCAACATTTTTATCAGCTCCGGACCTGTCGTTTTGGTCAAAAATTGAAAATTCTAAAAGTTCCTGTTTTTTTTGCTTTAAACTCTAGGTACACATCCAAAATGCATTACTGAGTTGAAAGAAGTGAATTCTGGTGCATGGTTTTGAAATCGCAGTCAGAAAAAAATAACATTCATATCAACATTTCTATCAGCTCCGGACCTGTCGTTTTGGTCAAAAAATGAAAATTCTAAAAGTTCCTGTTTTTCTGCTTTAAACTCTAGGTACACATCCAAAATGCATTACTGAGTTGAAAGAAGTGAATTCTGGTGCATGGTTTTGAAATCGCAGTCAGAAAAAAAATAACATCCATATCAACATTTTTATCAGCTCCGGTCCTGTCGTTTTGTTAAAAAAATGAATATTCTAAAAGTTCCTGTTTTTCTGCTTTAAACTCTAGGTACACATCCAAAATGCATTACTGAGTTAAAAGAAGTTGATTCTGGTGCATGGTTTTGAAACCGCAGTCAGAAAAAAACATACATCAATATCAACATTTTTATCAGCTCCGGACCTGTCGTTTTGGTCAAAAAAAGAAAATTCTAAAAGTTCCTGTTTTTCTGCTTTAAACTCTAGGTACACATCCAAAATGCATTACTGAGTTGAAAGAAGTGAATTCTGGTGCATGGTTTTGAAACCGCAGTCAGAAAAAAAATAACATCCATATCAACATTTTTATCAGCTCCGGTCCTGTCGTTTTGGTCAAAAAATGAATATTCTAAAAGTTCCTGTTTTTCTGCTTTAAACTCTAGGTACACATCCAAAATGCATTACTGAGTTAAAAGAAGTTGATTCTGGTGCATGGTTTTGAAACCGCAGTCAGAAAAAAAAATACATCAATATCAACATTTTTATCAGCTCCGGACCTGTCGTTTTGGTCAAAAAATGAAAATTCTAAAAGTTCCTGTTTTTCTGCTTTAAACTCTAAGTACACATCCAAAATGCATTACTGAGTTGAAAGAAGTGAATTCTGGTGCATGGTTTTGAAATCGCAGTCAGAAAAAAATAACATCCATATCAACATTTTTATCATCTCCGGTCCTGTCGTTTTGGTCAAAAATTGAAAATTCTAAAAGTTCCTGTTTTTCTGCTTTAAACTCTAGGTACACATCCAAAATGCATTACTGAGTTGAAAGAAGTTGATTCTGGTGCATGGTTTTGAAACCGCAGTCAGAAAAAAAATTACATCCATATCACCATTTTTATCAGCTCCGGTCCTGTCGTTTTGGTCAACAAATGAAAATTCTAAAAGTTCCTGTTTTTCTGCTTTAAACTCTAGGTACACATCCAAAATGCATTACTGAGTTGAAAGAAGTTGATTCTGGTGCATGGTTTTGAAACCGCAGTCAGAAAAAAATTACATCCATATCAACATTTTTATCAGCTACGAGCCTGTCGTTTTGGTCAAAAATTGAAAATTCTAAAAGTTCCTGTTTTTTTTTGCTTTAAACTCTAGGTACACATCCAAAATGCATTACTGAGTTGAAAGAAGTGAATTCTGGTGCATGGTTTTGAAATCGCAGTCAGAAAAAAATAACATTCATATCAACATTTCTATCAGCTCCGGACCTGTCGTTTTGGTCAAAAAATGAAAATTCTAAAAGTTCCTGTTTTTCTGCTTTAAACTCTAGGTACACATCCAAAATGCATTACTGAGTTAAAAGAAGTTGATTCTGGTGCATGGTTTTGAAACCGCAGTCAGAAAAAAAATACATCAATATCAACATTTTTATGATCTCCGGACCTGTCGTTTTGGTCAAAAAATGAAAATTCTAAAAGTTCCTGTTTTTCTGCTTTAAACTCTAGGTACACATCCAAAATGCATTACTGAGTTGAAAGAAGTGAATTCTGGTGCATGGTTTTGAAATCGCAGTCAGAAAAAAAATAACATCCATATCAACATTTTTATCAGCTCCGGTCCTGTCGTTTTGGTCAAAAATTGAAAATTCGAAAAGTTCCTGTTTTTCTGCTTTAAACTCTAGGTACACATCCAAAATGCATTACTGAGTTGAAAGAAGTGAATTCTGGTGCATGGTTTTGAAATCGCAGTCAGAAAAAAAATAACATCCATATCAACATTTTTATCAGCTCCGGTCCTGTCGTTTTGGTCAAAAATTTAAAATTCTAAAAGTTCCTGTTTTTCTGCTTTAAACTCTAGGTACACATCCAAAATGCATTACTGAGTTGAAAGAAGTGAATTCTGGTGCATGGTTTTGAAATCGCAGTCAGAAAAAAAATAACATCCATATCAACATTTTTATCAGCTCCGGTCCTGTCGTTTTGGTCAAAAAATGAAAATTCTAAAAGTTCCTGTTTTTCTGCTTTAAACTCTAGGTACACATCCAAAATGCATTACTGAGTTGAAAGAATTTGATTCTGGTGCATGGTTTTGAAACCGCAGTCAGAAAAAAAATAACATCCATATCAACATTTTTATCAGCTCCGGACCTGTCGTTTTGGTCAAAAAATGAAAATTCTAAAAGTTCCTGTTTTTCTGCTTTAAACTCTAAGTACACATCCAAAATGCATTACTGAGTTGAAAGAAGTGAATTCTGGTGCATGGTTTTGAAATCGCAGTCAGAAAAAAATAACATCCATATCAACATTTTTATCAGCTCCGGTCCTGTTGTTTTGGTCAAAAATTGAAAATTCTAAAAGTTCCTGTTTTTCTGCTTTAAACTCTAGGTACACATCCAAAATGCATTACTGAGTTGAAAGAAGTTGATTCTGGTGCATGGTTTTGAAACCGCAGTCAGAAAAAAAATTACATCCATATCAACATTTTTATCAGCTCCGGTCCTGTCGTTTTGGTCAAAAAATGAAAATTCTAAAAGTTCCTGTTTTTCTGCTTTAAACTCTAGGTACACATCCAAAATGCATTACTGAGTTGAAAGAAGTGAATTCTGGTGCATGGTTTTGAAATCGCAGTCAGAAAAAAAATAACATCCATATCAACATTTTTATCAGCTCCGGTCCTGTCGTTTTGGTCAAAAATTGAAAATTCTAAAAGTTCCTGTTTTTCTGCTTTAAACTCTAGGTACACATCCAAAATGCATTACTGAGTTGAAAGAAGTGAATTCTGGTGCATGGTTTTGAAATCGCAGTCAGAAAAAAAATAACATCCATATCAACATTTTTATCAGCTCCGGTACTGTCGTTTTGGTCAAAAATTTAAAATTCTAAAAGTTCCTGTTTTTCTGCTTTAAACTCTAGGTACACATCCAAAATGCATTACTGAGTTGAAAGAAGTGAATTCTGGTGCATGGTTTTGAAATCGCAGTCAGAAAAAAAATAACATCCATATCAACATTTTTATCAGCTCCGGTCCTGTCGTTTTGGTCAAAAAATGAAAATTCTAAAAGTTCCTGTTTTTCTGCTTTAAACTCTAGGTACACATCCAAAATGCATTACTGAGTTGAAAGAAGTTGATTCTGGTGCATGGTTTTGAAATCGCAGTCAGAAAAAAATAACATCCATATCAACATTTTTATCAGCTCCGGACCTGTTGTTTTGGTCAAAAATTGAAAATTCTAAAAGTTCCTGTTTTTCTGCTTTAAACTCTAGGTACACATCCAAAATGCATTACTGAGTTGAAAGAAGTGAATTCTGGTGCATGGTTTTGAAATCGCAGTCAGAAAAAAAATAACATCCATATCAACATTTTTATCAGCTCCGGTCCTGTCGTTTTGGTCAAAAAATGAATATTCTAAAAGTTCCTGTTTTTCTGCTTTAAACACTAGGTACACATCCAAAATGCATTACTGAGTTAAAAGAAGTTGATTCTGGTGCATGGTTTTGAAACCGCAGTCAGAAAAAAAATACATCAATATCAACATTTTTATCAGCTCCGGACCTGTCGTTTTGGTCAAAAAATGAAAATTCTAAAAGTTCCTGTTTTCCTGCTTTAAACTCTAGGTACACATCCAAAATGCATTACTGAGTTGAAAGAAGTGAATTCTGGTGCATGGTTTTGAAATCGCAGTCAGAAAAAAAATAACATCCATATCAACATTTTTATCAGCTCCAGGCCTGTTGTTTTGGTCAAAAATTGAAAATTCTAAAAGTTCCTGTTTTTCTGCTTTAAACTCTAGGTACACATCCAAAATGCATTACTGAGTTAAAAGAAGTTGATTCTGGTGCATGGTTTTGAAATCGCAGTCAGAAAAAAAATAACATCCATATCAACATTTTTATCAGCTCCGGTCCTGTCGTTTTGGTCAAAAAATGAATATTCTAAAAGTTCCTGTTTTTCTGCTTTAAACTCTAGGTACACATCCAAAATGCATTACTGAGTTAAAAGAAGTTGATTCTGGTGCATGGTTTTGAAACCGCAGTCAGAAAAAAAATACATCAATATCAACATTTTTATCAGCTCCGGACCTGTCGTTTTGGTCAAAAAATGAAAATTCTAAAAGTTCCTGTTTTCCTGCTTTAAACTCTAGGTACACATCCAAAATGCATTACTGAGTTGAAAGAAGTGAATTCTGGTGCATGGTTTTGAAATCGCAGTCAGAAAAAAAATAACATCCATATCAACATTTTTATCAGCTCCGGTCCTGTCGTTTTGTTCAAAAAATGAATATTCTAAAAGTTCCTGTTTTTCTGCTTTAAACTCTAGGTACACATCCAAAATGCATTACTGAGTTAAAAGAAGTTGATTCTGGTGCATGGTTTTGAAACCGCAGTCAGAAAAAAACATACATCAATATCAACATTTTTATCAGCTCCGGACCTGTCGTTTTGGTCAAAAAAAGAAAATTCTAAAAGTTCCTGTTTTTCTGCTTTAAACTCTAGGTACACATCCAAAATGCATTACTGAGTTGAAAGAAGTGAATTCTGGTGCATGGTTTTGAAACCGCAGTCAGAAAAAAAATAACATCCATATCAACATTTTTATCAGCTCCGGTCCTGTCGTTTTGGTCAAAAAATGAATATTCTAAAAGTTCCTGTTTTTCTGCTTTAAACTCTAGGTACACATCCAAAATGCATTACTGAGTTAAAAGAAGTTGATTCTGGTGCATGGTTTTGAAACCGCAGTCAGAAAAAAAAATACATCAATATCAACATTTTTATCAGCTCCGGACCTGTCGTTTTGGTCAAAAAATGAAAATTCTAAAAGTTCCTGTTTTTCTGCTTTAAACTCTAAGTACACATCCAAAATGCATTACTGAGTTGAAAGAAGTGAATTCTGGTGCATGGTTTTGAAATCGCAGTCAGAAAAAAATAACATCCATATCAACATTTTTATCATCTCCGGTCCTGTCGTTTTGGTCAAAAATTGAAAATTCTAAAAGTTCCTGTTTTTCTGCTTTAAACTCTAGGTACACATCCAAAATGCATTACTGAGTTGAAAGAAGTTGATTCTGGTGCATGGTTTTGAAACCGCAGTCAGAAAAAAAATTACATCCATATCACCATTTTTATCAGCTCCGGTCCTGTCGTTTTGGTCAACAAATGAAAATTCTAAAAGTTCCTGTTTTTCTGCTTTAAACTCTAGGTACACATCCAAAATGCATTACTGAGTTGAAAGAAGTTGATTCTGGTGCATGGTTTTGAAACCGCAGTCAGAAAAAAATTACATCCATATCAACATTTTTATCAGCTACGAGCCTGTCGTTTTGGTCAAAAATTGAAAATTCTAAAAGTTCCTGTTTTTTTTTGCTTTAAACTCTAGGTACACATCCAAAATGCATTACTGAGTTGAAAGAAGTGAATTCTGGTGCATGGTTTTGAAATCGCAGTCAGAAAAAAATAACATTCATATCAACATTTCTATCAGCTCCGGACCTGTCGTTTTGGTCAAAAAATGAAAATTCTAAAAGTTCCTGTTTTTCTGCTTTAAACTCTAGGTACACATCCAAAATGCATTACTGAGTTAAAAGAAGTTGATTCTGGTGCATGGTTTTGAAACCGCAGTCAGAAAAAAAATACATAAATATCAACATTTTTATCAGCTCCGGACCTGTCGTTTTGGTCAAAAAATGAAAATTCTAAAAGTTCCTGTTTTTCTGCTTTAAACTCTAGGTACACATCCAAAATGCATTACTGAGTTGAAAGAAGTGAATTCTGGTGCATGGTTTTGAAATCGCAGTCAGAAAAAAAATAACATCCATATCAACATTTTTATCAGCTCCGGTCCTGTCGTTTTGGTCAAAAATTGAAAATTCGAAAAGTTCCTGTTTTTCTGCTTTAAACTCTAGGTACACATCCAAAATGCATTACTGAGTTGAAAGAAGTGAATTCTGGTGCATGGTTTTGAAATCGCAGTCAGAAAAAAAATAACATCCATATCAACATTTTTATCAGCTCCGGTCCTGTCGTTTTGGTCAAAAATTGAAAATTCTAAAAGTTCCTGTTTTTCTGCTTTAAACTCTAGGTACACATCCAAAATGCATTACTGAGTTGAAAGAAGTGAATTCTGGTGCATGGTTTTGAAATCGCAGTCAGAAAAAAAATAACATCCATATCAACATTTTTATCAGCTCCGGTCCTGTCGTTTTGGTCAAAAAATGAAAATTCTAAAAGTTCCTGTTTTTCTGCTTTAAACTCTAGGTACACATCCAAAATGCATTACTGAGTTGAAAGAATTTGATTCTGGTGCATGGTTTTGAAACCGCAGTCAGAAAAAAAATAACATCCATATCAACATTTTTATCAGCTCCGGACCTGTCGTTTTGGTCAAAAAATGAAAATTCTAAAAGTTCCTGTTTTTCTGCTTTAAACTCTAAGTACACATCCAAAATGCATTACTGAGTTGAAAGAAGTGAATTCTGGTGCATGGTTTTGAAATCGCAGTCAGAAAAAAATAACATCCATATCAACATTTTTATCAGCTCCGGTCCTGTTGTTTTGGTCAAAAATTGAAAATTCTAAAAGTTCCTGTTTTTCTGCTTTAAACTCTAGGTACACATCCAAAATGCATTACTGAGTTGAAAGAAGTTGATTCTGGTGCATGGTTTTGAAACCGCAGTCAGAAAAAAAATTACATCCATATCAACATTTTTATCAGCTCCGGTCCTGTCGTTTTGGTCAAAAAATGAAAATTCTAAAAGTTCCTGTTTTTCTGCTTTAAACTCTAGGTACACATCCAAAATGCATTACTGAGTTGAAAGAAGTGAATTCTGGTGCATGGTTTTGAAATCGCAGTCAGAAAAAAAATAACATCCATATCAACATTTTTATCAGCTCCGGTCCTGTCGTTTTGGTCAAAAATTGAAAATTCTAAAAGTTCCTGTTTTTCTGCTTTAAACTCTAGGTACACATCCAAAATGCATTACTGAGTTGAAAGAAGTGAATTCTGGTGCATGGTTTTGAAATCGCAGTCAGAAAAAAAATAACATCCATATCAACATTTTTATCAGCTCCGGTCCTGTCGTTTTGTTCAAAAAATGAATATTCTAAAAGTTCCTGTTTTTCTGCTTTAAACTCTAGGTACACATCCAAAATGCATTACTGAGTTAAAAGAAGTTGATTCTGGTGCATGGTTTTGAAACCGCAGTCAGAAAAAAACATACATCAATATCAACATTTTTATCAGCTCCGGACCTGTCGTTTTGGTCAAAAAAAGAAAATTCTAAAAGTTCCTGTTTTTCTGCTTTAAACTCTAGGTACACATCCAAAATGCATTACTGAGTTGAAAGAAGTGAATTCTGGTGCATGGTTTTGAAACCGCAGTCAGAAAAAAAATAACATCCATATCAACATTTTTATCAGCTCCGGTCCTGTCGTTTTGGTCAAAAAATGAATATTCTAAAAGTTCCTGTTTTTCTGCTTTAAACTCTAGGTACACATCCAAAATGCATTACTGAGTTAAAAGAAGTTGATTCTGGTGCATGGTTTTGAAACCGCAGTCAGAAAAAAAAATACATCAATATCAACATTTTTATCAGCTCCGGACCTGTCGTTTTGGTCAAAAAATGAAAATTCTAAAAGTTCCTGTTTTTCTGCTTTAAACTCTAAGTACACATCCAAAATGCATTACTGAGTTGAAAGAAGTGAATTCTGGTGCATGGTTTTGAAATCGCAGTCAGAAAAAAATAACATCCATATCAACATTTTTATCATCTCCGGTCCTGTCGTTTTGGTCAAAAATTGAAAATTCTAAAAGTTCCTGTTTTTCTGCTTTAAACTCTAGGTACACATCCAAAATGCATTACTGAGTTGAAAGAAGTTGATTCTGGTGCATGGTTTTGAAACCGCAGTCAGAAAAAAAATTACATCCATATCACCATTTTTATCAGCTCCGGTCCTGTCGTTTTGGTCAACAAATGAAAATTCTAAAAGTTCCTGTTTTTCTGCTTTAAACTCTAGGTACACATCCAAAATGCATTACTGAGTTGAAAGAAGTTGATTCTGGTGCATGGTTTTGAAACCGCAGTCAGAAAAAAATTACATCCATATCAACATTTTTATCAGCTACGAGCCTGTCGTTTTGGTCAAAAATTGAAAATTCTAAAAGTTCCTGTTTTTTTTTGCTTTAAACTCTAGGTACACATCCAAAATGCATTACTGAGTTGAAAGAAGTGAATTCTGGTGCATGGTTTTGAAATCGCAGTCAGAAAAAAATAACATTCATATCAACATTTCTATCAGCTCCGGACCTGTCGTTTTGGTCAAAAAATGAAAATTCTAAAAGTTCCTGTTTTTCTGCTTTAAACTCTAGGTACACATCCAAAATGCATTACTGAGTTAAAAGAAGTTGATTCTGGTGCATGGTTTTGAAACCGCAGTCAGAAAAAAAATACATCAATATCAACATTTTTATCAGCTCCGGACCTGTCGTTTTGGTCAAAAAATGAAAATTCTAAAAGTTCCTGTTTTTCTGCTTTAAACTCTAGGTACACATCCAAAATGCATTACTGAGTTGAAAGAAGTGAATTCTGGTGCATGGTTTTGAAATCGCAGTCAGAAAAAAAATAACATCCATATCAACATTTTTATCAGCTCCGGTCCTGTCGTTTTGGTCAAAAATTGAAAATTCGAAAAGTTCCTGTTTTTCTGCTTTAAACTCTAGGTACACATCCAAAATGCATTACTGAGTTGAAAGAAGTGAATTCTGGTGCATGGTTTTGAAATCGCAGTCAGAAAAAAAATAACATCCATATCAACATTTTTATCAGCTCCGGTCCTGTCGTTTTGGTCAAAAATTGAAAATTCTAAAAGTTCCTGTTTTTCTGCTTTAAACTCTAGGTACACATCCAAAATGCATTACTGAGTTGAAAGAAGTGAATTCTGGTGCATGGTTTTGAAATCGCAGTCAGAAAAAAAATAACATCCATATCAACATTTTTATCAGCTCCGGTCCTGTCGTTTTGGTCAAAAAATGAAAATTCTAAAAGTTCCTGTTTTTCTGCTTTAAACTCTAGGTACACATCCAAAATGCATTACTGAGTTGAAAGAATTTGATTCTGGTGCATGGTTTTGAAACCGCAGTCAGAAAAAAAATAACATCCATATCAACATTTTTATCAGCTCCGGACCTGTCGTTTTGGTCAAAAAATGAAAATTCTAAAAGTTCCTGTTTTTCTGCTTTAAACTCTAAGTACACATCCAAAATGCATTACTGAGTTGAAAGAAGTGAATTCTGGTGCATGGTTTTGAAATCGCAGTCAGAAAAAAATAACATCCATATCAACATTTTTATCAGCTCCGGTCCTGTTGTTTTGGTCAAAAATTGAAAATTCTAAAAGTTCCTGTTTTTCTGCTTTAAACTCTAGGTACACATCCAAAATGCATTACTGAGTTGAAAGAAGTTGATTCTGGTGCATGGTTTTGAAACCGCAGTCAGAAAAAAAATTACATCCATATCAACATTTTTATCAGCTCCGGTCCTGTCGTTTTGGTCAAAAAATGAAAATTCTAAAAGTTCCTGTTTTTCTGCTTTAAACTCTAGGTACACATCCAAAATGCATTACTGAGTTGAAAGAAGTGAATTCTGGTGCATGGTTTTGAAATCGCAGTCAGAAAAAAAATAACATCCATATCAACATTTTTATCAGCTCCGGTCCTGTCGTTTTGGTCAAAAATTGAAAATTCTAAAAGTTCCTGTTTTTCTGCTTTAAACTCTAGGTACACATCCAAAATGCATTACTGAGTTGAAAGAAGTGAATTCTGGTGCATGGTTTTGAAATCGCAGTCAGAAAAAAAATAACATCCATATCAACATTTTTATCAGCTCCGGTACTGTCGTTTTGGTCAAAAATTTAAAATTCTAAAAGTTCCTGTTTTTCTGCTTTAAACTCTAGGTACACATCCAAAATGCATTACTGAGTTGAAAGAAGTGAATTCTGGTGCATGGTTTTGAAATCGCAGTCAGAAAAAAAATAACATCCATATCAACATTTTTATCAGCTCCGGTCCTGTCGTTTTGGTCAAAAAATGAAAATTCTAAAAGTTCCTGTTTTTCTGCTTTAAACTCTAGGTACACATCCAAAATGCATTACTGAGTTGAAAGAAGTTGATTCTGGTGCATGGTTTTGAAATCGCAGTCAGAAAAAAAATAACATCCATATCAACATTTTTATCAGCTCCGGACCTGTTGTTTTGGTCAAAAATTGAAAATTCTAAAAGTTCCTGTTTTTCTGCTTTAAACTCTAGGTACACATCCAAAATGCATTACTGAGTTGAAAGAAGTGAATTCTGGTGCATGGTTTTGAAATCGCAGTCAGAAAAAAAATAACATCCATATCAACATTTTTATCAGCTCCGGTCCTGTCGTTTTGGTCAAAAAATGAATATTCTAAAAGTTCCTGTTTTTCTGCTTTAAACACTAGGTACACATCCAAAATGCATTACTGAGTTAAAAGAAGTTGATTCTGGTGCATGGTTTTGAAACCGCAGTCAGAAAAAAAATACATCAATATCAACATTTTTATCAGCTCCGGACCTGTCGTTTTGGTCAAAAAATGAAAATTCTAAAAGTTCCTGTTTTCCTGCTTTAAACTCTAGGTACACATCCAAAATGCATTACTGAGTTGAAAGAAGTGAATTCTGGTGCATGGTTTTGAAATCGCAGTCAGAAAAAAAATAACATCCATATCAACATTTTTATCAGCTCCAGGCCTGTTGTTTTGGTCAAAAATTGAAAATTCTAAAAGTTCCTGTTTTTCTGCTTTAAACTCTAGGTACACATCCAAAATGCATTACTGAGTTAAAAGAAGTTGATTCTGGTGCATGGTTTTGAAATCGCAGTCAGAAAAAAAATAACATCCATATCAACATTTTTATCAGCTCCGGTCCTGTCGTTTTGGTCAAAAAATGAATATTCTAAAAGTTCCTGTTTTTCTGCTTTAAACTCTAGGTACACATCCAAAATGCATTACTGAGTTAAAAGAAGTTGATTCTGGTGCATGGTTTTGAAACCGCAGTCAGAAAAAAAATACATCAATATCAACATTTTTATCAGCTCCGGACCTGTCGTTTTGGTCAAAAAATGAAAATTCTAAAAGTTCCTGTTTTCCTGCTTTAAACTCTAGGTACACATCCAAAATGCATTACTGAGTTGAAAGAAGTGAATTCTGGTGCATGGTTTTGAAATCGCAGTCAGAAAAAAAATAACATCCATATCAACATTTTTATCAGCTCCGGTCCTGTCGTTTTGTTCAAAAAATGAATATTCTAAAAGTTCCTGTTTTTCTGCTTTAAACTCTAGGTACACATCCAAAATGCATTACTGAGTTAAAAGAAGTTGATTCTGGTGCATGGTTTTGAAACCGCAGTCAGAAAAAAACATACATCAATATCAACATTTTTATCAGCTCCGGACCTGTCGTTTTGGTCAAAAAAAGAAAATTCTAAAAGTTCCTGTTTTTCTGCTTTAAACTCTAGGTACACATCCAAAATGCATTACTGAGTTGAAAGAAGTGAATTCTGGTGCATGGTTTTGAAATCGCAGTCAGAAAAAAAATAACATCCATATCAACATTTTTATCAGCTCCGGACCTGTCGTTTTGGTCAAAAAATGAAAATTCTAAAAGTTCCTGTTTTTCTGCTTTAAACTCTAAGTACACATCCAAAATGCATTACTGAGTTGAAAGAAGTGAATTCTGGTGCATGGTTTTGAAATCGCAGTCAGAAAAAAATAACATCCATATCAACATTTTTATCAGCTCCGGTCCTGTTGTTTTGGTCAAAAATTGAAAATTCTAAAAGTTCCTGTTTTTCTGCTTTAAACTCTAGGTACACATCCAAAATGCATTACTGAGTTGAAAGAAGTTGATTCTGGTGCATGGTTTTGAAACCGCAGTCAGAAAAAAAATTACATCCATATCAACATTTTTATCAGCTCCGGTCCTGTCGTTTTGGTCAACAAATGAAAATTCTAAAAGTTCCTGTTTTTCTGCTTTAAACTCTAGGTACACATCCAAAATGCATTACTGAGTTGAAAGAAGTTGATTCTGGTGCATGGTTTTGAAACCGCAGTCAGAAAAAAATTACATCCATATCAACATTTTTATCAGCTCCGGACCTGTCGTTTTGGTCAAAAATTGAAAATTCTAAAAGTTCCTGTTTTTTTGCTTTAAACTCTAGGTACACATCCAAAATGCATTACTGAGTTGAAAGAAGTGAATTCTGGTGCATGGTTTTGAAATCGCAGTCAGAAAAAAATAACATTCATATCAACATTTCTATCAGCTCCGGACCTGTCGTTTTGGTCAAAAAATGAAAATTCTAAAAGTTCCTGTTTTTCTGCTTTAAACTCTAGGTACACATCCAAAATGCATTACTGAGTTAAAAGAAGTTGATTCTGGTGCATGGTTTTGAAACCGCAGTCAGAAAAAAAATACATCAATATCAACATTTTTATCTGCTCCGGACCTGTCGTTTTGGTCAAAAAATGAAAATTCTAAAAGTTCCTGTTTTTCTGCTTTAAACTCTAGGTACACATCCAAAATGCATTACTGAGTTGAAAGAAGTGAATTCTGGTGCATGGTTTTGAAATCGCAGTCAGAAAAAAAATAACATCATATCAACATTTTTATCAGCTCCGGTCCTGTCGTTTTGGTCAAAAATTGAAAATTCTAAAAGTTCCTGTTTTTCTGCTTTAAACTCTAGGTACACATCCAAAATGCATTACTGAGTTGAAAGAAGTGAATTCTGGTGCATAGTTTTGAAATCGCAGTCAGAAAAAAAATAACATCCATATCAACATTTTTATCAGCTCCGGTACTGTCGTTTTGGTCAAAAATTGAAAATTCTAAAAGTTCCTGTTTTTCTGCTTTAAACTCTAGGTACACATCCAAAATGCATTACTGAGTTGAAAGAAGTGAATTCTGGTGCATGGTTTTGAAATCGAAGTCAGAAAAAAAATAACATCCATATCAACATTTTTATCAGCTCCGGTCCTGTCGTTTTGGTCAAAAAATAAAAATTCTAAAAGTTCCTGTTTTTCTGCTTTAAACTCTAGGTACACATCCAAAATGCATTACTGAGTTGAAAGAAGTTGATTCTGTTGCATGGTTTTGAAATCGCAGTCAGAAAAAAAATAACATCCATATCAACATTTTTATCAGCTCCGGACCTGTTGTTTTGGTCAAAAATTGAAAATTCTAAAAGTTCCTGTTTTTCTGCTTTAAACTCTAGGTACACATCCAAAATGCATTACTGAGTTGAAAGAAGTGAATTCTGGTGCATGGTTTTGAAATCGCAGTCAGAAAAAAAATAACATCCATATCAACATTTTTATCAGCTCCGGTCCTGTCGTTTTGGTCAAAAAATGAATATTCTAAAAGTTCCTGTTTTTCTGCTTTAAACTCTAGGTACACATCCAAAATGCATTACTGAGTTAAAAGAAGTTGATTCTGGTGCATGGTTTTGAAACCGCAGTCAGAAAAAAAATACATCAATATCAACATTTTTATCAGCTCCGGACCTGTCGTTTTGGTCAAAAAATGAAAATTCTAAAAGTTCCTGTTTTCCTGCTTTAAACTCTAGGTACACATCCAAAATGCATTACTGAGTTGAAAGAAGTGAATTCTGGTGCATGGTTTTGAAATCGCAGTCAGAAAAAAAATAACATCCATATCAACATTTTTATCAGCTCCGGTCCTGTCGTTTTGGTCAAAAATTGAAAATTCTAAAAGTTCCTGTTTTTCTGCTTTAAACTCTAGGTACACATCCAAAATGCATTACTGAGTTGAAAGAAGTTGATTCTGGTGCATGGTTTTGAAATCGCAGTCAGAAAAAAAATAACATCCATATCAACATTTTTATCAGCTCCGGACCTGTTGTTTTGGTCAAAAATTGAAAATTCTAAAAGTTCCTGTTTTTCTGCTTTAAACTCTAGGTACACATCCAAAATGCATTACTGAGTTGAAAGAAGTGAATTCTGGTGCATGGTTTTGAAATCGCAGTCAGAAAAAAAATAACATCCATATCAACATTTTTATCAGCTCCGGTCCTGTCGTTTTGGTCAAAAAATGAATATTCTAAAAGTTCCTGTTTTTCTGCTTTAAACTCTAGGTACACATCCAAAATGCATTACTGAGTTAAAAGAAGTTGATTCTGGTGCATGGTTTTGAAACCGCAGTCAGAAAAAAAATACATCAATATCAACATTTTTATCAGCTCCGGACCTGTCGTTTTGGTCAAAAAATGAAAATTCTAAAAGTTCCTGTTTTCCTGCTTTAAACTCTAGGTACACATCCAAAATGCATTACTGAGTTGAAAGAAGTGAATTCTGGTGCATGGTTTTGAAATCGCAGTCAGAAAAAAAATAACATCCATATCAACATTTTTATCAGCTCCGGACCTGTCGTTTTGGTCAAAAAATGAAAATTCTAAAAGTTCCTGTTTTTCTGCTTTAAACTCTAAGTACACATCCAAAATGCATTACTGAGTTGAAAGAAGTGAATTCTGGTGCATGGTTTTGAAATCGCAGTCAGAAAAAAATAACATCCATATCAACATTTTTATCAGCTCCGGTCCTGTTGTTTTGGTCAAAAATTGAAAATTCTAAAAGTTCCTGTTTTTCTGCTTTAAACTCTAGGTACACATCCAAAATGCATTACTGAGTTGAAAGAAGTTGATTCTGGTGCATGGTTTTGAAACCGCAGTCAGAAAAAAATTACATCCATATCAACATTTTTATCAGCTCCGGACCTGTCGTTTTGGTCAAAAATTGAAAATTCTAAAAGTTCCTGTTTTTTTTGCTTTAAACTCTAGGTACACATCCAAAATGCATTACTGAGTTGAAAGAAGTGAATTCTGGTGCATGGTTTTGAAATCGCAGTCAGAAAAAAATAACATTCATATCAACATTTCTATCAGCTCCGGACCTGTCGTTTTGGTCAAAAAATGAAAATTCTAAAAGTTCCTGTTTTTCTGCTTTAAACTCTAGGTACACATCCAAAATGCATTACTGAGTTAAAAGAAGTTGATTCTGGTGCATGGTTTTGAAACCGCAGTCAGAAAAAAAATACATCAATATCAACATTTTTATCTGCTCCGGACCTGTCGTTTTGGTCAAAAAATGAAAATTCTAAAAGTTCCTGTTTTTCTGCTTTAAACTCTAGGTACACATCCAAAATGCATTACTGAGTTGAAAGAAGTGAATTCTGGTGCATGGTTTTGAAATCGCAGTCAGAAAAAAAATAACATCATATCAACATTTTTATCAGCTCCGGTCCTGTCGTTTTGGTCAAAAATTGAAAATTCTAAAAGTTCCTGTTTTTCTGCTTTAAACTCTAGGTACACATCCAAAATGCATTACTGAGTTGAAAGAAGTGAATTCTGGTGCATAGTTTTGAAATCGCAGTCAGAAAAAAAATAACATCCATATCAACATTTTTATCAGCTCCGGTACTGTCGTTTTGGTCAAAAATTGAAAATTCTAAAAGTTCCTGTTTTTCTGCTTTAAACTCTAGGTACACATCCAAAATGCATTACTGAGTTGAAAGAAGTGAATTCTGGTGCATGGTTTTGAAATCGAAGTCAGAAAAAAAATAACATCCATATCAACATTTTTATCAGCTCCGGTCCTGTCGTTTTGGTCAAAAAATAAAAATTCTAAAAGTTCCTGTTTTTCTGCTTTAAACTCTAGGTACACATCCAAAATGCATTACTGAGTTGAAAGAAGTTGATTCTGGTGCATGGTTTTGAAATCGCAGTCAGAAAAAAAATAACATCCATATCAACATTTTTATCAGCTCCGGACCTGTTGTTTTGGTCAAAAATTGAAAATTCTAAAAGTTCCTGTTTTTCTGCTTTAAACTCTAGGTACACATCCAAAATGCATTACTGAGTTGAAAGAAGTGAATTCTGGTGCATGGTTTTGAAATCGCAGTCAGAAAAAAAATAACATCCATATCAACATTTTTATCAGCTCCGGTCCTGTCGTTTTGGTCAAAAAATGAATATTCTAAAAGTTCCTGTTTTTCTGCTTTAAACTCTAGGTACACATCCAAAATGCATTACTGAGTTAAAAGAAGTTGATTCTGGTGCATGGTTTTGAAACCGCAGTCAGAAAAAAAATACATCAATATCAACATTTTTATCAGCTCCGGACCTGTCGTTTTGGTCAAAAAATGAAAATTCTAAAAGTTCCTGTTTTCCTGCTTTAAACTCTAGGTACACATCCAAAATGCATTACTGAGTTGAAAGAAGTGAATTCTGGTGCATGGTTTTGAAATCGCAGTCAGAAAAAAAATAACATCCATATCAACATTTTTATCAGCTCCGGTCCTGTCGTTTTGGTCAAAAATTGAAAATTCTAAAAGTTCCTGTTTTTCTGCTTTAAACTCTAGGTACACATCCAAAATGCATTACTGAGTTGAAAGAAGTTGATTCTGGTGCATGGTTTTGAAATCGCAGTCAGAAAAAAAATAACATCCATATCAACATTTTTATCAGCTCCGGACCTGTTGTTTTGGTCAAAAATTGAAAATTCTAAAAGTTCCTGTTTTTCTGCTTTAAACTCTAGGTACACATCCAAAATGCATTACTGAGTTGAAAGAAGTGAATTCTGGTGCATGGTTTTGAAATCGCAGTCAGAAAAAAAATAACATCCATATCAACATTTTTATCAGCTCCGGTCCTGTCGTTTTGGTCAAAAAATGAATATTCTAAAAGTTCCTGTTTTTCTGCTTTAAACTCTAGGTACACATCCAAAATGCATTACTGAGTTAAAAGAAGTTGATTCTGGTGCATGGTTTTGAAACCGCAGTCAGAAAAAAAATACATCAATATCAACATTTTTATCAGCTCCGGACCTGTCGTTTTGGTCAAAAAATGAAAATTCTAAAAGTTCCTGTTTTCCTGCTTTAAACTCTAGGTACACATCCAAAATGCATTACTGAGTTGAAAGAAGTGAATTCTGGTGCATGGTTTTGAAATCGCAGTCAGAAAAAAAATAACATCCATATCAACATTTTTATCAGCTCCAGGCCTGTCGTTTTGGTCAAAAATTGAAAATTCTAAAAGTTCCTGTTTTTCTGCTTTAAACTCTAGGTACACATCCAAAATGCATTACTGAGTTGAAAGAAGTGAATTCTGGTGCATGGTTTTGAAATCGCAGTCAGAAAAAAAATAACATCCATATCAACATTTTTATCAGCTCCGGTCCTGTCGTTTTGTTCAAAAAATGAATATTCTAAAAGTTCCTGTTTTTCTGCTTTAAACTCTAGGTACACATCCAAAATGCATTACTGAGTTAAAAGAAGTTGATTCTGGTGCATGGTTTTGAAACCGCAGTCAGAAAAAAACATACATCAATATCAACATTTTTATCAGCTCCGGACCTGTCGTTTTGGTCAAAAAAAGAAAATTCTAAAAGTTCCTGTTTTTCTGCTTTAAACTCTAGGTACACATCCAAAATGCATTACTGAGTTGAAAGAAGTGAATTCTGGTGCATGGTTTTGAAATCGCAGTCAGAAAAAAAATAACATCCATATCAACATTTTTATCAGCTCCGGACCTGTCGTTTTGGTCAAAAAATGAAAATTCTAAAAGTTCCTGTTTTTCTGCTTTAAACTCTAAGTACACATCCAAAATGCATTACTGAGTTGAAAGAAGTGAATTCTGGTGCATGGTTTTGAAATCGCAGTCAGAAAAAAATAACATCCATATCAACATTTTTATCAGCTCCGGTCCTGTTGTTTTGGTCAAAAATTGAAAATTCTAAAAGTTCCTGTTTTTCTGCTTTAAACTCTAGGTACACATCCAAAATGCATTACTGAGTTGAAAGAAGTTGATTCTGGTGCATGGTTTTGAAACCGCAGTCAGAAAAAAATTACATCCATATCAACATTTTTATCAGCTCCGGACCTGTCGTTTTGGTCAAAAATTGAAAATTCTAAAAGTTCCTGTTTTTTTTGCTTTAAACTCTAGGTACACATCCAAAATGCATTACTGAGTTGAAAGAAGTGAATTCTGGTGCATGGTTTTGAAATCGCAGTCAGAAAAAAATAACATTCATATCAACATTTCTATCAGCTCCGGACCTGTCGTTTTGGTCAAAAAATGAAAATTCTAAAAGTTCCTGTTTTTCTGCTTTAAACTCTAGGTACACATCCAAAATGCATTACTGAGTTAAAAGAAGTTGATTCTGGTGCATGGTTTTGAAACCGCAGTCAGAAAAAAAATACATCAATATCAACATTTTTATCTGCTCCGGACCTGTCGTTTTGGTCAAAAAATGAAAATTCTAAAAGTTCCTGTTTTTCTGCTTTAAACTCTAGGTACACATCCAAAATGCATTACTGAGTTGAAAGAAGTGAATTCTGGTGCATGGTTTTGAAATCGCAGTCAGAAAAAAAATAACATCCATATCAACATTTTTATCAGCTCCGGTCCTGTCGTTTTGGTCAAAAAATGAATATTCTAAAAGTTCCTGTTTTTCTGCTTTAAACTCTAGGTACACATCCAAAATGCATTACTGAGTTAAAAGAAGTTGATTCTGGTGCATGGTTTTGAAACCGCAGTCAGAAAAAAAATACATCAATATCAACATTTTTATCAGCTCCGGACCTGTCGTTTTGGTCAAAAAATGAAAATTCTAAAAGTTCCTGTTTTCCTGCTTTAAACTCTAGGTACACATCCAAAATGCATTACTGAGTTGAAAGAAGTGAATTCTGGTGCATGGTTTTGAAATCGCAGTCAGAAAAAAAATAACATCCATATCAACATTTTTATCAGCTCCGGACCTGTTGTTTTGGTCAAAAATTGAAAATTCTAAAAGTTCCTGTTTTTCTGCTTTAAACTCTAGGTACACATCCAAAATGCATTACTGAGTTGAAAGAAGTGAATTCTGGTGCATGGTTTTGAAATCGCAGTCAGAAAAAAAATAACATCCATATCAACATTTTTATCAGCTCCGGTCCTGTCGTTTTGGTCAAAAAATGAATATTCTAAAAGTTCCTGTTTTTCTGCTTTAAACTCTAGGTACACATCCAAAATGCATTACTGAGTTAAAAGAAGTTGATTCTGGTGCATGGTTTTGAAACCGCAGTCAGAAAAAAAATACATCAATATCAACATTTTTATCAGCTCCGGACCTGTCGTTTTGGTAAAAAAATGAAAATTCTAAAAGTTCCTGTTTTCCTGCTTTAAACTCAAGGTACACATCCAAAATGCATTACTGAGTTGAAAGAAGTGAATTCTGGTGCATGGTTTTGAAATCGCAGTCAGAAAAAAAATAACATCCATATCAACATTTTTATCAGCTCCAGGCCTGTCGTTTTGGTCAAAAATTGAAAATTCTAAAAGTTCCTGTTTTTCTGCTTTAAACTCTAAGTACACATCCAAAATGCATTACTGAGTTGAAAGAAGTGAATTCTGGTGCATGGTTTTGAAATCGCAGTCAGAAAAAAAATAACATCCATATCAACATTTTTATCAGCTCCGGTCCTGTCGTTTTGTTCAAAAAATGAATATTCTAAAAGTTCCTGTTTTTCTGCTTTAAACTCTAGGTACACATCCAAAATGCATTACTGAGTTAAAAGAAGTTGATTCTGGTGCATGGTTTTGAAACCGCAGTCAGAAAAAAACATACATCAATATCAACATTTTTATCAGCTCCGGACCTGTCGTTTTGGTCAAAAAAAGAAAATTCTAAAAGTTCCTGTTTTTCTGCTTTAAACTCTAGGTACACATCCAAAATGCATTACTGAGTTGAAAGAAGTGAATTCTGGTGCATGGTTTTGAAATCGCAGTCAGAAAAAAAATAACATCCATATCAACATTTTTATCAGCTCCGGACCTGTCGTTTTGGTCAAAAAATGAAAATTCTAAAAGTTCCTGTTTTTCTGCTTTAAACTCTAAGTACACATCCAAAATGCATTACTGAGTTGAAAGAAGTGAATTCTGGTGCATGATTTTGAAATCGCAGTCAGAAAAAAATAACATCCATATCAACATTTTTATCAGCTCCGGTCCTGTTGTTTTGGTCAAAAATTGAAAATTCTAAAAGTTCCTGTTTTTCTGCTTTAAACTCTAGGTACACATCCAAAATGCATTACTGAGTTGAAAGAAGTTGATTCTGGTGCATGGTTTTGAAACCGCAGTCAGAAAAAAAATTACATCCATATCAACATTTTTATCAGCTCCGGTCCTGTCGTTTTGGTCAACAAATGAAAATTCTAAAAGTTCCTGTTTTTCTGCTTTAAACTCTAGGTACACATCCAAAATGCATTACTGAGTTGAAAGAAGTTGATTCTGGTGCATGGTTTTGAAACCGCAGTCAGAAAAAAACATACATCAATATCAACATTTTTATCAGCTCCGGACCTGTCGTTTTGGTCAAAAAAAGAAAATTCTAAAAGTTCCTGTTTTTCTGCTTTAAACTCTAGGTACACATCCAAAATGCATTACTGAGTTGAAAGAAGTGAATTCTGGTGCATGGTTTTGAAATCGCAGTCAGAAAAAAAATAACATCCATATCAACATTTTTATCAGCTCCGGACCTGTCGTTTTGGTCAAAAAATGAAAATTCTAAAAGTTCCTGTTTTTCTGCTTTAAACTCTAAGTACACATCCAAAATGCATTACTGAGTTGAAAGAAGTGAATTCTGGTGCATGATTTTGAAATCGCAGTCAGAAAAAAATAACATCCATATCAACATTTTTATCAGCTCCGGTCCTGTTGTTTTGGTCAAAAATTGAAAATTCTAAAAGTTCCTGTTTTTCTGCTTTAAACTCTAGGTACACATCCAAAATGCATTACTGAGTTGAAAGAAGTTGATTCTGGTGCATGGTTTTGAAACCGCAGTCAGAAAAAAAATTACATCCATATCAACATTTTTATCAGCTCCGGTCCTGTCGTTTTGGTCAACAAATGAAAATTCTAAAAGTTCCTGTTTTTCTGCTTTAAACTCTAGGTACACATCCAAAATGCATTACTGAGTTGAAAGAAGTTGATTCTGGTGCATGGTTTTGAAACCGCAGTCAGAAAAAAATTACATCCATATCAACATTTTTATCAGCTCCGGACCTGTCGTTTTGGTCAAAAATTGAAAATTCTAAAAGTTCCTGTTTTTTTTGCTTTAAACTCTAGGTACACATCCAAAATGCATTACTGAGTTGAAAGAAGTGAATTCTGGTGCATGGTTTTGAAATCGCAGTCAGAAAAAAAATAACATCCATATCAACATTTTTATCAGCTCCGGTCCTGTCGTTTTGGTCAAAAAATGAATATTCTAAAAGTTCCTGTTTTTCTGCTTTAAACTCTAGGTACACATCCAAAATGCATTACTGAGTTAAAAGAAGTTGATTCTGGTGCATGGTTTTGAAACCGCAGTCAGAAAAAAAATACATCAATATCAACATTTTTATCAGCTCCGGACCTGTCGTTTTGGTCAAAAAATGAAAATTCTAAAAGTTCCTGTTTTCCTGCTTTAAACTCTAGGTACACATCCAAAATGCATTACTGAGTTGAAAGAAGTGAATTCTGGTGCATGGTTTTGAAATCGCAGTCAGAAAAAAAATAACATCCATATCAACATTTTTATCAGCTCCAGGCCTGTCGTTTTGGTCAAAAATTGAAAATTCTAAAAGTTCCTGTTTTTCTGCTTTAAACTCTAGGTACACATCCAAAATGCATTACTGAGTTGAAAGAAGTGAGTTCTGGTGCATGGTTTTGAAATCGCAGTCAGAAAAAAAATAACATCCATATCAACATTTTTATCAGCTCCGGTCCTGTCGTTTTGTTCAAAAAATGAATATTCTAAAAGTTCCTGTTTTTCTGCTTTAAACTCTAGGTACACATCCAAAATGCATTACTGAGTTAAAAGAAGTTGATTCTGGTGCATGGTTTTGAAACCGCAGTCAGAAAAAAACATACATCAATATCAACATTTTTATCAGCTCCGGACCTGTCGTTTTGGTCAAAAAAAGAAAATTCTAAAAGTTCCTGTTTTTCTGCTTTAAACTCTAGGTACACATCCAAAATGCATTACTGAGTTGAAAGAAGTGAATTCTGGTGCATGGTTTTGAAATCGCAGTCAGAAAAAAAATAACATCCATATCAACATTTTTATCAGCTCCGGACCTGTCGTTTTGGTCAAAAAATGAAAATTCTAAAAGTTCCTGTTTTTCTGCTTTAAACTCTAAGTACACATCCAAAATGCATTACTGAGTTGAAAGAAGTGAATTCTGGTGCATGGTTTTGAAATCGCAGTCAGAAAAAAATAACATCCATATCAACATTTTTATCAGCTCCGGTCCTGTTGTTTTGGTCAAAAATTGAAAATTCTAAAAGTTCCTGTTTTTCTGCTTTAAACTCTAGGTACACATCCAAAATGCATTACTGAGTTGAAAGAAGTGAATTCTGGTGCATGGTTTTGAAATCGCAGTCAGAAAAAAATAACATTCATATCAACATTTCTATCAGCTCCGGACCTGTCGTTTTGGTCAAAAAATGAAAATTCTAAAAGTTCCTGTTTTTCTGCTTTAAACTCTAGGTACACATCCAAAATGCATTACTGAGTTAAAAGAAGTTGATTCTGGTGCATGGTTTTGAAACCGCAGTCAGAAAAAAAATACATCAATATCAACATTTTTATCTGCTCCGGACCTGTCGTTTTGGTCAAAAAATGAAAATTCTAAAAGTTCCTGTTTTTCTGATTTAAACTCTAGGTACACATCCAAAATGCATTACTGAGTTGAAAGAAGTGAATTCTGGTGCATGGTTTTGAAATCGCAGTCAGAAAAAAAATAACATCCATATCAACATTTTTATCAGCTCCGGTCCTGTCGTTTTGGTCAAAAAATGAATATTCTAAAAGTTCCTGTTTTTCTGCTTTAAACTCTAGGTACACATCCAAAATGCATTACTGAGTTAAAAGAAGTTGATTCTGGTGCATGGTTTTGAAACCGCAGTCAGAAAAAAAATACATCAATATCAACATTTTTATCAGCTCCGGACCTGTCGTTTTGGTCAAAAAATGAAAATTCTAAAAGTTCCTGTTTTCCTGCTTTAAACTCTAGGTACACATCCAAAATGCATTACTGAGTTGAAAGAAGTGAATTCTGGTGCATGGTTTTGAAATCGCAGTCAGAAAAAAAATAACATCCATATCAACATTTTTATCAGCTCCGGACCTGTTGTTTTGGTCAAAAATTGAAAATTCTAAAAGTTCCTGTTTTTCTGCTTTAAACTCTAGGTACACATCCAAAATGCATTACTGAGTTGAAAGAAGTGAATTCTGGTGCATGGTTTTGAAATCGCAGTCAGAAAAAAAATAACATCCATATCAACATTTTTATCAGCTCCGGTCCTGTCGTTTTGGTCAAAAAATGAATATTCTAAAAGTTCCTGTTTTTCTGCTTTAAACTCTAGGTACACATCCAAAATGCATTACTGAGTTAAAAGAAGTTGATTCTGGTGCATGGTTTTGAAACCGCAGTCAGAAAAAAAATACATCAATATCAACATTTTTATCAGCTCCGGACCTGTCGTTTTGGTAAAAAAATGAAAATTCTAAAAGTTCCTGTTTTCCTGCTTTAAACTCAAGGTACACATCCAAAATGCATTACTGAGTTGAAAGAAGTGAATTCTGGTGCATGGTTTTGAAATCGCAGTCAGAAAAAAAATAACATCCATATCAACATTTTTATCAGCTCCAGGCCTGTCGTTTTGGTCAAAAATTGAAAATTCTAAAAGTTCCTGTTTTTCTGCTTTAAACTCTAAGTACACATCCAAAATGCATTACTGAGTTGAAAGAAGTTGATTCTGGTGCATGGTTTTGAAATCGCAGTCAGAAAAAAAATAACATCCATATCAACATTTTTATCAGCTCCGGACCTGTTGTTTTGGTCAAAAATTGAAAATTCTAAAAGTTCCTGTTTTTCTGCTTTAAACTCTAGGTACACATCCAAAATGCATTACTGAGTTGAAAGAAGTGAATTCTGGTGCATGGTTTTGAAATCGCAGTCAGAAAAAAAATAACATCCATATCAACATTTTTATCAGCTCCGGTCCTGTCGTTTTGGTCAAAAAATGAATATTCTAAAAGTTCCTGTTTTTCTGCTTTAAACTCTAGGTACACATCCAAAATGCATTACTGAGTTAAAAGAAGTTGATTCTGGTGCATGGTTTTGAAACCGCAGTCAGAAAAAAAATACATCAATATCAACATTTTTATCAGCTCCGGACCTGTCGTTTTGGTCAAAAAATGAAAATTCTAAAAGTTCCTGTTTTCCTGCTTTAAACTCTAGGTACACATCCAAAATGCATTACTGAGTTGAAAGAAGTGAATTCTGGTGCATGGTTTTGAAATCGCAGTCAGAAAAAAAATAACATCCATATCAACATTTTTATCAGCTCCGGTCCTGTCGTTTTGGTCAAAAATTGAAAATTCTAAAAGTTCCTGTTTTTCTGCTTTAAACTCTAGGTACACATCCAAAATGCATTACTGAGTTGAAAGAAGTTGATTCTGGTGCATGGTTTTGAAATCGCAGTCAGAAAAAAAATAACATCCATATCAACATTTTTATCAGCTCCGGACCTGTTGTTTTGGTCAAAAATTGAAAATTCTAAAAGTTCCTGTTTTTCTGCTTTAAACTCTAGGTACACATCCAAAATGCATTACTGAGTTGAAAAAAGTGAATTCTGGTGCATGGTTTTGAAATCGCAGTCAGAAAAAAAATAACATCCATATCAACATTTTTATCAGCTCCGGTCCTGTCGTTTTGGTCAAAAAATGAATATTCTAAAAGTTCCTGTTTTTCTGCTTTAAACTCTAGGTACACATCCAAAATGCATTACTGAGTTAAAAGAAGTTGATTCTGGTGCATGGTTTTGAAACCGCAGTCAGAAAAAAAATACATCAATATCAACATTTTTATCAGCTCCGGACCTGTCGTTTTGGTCAAAAAATGAAAATTCTAAAAGTTCCTGTTTTCCTGCTTTAAACTCTAGGTACACATCCAAAATGCATTACTGAGTTGAAAGAAGTGAATTCTGGTGCATGGTTTTGAAATCGCAGTCAGAAAAAAAATAACATCCATATCAACATTTTTATCAGCTCCAGGCCTGTCGTTTTGGTCAAAAATTGAAAATTCTAAAAGTTCCTGTTTTTCTGCTTTAAACTCTAGGTACACATCCAAAATGCATTACTGAGTTGAAAGAAGTGAATTCTGGTGCATGGTTTTGAAATCGCAGTCAGAAAAAAAATAACATCCATATCAACATTTTTATCAGCTCCGGTCCTGTCGTTTTGTTCAAAAAATGAATATTCTAAAAGTTCCTGTTTTTCTGCTTTAAACTCTAGGTACACATCCAAAATGCATTACTGAGTTAAAAGAAGTTGATTCTGGTGCATGGTTTTGAAACCGCAGTCAGAAAAAAACATACATCAATATCAACATTTTTATCAGCTCCGGACCTGTCGTTTTGGTCAAAAAAAGAAAATTCTAAAAGTTCCTGTTTTTCTGCTTTAAACTCTAGGTACACATCCAAAATGCATTACTGAGTTGAAAGAAGTGAATTCTGGTGCATGGTTTTGAAATCGCAGTCAGAAAAAAAATAACATCCATATCAACATTTTTATCAGCTCCGGACCTGTCGTTTTGGTCAAAAAATGAAAATTCTAAAAGTTCCTGTTTTTCTGCTTTAAACTCTAAGTACACATCCAAAATGCATTACTGAGTTGAAAGAAGTGAATTCTGGTGCATGGTTTTGAAATCGCAGTCAGAAAAAAATAACATCCATATCAACATTTTTATCAGCTCCGGTCCTGTTGTTTTGGTCAAAAATTGAAAATTCTAAAAGTTCCTGTTTTTCTGCTTTAAACTCTAGGTACACATCCAAAATGCATTACTGAGTTGAAAGAAGTTGATTCTGGTGCATGGTTTTGAAACCGCAGTCAGAAAAAAAATTACATCCATATCAACATTTTTATCAGCTCCGGTCCTGTCGTTTTGGTCAACAAATGAAAATTCTAAAAGTTCCTGTTTTTCTGCTTTAAACTCTAGGTACACATCCAAAATGCATTACTGAGTTGAAAGAAGTTGATTCTGGTGCATGGTTTTGAAACCGCAGTCAGAAAAAAATTACATCCATATCAACATTTTTATCAGCTCCGGACCTGTCGTTTTGGTCAAAAATTGAAAATTCTAAAAGTTCCTGGTTTTTTTGCTTTAAACTCTAGGTACACATCCAAAATGCATTACTGAGTTGAAAGAAGTGAATTCTGGTGCATGGTTTTGAAATCGCAGTCAGAAAAAAATAACATTCATATCAACATTTCTATCAGCTCCGGACCTGTCGTTTTGGTCAAAAAATGAAAATTCTAAAAGTTCCTGTTTTTCTGCTTTAAACTCTAGGTACACATCCAAAATGCATTACTGAGTTAAAAGAAGTTGATTCTGGTGCATGGTTTTGAAACCGCAGTCAGAAAAAAAATACATCAATATCAACATTTTTATCTGCTCCGGACCTGTCGTTTTGGTCAAAAAATGAAAATTCTAAAAGTTCCTGTTTTTCTGCTTTAAACTCTAGGTACACATCCAAAATGCATTACTGAGTTGAAAGAAGTGAATTCTGGTGCATGGTTTTGAAATCGCAGTCAGAAAAAAAATAACATCCATATCAACATTTTTATCAGCTCCGGTCCTGTCGTTTTGGTCAAAAAATGAATATTCTAAAAGTTCCTGTTTTTCTGCTTTAAACTCTAGGTACACATCCAAAATGCATTACTGAGTTAAAAGAAGTTGATTCTGGTGCATGGTTTTGAAACCGCAGTCAGAAAAAAAATACATCAATATCAACATTTTTATCAGCTCCGGACCTGTCGTTTTGGTCAAAAAATGAAAATTCTAAAAGTTCCTGTTTTCCTGCTTTAAACTCTAGGTACACATCCAAAATGCATTACTGAGTTGAAAGAAGTGAATTCTGGTGCATGGTTTTGAAATCGCAGTCAGAAAAAAATAACATCCATATCAACATTTTTATCAGCTCCGGACCTGTTGTTTTGGTCAAAAATTGAAAATTCTAAAAGTTCCTGTTTTTCTGCTTTAAACTCTAGGTACACATCCAAAATGCATTACTGAGTTGAAAGAAGTGAATTCTGGTGCATGGTTTTGAAATCGCAGTCAGAAAAAAAATAACATCCATATCAACATTTTTATCAGCTCCGGTCCTGTCGTTTTGGTCAAAAAATGAATATTCTAAAAGTTCCTGTTTTTCTGCTTTAAACTCTAGGTACACATCCAAAATGCATTACTGAGTTAAAAGAAGTTGATTCTGGTGCATGGTTTTGAAACCGCAGTCAGAAAAAAAATACATCAATATCAACATTTTTATCAGCTCCGGACCTGTCGTTTTGGTAAAAAAATGAAAATTCTAAAAGTTCCTGTTTTCCTGCTTTAAACTCAAGGTACACATCCAAAATGCATTACTGAGTTGAAAGAAGTGAATTCTGGTGCATGGTTTTGAAATCGCAGTCAGAAAAAAAATAACATCCATATCAACATTTTTATCAGCTCCAGGCCTGTCGTTTTGGTCAAAAATTGAAAATTCTAAAAGTTCCTGTTTTTCTGCTTTAAACTCTAAGTACACATCCAAAATGCATTACTGAGTTGAAAGAAGTGAATTCTGGTGCATGGTTTTGAAATCGCAGTCAGAAAAAAAATAACATCCATATCAACATTTTTATCAGCTCCGGTCCTGTCGTTTTGTTCAAAAAATGAATATTCTAAAAGTTCCTGTTTTTCTGCTTTAAACTCTAGGTACACATCCAAAATGCATTACTGAGTTAAAAGAAGTTGATTCTGGTGCATGGTTTTGAAACCGCAGTCAGAAAAAAACATACATCAATATCAACATTTTTATCAGCTCCGGACCTGTCGTTTTGGTCAAAAAAAGAAAATTCTAAAAGTTCCTGTTTTTCTGCTTTAAACTCTAGGTACACATCCAAAATGCATTACTGAGTTGAAAGAAGTGAATTCTGGTGCATGGTTTTGAAATCGCAGTCAGAAAAAAAATAACATCCATATCAACATTTTTATCAGCTCCGGACCTGTCGTTTTGGTCAAAAAATGAAAATTCTAAAAGTTCCTGTTTTTCTGCTTTAAACTCTAAGTACACATCCAAAATGCATTACTGAGTTGAAAGAAGTGAATTCTGGTGCATGATTTTGAAATCGCAGTCAGAAAAAAATAACATCCATATCAACATTTTTATCAGCTCCGGTCCTGTTGTTTTGGTCAAAAATTGAAAATTCTAAAAGTTCCTGTTTTTCTGCTTTAAACTCTAGGTACACATCCAAAATGCATTACTGAGTTGAAAGAAGTTGATTCTGGTGCATGGTTTTGAAACCGCAGTCAGAAAAAAAATTACATCCATATCAACATTTTTATCAGCTCCGGTCCTGTCGTTTTGGTCAACAAATGAAAATTCTAAAAGTTCCTGTTTTTCTGCTTTAAACTCTAGGTACACATCCAAAATGCATTACTGAGTTGAAAGAAGTTGATTCTGGTGCATGGTTTTGAAACCGCAGTCAGAAAAAAACATACATCAATATCAACATTTTTATCAGCTCCGGACCTGTCGTTTTGGTCAAAAAAAGAAAATTCTAAAAGTTCCTGTTTTTCTGCTTTAAACTCTAGGTACACATCCAAAATGCATTACTGAGTTGAAAGAAGTGAATTCTGGTGCATGGTTTTGAAATCGCAGTCAGAAAAAAAATAACATCCATATCAACATTTTTATCAGCTCCGGACCTGTCGTTTTGGTCAAAAAATGAAAATTCTAAAAGTTCCTGTTTTTCTGCTTTAAACTCTAAGTACACATCCAAAATGCATTACTGAGTTGAAAGAAGTGAATTCTGGTGCATGATTTTGAAATCGCAGTCAGAAAAAAATAACATCCATATCAACATTTTTATCAGCTCCGGTCCTGTTGTTTTGGTCAAAAATTGAAAATTCTAAAAGTTCCTGTTTTTCTGCTTTAAACTCTAGGTACACATCCAAAATGCATTACTGAGTTGAAATAAGTTGATTCTGGTGCATGGTTTTGAAACCGCAGTCAGAAAAAAAATTACATCCATATCAACATTTTTATCAGCTCCGGTCCTGTCGTTTTGGTCAACAAATGAAAATTCTAAAAGTTCCTGTTTTTCTGCTTTAAACTCTAGGTACACATCCAAAATGCATTACTGAGTTGAAAGAAGTTGATTCTGGTGCATGGTTTTGAAACCGCAGTCAGAAAAAAATTACATCCATATCAACATTTTTATCAGCTCCGGACCTGTCGTTTTGGTCAAAAATTGAAAATTCTAAAAGTTCCTGTTTTTTTTGCTTTAAACTCTAGGTACACATCCAAAATGCATTACTGAGTTGAAAGAAGTGAATTCTGGTGCATGGTTTTGAAATCGCAGTCAGAAAAAAAATAACATCCATATCAACATTTTTATCAGCTCCGGTCCTGTCGTTTTGGTCAAAAAATGAATATTCTAAAAGTTCCTGTTTTTCTGCTTTAAACTCTAGGTACACATCCAAAATGCATTACTGAGTTAAAAGAAGTTGATTCTGGTGCATGGTTTTGAAACCGCAGTCAGAAAAAAAATACATCAATATCAACATTTTTATCAGCTCCGGACCTGTCGTTTTGGTCAAAAAATGAAAATTCTAAAAGTTCCTGTTTTCCTGCTTTAAACTCTAGGTACACATCCAAAATGCATTACTGAGTTGAAAGAAGTGAATTCTGGTGCATGGTTTTGAAATCGCAGTCAGAAAAAAAATAACATCCATATCAACATTTTTATCAGCTCCAGGCCTGTCGTTTTGGTCAAAAATTGAAAATTCTAAAAGTTCCTGTTTTTCTGCTTTAAACTCTAGGTACACATCCAAAATGCATTACTGAGTTGAAAGAAGTGAATTCTGGTGCATGGTTTTGAAATCGCAGTCAGAAAAAAAATAACATCCATATCAACATTTTTATCAGCTCCGGTCCTGTCGTTTTGTTCAAAAAATGAATATTCTAAAAGTTCCTGTTTTTCTGCTTTAAACTCTAGGTACACATCCAAAATGCATTACTGAGTTAAAAGAAGTTGATTCTGGTGCATGGTTTTGAAACCGCAGTCAGAAAAAAACATACATCAATATCAACATTTTTATCAGCTCCGGACCTGTCGTTTTGGTCAAAAAAAGAAAATTCTAAAAGTTCCTGTTTTTCTGCTTTAAACTCTAGGTACACATCCAAAATGCATTACTGAGTTGAAAGAAGTGAATTCTGGTGCATGGTTTTGAAATCGCAGTCAGAAAAAAAATAACATCCATATCAACATTTTTATCAGCTCCGGACCTGTCGTTTTGGTCAAAAAATGAAAATTCTAAAAGTTCCTGTTTTTCTGCTTTAAACTCTAAGTACACATCCAAAATGCATTACTGAGTTGAAAGAAGTTGATTCTGGTGCATGGTTTTGAAACCGCAGTCAGAAAAAAAATTACATCCATATCAACATTTTTATCAGCTCCGGTCCTGTCGTTTTGGTCAACAAATGAAAATTCTAAAAGTTCCTGTTTTTCTGCTTTAAACTCTAGGTACACATCCAAAATGCATTACTGAGTTGAAAGAAGTTGATTCTGGTGCATGGTTTTGAAACCGCAGTCAGAAAAAAATTACATCCATATCAACATTTTTATCAGCTCCGGACCTGTCGTTTTGGTCAAAAATTGAAAATTCTAAAAGTTCCTGTTTTTTTTGCTTTAAACTCTAGGTACACATCCAAAATGCATTACTGAGTTGAAAGAAGTGAATTCTGGTGCATGGTTTTGAAATCGCAGTCAGAAAAAAATAACATTCATATCAACATTTCTATCAGCTCCGGACCTGTCGTTTTGGTCAAAAAATGAAAATTCTAAAAGTTCCTGTTTTTCTGCTTTAAACTCTAGGTACACATCCAAAATGCATTACTGAGTTAAAAGAAGTTGATTCTGGTGCATGGTTTTGAAACCGCAGTCAGAAAAAAAATACATCAATATCAACATTTTTATCTGCTCCGGACCTGTCGTTTTGGTCAAAAAATGAAAATTCTAAAAGTTCCTGTTTTTCTGCTTTAAACTCTAGGTACACATCCAAAATGCATTACTGAGTTGAAAGAAGTGAATTCTGGTGCATGGTTTTGAAATCGCAGTCAGAAAAAAAATAACATCCATATCAACATTTTTATCAGCTCCGGTCCTGTCGTTTTGGTCAAAAAATGAATATTCTAAAAGTTCCTGTTTTTCTGCTTTAAACTCTAGGTACACATCCAAAATGCATTACTGAGTTAAAAGAAGTTGATTCTGGTGCATGGTTTTGAAACCGCAGTCAGAAAAAAAATACATCAATATCAACATTTTTATCAGCTCCGGACCTGTCGTTTTGGTCAAAAAATGAAAATTCTAAAAGTTCCTGTTTTCCTGCTTTAAACTCTAGGTACACATCCAAAATGCATTACTGAGTTGAAAGAAGTGAATTCTGGTGCATGGTTTTGAAATCGCAGTCAGAAAAAAAATAACATCCATATCAACATTTTTATCAGCTCCGGACCTGTTGTTTTGGTCAAAAATTGAAAATTCTAAAAGTTCCTGTTTTTCTGCTTTAAACTCTAGGTACACATCCAAAATGCATTACTGAGTTGAAAGAAGTGAATTCTGGTGCATGGTTTTGAAATCGCAGTCAGAAAAAAAATAACATCCATATCAACATTTTTATCAGCTCCGGTCCTGTCGTTTTGGTCAAAAAATTAATATTCTAAAAGTTCCTGTTTTTCTGCTTTAAACTCTAGGTACACATCCAAAATGCATTACTGAGTTAAAAGAAGTTGATTCTGGTGCATGGTTTTGAAACCGCAGTCAGAAAAAAAATACATCAATATCAACATTTTTATCAGCTCCGGACCTGTCGTTTTGGTAAAAAAATGAAAATTCTAAAAGTTCCTGTTTTCCTGCTTTAAACTCAAGGTACACATCCAAAATGCATTACTGAGTTGAAAGAAGTGAATTCTGGTGCATGGTTTTGAAATCGCAGTCAGAAAAAAAATAACATCCATATCAACATTTTTATCAGCTCCAGGCCTGTCGTTTTGGTCAAAAATTGAAAATTCTAAAAGTTCCTGTTTTTCTGCTTTAAACTCTAAGTACACATCCAAAATGCATTACTGAGTTGAAAGAAGTGAATTCTGGTGCATGGTTTTGAAATCGCAGTCAGAAAAAAAATAACATCCATATCAACATTTTTATCAGCTCCGGTCCTGTCGTTTTGTTCAAAAAATGAATATTCTAAAAGTTCCTGTTTTTCTGCTTTAAACTCTAGGTACACATCCAAAATGCATTACTGAGTTAAAAGAAGTTGATTCTGGTGCATGGTTTTGAAACCGCAGTCAGAAAAAAACATACATCAATATCAACATTTTTATCAGCTCCGGACCTGTCGTTTTGGTCAAAAAAAGAAAATTCTAAAAGTTCCTGTTTTTCTGCTTTAAACTCTAGGTACACATCCAAAATGCATTACTGAGTTGAAAGAAGTGAATTCTGGTGCATGGTTTTGAAATCGCAGTCAGAAAAAAAATAACATCCATATCAACATTTTTATCAGCTCCGGACCTGTCGTTTTGGTCAAAAAATGAAAATTCTAAAAGTTCCTGTTTTTCTGCTTTAAACTCTAAGTACACATCCAAAATGCATTACTGAGTTGAAAGAAGTGAATTCTGGTGCATGATTTTGAAATCGCAGTCAGAAAAAAATAACATCCATATCAACATTTTTATCAGCTCCGGTCCTGTTGTTTTGGTCAAAAATTGAAAATTCTAAAAGTTCCTGTTTTTCTGCTTTAAACTCTAGGTACACATCCAAAATGCATTACTGAGTTGAAAGAAGTTGATTCTGGTGCATGGTTTTGAAACCGCAGTCAGAAAAAAAATTACATCCATATCAACATTTTTATCAGCTCCGGTCCTGTCGTTTTGGTCAACAAATGAAAATTCTAAAAGTTCCTGTTTTTCTGCTTTAAACTCTAGGTACACATCCAAAATGCATTACTGAGTTGAAAGAAGTTGATTCTGGTGCATGGTTTTGAAACCGCAGTCAGAAAAAAATTACATCCATATCAACATTTTTATCAGCTCCGGACTTGTCGTTTTGGTCAAAAATTGAAAATTCTAAAAGTTCCTGTTTTTTTTGCTTTAAACTCTAGGTACACATCCAAAATGCATTACTGAGTTGAAAGAAGTGAATTCTGGTGCATGGTTTTGAAATCGCAGTCAGAAAAAAATAACATTCATATCAACATTTCTATCAGCTCCGGACCTGTCGTTTTGGTCAAAAAATGAAAATTCTAAAAGTTCCTGTTTTTCTGCTTTAAACTCTAGGTACACATCCAAAATGCATTACTGAGTTAAAAGAAGTTGATTCTGGTGCATGGTTTTGAAACCGCAGTCAGAAAAAAAATACATCAATATCAACATTTTTATCTGCTCCGGACCTGTCGTTTTGGTCAAAAAATGAAAATTCTAAAAGTTCCTGTTTTTCTGCTTTAAACTCTAGGTACACATCCAAAATGCATTACTGAGTTGAAAGAAGTGAATTCTGGTGCATGGTTTTGAAATCGCAGTCAGAAAAAAAATAACATCCATATCAACATTTTTATCAGCTCCGGTCCTGTCGTTTTGGTCAAAAAATGAATATTCTAAAAGTTCCTGTTTTTCTGCTTTAAACTCTAGGTACACATCCAAAATGCATTACTGAGTTAAAAGAAGTTGATTCTGGTGCATGGTTTTGAAACCGCAGTCAGAAAAAAAATACATCAATATCAACATTTTTATCAGCTCCGGACCTGTCGTTTTGGTCAAAAAATGAAAATTCTAAAAGTTCCTGTTTTCCTGCTTTAAACTCTAGGTACACATCCAAAATGCATTACTGAGTTGAAAGAAGTGAATTCTGGTGCATGGTTTTGAAATCGCAGTCAGAAAAAAATAACATCCATATCAACATTTTTATCAGCTCCAGGCCTGTCGTTTTGGTCAAAAATTGAAAATTCTAAAAGTTCCTGTTTTTCTGCTTTAAACTCTAGGTACACATCCAAAATGCATTACTGAGTTGAAAGAAGTGAATTCTGGTGCATGGTTTTGAAATCGCAGTCAGAAAAAAAATAACATCCATATCAACATTTTTATCAGCTCCGGTCCTGTCGTTTTGTTCAAAAAATGAATATTCTAAAAGTTCCTGTTTTTCTGCTTTAAACTCTAGGTACACATCCAAAATGCATTACTGAGTTAAAAGAAGTTGATTCTGGTGCATGGTTTTGAAACCGCAGTCAGAAAAAAACATACATCAATATCAACATTTTTATCAGCTCCGGACCTGTCGTTTTGGTCAAAAAAAGAAAATTCTAAAAGTTCCTGTTTTTCTGCTTTAAACTCTAGGTACACATCCAAAATGCATTACTGAGTTGAAAGAAGTGAATTCTGGTGCATGGTTTTGAAATCGCAGTCAGAAAAAAAATAACATCCATATCAACATTTTTATCAGCTCCGGCCTGTCGTTTTGGTCAAAAAATGAAAATTCTAAAAGTTCCTGTTTTTCTGCTTTAAACTCTAAGTACACATCCAAAATGCATTACTGAGTTGAAAGAAGTGAATTCTGGTGCATGGTTTTGAAATCGCAGTCAGAAAAAAATAACATCCATATCAACATTTTTATCAGCTCCGGTCCTGTTGTTTTGGTCAAAAATTGAAAATTCTAAAAGTTCCTGTTTTTCTGCTTTAAACTCTAGGTACACATCCAAAATGCATTACTGAGTTGAAAGAAGTTGATTCTGGTGCATGGTTTTGAAACCGCAGTCAGAAAAAAAATTACATCCATATCAACATTTTTATCAGCTCCGGTCCTGTCGTTTTGGTCAACAAATGAAAATTCTAAAAGTTCCTGTTTTTCTGCTTTAAACTCTAGGTACACATCCAAAATGCATTACTGAGTTGAAAGAAGTTGATTCTGGTGCATGGTTTTGAAACCGCAGTCAGAAAAAAATTACATCCATATCAACATTTTTATCAGCTCCGGACCTGTCGTTTTGGTCAAAAATTGAAAATTCTAAAAGTTCCTGTTTTTTTTGCTTTAAACTCTAGGTACACATCCAAAATGCATTACTGAGTTGAAAGAAGTGAATTCTGGTGCATGGTTTTGAAATCGCAGTCAGAAAAAAATAACATCCATATCAACATTTTTATCAGCTCCGGTCCTGTTGTTTTGGTCAAAAATTGAAAATTCTAAAAGTTCCTGTTTTTCTGCTTTAAACTCTAGGTACACATCCAAAATGCATTACTGAGTTGAAAGAAGTTGATTCTGGTGCATGGTTTTGAAACCGCAGTCAGAAAAAAAATTACATCCATATCAACATTTTTATCAGCTCCGGTCCTGTCGTTTTGGTCAACAAATGAAAATTCTAAAAGTTCCTGTTTTTCTGCTTTAAACTCTAGGTACACATCCAAAATGCATTACTGAGTTGAAAGAAGTGAATTCTGGTGCATGGTTTTGAAATCGCAGTCAGAAAAAAAATAACATCCATATCAACATTTTTATAAGCTCCAGGCCTGTCGTTTTGGTCAAAAATTGAAAATTCTAAAAGTTCCTGTTTTTCTGCTTTAAACTCTAGGTACACATCCAAAATGCATTACTGAGTTGAAAGAAGTGAATTCTGGTGCATGGTTTTGAAATCGCAGTCAGAAAAAAAATAACATCCATATCAACATTTTTATCAGCTCCGGTCCTGTCGTTTTGTTAAAAAAATGAATATTCTAAAAGTTCCTGTTTTTCTGCTTTAAACTCTAGGTACACATCCAAAATGCATTACTGAGTTAAAAGAAGTTGATTCTGGTGCATGGTTTTGAAACCGCAGTCAGAAAAAAACATACATCAATATCAACATTTTTATCAGCTCCGGACCTGTCGTTTTGGTCAAAAAAAGAAAATTCTAAAAGTTCCTGTTTTTCTGCTTTAAACTCTAGGTACACATCCAAAATGCATTACTGAGTTGAAAGAAGTTGATTCTGGTGCATGGTTTTGAAATCGCAGTCAGAAAAAAATAACATCCATATCAACATTTTTATCATCTCCGGTCCTGTCGTTTTGGTCAAAAATTGAAAATTCTAAAAGTTCCTGTTTTTCTGCTTTAAACTCTAGGTACACATCCAAAATGCATTACTGAGTTGAAAGAAGTGAATTCTGGTGCATGGTTTTGAAATCGCAGTCAGAAAAAAATAACATCCATATCAACATTTTTATCATCTCCGGTCCTGTCGTTTTGGTCAAAAATTGAAAATTCTAAAAGTTCCTGTTTTTCTGCTTTAAACTCTAGGTACACATCCAAAATGCATTACTGAGTTGAAAGAAGTTGATTCTGGTGCATGGTTTTGAAATCGCAGTCAGAAAAAAAATAACATCCATATCAACATTTTTATCAGCTCCGGTACTGTCGTTTTGGTCAAAAATTGAAAATTCTAAAAGTTCCTGTTTTTCTGCTTTAAACTCTAGGTACACATCCAAAATGCATTACTGAGTTGAAAGAAGTGAATTCTGGTGCATGGTTTTGAAATCGCAGTCAGAAAAAAAATAACATCCATATCAACATTTTTATCAGCTCCGGTCCTGTCGTTTTGGTCAAAAAATGAAAATTCTAAAAGTTCCTGTTTTTCTGCTTTAAACTCTAGGTACACATCCAAAATGCATTACTGAGTTGAAAGAATTTGATTCTGGTGCATGGTTTTGAAATCGCAAACAGAAAAAAAATAACATCCATATCAACATTTTTATCAGCTCCGGACCTGTTGTTTTGGTCAAAAATTGAAAATTCTAAAAGTTCCTGTTTTTCTGCTTTAAACTCTAGGTACACATCCAAAATGCATTACTGAGTTAAAAGAAGTTGATTCTGGTGCATGGTTTTGAAACCGCAGTCAGAAAAAAAAATACATCAATATCAACATTTTTATCAGCTCCGGACCTGTCGTTTTGGTCAAAAAATGAAAATTCTAAAAGTTCCTGTTTTTCTGCTTTAAACTCTAAGTACACATCCAAAATGCATTACTGAGTTGAAAGAAGTGAATTCTGGTGCATGGTTTTGAAATCGCAGTCAGAAAAAAATAACATCCATATCAACATTTTTATCAGCTCCGGTCCTGTTGTTTTGGTCAAAAATTGAAAATTCTAAAAGTTCCTGTTTTTCTGCTTTAAACTCTAGGTACACATCCAAAATGCATTACTGAGTTGAAAGAAGTTGATTCTGGTGCATGGTTTTGAAACCGCAGTCAGAAAAAAAATTACATCCATATCAACATTTTTATCAGCTCCGGTCCTGTCGTTTTGGTCAACAAATGAAAATTCTAAAAGTTCCTGTTTTTCTGCTTTAAACTCTAGGTACACATCCAAAATGCATTACTGAGTTGAAAGAAGTGAATTCTGGTGCATGGTTTTGAAATCGCAGTCAGAAAAAAAATAACATCCATATCAACATTTTTATCAGCTCCGGCCTGTCGTTTTGGTCAAAAAATGAAAATTCTAAAAGTTCCTGTTTTTCTGCTTTAAACTCTAAGTACACATCCAAAATGCATTACTGAGTTGAAAGAAGTGAATTCTGGTGCATGGTTTTGAAATCGCAGTCAGAAAAAAATAACATCCATATCAACATTTTTATCAGCTCCGGTCCTGTTGTTTTGGTCAAAAATTGAAAATTCTAAAAGTTCCTGTTTTTCTGCTTTAAACTCTAGGTACACATCCAAAATGCATTACTGAGTTGAAAGAAGTTGATTCTGGTGCATGGTTTTGAAACCGCAGTCAGAAAAAAAATTACATCCATATCAACATTTTTATCAGCTCCGGTCCTGTCGTTTTGGTCAACAAATGAAAATTCTAAAAGTTCCTGTTTTTCTGCTTTAAACTCTAGGTACACATCCAAAATGCATTACTGAGTTGAAAGAAGTTGATTCTGGTGCATGGTTTTGAAACCGCAGTCAGAAAAAAATTACATCCATATCAACATTTTTATCAGCTCCGGACCTGTCGTTTTGGTCAAAAATTGAAAATTCTAAAAGTTCCTGTTTTTTTTGCTTTAAACTCTAGGTACACATCCAAAATGCATTACTGAGTTGAAAGAAGTGAATTCTGGTGCATGGTTTTGAAATCGCAGTCAGAAAAAAATAACATCCATATCAACATTTTTATCAGCTCCGGTCCTGTTGTTTTGGTCAAAAATTGAAAATTCTAAAAGTTCCTGTTTTTCTGCTTTAAACTCTAGGTACACATCCAAAATGCATTACTGAGTTGAAAGAAGTTGATTCTGGTGCATGGTTTTGAAACCGCAGTCAGAAAAAAAATTACATCCATATCAACATTTTTATCAGCTCCGGTCCTGTCGTTTTGGTCAACAAATGAAAATTCTAAAAGTTCCTGTTTTTCTGCTTTAAACTCTAGGTACACATCCAAAATGCATTACTGAGTTGAAAGAAGTGAATTCTGGTGCATGGTTTTGAAATCGCAGTCAGAAAAAAAATAACATCCATATCAACATTTTTATAAGCTCCAGGCCTGTCGTTTTGGTCAAAAATTGAAAATTCTAAAAGTTCCTGTTTTTCTGCTTTAAACTCTAGGTACACATCCAAAATGCATTACTGAGTTGAAAGAAGTGAATTCTGGTGCATGGTTTTGAAATCGCAGTCAGAAAAAAAATAACATCCATATCAACATTTTTATCAGCTCCGGTCCTGTCGTTTTGTTAAAAAAATGAATATTCTAAAAGTTCCTGTTTTTCTGCTTTAAACTCTAGGTACACATCCAAAATGCATTACTGAGTTAAAAGAAGTTGATTCTGGTGCATGGTTTTGAAACCGCAGTCAGAAAAAAACATACATCAATATCAACATTTTTATCAGCTCCGGACCTGTCGTTTTGGTCAAAAAAAGAAAATTCTAAAAGTTCCTGTTTTTCTGCTTTAAACTCTAGGTACACATCCAAAATGCATTACTGAGTTGAAAGAAGTTGATTCTGGTGCATGGTTTTGAAATCGCAGTCAGAAAAAAATAACATCCATATCAACATTTTTATCATCTCCGGTCCTGTCGTTTTGGTCAAAAATTGAAAATTCTAAAAGTTCCTGTTTTTCTGCTTTAAACTCTAGGTACACATCCAAAATGCATTACTGAGTTGAAAGAAGTGAATTCTGGTGCATGGTTTTGAAATCGCAGTCAGAAAAAAATAACATCCATATCAACATTTTTATCATCTCCGGTCCTGTCGTTTTGGTCAAAAATTGAAAATTCTAAAAGTTCCTGTTTTTCTGCTTTAAACTCTAGGTACACATCCAAAATGCATTACTGAGTTGAAAGAAGTTGATTCTGGTGCATGGTTTTGAAATCGCAGTCAGAAAAAAAATAACATCCATATCAACATTTTTATCAGCTCCGGTACTGTCGTTTTGGTCAAAAATTGAAAATTCTAAAAGTTCCTGTTTTTCTGCTTTAAACTCTAGGTACACATCCAAAATGCATTACTGAGTTGAAAGAAGTGAATTCTGGTGCATGGTTTTGAAATCGCAGTCAGAAAAAAAATAACATCCATATCAACATTTTTATCAGCTCCGGTCCTGTCGTTTTGGTCAAAAAATGAAAATTCTAAAAGTTCCTGTTTTTCTGCTTTAAACTCTAGGTACACATCCAAAATGCATTACTGAGTTGAAAGAATTTGATTCTGGTGCATGGTTTTGAAATCGCAAACAGAAAAAAAATAACATCCATATCAACATTTTTATCAGCTCCGGACCTGTTGTTTTGGTCAAAAATTGAAAATTCTAAAAGTTCCTGTTTTTCTGCTTTAAACTCTAGGTACACATCCAAAATGCATTACTGAGTTAAAAGAAGTTGATTCTGGTGCATGGTTTTGAAACCGCAGTCAGAAAAAAAAATACATCAATATCAACATTTTTATCAGCTCCGGACCTGTCGTTTTGGTCAAAAAATGAAAATTCTAAAAGTTCCTGTTTTTCTGCTTTAAACTCTAAGTACACATCCAAAATGCATTACTGAGTTGAAAGAAGTGAATTCTGGTGCATGGTTTTGAAATCGCAGTCAGAAAAAAATAACATCCATATCAACATTTTTATCAGCTCCGGTCCTGTTGTTTTGGTCAAAAATTGAAAATTCTAAAAGTTCCTGTTTTTCTGCTTTAAACTCTAGGTACACATCCAAAATGCATTACTGAGTTGAAAGAAGTTGATTCTGGTGCATGGTTTTGAAACCGCAGTCAGAAAAAAAATTACATCCATATCAACATTTTTATCAGCTCCGGTCCTGTCGTTTTGGTCAACAAATGAAAATTCTAAAAGTTCCTGTTTTTCTGCTTTAAACTCTAGGTACACATCCAAAATGCATTACTGAGTTGAAAGAAGTGAATTCTGGTGCATGGTTTTGAAATCGCAGTCAGAAAAAAAATAACATCCATATCAACATTTTTATCAGCTCCGGCCTGTCGTTTTGGTCAAAAAATGAAAATTCTAAAAGTTCCTGTTTTTCTGCTTTAAACTCTAAGTACACATCCAAAATGCATTACTGAGTTGAAAGAAGTGAATTCTGGTGCATGGTTTTGAAATCGCAGTCAGAAAAAAATAACATCCATATCAACATTTTTATCAGCTCCGGTCCTGTTGTTTTGGTCAAAAATTGAAAATTCTAAAAGTTCCTGTTTTTCTGCTTTAAACTCTAGGTACACATCCAAAATGCATTACTGAGTTGAAAGAAGTTGATTCTGGTGCATGGTTTTGAAACCGCAGTCAGAAAAAAAATTACATCCATATCAACATTTTTATCAGCTCCGGTCCTGTCGTTTTGGTCAACAAATGAAAATTCTAAAAGTTCCTGTTTTTCTGCTTTAAACTCTAGGTACACATCCAAAATGCATTACTGAGTTGAAAGAAGTTGATTCTGGTGCATGGTTTTGAAACCGCAGTCAGAAAAAAATTACATCCATATCAACATTTTTATCAGCTCCGGACCTGTCGTTTTGGTCAAAAATTGAAAATTCTAAAAGTTCCTGTTTTTTTTGCTTTAAACTCTAGGTACACATCCAAAATGCATTACTGAGTTGAAAGAAGTGAATTCTGGTGCATGGTTTTGAAATCGCAGTCAGAAAAAAATAACATCCATATCAACATTTTTATCAGCTCCGGTCCTGTTGTTTTGGTCAAAAATTGAAAATTCTAAAAGTTCCTGTTTTTCTGCTTTAAACTCTAGGTACACATCCAAAATGCATTACTGAGTTGAAAGAAGTTGATTCTGGTGCATGGTTTTGAAACCGCAGTCAGAAAAAAAATTACATCCATATCAACATTTTTATCAGCTCCGGTCCTGTCGTTTTGGTCAACAAATGAAAATTCTAAAAGTTCCTGTTTTTCTGCTTTAAACTCTAGGTACACATCCAAAATGCATTACTGAGTTGAAAGAAGTGAATTCTGGTGCATGGTTTTGAAATCGCAGTCAGAAAAAAAATAACATCCATATCAACATTTTTATAAGCTCCAGGCCTGTCGTTTTGGTCAAAAATTGAAAATTCTAAAAGTTCCTGTTTTTCTGCTTTAAACTCTAGGTACACATCCAAAATGCATTACTGAGTTGAAAGAAGTGAATTCTGGTGCATGGTTTTGAAATCGCAGTCAGAAAAAAAATAACATCCATATCAACATTTTTATCAGCTCCGGTCCTGTCGTTTTGTTAAAAAAATGAATATTCTAAAAGTTCCTGTTTTTCTGCTTTAAACTCTAGGTACACATCCAAAATGCATTACTGAGTTAAAAGAAGTTGATTCTGGTGCATGGTTTTGAAACCGCAGTCAGAAAAAAACATACATCAATATCAACATTTTTATCAGCTCCGGACCTGTCGTTTTGGTCAAAAAAAGAAAATTCTAAAAGTTCCTGTTTTTCTGCTTTAAACTCTAGGTACACATCCAAAATGCATTACTGAGTTGAAAGAAGTTGATTCTGGTGCATGGTTTTGAAATCGCAGTCAGAAAAAAATAACATCCATATCAACATTTTTATCATCTCCGGTCCTGTCGTTTTGGTCAAAAATTGAAAATTCTAAAAGTTCCTGTTTTTCTGCTTTAAACTCTAGGTACACATCCAAAATGCATTACTGAGTTGAAAGAAGTGAATTCTGGTGCATGGTTTTGAAATCGCAGTCAGAAAAAAATAACATCCATATCAACATTTTTATCATCTCCGGTCCTGTCGTTTTGGTCAAAAATTGAAAATTCTAAAAGTTCCTGTTTTTCTGCTTTAAACTCTAGGTACACATCCAAAATGCATTACTGAGTTGAAAGAAGTTGATTCTGGTGCATGGTTTTGAAATCGCAGTCAGAAAAAAAATAACATCCATATCAACATTTTTATCAGCTCCGGTACTGTCGTTTTGGTCAAAAATTGAAAATTCTAAAAGTTCCTGTTTTTCTGCTTTAAACTCTAGGTACACATCCAAAATGCATTACTGAGTTGAAAGAAGTGAATTCTGGTGCATGGTTTTGAAATCGCAGTCAGAAAAAAAATAACATCCATATCAACATTTTTATCAGCTCCGGTCCTGTCGTTTTGGTCAAAAAATGAAAATTCTAAAAGTTCCTGTTTTTCTGCTTTAAACTCTAGGTACACATCCAAAATGCATTACTGAGTTGAAAGAATTTGATTCTGGTGCATGGTTTTGAAATCGCAAACAGAAAAAAAATAACATCCATATCAACATTTTTATCAGCTCCGGACCTGTTGTTTTGGTCAAAAATTGAAAATTCTAAAAGTTCCTGTTTTTCTGCTTTAAACTCTAGGTACACATCCAAAATGCATTACTGAGTTAAAAGAAGTTGATTCTGGTGCATGGTTTTGAAACCGCAGTCAGAAAAAAAAATACATCAATATCAACATTTTTATCAGCTCCGGACCTGTCGTTTTGGTCAAAAAATGAAAATTCTAAAAGTTCCTGTTTTTCTGCTTTAAACTCTAAGTACACATCCAAAATGCATTACTGAGTTGAAAGAAGTGAATTCTGGTGCATGGTTTTGAAATCGCAGTCAGAAAAAAATAACATCCATATCAACATTTTTATCAGCTCCGGTCCTGTTGTTTTGGTCAAAAATTGAAAATTCTAAAAGTTCCTGTTTTTCTGCTTTAAACTCTAGGTACACATCCAAAATGCATTACTGAGTTGAAAGAAGTTGATTCTGGTGCATGGTTTTGAAACCGCAGTCAGAAAAAAAATTACATCCATATCAACATTTTTATCAGCTCCGGTCTTGTCGTTTTGGTCAACAAATGAAAATTCTAAAAGTTCCTGTTTTTCTGCTTTAAACTCTAGGTACACATCCAAAATGCATTACTGAGTTGAAAGAAGTTGATTCTGGTGCATGGTTTTGAAACCGCAGTCAGAAAAAAATTACATCCATATCAACATTTTTATCAGCTCCGAGCCTGTCGTTTTGGTCAAAAATTGAAAATTCTAAAAGTTCCTGTTTTTTTTTGCTTTAAACTCTAGGTACACATCCAAAATGCATTACTGAGTTGAAAGAAGTGAATTCTGGTGCATGGTTTTGAAATCGCAGTCAGAAAAAAATAACATTCATATCAACATTTCTATCAGCTCCGGACCTGTCGTTTTGGTCAAAAAATGAAAATTCTAAAAGTTCCTGTTTTTCTGCTTTAAACTCTAGGTACACATCCAAAATGCATTACTGAGTTAAAAGAAGTTGATTCTGGTGCATGGTTTTGAAACCGCAGTCAGAAAAAAAATACATCAATATCAACATTTTTATCAGCTCCGGACCTGTCGTTTTGGTCAAAAAATGAAAATTCTAAAAGTTCCTGTTTTTCTGCTTTAAACTCTAGGTACACATCCAAAATGCATTACTGAGTTGAAAGAAGTGAATTCTGGTGCATTGTTTTGAAATCGCAGTCAGAAAAAAAATAACATCCATATCAACATTTTTATCAGCTCCGGTCCTGTCGTTTTGGTCAAAAATTGAAAATTCTAAAAGTTCCTGTTTTTCTGCTTTAAACTCTAGGTACACATCCAAAATGCATTACTGAGTTGAAAGAAGTGAATTCTGGTGCATGGTTTTGAAATCGCAGTCAGAAAAAAAATAACATCCATATCAACATTTTTATCAGCTCCGGTACTGTCGTTTTGGTCAAAAATTTAAAATTCTAAAAGTTCCTGTTTTTCTGCTTTAAACTCTAGGTACACATCCAAAATGCATTACTGAGTTGAAAGAAGTTGATTCTGGTGCATGGTTTTGAAATCGCAGTCAGAAAAAAAATAACATCCATATCAACATTTTTATCAGCTCCGGACCTGTTGTTTTGGTCAAAAATTGAAAATTCTAAAAGTTCCTGTTTTTCTGCTTTAAACTCTAGGTACACATCCAAAATGCATTACTGAGTTGAAAGAAGTGAATTCTGGTGCATGGTTTTGAAATCGCAGTCAGAAAAAAAATAACATCCATATCAACATTTTTATCAGCTCCGGTCCTGTCGTTTTGGTCAAAAAATGAATATTCTAAAAGTTCCTGTTTTTCTGCTTTAAACTCTAGGTACACATCCAAAATGCATTACTGAGTTAAAAGAAGTTGATTCTGGTGCATGGTTTTGAAACCGCAGTCAGAAAAAAAATACATCAATATCAACATTTTTATCAGCTCCGGACCTGTCGTTTTGGTCAAAAAATGAAAATTCTAAAAGTTCCTGTTTTCCTGCTTTAAACTCTAGGTACACATCCAAAATGCATTACTGAGTTGAAAGAAGTGAATTCTGGTGCATGGTTTTGAAATCGCAGTCAGAAAAAAAATAACATCCATATCAACATTTTTATCAGCTCCAGGCCTGTCGTTTTGGTCAAAAATTGAAAATTCTAAAAGTTCCTGTTTTTCTGCTTTAAACTCTAGGTACACATCCAAAATGCATTACTGAGTTGAAAGAAGTGAATTCTGGTGCATGGTTTTGAAATCGCAGTCAGAAAAAAAATAACATCCATATCAACATTTTTATCAGCTCCGGTCCTGTCGTTTTGTTCAAAAAATGAATATTCTAAAAGTTCCTGTTTTTCTGCTTTAAACTCTAGGTACACATCCAAAATGCATTACTGAGTTAAAAGAAGTTGATTCTGGTGCATGGTTTTGAAACCGCAGTCAGAAAAAAACATACATCAATATCAACATTATTATCAGCTCCGGACCTGTCGTTTTGGTCAAAAAAAGAAAATTCTAAAAGTTCCTGTTTTTCTGCTTTAAACTCTAGGTACACATCCAAAATGCATTACTGAGTTGAAAGAAGTGAATTCTGGTGCATGGTTTTGAAATCGCAGTCAGAAAAAAAATAACATCCATATCAACATTTTTATCAGCTCCAGACCTGTCGTTTTGGTCAAAAAATGAAAATTCTAAAAGTTCCTGTTTTTCTGCTTTAAACTCTAAGTAAACATCCAAAATGCATTACTGAGTTAAAAGAAGTGAATTCTGGTGCATGGTTTTGAAATCGCAGTCAGAAAAAAATAACATCCATATCAACATTTTTATCAGCTCCGGTCCTGTTGTTTTGGTTAAAAATTGAAAATTCTAAAAGTTCCTGTTTTTCTGCTTTAAACTCTAGGTACACATCCAAAATGCATTACTGAGTTGAAAGAAGTTGATTCTGGTGCATGGTTTTGAAACCGCAGTCAGAAAAAAAATTACATCCATATCAACATTTTTATCAGCTCCGGTCCTGTCGTTTTGGTCAACAAATGAAAATTCTAAAAGTTCCTGTTTTTCTGCTTTAAACTCTAGGTACACATCCAAAATGCATTACTGAGTTGAAAGAAGTTGATTCTGGTGCATGGTTTTGAAACCGCAGTCAGAAAAAAATTACATCCATATCAACATTTTTATCAGCTCCGGACCTGTCGTTTTGGTCAAAAATTGAAAATTCTAAAAGTTCCTGTTTTTTTTGCTTTAAACTCTAGGTACACATCCAAAATGCATTACTGAGTTGAAAGAAGTTGATTCTGGTGCATGGTTTTGAAATCGCAGTCAGAAAAAAATAACATTCATATCAACATTTCTATCAGCTCCGGACCTGTCGTTTTGGTCAAAAAATGAAAATTCTAAAAGTTCCTGTTTTTCTGCTTTAAACTCTAGGTACACATCCAAAATGCATTACTGAGTTAAAAGAAGTTGATTCTGGTGCATGGTTTTGAAACCGCAGTCAGAAAAAAAATACATCAATATCAACATTTTTATCTGCTCCGGACCTGTCGTTTTGGTCAAAAAATGAAAATTCTAAAAGTTCCTGTTTTTCTGCTTTAAACTCTAGGTACACATCCAAAATGCATTACTGAGTTGAAAGAAGTGAATTCTGGTGCATTGTTTTGAAATCGCAGTCAGAAAAAAAATAACATCCATATCAACATTTTTATCAGCTCCGGTCCTGTCGTTTTGGTCAAAAATTGAAAATTCTAAAAGTTCCTGTTTTTCTGCTTTAAACTCTAGGTACACATCCAAAATGCATTACTGAGTTGAAAGAAGTGAATTCTGGTGCATGGTTTTGAAATCGCAGTCAGAAAAAAAATAACATCCATATCAACATTTTTATCAGCTCCGGTACTGTCGTTTTGGTCAAAAATTTAAAATTCTAAAAGTTCCTGTTTTTCTGCTTTAAACTCTAGGTACACATCCAAAATGCATTACTGAGTTGAAAGAAGTTGATTCTGGTGCATGGTTTTGAAATCGCAGTCAGAAAAAAAATAACATCCATATCAACATTTTTATCAGCTCCGGACCTGTTGTTTTGGTCAAAAATTGAAAATTCTAAAAGTTCCTGTTTTTCTACTTTAAACTCTAGGTACACATCCAAAATGCATTACTGAGTTGAAAGAAGTGAATTCTGGTGCATGGTTTTGAAATCGCAGTCAGAAAAAAAATAACATCCATATCAACATTTTTATCAGCTCCGGTCCTGTCGTTTTGGTCAAAAAATGAATATTCTAAAAGTTCCTGTTTTTCTGCTTTAAACTCTAGGTACACATCCAAAATGCATTACTGAGTTAAAAGAAGTTGATTCTGGTGCATGGTTTTGAAACCGCAGTCAGAAAAAAAATACATCAATATCAACATTTTTATCAGCTCCGGACCTGTCGTTTTGGTCAAAAAATGAAAATTCTAAAAGTTCCTGTTTTCCTGCTTTAAACTCTAGGTACACATCCAAAATGCATTACTGAGTTGAAAGAAGTGAATTCTGGTGCATGGTTTTGAAATCGCAGTCAGAAAAAAAATAACATCCATATCAACATTTTTATCAGCTCCAGGCCTGTCGTTTTGGTCAAAAATTGAAAATTCTAAAAGTTCCTGTTTTTCTGCTTTAAACTCTAGGTACACATCCAAAATGCATTACTGAGTTGAAAGAAGTGAATTCTGGTGCATGGTTTTGAAATCGCAGTCAGAAAAAAAATAACATCCATATCAACATTTTTATCAGCTCCGGTCCTGTCGTTTTGTTCAAAAAATGAATATTCTAAAAGTTCCTGTTTTTCTGCTTTAAACTCTAGGTACACATCCAAAATGCATTACTGAGTTAAAAGAAGTTGATTCTGGTGCATGGTTTTGAAACCGCAGTCAGAAAAAAACATACATCAATATCAACATTATTATCAGCTCCGGACCTGTCGTTTTGGTCAAAAAAAGAAAATTCTAAAAGTTCCTGTTTTTCTGCTTTAAACTCTAGGTACACATCCAAAATGCATTACTGAGTTGAAAGAAGTGAATTCTGGTGCATGGTTTTGAAATCGCAGTCAGAAAAAAAATAACATCCATATCAACATTTTTATCAGCTCCGGACCTGTCGTTTTGGTCAAAAAATGAAAATTCTAAAAGTTCCTGTTTTTCTGCTTTAAACTCTAAGTAAACATCCAAAATGCATTACTGAGTTAAAAGAAGTGAATTCTGGTGCATGGTTTTGAAATCGCAGTCAGAAAAAAATAACATCCATATCAACATTTTTATCAGCTCCGGTCCTGTTGTTTTGGTCAAAAATTGAAAATTCTAAAAGTTCCTGTTTTTCTGCTTTAAACTCTAGGTACACATCCAAAATGCATTACTGAGTTGAAAGAAGTTGATTCTGGTGCATGGTTTTGAAACCGCAGTCAGAAAAAAAATTACATCCATATCAACATTTTTATCAGCTCCGGTCCTGTCGTTTTGGTCAACAAATGAAAATTCTAAAAGTTCCTGTTTTTCTGCTTTAAACTCTAGGTACACATCCAAAATGCATTACTGAGTTGAAAGAAGTTGATTCTGGTGCATGGTTTTGAAACCGCAGTCAGAAAAAAATTACATCCATATCAACATTTTTATCAGCTCCGGACCTGTCGTTTTGGTCAAAAATTGAAAATTCTAAAAGTTCCTGTTTTTTTTGCTTTAAACTCTAGGTACACATCCAAAATGCATTACTGAGTTGAAAGAAGTGAATTCTGGTGCATGGTTTTGAAATCGCAGTCAGAAAAAAATAACATTCATATCAACATTTCTATCAGCTCCGGACCTGTCGTTTTGGTCAAAAAATGAAAATTCTAAAAGTTCCTGTTTTTCTGCTTTAAACTCTAGGTACACATCCAAAATGCATTACTGAGTTAAAAGAAGTTGATTCTGGTGCATGGTTTTGAAACCGCAGTCAGAAAAAAAATACATCAATATCAACATTTTTATCTGCTCCGGACCTGTCGTTTTGGTCAAAAAATGAAAATTCTAAAAGTTCCTGTTTTTCTGCTTTAAACTCTAGGTACACATCCAAAATGCATTACTGAGTTGAAAGAAGTGAATTCTGGTGCATGGTTTTGAAATCGCAGTCAGAAAAAAAATAACATCATATCAACATTTTTATCAGCTCCGGTCCTGTCGTTTTGGTCAAAAATTGAAAATTCTAAAAGTTCCTGTTTTTCTGCTTTAAACTCTAGGTACACATCCAAAATGCATTACTGAGTTGAAAGAAGTGAATTCTGGTGCATAGTTTTGAAATCGCAGTCAGAAAAAAAATAACATCCATATCAACATTTTTATCAGCTCCGGTACTGTCGTTTTGGTCAAAAATTGAAAATTCTAAAAGTTCCTGTTTTTCTGCTTTAAACTCTAGGTACACATCCAAAATGCATTACTGAGTTGAAAGAAGTGAATTCTGGTGCATGGTTTTGAAATCGAAGTCAGAAAAAAAATAACATCCATATCAACATTTTTATCAGCTCCGGTCCTGTCGTTTTGGTCAAAAAATAAAAATTCTAAAAGTTCCTGTTTTTCTGCTTTAAACTCTAGGTACACATCCAAAATGCATTACTGAGTTGAAAGAAGTTGATTCTGGTGCATGGTTTTGAAATCGCAGTCAGAAAAAAAAATAACATCCATATCAACATTTTTATCAGCTCCGGACCTGTTGTTTTGGTCAAAAATTGAAAATTCTAAAAGTTCCTGTTTTTCTGCTTTAAACTCTAGGTACACATCCAAAATGCATTACTGAGTTGAAAGAAGTGAATTCTGGTGCATGGTTTTGAAATCGCAGTCAGAAAAAAAATAACATCCATATCAACATTTTTATCAGCTCCGGTCCTGTCGTTTTGGTCAAAAAATGAATATTCTAAAAGTTCCTGTTTTTCTGCTTTAAACTCTAGGTACACATCCAAAATGCATTACTGAGTTAAAAGAAGTTGATTCTGGTGCATGGTTTTGAAACCGCAGTCAGAAAAAAAATACATCAATATCAACATTTTTATCAGCTCCGGACCTGTCGTTTTGGTCAAAAAATGAAAATTCTAAAAGTTCCTGTTTTCCTGCTTTAAACTCTAGGTACACATCCAAAATGCATTACTGAGTTGAAAGAAGTGAATTCTGGTGCATGGTTTTGAAATCGCAGTCAGAAAAAAAATAACATCCATATCAACATTTTTATCAGCTCCGGTCCTGTCGTTTTGGTCAAAAATTGAAAATTCTAAAAGTTCCTGTTTTTCTGCTTTAAACTCTAGGTACACATCCAAAATGCATTACTGAGTTGAAAGAAGTTGATTCTGGTGCATGGTTTTGAAATCGCAGTCAGAAAAAAAATAACATCCATATCAACATTTTTATCAGCTCCGGACCTGTTGTTTTGATCAAAAATTGAAAATTCTAAAAGTTCCTGTTTTTCTGCTTTAAACTCTAGGTACACATCCAAAATGCATTACTGAGTTGAAAGAAGTGAATTCTGGTGCATGGTTTTGAAATCGCAGTCAGAAAAAAAATAACATCCATATCAACATTTTTATCAGCTCCGGTCCTGTCGTTTTGGTCAAAAAATGAATATTCTAAAAGTTCCTGTTTTTCTGCTTTAAACTCTAGGTACACATCCAAAATGCATTACTGAGTTAAAAGAAGTTGATTCTGGTGCATGGTTTTGAAACCGCAGTCAGAAAAAAAATACATCAATATCAACATTTTTATCAGCTCCGGACCTGTCGTTTTGGTCAAAAAATGAAAATTCTAAAAGTTCCTGTTTTCCTGCTTTAAACTCTAGGTACACATCCAAAATGCATTACTGAGTTGAAAGAAGTGAATTCTGGTGCATGGTTTTGAAATCGCAGTCAGAAAAAAAATAACATCCATATCAACATTTTTATCAGCTCCAGGCCTTTCGTTTTGGTCAAAAATTGAAAATTCTAAAAGTTCCTGTTTTTCTGCTTTAAACTCTAGGTACACATCCAAAATGCATTACTGAGTTGAAAGAAGTGAATTCTGGTGCATGGTTTTGAAATCGCAGTCAGAAAAAAAATAACATCCATATCAACATTTTTATCAGCTCCGGTCCTGTCGTTTTGTTCAAAAAATGAATATTCTAAAAGTTCCTGTTTTTCTGCTTTAAACTCTAGGTACACATCCAAAATGCATTACTGAGTTAAAAGAAGTTGATTCTGGTGCATGGTTTTGAAACCGCAGTCAGAAAAAAACATACATCAATATCAACATTTTTATCAGCTCCGGACCTGTCGTTTTGGTCAAAAAAAGAAAATTCTAAAAGTTCCTGTTTTTCTGCTTTAAACTCTAGGTACACATCCAAAATGCATTACTGAGTTGAAAGAAGTGAATTCTGGTGCATGGTTTTGAAATCGCAGTCAGAAAAAAAATAACATCCATATCAACATTTTTATCAGCTCCGGACCTGTCGTTTTGGTCAAAAAATGAAAATTCTAAAAGTTCCTGTTTTTCTGCTTTAAACTCTAAGTACACATCCAAAATGCATTACTGAGTTGAAAGAAGTGAATTCTGGTGCATGGTTTTGAAATCGCAGTCAGAAAAAAATAACATCCATATCAACATTTTTATCAGCTCCGGTCCTGTTGTTTTGGTCAAAAATTGAAAATTCTAAAAGTTCCTGTTTTTCTGCTTTAAACTCTAGGTACACATCCAAAATGCATTACTGAGTTGAAAGAAGTTGATTCTGGTGCATGGTTTTGAAACCGCAGTCAGAAAAAAAATTACATCCATATCAACATTTTTATCAGCTCCGGTCCTGTCGTTTTGGTCAACAAATGAAAATTCTAAAAGTTCCTGTTTTTCTGCTTTAAACTCTAGGTACACATCCAAAATGCATTACTGAGTTGAAAGAAGTTGATTCTGGTGCATGGTTTTGAAACCGCAGTCAGAAAAAAATTACATCCATATCAACATTTTTATCAGCTCCGGACCTGTCGTTTTGGTCAAAAATTGAAAATTCTAAAAGTTCCTGTTTTTTTTGCTTTAAACTCTAGGTACACATCCAAAATGCATTACTGAGTTGAAAGAAGTGAATTCTGGTGCATGGTTTTGAAATCGCAGTCAGAAAAAAATAACATTCATATCAACATTTCTATCAGCTCCGGACCTGTCGTTTTGGTCAAAAAATGAAAATTCTAAAAGTTCCTGTTTTTCTGCTTTAAACTCTAGGTACACATCCAAAATGCATTACTGAGTTAAAAGAAGTTGATTCTGGTGCATGGTTTTGAAACCGCAGTCAGAAAAAAAATACATCAATATCAACATTTTTATCTGCTCCGGACCTGTCGTTTTGGTCAAAAAATGAAAATTCTAAAAGTTCCTGTTTTTCTGCTTTAAACTCTAGGTACACATCCAAAATGCATTACTGAGTTGAAAGAAGTGAATTCTGGTGCATGGTTTTGAAATCGCAGTCAGAAAAAAAATAACATCCATATCAACATTTTTATCAGCTCCGGTCCTGTCGTTTTGGTCAAAAAATGAATATTCTAAAAGTTCCTGTTTTTCTGCTTTAAACTCTAGGTACACATCCAAAATGCATTACTGAGTTAAAAGAAGTTGATTCTGGTGCATGGTTTTGAAACCGCAGTCAGAAAAAAAATACATCAATATCAACATTTTTATCAGCTCCGGACCTGTCGTTTTGGTCAAAAAATGAAAATTCTAAAAGTTCCTGTTTTCCTGCTTTAAACTCTAGGTACACATCCAAAATGCATTACTGAGTTGAAAGAAGTGAATTCTGGTGCATGGTTTTGAAATCGCAGTCAGAAAAAAAATAACATCCATATCAACATTTTTATCAGCTCCGGACCTGTTGTTTTGGTCAAAAATTGAAAATTCTAAAAGTTCCTGTTTTTCTGCTTTAAACTCTAGGTACACATCCAAAATGCATTACTGAGTTGAAAGAAGTGAATTCTGGTGCATGGTTTTGAAATCGCAGTCAGAAAAAAAATAACATCCATATCAACATTTTTATCAGCTCCGGTCCTGTCGTTTTGGTCAAAAAATGAATATTCTAAAAGTTCCTGTTTTTCTGCTTTAAACTCTAGGTACACATCCAAAATGCATTACTGAGTTAAAAGAAGTTGATTCTGGTGCATGGTTTTGAAACCGCAGTCAGAAAAAAAATACATCAATATCAACATTTTTATCAGCTCCGGACCTGTCGTTTTGGTAAAAAAATGAAAATTCTAAAAGTTCCTGTTTTCCTGCTTTAAACTCAAGGTACACATCCAAAATGCATTACTGAGTTGAAAGAAGTGAATTCTGGTGCATGGTTTTGAAATCGCAGTCAGAAAAAAAATAACATCCATATCAACATTTTTATCAGCTCCAGGCCTGTCGTTTTGGTCAAAAATTGAAAATTCTAAAAGTTCCTGTTTTTCTGCTTTAAACTCTAAGTACACATCCAAAATGCATTACTGAGTTGAAAGAAGTGAATTCTGGTGCATGGTTTTGAAATCGCAGTCAGAAAAAAAATAACATCCATATCAACATTTTTATCAGCTCCGGTCCTGTCGTTTTGTTCAAAAAATGAATATTCTAAAAGTTCCTGTTTTTCTGCTTTAAACTCTAGGTACACATCCAAAATGCATTACTGAGTTAAAAGAAGTTGATTCTGGTGCATGGTTTTGAAACCGCAGTCAGAAAAAAACATACATCAATATCAACATTTTTATCAGCTCCGGACCTGTCGTTTTGGTCAAAAAAAGAAAATTCTAAAAGTTCCTGTTTTTCTGCTTTAAACTCTAGGTACACATCCAAAATGCATTACTGAGTTGAAAGAAGTGAATTCTGGTGCATGGTTTTGAAATCGCAGTCAGAAAAAAAATAACATCCATATCAACATTTTTATCAGCTCCGGACCTGTCGTTTTGGTCAAAAAATGAAAATTCTAAAAGTTCCTGTTTTTCTGCTTTAAACTCTAAGTACACATCCAAAATGCATTACTGAGTTGAAAGAAGTGAATTCTGGTGCATGATTTTGAAATCGCAGTCAGAAAAAAATAACATCCATATCAACATTTTTATCAGCTCCGGTCCTGTTGTTTTGGTCAAAAATTGAAAATTCTAAAAGTTCCTGTTTTTCTGCTTTAAACTCTAGGTACACATCCAAAATGCATTACTGAGTTGAAAGAAGTTGATTCTGGTGCATGGTTTTGAAACCGCAGTCAGAAAAAAAATTACATCCATATCAACATTTTTATCAGCTCCGGTCCTGTCGTTTTGGTCAACAAATGAAAATTCTAAAAGTTCCTGTTTTTCTGCTTTAAACTCTAGGTACACATCCAAAATGCATTACTGAGTTGAAAGAAGTTGATTCTGGTGCATGGTTTTGAAACCGCAGTCAGAAAAAAATTACATCCATATCAACATTTTTATCAGCTCCGGACCTGTCGTTTTGGTCAAAAATTGAAAATTCTAAAAGTTCCTGTTTTTTTTGCTTTAAACTCTAGGTACACATCCAAAATGCATTACTGAGTTGAAAGAAGTGAATTCTGGTGCATGGTTTTGAAATCGCAGTCAGAAAAAAATAACATTCATATCAACATTTCTATCAGCTCCGGACCTGTCGTTTTGGTCAAAAAATGAAAATTCTAAAAGTTCCTGTTTTTCTGCTTTAAACTCTAGGTACACATCCAAAATGCATTACTGAGTTAAAAGAAGTTGATTCTGGTGCATGGTTTTGAAACCGCAGTCAGAAAAAAAATACATCAATATCAACATTTTTATCTGCTCCGGACCTGTCGTTTTGGTCAAAAAATGAAAATTCTAAAAGTTCCTGTTTTTCTGCTTTAAACTCTAGGTACACATCCAAAATGCATTACTGAGTTGAAAGAAGTGAATTCTGGTGCATGGTTTTGAAATCGCAGTCAGAAAAAAAATAACATCCATATCAACATTTTTATCAGCTCCGGTCCTGTCGTTTTGGTCAAAAAATGAATATTCTAAAAGTTCCTGTTTTTCTGCTTTAAACTCTAGGTACACATCCAAAATGCATTACTGAGTTAAAAGAAGTTGATTCTGGTGCATGGTTTTGAAACCGCAGTCAGAAAAAAAATACATCAATATCAACATTTTTATCAGCTCCGGACCTGTCGTTTTGGTCAAAAAATGAAAATTCTAAAAGTTCCTGTTTTTCTGCTTTAAACTCTAGGTACACATCCAAAATGCATTACTGAGTTGAAAGAAGTGAATTCTGGTGCATGGTTTTGAAATCGCAGTCAGAAAAAAATAACATCCATATCAACATTTTTATCAGCTCCGGTCCTGTCGTTTTGGTCAAAAAATGAATATTCTAAAAGTTCCTGTTTTTCTGCTTTAAACTCTAGGTACACATCCAAAATGCATTACTGAGTTAAAAGAAGTTGATTCTGGTGCATGGTTTTGAAACCGCAGTCAGAAAAAAAATACATCAATATCAACATTTTTATCAGCTCCGGACCTGTCGTTTTGGTCAAAAAATGAAAATTCTAAAAGTTCCTGTTTTCCTGCTTTAAACTCTAGGTACACATCCAAAATGCATTACTGAGTTGAAAGAAGTGAATTCTGGTGCATGGTTTTGAAATCGCAGTCAGAAAAAAAATAACATCCATATCAACATTTTTATCAGCTCCAGGCCTGTCGTTTTGGTCAAAAATTGAAAATTCTAAAAGTTCCTGTTTTTCTGCTTTAAACTCTAGGTACACATCCAAAATGCATTACTGAGTTGAAAGAAGTGAATTCTGGTGCATGGTTTTGAAATCGCAGTCAGAAAAAAAATAACATCCATATCAACATTTTTATCAGCTCCGGTCCTGTCGTTTTGTTCAAAAAATGAATATTCTAAAAGTTCCTGTTTTTCTGCTTTAAACTCTAGGTACACATCCAAAATGCATTACTGAGTTAAAAGAAGTTGATTCTGGTGCATGGTTTTGAAACCGCAGTCAGAAAAAAACATACATCAATATCAACATTTTTATCAGCTCCGGACCTGTCGTTTTGGTCAAAAAAAGAAAATTCTAAAAGTTCCTGTTTTTCTGCTTTAAACTCTAGGTACACATCCAAAATGCATTACTGAGTTGAAAGAAGTGAATTCTGGTGCATGGTTTTGAAATCGCAGTCAGAAAAAAAATAACATCCATATCAACATTTTTATCAGCTCCGGCCTGTCGTTTTGGTCAAAAAATGAAAATTCTAAAAGTTCCTGTTTTTCTGCTTTAAACTCTAAGTACACATCCAAAATGCATTACTGAGTTGAAAGAAGTGAATTCTGGTGCATGGTTTTGAAATCGCAGTCAGAAAAAAATAACATCCATATCAACATTTTTATCAGCTCCGGTCCTGTTGTTTTGGTCAAAAATTGAAAATTCTAAAAGTTCCTGTTTTTCTGCTTTAAACTCTAGGTACACATCCAAAATGCATTACTGAGTTGAAAGAAGTTGATTCTGGTGCATGGTTTTGAAACCGCAGTCAGAAAAAAAATTACATCCATATCAACATTTTTATCAGCTCCGGTCCTGTCGTTTTGGTCAACAAATGAAAATTCTAAAAGTTCCTGTTTTTCTGCTTTAAACTCTAGGTACACATCCAAAATGCATTACTGAGTTGAAAGAAGTTGATTCTGGTGCATGGTTTTGAAACCGCAGTCAGAAAAAAATTACATCCATATCAACATTTTTATCAGCTCCGGACCTGTCGTTTTGGTCAAAAATTGAAAATTCTAAAAGTTCCTGGTTTTTTTGCTTTAAACTCTAGGTACACATCCAAAATGCATTACTGAGTTGAAAGAAGTGAATTCTGGTGCATGGTTTTGAAATCGCAGTCAGAAAAAAATAACATCCATATCAACATTTTTATCAGCTCCGGTCCTGTTGTTTTGGTCAAAAATTGAAAATTCTAAAAGTTCCTGTTTTTCTGCTTTAAACTCTAGGTACACATCCAAAATGCATTACTGAGTTGAAAGAAGTTGATTCTGGTGCATGGTTTTGAAACCGCAGTCAGAAAAAAAATTACATCCATATCAACATTTTTATCAGCTCCGGTCCTGTCGTTTTGGTCAACAAATGAAAATTCTAAAAGTTCCTGTTTTTCTGCTTTAAACTCTAGGTACACATCCAAAATGCATTACTGAGTTGAAAGAAGTTGATTCTGGTGCATGGTTTTGAAACCGCAGTCAGAAAAAAATTACATCCATATCAACATTTTTATCAGCTCCGAGCCTGTCGTTTTGGTCAAAAATTGAAAATTCTAAAAGTTCCTGTTTTTTTTTGCTTTAAACTCTAGGTACACATCCAAAATGCATTACTGAGTTGAAAGAAGTGAATTCTGGTGCATGGTTTTGAAATCGCAGTCAGAAAAAAAATAACATCCATATCAACATTTTTATCAGCTCCGGTCCTGTCGTTTTGGTCAAAAAATGAATATTCTAAAAGTTCCTGTTTTTCTGCTTTAAACTCTAGGTACACATCCAAAATAGATTACTGAGTTAAAAGAAGTTGATTCTGGTGCATGGTTTTGAAACCGCAGTCAGAAAGAAAATACATCAATATCAACATTTTTATCAGCTCCGGACCTGTCGTTTTGGTCAAAAAATGAAAATTCTAAAAGTTCCTGTTTTTCTGCTTTAAACTCTAGGTACACATCCAAAATGCATTACTGAGTTGAAAGAAGTTGATTCTGGTGCATGGTTTTGAAATCGCAGTCAGAAAAAAAATAACATCCATATCAACATTTTTATCAGCTCCGGTCCTGTCGTTTTGTTAAAAAAATGAATATTCTAAAAGTTCCTGTTTTTCTGCTTTAAACTCTAGGTACACATCCAAAATGCATTACTGAGTTAAAAGAAGTTGATTCTGGTGCATGGTTTTGAAACCGCAGTCAGAAAAAAACATACATCAATATCAACATTTTTATCAGCTCCGGACCTGTCGTTTTGGTCAAAAAAAGAAAATTCTAAAAGTTCCTGTTTTTCTGCTTTAAACTCTAGGTACACATCCAAAATGCATTACTGAGTTGAAAGAAGTTGATTCTGGTGCATGGTTTTGAAATCGCAGTCAGAAAAAAAATAACATCCATATCAACATTTTTATCAGCTCCGGTACTGTCGTTTTGGTCAAAAATTGAAAATTCTAAAAGTTCCTGTTTTTCTGCTTTAAACTCTAGGTACACATCCAAAATGCATTACTGAGTTGAAAGAAGTGAATTCTGGTGCATGGTTTTGAAATCGCAGTCAGAAAAAAAATAACATCCATATCAACATTTTTATCAGCTCCGGTCCTGTCGTTTTGGTCAAAAAATGAAAATTCTAAAAGTTCCTGTTTTTCTGCTTTAAACTCTAGGTACACATCCAAAATGCATTACTGAGTTGAAAGAATTTGATTCTGGTGCATGGTTTTGAAATCGCAAACAGAAAAAAAATAACATCCATATCAACATTTTTATCAGCTCCGGACCTGTTGTTTTGGTCAAAAATTGAAAATTCTAAAAGTTCCTGTTTTTCTGCTTTAAACTCTAGGTACACATCCAAAATGCATTACTGAGTTAAAAGAAGTTGATTCTGGTGCATGGTTTTGAAACCGCAGTCAGAAAAAAAAATACATCAATATCAACATTTTTATCAGCTCCGGACCTGTCGTTTTGGTCAAAAAATGAAAATTCTAAAAGTTCCTGTTTTTCTGCTTTAAACTCTAAGTACACATCCAAAATGCATTACTGAGTTGAAAGAAGTGAATTCTGGTGCATGGTTTTGAAATCGCAGTCAGAAAAAAATAACATCCATATCAACATTTTTATCAGCTCCGGTCCTGTTGTTTTGGTCAAAAATTGAAAATTCTAAAAGTTCCTGTTTTTCTGCTTTAAACTCTAGGTACACATCCAAAATGCATTACTGAGTTGAAAGAAGTTGATTCTGGTGCATGGTTTTGAAACCGCAGTCAGAAAAAAAATTACATCCATATCAACATTTTTATCAGCTCCGGTCCTGTCGTTTTGGTCAACAAATGAAAATTCTAAAAGTTCCTGTTTTTCTGCTTTAAACTCTAGGTACACATCCAAAATGCATTACTGAGTTGAAAGAAGTTGATTCTGGTGCATGGTTTTGAAACCGCAGTCAGAAAAAAATTACATCCATATCAACATTTTTATCAGCTCCGAGCCTGTCGTTTTGGTCAAAAATTGAAAATTCTAAAAGTTCCTGTTTTTCTGCTTTAAACTCTAGGTACACATCCAAAATGCATTACTGAGTTGAAAGAAGTGAATTCTGGTGCATGGTTTTGAAATCGCAGTCAGAAAAAAAATAACATCCATATCAACATTTTTATCAGCTCCGGTACTGTCGTTTTGGTCAAAAATTTAAAATTCTAAAAGTTCCTGTTTTTCTGCTTTAAACTCTAGGTACACATCCAAAATGCATTACTGAGTTGAAAGAAGTTGATTCTGGTGCATGGTTTTGAAATCGCAGTCAGAAAAAAAATAACATCCATATCAACATTTTTATCAGCTCCGGACCTGTTGTTTTGGTCAAAAATTGAAAATTCTAAAAGTTCCTGTTTTTCTGCTTTAAACTCTAGGTACACATCCAAAATGCATTACTGAGTTGAAAGAAGTGAATTCTGGTGCATGGTTTTGAAATCGCAGTCAGAAAAAAAATAACATCCATATCAACATTTTTATCAGCTCCGGTCCTGTCGTTTTGGTCAAAAAATGAATATTCTAAAAGTTCCTGTTTTTCTGCTTTAAACTCTAGGTACACATCCAAAATGCATTACTGAGTTAAAAGAAGTTGATTCTGGTGCATGGTTTTGAAACCGCAGTCAGAAAAAAAATACATCAATATCAACATTTTTATCAGCTCCGGACCTGTCGTTTTGGTCAAAAAATGAAAATTCTAAAAGTTCCTGTTTTCCTGCTTTAAACTCTAGGTACACATCCAAAATGCATTACTGAGTTGAAAGAAGTGAATTCTGGTGCATGGTTTTGAAATCGCAGTCAGAAAAAAAATAACATCCATATCAACATTTTTATCAGCTCCAGGCCTGTCGTTTTGGTCAAAAATTGAAAATTCTAAAAGTTCCTGTTTTTCTGCTTTAAACTCTAGGTACACATCCAAAATGCATTACTGAGTTGAAAGAAGTGAATTCTGGTGCATGGTTTTGAAATCGCAGTCAGAAAAAAAATAACATCCATATCAACATTTTTATCAGCTCCGGTCCTGTCGTTTTGTTCAAAAAATGAATATTCTAAAAGTTCCTGTTTTTCTGCTTTAAACTCTAGGTACACATCCAAAATGCATTACTGAGTTAAAAGAAGTTGATTCTGGTGCATGGTTTTGAAACCGCAGTCAGAAAAAAACATACATCAATATCAACATTTTTATCAGCTCCGGACCTGTCGTTTTGGTCAAAAAAAGAAAATTCTAAAAGTTCCTGTTTTTCTGCTTTAAACTCTAGGTACACATCCAAAATGCATTACTGAGTTGAAAGAAGTGAATTCTGGTGCATGGTTTTGAAATCGCAGTCAGAAAAAAAATAACATCCATATCAACATTTTTATCAGCTCCGGACCTGTCGTTTTGGTCAAAAAATGAAAATTCTAAAAGTTCCTGTTTTTCTGCTTTAAACTCTAAGTACACATCCAAAATGCATTACTGAGTTGAAAGAAGTGAATTCTGGTGCATGGTTTTGAAATCGCAGTCAGAAAAAAATAACATCCATATCAACATTTTTATCAGCTCCGGTCCTGTTGTTTTGGTCAAAAATTGAAAATTCTAAAAGTTCCTGTTTTTCTGCTTTAAACTCTAGGTACACATCCAAAATGCATTACTGAGTTGAAAGAAGTTGATTCTGGTGCATGGTTTTGAAACCGCAGTCAGAAAAAAAATTACATCCATATCAACATTTTTATCAGCTCCGGTCCTGTCGTTTTGGTCAACAAATGAAAATTCTAAAAGTTCCTGTTTTTCTGCTTTAAACTCTAGGTACACATCCAAAATGCATTACTGAGTTGAAAGAAGTTGATTCTGGTGCATGGTTTTGAAACCGCAGTCAGAAAAAAATTACATCCATATCAACATTTTTATCAGCTCCGGACCTGTCGTTTTGGTCAAAAATTGAAAATTCTAAAAGTTCCTGTTTTTTTTGCTTTAAACTCTAGGTACACATCCAAAATGCATTACTGAGTTGAAAGAAGTGAATTCTGGTGCATGGTTTTGAAATCGCAGTCAGAAAAAAATAACATTCATATCAACATTTCTATCAGCTCCGGACCTGTCGTTTTGGTCAAAAAATGAAAATTCTAAAAGTTCCTGTTTTTCTGCTTTAAACTCTAGGTACACATCCAAAATGCATTACTGAGTTAAAAGAAGTTGATTCTGGTGCATGGTTTTGAAACCGCAGTCAGAAAAAAAATACATCAATATCAACATTTTTATCAGCTCCGGACCTGTCGTTTTGGTCAAAAAATGAAAATTCTAAAAGTTCCTGTTTTTCTGCTTTAAACTCTAGGTACACATCCAAAATGCATTACTGAGTTGAAAGAAGTGAATTCTGGTGCATGGTTTTGAAATCGCAGTCAGAAAAAAAATAACATCATATCAACATTTTTATCAGCTCCGGTCCTGTCGTTTTGGTCAAAAATTGAAAATTCTAAAAGTTCCTGTTTTTCTGCTTTAAACTCTAGGTACACATCCAAAATGCATTACTGAGTTGAAAGAAGTGAATTCTGGTGCATAGTTTTGAAATCGAAGTCAGAAAAAAAATAACATCCATATCAACATTTTTATCAGCTCCGGTCCTGTCGTTTTGGTCAAAAAATAAAAATTCTAAAAGTTCCTGTTTTTCTGCTTTAAACTCTAGGTACACATCCAAAATGCATTACTGAGTTGAAAGAAGTTGATTCTGGTGCATGGTTTTGAAATCGCAGTCAGAAAAAAAATAACATCCATATCAACATTTTTATCAGCTCCGGACCTGTTGTTTTGGTCAAAAATTGAAAATTCTAAAAGTTCCTGTTTTTCTGCTTTAAACTCTAGGTACACATCCAAAATGCATTACTGAGTTGAAAGAAGTGAATTCTGGTGCATGGTTTTGAAATCGCAGTCAGAAAAAAAATAACATCCATATCAACATTTTTATCAGCTCCGGTCCTGTCGTTTTGGTCAAAAAATGAATATTCTAAAAGTTCCTGTTTTTCTGCTTTAAACTCTAGGTACACATCCAAAATGCATTACTGAGTTAAAAGAAGTTGATTCTGGTGCATGGTTTTGAAACCGCAGTCAGAAAAAAAATACATCAATATCAACATTTTTATCAGCTCCGGACCTGTCGTTTTGGTCAAAAATTGAAAATTCTAAAAGTTCCTGTTTTTCTGCTTTAAACTCTAGGTACACATCCAAAATGCATTACTGAGTTGAAAGAAGTGAATTCTGGTGCATGGTTTTGAAATCGCAGTCAGAAAAAAAATAACATCCATATCAACATTTTTATCAGCTCCGGTCCTGTCGTTTTGTTCAAAAAATGAATATTCTAAAAGTTCCTGTTTTTCTGCTTTAAACTCTAGGTACACATCCAAAATGCATTACTGAGTTAAAAGAAGTTGATTCTGGTGCATGGTTTTGAAACCGCAGTCAGAAAAAAAACATACATCAATATCAACATTTTTATCAGCTCCGGACCTGTCGTTTTGGTCAAAAAAAGAAAATTCTAAAAGTTCCTGTTTTTCTGCTTTAAACTCTAGGTACACATCCAAAATGCATTACTGAGTTAAAAGAAGTGAATTCTGGTGCATGGTTTTGAAATCGCAGTCAGAAAAAAAATAACATCCATATCAACATTTTTATCAGCTCCGGTCCTGTCGTTTTGTTCAAAAAATGAATATTCTAAAAGTTCCTGTTTTTCTGCTTTAAACTCTAGGTACACATCCAAAATGCATTACTGAGTTAAAAGAAGTTGATTCTGGTGCATGGTTTTGAAACCGCAGTCAGAAAAAAACATACATCAATATCAACATTTTTATCAGCTCCGGACCTGTCGTTTTGGTCAAAAAAAGAAAATTCTAAAAGTTCCTGTTTTTCTGCTTTAAACTCTAGGTACACATCCAAAATGCATTACTGAGTTAAAAGAAGTTGATTCTGGTGCATGGTTTTGAAACCGCAGTCAGAAAAAAACATACATCAATATCAACATTTTTATCAGCTCCGGACCTGTCGTTTTGGTCAAAAAAAGAAAATTCTAAAAGTTCCTGTTTTTCTGCTTTAAACTCTAGGTACACATCCAAAATGCATTACTGAGTTGAAAGAAGTGAATTCTGGTGCATAGTTTTGAAATCGCAGTCAGAAAAAAAATAACATCCATATCAACATTTTTATCAGCTCCGGTACTGTCGTTTTGGTCAAAAATTGAAAATTCTAAAAGTTCCTGTTTTTCTGCTTTAAACTCTAGGTACACATCCAAAATGCATTACTGAGTTGAAAGAAGTGAATTCTGGTGCATGGTTTTGAAATCGAAGTCAGAAAAAAAATAACATCCATATCAACATTTTTATCAGCTCCGGTCCTGTCGTTTTGGTCAAAAAATAAAAATTCTAAAAGTTCCTGTTTTTCTGCTTTAAACTCTAGGTACACATCCAAAATGCATTACTGAGTTGAAAGAAGTTGATTCTGGTGCATGGTTTTGAAATCGCAGTCAGAAAAAAAATAACATCCATATCAACATTTTTATCAGCTCCGGACCTGTTGTTTTGGTCAAAAATTGAAAATTCTAAAAGTTCCTGTTTTTCTGCTTTAAACTCTAGGTACACATCCAAAATGCATTACTGAGTTGAAAGAAGTGAATTCTGGTGCATGGTTTTGAAATCGCAGTCAGAAAAAAAATAACATCCATATCAACATTTTTATCAGCTCCGGTCCTGTCGTTTTGGTCAAAAAATGAATATTCTAAAAGTTCCTGTTTTTCTGCTTTAAACTCTAGGTACACATCCAAAATGCATTACTGAGTTAAAAGAAGTTGATTCTGGTGCATGGTTTTGAAACCGCAGTCAGAAAAAAAATACATCAATATCAACATTTTTATCAGCTCCGGTCCTGTCGTTTTGTTCAAAAAATGAATATTCTAAAAGTTCCTGTTTTTCTGCTTTAAACTCTAGGTACACATCCAAAATGCATTACTGAGTTAAAAGAAGTTGATTCTGGTGCATGGTTTTGAAACCGCAGTCAGAAAAAAACATACATCAATATCAACATTTTTATCAGCTCCGGACCTGTCGTTTTGGTCAAAAAAAGAAAATTCTAAAAGTTCCTGTTTTTCTGCTTTAAACTCTAGGTACACATCCAAAATGCATTACTGAGTTAAAAGAAGTGAATTCTGGTGCATGGTTTTGAAATCGCAGTCAGAAAAAAAATAACATCCATATCAACATTTTTATCAGCTCCGGTCCTGTCGTTTTGTTCAAAAAATGAATATTCTAAAAGTTCCTGTTTTTCTGCTTTAAACTCTAGGTACACATCCAAAATGCATTACTGAGTTAAAAGAAGTTGATTCTGGTGCATGGTTTTGAAACCGCAGTCAGAAAAAAACATACATCAATATCAACATTTTTATCAGCTCCGGACCTGTCGTTTTGGTCAAAAAAAGAAAATTCTAAAAGTTCCTGTTTTTCTGCTTTAAACTCTAGGTACACATCCAAAATGCATTACTGAGTTGAAAGAAGTGAATTCTGGTGCATGGTTTTGAAATCGCAGTCAGAAAAAAAATAACATCCATATCAACATTTTTATCAGCTCCGGTCCTGTCGTTTTGTTCAAAAAATGAATATTCTAAAAGTTCCTGTTTTTCTGATTTAAACTCTAGGTACACATCCAAAATGCATTACTGAGTTGAAAGAAGTGAATTCTGGTGCATAGTTTTGAAATCGAAGTCAGAAAAAAAATAACATCCATATCAACATTTTTATCAGCTCCGGTCCTGTCGTTTTGGTCAAAAAATAAAAATTCTAAAAGTTCCTGTTTTTCTGCTTTAAACTCTAGGTACACATCCAAAATGCATTACTGAGTTGAAAGAAGTTGATTCTGGTGCATGGTTTTGAAATCGCAGTCAGAAAAAAAATAACATCCATATCAACATTTTTATCAGCTCCGGACCTGTTGTTTTGGTCAAAAATTGAAAATTCTAAAAGTTCCTGTTTTTCTGCTTTAAACTCTAGGTACACATCCAAAATGCATTACTGAGTTGAAAGAAGTGAATTCTGGTGCATAGTTTTGAAATCGAAGTCAGAAAAAAAATAACATCCATATCAACATTTTTATCAGCTCCGGTCCTGTCGTTTTGGTCAAAAAATAAAAATTCTAAAAGTTCCTGTTTTTCTGCTTTAAACTCTAGGTACACATCCAAAATGCATTACTGAGTTGAAAGAAGTTGATTCTGGTGCATGGTTTTGAAATCGCAGTCAGAAAAAAATAACATCCATATCAACATTTTTATCAGCTCCGGACCTGTTGTTTTGGTCAAAAATTGAAAATTCTAAAAGTTCCTGTTTTTCTGCTTTAAACTCTAGGTACACATCCAAAATGCATTACTGAGTTGAAAGAAGTGAATTCTGGTGCATGGTTTTGAAATCGCAGTCAGAAAAAAAATAACATCCATATCAACATTTTTATCAGCTCCGGTCCTGTCGTTTTGGTCAAAAAATGAATATTCTAAAAGTTCCTGTTTTTCTGCTTTAAACTCTAGGTACACATCCAAAATGCATTACTGAGTTAAAAGAAGTTGATTCTGGTGCATGGTTTTGAAACCGCAGTCAGAAAAAAAATACATCAATATCAACATTTTTATCAGCTCCGGACCTGTCGTTTTGGTCAAAAAATGAAAATTCTAAAAGTTCCTGTTTTCCTGCTTTAAACTCTAGGTACACATCCAAAATGCATTACTGAGTTGAAAGAAGTGAATTCTGGTGCATGGTTTTGAAATCGCAGTCAGAAAAAAAATAACATCCATATCAACATTTTTATCAGCTCCAGGCCTGTCGTTTTGGTCAAAAATTGAAAATTCTAAAAGTTCCTGTTTTTCTGCTTTAAACTCTAGGTACACATCCAAAATGCATTACTGAGTTGAAAGAAGTGAATTCTGGTGCATGGTTTTGAAATCGCAGTCAGAAAAAAAATAACATCCATATCAACATTTTTATCAGCTCCGGTCCTGTCGTTTTGTTCAAAAAATGAATATTCTAAAAGTTCCTGTTTTTCTGCTTTAAACTCTAGGTACACATCCAAAATGCATTACTGAGTTAAAAGAAGTTGATTCTGGTGCATGGTTTTGAAACCGCAGTCAGAAAAAAACATACATCAATATCAACATTTTTATCAGCTCCGGACCTGTCGTTTTGGTCAAAAAAAGAAAATTCTAAAAGTTCCTGTTTTTCTGCTTTAAACTCTAGGTACACATCCAAAATGCATTACTGAGTTGAAAGAAGTGAATTCTGGTGCATGGTTTTGAAATCGCAGTCAGAAAAAAAATAACATCCATATCAACATTTTTATCAGCTCCGGACCTGTCGTTTTGGTCAAAAAATGAAAATTCTAAAAGTTCCTGTTTTTCTGCTTTAAACTCTAAGTACACATCCAAAATGCATTACTGAGTTGAAAGAAGTGAATTCTGGTGCATGGTTTTGAAATCGCAGTCAGAAAAAAATAACATCCATATCAACATTTTTATCAGCTCCGGTCCTGTTGTTTTGGTCAAAAATTGAAAATTCTAAAAGTTCCTGTTTTTCTGCTTTAAACTCTAGGTACACATCCAAAATGCATTACTGAGTTGAAAGAAGTTGATTCTGGTGCATGGTTTTGAAACCGCAGTCAGAAAAAAAATTACATCCATATCAACATTTTTATCAGCTCCGGTCCTGTCGTTTTGGTCAACAAATGAAAATTCTAAAAGTTCCTGTTTTTCTGCTTTAAACTCTAGGTACACATCCAAAATGCATTACTGAGTTGAAAGAAGTTGATTCTGGTGCATGGTTTTGAAACCGCAGTCAGAAAAAAATTACATCCATATCAACATTTTTATCAGCTCCGGACCTGTCGTTTTGGTCAAAAATTGAAAATTCTAAAAGTTCCTGTTTTTTTTGCTTTAAACTCTAGGTACACATCCAAAATGCATTACTGAGTTGAAAGAAGTGAATTCTGGTGCATGGTTTTGAAATCGCAGTCAGAAAAAAATAACATTCATATCAACATTTCTATCAGCTCCGGACCTGTCGTTTTGGTCAAAAAATGAAAATTCTAAAAGTTCCTGTTTTTCTGCTTTAAACTCTAGGTACACATCCAAAATGCATTACTGAGTTAAAAGAAGTTGATTCTGGTGCATGGTTTTGAAACCGCAGTCAGAAAAAAAATACATCAATATCAACATTTTTATCAGCTCCGGACCTGTCGTTTTGGTCAAAAAATGAAAATTCTAAAAGTTCCTGTTTTTCTGCTTTAAACTCTAGGTACACATCCAAAATGCATTACTGAGTTGAAAGAAGTGAATTCTGGTGCATGGTTTTGAAATCGCAGTCAGAAAAAAAATAACATCATATCAACATTTTTATCAGCTCCGGTCCTGTCGTTTTGGTCAAAAATTGAAAATTCTAAAAGTTCCTGTTTTTCTGCTTTAAACTCTAGGTACACATCCAAAATGCATTACTGAGTTGAAAGAAGTGAATTCTGGTGCATAGTTTTGAAATCGAAGTCAGAAAAAAAATAACATCCATATCAACATTTTTATCAGCTCCGGTCCTGTCGTTTTGGTCAAAAAATAAAAATTCTAAAAGTTCCTGTTTTTCTGCTTTAAACTCTAGGTACACATCCAAAATGCATTACTGAGTTGAAAGAAGTTGATTCTGGTGCATGGTTTTGAAATCGCAGTCAGAAAAAAAATAACATCCATATCAACATTTTTATCAGCTCCGGACCTGTTGTTTTGGTCAAAAATTGAAAATTCTAAAAGTTCCTGTTTTTCTGCTTTAAACTCTAGGTACACATCCAAAATGCATTACTGAGTTGAAAGAAGTGAATTCTGGTGCATGGTTTTGAAATCGCAGTCAGAAAAAAAATAACATCCATATCAACATTTTTATCAGCTCCGGTCCTGTCGTTTTGGTCAAAAAATGAATATTCTAAAAGTTCCTGTTTTTCTGCTTTAAACTCTAGGTACACATCCAAAATGCATTACTGAGTTAAAAGAAGTTGATTCTGGTGCATGGTTTTGAAACCGCAGTCAGAAAAAAAATACATCAATATCAACATTTTTATCAGCTCCGGACCTGTCGTTTTGGTCAAAAAATGAAAATTCTAAAAGTTCCTGTTTTCCTGCTTTAAACTCTAGGTACACATCCAAAATGCATTACTGAGTTGAAAGAAGTTGATTCTGGTGCATGGTTTTGAAATCGCAGTCAGAAAAAAAATAACATCCATATCAACATTTTTATCAGCTCCGGACCTGTTGTTTTGGTCAAAAATTGAAAATTCTAAAAGTTCCTGTTTTTCTGCTTTAAACTCTAGGTACACATCCAAAATGCATTACTGAGTTGAAAGAAGTGAATTCTGGTGCATAGTTTTGAAATCGAAGTCAGAAAAAAAATAACATCCATATCAACATTTTTATCAGCTCCGGTCCTGTCGTTTTGGTCAAAAAATAAAAATTCTAAAAGTTCCTGTTTTTCTGCTTTAAACTCTAGGTACACATCCAAAATGCATTACTGAGTTGAAAGAAGTTGATTCTGGTGCATGGTTTTGAAATCGCAGTCAGAAAAAAAATAACATCCATATCAACATTTTTATCAGCTCCGGACCTGTTGTTTTGGTCAAAAATTGAAAATTCTAAAAGTTCCTGTTTTTCTGCTTTAAACTCTAGGTACACATCCAAAATGCATTACTGAGTTGAAAGAAGTGAATTCTGGTGCATAGTTTTGAAATCGAAGTCAGAAAAAAAATAACATCCATATCAACATTTTTATCAGCTCCGGTCCTGTCGTTTTGGTCAAAAAATAAAAATTCTAAAAGTTCCTGTTTTTCTGCTTTAAACTCTAGGTACACATCCAAAATGCATTACTGAGTTGAAAGAAGTTGATTCTGGTGCATGGTTTTGAAATCGCAGTCAGAAAAAAATAACATCCATATCAACATTTTTATCAGCTCCGGACCTGTTGTTTTGGTCAAAAATTGAAAATTCTAAAAGTTCCTGTTTTTCTGCTTTAAACTCTAGGTACACATCCAAAATGCATTACTGAGTTGAAAGAAGTGAATTCTGGTGCATGGTTTTGAAATCGCAGTCAGAAAAAAAATAACATCCATATCAACATTTTTATCAGCTCCGGTCCTGTCGTTTTGGTCAAAAAATGAATATTCTAAAAGTTCCTGTTTTTCTGCTTTAAACTCTAGGTACACATCCAAAATGCATTACTGAGTTAAAAGAAGTTGATTCTGGTGCATGGTTTTGAAACCGCAGTCAGAAAAAAAATACATCAATATCAACATTTTTATCAGCTCCGGACCTGTCGTTTTGGTCAAAAAATGAAAATTCTAAAAGTTCCTGTTTTCCTGCTTTAAACTCTAGGTACACATCCAAAATGCATTACTGAGTTGAAAGAAGTGAATTCTGGTGCATGGTTTTGAAATCGCAGTCAGAAAAAAAATAACATCCATATCAACATTTTTATCAGCTCCAGGCCTGTCGTTTTGGTCAAAAATTGAAAATTCTAAAAGTTCCTGTTTTTCTGCTTTAAACTCTAGGTACACATCCAAAATGCATTACTGAGTTGAAAGAAGTGAATTCTGGTGCATGGTTTTGAAATCGCAGTCAGAAAAAAAATAACATCCATATCAACATTTTTATCAGCTCCGGTCCTGTCGTTTTGTTCAAAAAATGAATATTCTAAAAGTTCCTGTTTTTCTGCTTTAAACTCTAGGTACACATCCAAAATGCATTACTGAGTTAAAAGAAGTTGATTCTGGTGCATGGTTTTGAAACCGCAGTCAGAAAAAAACATACATCAATATCAACATTTTTATCAGCTCCGGACCTGTCGTTTTGGTCAAAAAAAGAAAATTCTAAAAGTTCCTGTTTTTCTGCTTTAAACTCTAGGTACACATCCAAAATGCATTACTGAGTTGAAAGAAGTGAATTCTGGTGCATGGTTTTGAAATCGCAGTCAGAAAAAAAATAACATCCATATCAACATTTTTATCAGCTCCGGACCTGTCGTTTTGGTCAAAAAATGAAAATTCTAAAAGTTCCTGTTTTTCTGCTTTAAACTCTAAGTACACATCCAAAATGCATTACTGAGTTGAAAGAAGTGAATTCTGGTGCATGGTTTTGAAATCGCAGTCAGAAAAAAATAACATCCATATCAACATTTTTATCAGCTCCGGTCCTGTTGTTTTGGTCAAAAATTGAAAATTCTAAAAGTTCCTGTTTTTCTGCTTTAAACTCTAGGTACACATCCAAAATGCATTACTGAGTTGAAAGAAGTTGATTCTGGTGCATGGTTTTGAAACCGCAGTCAGAAAAAAAATTACATCCATATCAACATTTTTATCAGCTCCGGTCCTGTCGTTTTGGTCAACAAATGAAAATTCTAAAAGTTCCTGTTTTTCTGCTTTAAACTCTAGGTACACATCCAAAATGCATTACTGAGTTGAAAGAAGTTGATTCTGGTGCATGGTTTTGAAACCGCAGTCAGAAAAAAATTACATCCATATCAACATTTTTATCAGCTCCGGACCTGTCGTTTTGGTCAAAAATTGAAAATTCTAAAAGTTCCTGTTTTTTTTGCTTTAAACTCTAGGTACACATCCAAAATGCATTACTGAGTTGAAAGAAGTGAATTCTGGTGCATGGTTTTGAAATCGCAGTCAGAAAAAAATAACATTCATATCAACATTTCTATCAGCTCCGGACCTGTCGTTTTGGTCAAAAAATGAAAATTCTAAAAGTTCCTGTTTTTCTGCTTTAAACTCTAGGTACACATCCAAAATGCATTACTGAGTTAAAAGAAGTTGATTCTGGTGCATGGTTTTGAAACCGCAGTCAGAAAAAAAATACATCAATATCAACATTTTTATCAGCTCCGGACCTGTCGTTTTGGTCAAAAAATGAAAATTCTAAAAGTTCCTGTTTTTCTGCTTTAAACTCTAGGTACACATCCAAAATGCATTACTGAGTTGAAAGAAGTGAATTCTGGTGCATGGTTTTGAAATCGCAGTCAGAAAAAAAATAACATCATATCAACATTTTTATCAGCTCCGGTCCTGTCGTTTTGGTCAAAAATTGAAAATTCTAAAAGTTCCTGTTTTTCTGCTTTAAACTCTAGGTACACATCCAAAATGCATTACTGAGTTGAAAGAAGTGAATTCTGGTGCATAGTTTTGAAATCGAAGTCAGAAAAAAAATAACATCCATATCAACATTTTTATCAGCTCCGGTCCTGTCGTTTTGGTCAAAAAATAAAAATTCTAAAAGTTCCTGTTTTTCTGCTTTAAACTCTAGGTACACATCCAAAATGCATTACTGAGTTGAAAGAAGTTGATTCTGGTGCATGGTTTTGAAATCGCAGTCAGAAAAAAAATAACATCCATATCAACATTTTTATCAGCTCCGGACCTGTTGTTTTGGTCAAAAATTGAAAATTCTAAAAGTTCCTGTTTTTCTGCTTTAAACTCTAGGTACACATCCAAAATGCATTACTGAGTTGAAAGAAGTGAATTCTGGTGCATGGTTTTGAAATCGCAGTCAGAAAAAAAATAACATCCATATCAACATTTTTATCAGCTCCGGTCCTGTCGTTTTGGTCAAAAAATGAATATTCTAAAAGTTCCTGTTTTTCTGCTTTAAACTCTAGGTACACATCCAAAATGCATTACTGAGTTAAAAGAAGTTGATTCTGGTGCATGGTTTTGAAACCGCAGTCAGAAAAAAAATACATCAATATCAACATTTTTATCAGCTCCGGACCTGTCGTTTTGGTCAAAAAATGAAAATTCTAAAAGTTCCTGTTTTCCTGCTTTAAACTCTAGGTACACATCCAAAATGCATTACTGAGTTGAAAGAAGTGAATTCTGGTGCATGGTTTTGAAATCGCAGTCAGAAAAAAAATAACATCCATATCAACATTTTTATCAGCTCCGGTCCTGTCGTTTTGGTCAAAAATTGAAAATTCTAAAAGTTCCTGTTTTTCTGCTTTAAACTCTAGGTACACATCCAAAATGCATTACTGAGTTGAAAGAAGTGAATTCTGGTGCATGGTTTTGAAATCGCAGTCAGAAAAAAAATAACATCCATATCAACATTTTTATCAGCTCCGGTCCTGTCGTTTTGTTCAAAAAATGAATATTCTAAAAGTTCCTGTTTTTCTGCTTTAAACTCTAGGTACACATCCAAAATGCATTACTGAGTTAAAAGAAGTTGATTCTGGTGCATGGTTTTGAAACCGCAGTCAGAAAAAAAACATACATCAATATCAACATTTTTATCAGCTCCGGACCTGTCGTTTTGGTCAAAAAAAGAAAATTCTAAAAGTTCCTGTTTTTCTGCTTTAAACTCTAGGTACACATCCAAAATGCATTACTGAGTTAAAAGAAGTGAATTCTGGTGCATGGTTTTGAAATCGCAGTCAGAAAAAAAATAACATCCATATCAACATTTTTATCAGCTCCGGTCCTGTCGTTTTGTTCAAAAAATGAATATTCTAAAAGTTCCTGTTTTTCTGCTTTAAACTCTAGGTACACATCCAAAATGCATTACTGAGTTAAAAGAAGTTGATTCTGGTGCATGGTTTTGAAACCGCAGTCAGAAAAAAACATACATCAATATCAACATTTTTATCAGCTCCGGACCTGTCGTTTTGGTCAAAAAAAGAAAATTCTAAAAGTTCCTGTTTTTCTGCTTTAAACTCTAGGTACACATCCAAAATGCATTACTGAGTTAAAAGAAGTTGATTCTGGTGCATGGTTTTGAAACCGCAGTCAGAAAAAAACATACATCAATATCAACATTTTTATCAGCTCCGGACCTGTCGTTTTGGTCAAAAAAAGAAAATTCTAAAAGTTCCTGTTTTTCTGCTTTAAACTCTAGGTACACATCCAAAATGCATTACTGAGTTGAAAGAAGTGAATTCTGGTGCATAGTTTTGAAATCGCAGTCAGAAAAAAAATAACATCCATATCAACATTTTTATCAGCTCCGGTACTGTCGTTTTGGTCAAAAATTGAAAATTCTAAAAGTTCCTGTTTTTCTGCTTTAAACTCTAGGTACACATCCAAAATGCATTACTGAGTTGAAAGAAGTGAATTCTGGTGCATGGTTTTGAAATCGAAGTCAGAAAAAAAATAACATCCATATCAACATTTTTATCAGCTCCGGTCCTGTCGTTTTGGTCAAAAAATAAAAATTCTAAAAGTTCCTGTTTTTCTGCTTTAAACTCTAGGTACACATCCAAAATGCATTACTGAGTTGAAAGAAGTTGATTCTGGTGCATGGTTTTGAAATCGCAGTCAGAAAAAAAATAACATCCATATCAACATTTTTATCAGCTCCGGACCTGTTGTTTTGGTCAAAAATTGAAAATTCTAAAAGTTCCTGTTTTTCTGCTTTAAACTCTAGGTACACATCCAAAATGCATTACTGAGTTGAAAGAAGTGAATTCTGGTGCATGGTTTTGAAATCGCAGTCAGAAAAAAAATAACATCCATATCAACATTTTTATCAGCTCCGGTCCTGTCGTTTTGGTCAAAAAATGAATATTCTAAAAGTTCCTGTTTTTCTGCTTTAAACTCTAGGTACACATCCAAAATGCATTACTGAGTTAAAAGAAGTTGATTCTGGTGCATGGTTTTGAAACCGCAGTCAGAAAAAAACATACATCAATATCAACATTTTTATCAGCTCCGGACCTGTCGTTTTGGTCAAAAAAAGAAAATTCTAAAAGTTCCTGTTTTTCTGCTTTAAACTCTAGGTACACATCCAAAATGCATTACTGAGTTGAAAGAAGTGAATTCTGGTGCATGGTTTTGAAATCGCAGTCAGAAAAAAAATAACATCCATATCAACATTTTTATCAGCTCCGGTCCTGTCGTTTTGTTCAAAAAATGAATATTCTAAAAGTTCCTGTTTTTCTGCTTTAAACTCTAGGTACACATCCAAAATGCATTACTGAGTTAAAAGAAGTTGATTCTGGTGCATGGTTTTGAAACCGCAGTCAGAAAAAAACATACATCAATATCAACATTTTTATCAGCTCCGGACCTGTCGTTTTGGTCAAAAAAAGAAAATTCTAAAAGTTCCTGTTTTTCTGCTTTAAACTCTAGGTACACATCCAAAATGCATTACTGAGTTGAAAGAAGTGAATTCTGGTGCATGGTTTTGAAATCGCAGTCAGAAAAAAAATAACATCCATATCAACATTTTTATCAGCTCCGGTCCTGTCGTTTTGTTCAAAAAATGAATATTCTAAAAGTTCCTGTTTTTCTGATTTAAACTCTAGGTACACATCCAAAATGCATTACTGAGTTGAAAGAAGTGAATTCTGGTGCATAGTTTTGAAATCGAAGTCAGAAAAAAAATAACATCCATATCAACATTTTTATCAGCTCCGGTCCTGTCGTTTTGGTCAAAAAATAAAAATTCTAAAAGTTCCTGTTTTTCTGCTTTAAACTCTAGGTACACATCCAAAATGCATTACTGAGTTGAAAGAAGTTGATTCTGGTGCATGGTTTTGAAATCGCAGTCAGAAAAAAAATAACATCCATATCAACATTTTTATCAGCTCCGGACCTGTTGTTTTGGTCAAAAATTGAAAATTCTAAAAGTTCCTGTTTTTCTGCTTTAAACTCTAGGTACACATCCAAAATGCATTACTGAGTTGAAAGAAGTGAATTCTGGTGCATAGTTTTGAAATCGAAGTCAGAAAAAAAATAACATCCATATCAACATTTTTATCAGCTCCGGTCCTGTCGTTTTGGTCAAAAAATAAAAATTCTAAAAGTTCCTGTTTTTCTGCTTTAAACTCTAGGTACACATCCAAAATGCATTACTGAGTTGAAAGAAGTTGATTCTGGTGCATGGTTTTGAAATCGCAGTCAGAAAAAAATAACATCCATATCAACATTTTTATCAGCTCCGGACCTGTTGTTTTGGTCAAAAATTGAAAATTCTAAAAGTTCCTGTTTTTCTGCTTTAAACTCTAGGTACACATCCAAAATGCATTACTGAGTTGAAAGAAGTGAATTCTGGTGCATGGTTTTGAAATCGCAGTCAGAAAAAAAATAACATCCATATCAACATTTTTATCAGCTCCGGTCCTGTCGTTTTGGTCAAAAAATGAATATTCTAAAAGTTCCTGTTTTTCTGCTTTAAACTCTAGGTACACATCCAAAATGCATTACTGAGTTAAAAGAAGTTGATTCTGGTGCATGGTTTTGAAACCGCAGTCAGAAAAAAAATACATCAATATCAACATTTTTATCAGCTCCGGACCTGTCGTTTTGGTCAAAAAATGAAAATTCTAAAAGTTCCTGTTTTCCTGCTTTAAACTCTAGGTACACATCCAAAATGCATTACTGAGTTGAAAGAAGTGAATTCTGGTGCATGGTTTTGAAATCGCAGTCAGAAAAAAAATAACATCCATATCAACATTTTTATCAGCTCCGGTCCTGTCGTTTTGGTCAAAAATTGAAAATTCTAAAAGTTCCTGTTTTTCTGCTTTAAACTCTAGGTACACATCCAAAATGCATTACTGAGTTGAAAGAAGTGAATTCTGGTGCATGGTTTTGAAATCGCAGTCAGAAAAAAAATAACATCCATATCAACATTTTTATCAGCTCCGGTCCTGTCGTTTTGTTCAAAAAATGAATATTCTAAAAGTTCCTGTTTTTCTGCTTTAAACTCTAGGTACACATCCAAAATGCATTACTGAGTTAAAAGAAGTTGATTCTGGTGCATGGTTTTGAAACCGCAGTCAGAAAAAAAACATACATCAATATCAACATTTTTATCAGCTCCGGACCTGTAGTTTTGGTCAAAAAAAGAAAATTCTAAAAGTTCCTGTTTTTCTGCTTTAAACTCTAGGTACACATCCAAAATGCATTACTGAGTTAAAAGAAGTGAATTCTGGTGCATGGTTTTGAAATCGCAGTCAGAAAAAAAATAACATCCATATCAACATTTTTATCAGCTCCGGTCCTGTCGTTTTGTTCAAAAAATGAATATTCTAAAAGTTCCTGTTTTTCTGCTTTAAACTCTAGGTACACATCCAAAATGCATTACTGAGTTAAAAGAAGTTGATTCTGGTGCATGGTTTTGAAACCGCAGTCAGAAAAAAACATACATCAATATCAACATTTTTATCAGCTACGGACCTGTCGTTTTGGTCAAAAAAAGAAAATTCTAAAAGTTCCTGTTTTTCTGCTTTAAACTCTAGGTACACATCCAAAATGCATTACTGAGTTAAAAGAAGTTGATTCTGGTGCATGGTTTTGAAACCGCAGTCAGAAAAAAACATACATCAATATCAACATTTTTATCAGCTCCGGACCTGTCGTTTTGGTCAAAAAAAGAAAATTCTAAAAGTTCCTGTTTTTCTGCTTTAAACTCTAGGTACACATCCAAAATGCATTACTGAGTTGAAAGAAGTGAATTCTGGTGCATAGTTTTGAAATCGCAGTCAGAAAAAAAATAACATCCATATCAACATTTTTATCAGCTCCGGTACTGTCGTTTTGGTCAAAAATTGAAAATTCTAAAAGTTCCTGTTTTTCTGCTTTAAACTCTAGGTACACATCCAAAATGCATTACTGAGTTGAAAGAAGTGAATTCTGGTGCATGGTTTTGAAATCGAAGTCAGAAAAAAAATAACATCCATATCAACATTTTTATCAGCTCCGGTCCTGTCGTTTTGGTCAAAAAATAAAAATTCTAAAAGTTCCTGTTTTTCTGCTTTAAACTCTAGGTACACATCCAAAATGCATTACTGAGTTGAAAGAAGTTGATTCTGGTGCATGGTTTTGAAATCGCAGTCAGAAAAAAAATAACATCCATATCAACATTTTTATCAGCTCCGGACCTGTTGTTTTGGTCAAAAATTGAAAATTCTAAAAGTTCCTGTTTTTCTGCTTTAAACTCTAGGTACACATCCAAAATGCATTACTGAGTTGAAAGAAGTGAATTCTGGTGCATGGTTTTGAAATCGCAGTCAGAAAAAAAATAACATCCATATCAACATTTTTATCAGCTCCGGTCCTGTCGTTTTGGTCAAAAAATGAATATTCTAAAAGTTCCTGTTTTTCTGCTTTAAACTCTAGGTACACATCCAAAATGCATTACTGAGTTAAAAGAAGTTGATTCTGGTGCATGGTTTTGAAACCGCAGTCAGAAAAAAAATACATCAATATCAACATTTTTATCAGCTCCGGTCCTGTCGTTTTGTTCAAAAAATGAATATTCTAAAAGTTCCTGTTTTTCTGCTTTAAACTCTAGGTACACATCCAAAATGCATTACTGAGTTAAAAGAAGTTGATTCTGGTGCATGGTTTTGAAACCGCAGTCAGAAAAAAACATACATCAATATCAACATTTTTATCAGCTCCGGACCTGTCGTTTTGGTCAAAAAAAGAAAATTCTAAAAGTTCCTGTTTTTCTGCTTTAAACTCTAGGTACACATCCAAAATGCATTACTGAGTTAAAAGAAGTGAATTCTGGTGCATGGTTTTGAAATCGCAGTCAGAAAAAAAATAACATCCATATCAACATTTTTATCAGCTCCGGTCCTGTCGTTTTGTTCAAAAAATGAATATTCTAAAAGTTCCTGTTTTTCTGCTTTAAACTCTAGGTACACATCCAAAATGCATTACTGAGTTAAAAGAAGTTGATTCTGGTGCATGGTTTTGAAACCGCAGTCAGAAAAAAACATACATCAATATCAACATTTTTATCAGCTCCGGACCTGTCGTTTTGGTCAAAAAAAGAAAATTCTAAAAGTTCCTGTTTTTCTGCTTTAAACTCTAGGTACACATCCAAAATGCATTACTGAGTTGAAAGAAGTGAATTCTGGTGCATGGTTTTGAAATCGCAGTCAGAAAAAAAATAACATCCATATCAACATTTTTATCAGCTCCGGTCCTGTCGTTTTGTTCAAAAAATGAATATTCTAAAAGTTCCTGTTTTTCTGATTTAAACTCTAGGTACACATCCAAAATGCATTACTGAGTTAAAAGAAGTTGATTCTGGTGCATGGTTTTGAAACCGCAGTCAGAAAAAAACATACATCAATATCAACATTTTTATCAGCTCCGGACCTGTCGTTTTGGTCAAAAAAAGAAAATTCTAAAAGTTCCTGTTTTTCTGCTTTAAACTCTAGGTACACATCCAAAATGCATTACTGAGTTAAAAGAAGTGAATTCTGGTGCATGGTTTTGAAACCGCAGTCAGAAAAAAAATAACATCCATATCAACATTTTTATCAGCTCCGGTCCTGTCGTTTTGGTCAAAAAATGAATATTCTAAAAGTTCCTGTTTTTCTGCTTTAAACTCTAGGTACACATCCAAAATGCATTACTGAGTTAAAAGAAGTTGATTCTGGTGCATGGTTTTGAAATCGCAGTCAGAAAAAAAATACATCAATATCAACATTTTTATCAGCTCCGGACCTGTCGTTTTGGTCAAAAAATGAAAATTCTAAAAGTTCCTGTTTTTCTGCTTTAAACTCTAAGTACACATCCAAAATGCATTACTGAGTTGAAAGAAGTGAATTTTGGTGCATGGTTTTGAAATCGCAGTCAGAAAAAAATAACATCCACATCAACATTTTTATCAGCTCCGGTCCTGTCGTTTTGGTCAAAAATTGAAAATTCTAAAAGTTCCTGTTTTTCTGCTTTAAACTCTAGGTACACATCCAAAATGCATTACTGAGTTGAAAGAAGTGAATTCTGGTGCATGGTTTTGAAATCGCAGTCAGAAAAAAAATAACATCCATATCAACATTTTTATCAGCTCCGGTACTGTCGTTTTGGTCAAAAAATGAATATTCTAAAAGTTCCTGTTTTTCTGCTTTAAACTCTAAGTACACATCCACAATGCATTACTGAGTTGAAAGAAGTTGATTCTGGTGCATGGTTTTGAAACCGCAGTCAGAAAAAAAATTACATCCATATCAACATTTTTATCAGCTCCGGTCCTGTCGTTTTGGTCAACAAATGAAAATTCTAAAAGTTCCTGTTTTTCTGCTTTAAACTCTAGGTACACATCCAAAATGCATTACTAAGTTGAAAGAAGTTGATTCTGGTGCATGGTTTTGAAACCGCAGTCAGAAAAAAATTACATCCATATCAACATTTTTATCAGCTCCGGACCTGTCGTTTTGGTCAAAAATTGAAAATTCTAAAAGTTCCTGTTTTTTTTGCTTTAAACTCTAGGTACACATCCAAAATGCATTACTGAGTTGAAAGAAGTGAATTCTGGTGCATGGTTTTAAAATCGCAGTCAGAAAAAAATAACATCCATATCAACATTTTTATCAGCTCCGGTCCTGTTGTTTTGGTCAAAAATTGAAAATTCTAAAAGTTCCTGTTTTTCTGCTTTAAACTCTAGGTACACATCCAAAATGCATTACTGAGTTGAAAGAAGTTGATTCTGGTGCATGGTTTTGAAACCGCAGTCAGAAAAAAAATTACATCCATATCAACATTTTTATCAGCTCCGGTCCTGTCGTTTTGGTCAACAAATGAAAATTCTAAAAGTTCCTGTTTTTCTGCTTTAAACTCTAGGTACACATCCAAAATGCATTACTGAGTTGAAAGAAGTTGATTCTGGTGCATGGTTTTGAAACCGCAGTCAGAAAAAAATAACATTCATATCAAAATTTCTATCAGCTCCGGACCTGTCGTTTTGGTCAAAAAATGAAAATTCTAAAAGTTCCTGTTTTTCTGCTTTAAACTCTAGGTACACATCCAAAATGCATTACTGAGTTAAAAGAAGTTGATTCTGGTGCATGGTTTTGAAACCGCAGTCAGAAAAAAAATACATCAATATCAACATTTTTATCTGCTCCGGACCTGTCGTTTTGGTCAAAAAATGAAAATTCTAAAAGTTCCTGTTTTTCTGCTTTAAACTCTAGGTACACATCCAAAATGCATTACTGAGTTGAAAGAAGTGAATTCTGGTGCATGGTTTTGAAATCGCAGTCAGAAAAAAAATAACATCATATCAACATTTTTATCAGCTCCGGTACTGTCGTTTTGGTCAAAAATTGAAAATTCTAAAAGTTCCTGTTTTTCTGCTTTAAACTCTAGGTACACATCCAAAATGCATTACTGAGTTGAAAGAAGTGAATTCTGGTGCATGGTTTTGAAATCGAAGTCAGAAAAAAAATAACATCCATATCAACATTTTTATCAGCTCCGGTCCTGTCGTTTTGGTCAAAAAATAAAAATTCTAAAAGTTCCTGTTTTTCTGCTTTAAACTCTAGGTACACATCCAAAATGCATTACTGAGTTGAAAGAAGTTGATTCTGGTGCATGGTTTTGAAATCGCAGTCAGAAAAAAAATAACATCCATATCAACATTTTTATCAGCTCCGGACCTGTTGTTTTGGTCAAAAATTGAAAATTCTAAAAGTTCCTGTTTTTCTGCTTTAAACTCTAGGTACACATCCAAAATGCATTACTGAGTTGAAAGAAGTGAATTCTGGTGCATGGTTTTGAAATCGCAGTCAGAAAAAAAATAACATCCATATCAACATTTTTATCAGCTCCGGTCCTGTCGTTTTGTTCAAAAAATGAATATTCTAAAAGTTCCTGTTTTTCTGCTTTAAACTCTAGGTACACATCCAAAATGCATTACTGAGTTAAAAGAAGTTGATTCTGGTGCATGGTTTTGAAACCGCAGTCAGAAAAAAAATACATCAATATCAACATTTTTATCAGCTCCGGACCTGTCGTTTTGGTCAAAAAATGAAAATTCTAAAAGTTCCTGTTTTCCTGCTTTAAACTCTAGGTACACATCCAAAATGCATTACTGAGTTGAAAGAAGTGAATTCTGGTGCATGGTTTTGAAATCGCAGTCAGAAAAAAATAACATCCATATCAACATTTTTATAAGCTCCAGGCCTGTCGTTTTGGTCAAAAATTGAAAATTCTAAAAGTTCCTATTTTTCTGCTTTAAACTCTAGGTACACATCCAAAATGCATTACTGAGTTAAAAGAAGTTGATTCTGGTGCATGGTTTTGAAACCGCAGTCAGAAAAAAAATACATCAATATCAACATTTTTATCAGCTCCGGACCTGTCGTTTTGGTCAAAAAATGAAAATTCTAAAAGTTCCTGTTTTTCTGCTTTAAACTCTAGGTACACATCCAAAATGCATTACTGAGTTGAAAGAAGTGAATTCTGGTGCATGGTTTTGAAATCGCAGTCAGAAAAAAAATAACATCCATATCAACATTTTTATCAGCTCCGGTCCTGTCGTTTTGTTCAAAAAATGAATATTCTAAAAGTTCCTGTTTTTCTGCTTTAAACTCTAGGTACACATCCAAAATGCATTACTGAGTTAAAAGAAGTTGATTCTGGTGCATGGTTTTGAAACCGCAGTCAGAAAAAAACATACATCAATATCAACATTTTTATCAGCTCCGGACCTGTCGTTTTGGTCAAAAAAAGAAAATTCTAAAAGTTCCTGTTTTTCTGCTTTAAACTCTAGGTACACATCCAAAATGCATTACTGAGTTGAAAGAAGTGAATTCTGGTGCATAGTTTTGAAATCGCAGTCAGAAAAAAAATAACATCCATATCAACATTTTTATCAGCTCCGGTACTGTCGTTTTGGTCAAAAATTGAAAATTCTAAAAGTTCCTGTTTTTCTGCTTTAAACTCTAGGTACACATCCAAAATGCATTACTGAGTTGAAAGAAGTGAATTCTGGTGCATGGTTTTGAAATCGAAGTCAGAAAAAAAATAACATCCATATCAACATTTTTATCAGCTCCGGTCCTGTCGTTTTGGTCAAAAAATAAAAATTCTAAAAGTTCCTGTTTTTCTGCTTTAAACTCTAGGTACACATCCAAAATGCATTACTGAGTTGAAAGAAGTTGATTCTGGTGCATGGTTTTGAAATCGCAGTCAGAAAAAAAATAACATCCATATCAACATTTTTATCAGCTCCGGACCTGTTGTTTTGGTCAAAAATTGAAAATTCTAAAAGTTCCTGTTTTTCTGCTTTAAACTCTAGGTACACATCCAAAATGCATTACTGAGTTGAAAGAAGTGAATTCTGGTGCATGGTTTTGAAATCGCAGTCAGAAAAAAAATAACATCCATATCAACATTTTTATCAGCTCCGGTCCTGTCGTTTTGGTCAAAAAATGAATATTCTAAAAGTTCCTGTTTTTCTGCTTTAAACTCTAGGTACACATCCAAAATGCATTACTGAGTTAAAAGAAGTTGATTCTGGTGCATGGTTTTGAAACCGCAGTCAGAAAAAAAATACATCAATATCAACATTTTTATCAGCTCCGGTCCTGTCGTTTTGTTCAAAAAATGAATATTCTAAAAGTTCCTGTTTTTCTGCTTTAAACTCTAGGTACACATCCAAAATGCATTACTGAGTTAAAAGAAGTTGATTCTGGTGCATGGTTTTGAAACCGCAGTCAGAAAAAAACATACATCAATATCAACATTTTTATCAGCTCCGGACCTGTCGTTTTGGTCAAAAAAAGAAAATTCTAAAAGTTCCTGTTTTTCTGCTTTAAACTCTAGGTACACATCCAAAATGCATTACTGAGTTAAAAGAAGTGAATTCTGGTGCATGGTTTTGAAATCGCAGTCAGAAAAAAAATAACATCCATATCAACATTTTTATCAGCTCCGGTCCTGTCGTTTTGGTCAAAAAATGAATATTCTAAAAGTTCCTGTTTTTCTGCTTTAAACTCTAGGTACACATCCAAAATGCATTACTGAGTTAAAAGAAGTTGATTCTGGTGCATGGTTTTGAAACCGCAGTCAGAAAAAAAATACATCAATATCAACATTTTTATCAGCTCCGGACCTGTCGTTTTGGTCAAAAAATGAAAATTCTAAAAGTTCCTGTTTTCCTGCTTTAAACTCTAGGTACACATCCAAAATGCATTACTGAGTTGAAAGAAGTGAATTCTGGTGCATGGTTTTGAAATCGCAGTCAGAAAAAAAATAACATCCATATCAACATTTTTATCAGCTCCGGTCCTGTCGTTTTGGTCAAAAATTGAAAATTCTAAAAGTTCCTGTTTTTCTGCTTTAAACTCTAGGTACACATCCAAAATGCATTACTGAGTTGAAAGAAGTGAATTCTGGTGCATGGTTTTGAAATCGCAGTCAGAAAAAAAATAACATCCATATCAACATTTTTATCAGCTCCGGTCCTGTCGTTTTGTTCAAAAAATGAATATTCTAAAAGTTCCTGTTTTTCTGCTTTAAACTCTAGGTACACATCCAAAATGCATTACTGAGTTAAAAGAAGTTGATTCTGGTGCATGGTTTTGAAACCGCAGTCAGAAAAAAAACATACATCAATATCAACATTTTTATCAGCTCCGGACCTGTAGTTTTGGTCAAAAAAAGAAAATTCTAAAAGTTCCTGTTTTTCTGCTTTAAACTCTAGGTACACATCCAAAATGCATTACTGAGTTAAAAGAAGTGAATTCTGGTGCATGGTTTTGAAATCGCAGTCAGAAAAAAAATAACATCCATATCAACATTTTTATCAGCTCCGGTCCTGTCGTTTTGTTCAAAAAATGAATATTCTAAAAGTTCCTGTTTTTCTGCTTTAAACTCTAGGTACACATCCAAAATGCATTACTGAGTTAAAAGAAGTTGATTCTGGTGCATGGTTTTGAAACCGCAGTCAGAAAAAAACATACATCAATATCAACATTTTTATCAGCTACGGACCTGTCGTTTTGGTCAAAAAAAGAAAATTCTAAAAGTTCCTGTTTTTCTGCTTTAAACTCTAGGTACACATCCAAAATGCATTACTGAGTTAAAAGAAGTTGATTCTGGTGCATGGTTTTGAAACCGCAGTCAGAAAAAAACATACATCAATATCAACATTTTTATCAGCTCCGGACCTGTCGTTTTGGTCAAAAAAAGAAAATTCTAAAAGTTCCTGTTTTTCTGCTTTAAACTCTAGGTACACATCCAAAATGCATTACTGAGTTGAAAGAAGTGAATTCTGGTGCATAGTTTTGAAATCGCAGTCAGAAAAAAAATAACATCCATATCAACATTTTTATCAGCTCCGGTACTGTCGTTTTGGTCAAAAATTGAAAATTCTAAAAGTTCCTGTTTTTCTGCTTTAAACTCTAGGTACACATCCAAAATGCATTACTGAGTTGAAAGAAGTGAATTCTGGTGCATGGTTTTGAAATCGAAGTCAGAAAAAAAATAACATCCATATCAACATTTTTATCAGCTCCGGTCCTGTCGTTTTGGTCAAAAAATAAAAATTCTAAAAGTTCCTGTTTTTCTGCTTTAAACTCTAGGTACACATCCAAAATGCATTACTGAGTTGAAAGAAGTTGATTCTGGTGCATGGTTTTGAAATCGCAGTCAGAAAAAAAATAACATCCATATCAACATTTTTATCAGCTCCGGACCTGTTGTTTTGGTCAAAAATTGAAAATTCTAAAAGTTCCTGTTTTTCTGCTTTAAACTCTAGGTACACATCCAAAATGCATTACTGAGTTGAAAGAAGTGAATTCTGGTGCATGGTTTTGAAATCGCAGTCAGAAAAAAAATAACATCCATATCAACATTTTTATCAGCTCCGGTCCTGTCGTTTTGGTCAAAAAATGAATATTCTAAAAGTTCCTGTTTTTCTGCTTTAAACTCTAGGTACACATCCAAAATGCATTACTGAGTTAAAAGAAGTTGATTCTGGTGCATGGTTTTGAAACCGCAGTCAGAAAAAAAATACATCAATATCAACATTTTTATCAGCTCCGGTCCTGTCGTTTTGTTCAAAAAATGAATATTCTAAAAGTTCCTGTTTTTCTGCTTTAAACTCTAGGTACACATCCAAAATGCATTACTGAGTTAAAAGAAGTTGATTCTGGTGCATGGTTTTGAAACCGCAGTCAGAAAAAAACATACATCAATATCAACATTTTTATCAGCTCCGGACCTGTCGTTTTGGTCAAAAAAAGAAAATTCTAAAAGTTCCTGTTTTTCTGCTTTAAACTCTAGGTACACATCCAAAATGCATTACTGAGTTAAAAGAAGTGAATTCTGGTGCATGGTTTTGAAATCGCAGTCAGAAAAAAAATAACATCCATATCAACATTTTTATCAGCTCCGGTCCTGTCGTTTTGTTCAAAAAATGAATATTCTAAAAGTTCCTGTTTTTCTGCTTTAAACTCTAGGTACACATCCAAAATGCATTACTGAGTTAAAAGAAGTTGATTCTGGTGCATGGTTTTGAAACCGCAGTCAGAAAAAAACATACATCAATATCAACATTTTTATCAGCTCCGGACCTGTCGTTTTGGTCAAAAAAAGAAAATTCTAAAAGTTCCTGTTTTTCTGCTTTAAACTCTAGGTACACATCCAAAATGCATTACTGAGTTGAAAGAAGTGAATTCTGGTGCATGGTTTTGAAATCGCAGTCAGAAAAAAAATAACATCCATATCAACATTTTTATCAGCTCCGGTCCTGTCGTTTTGTTCAAAAAATGAATATTCTAAAAGTTCCTGTTTTTCTGATTTAAACTCTAGGTACACATCCAAAATGCATTACTGAGTTAAAAGAAGTTGATTCTGGTGCATGGTTTTGAAACCGCAGTCAGAAAAAAACATACATCAATATCAACATTTTTATCAGCTCCGGACCTGTCGTTTTGGTCAAAAAAAGAAAATTCTAAAAGTTCCTGTTTTTCTGCTTTAAACTCTAGGTACACATCCAAAATGCATTACTGAGTTAAAAGAAGTGAATTCTGGTGCATGGTTTTGAAACCGCAGTCAGAAAAAAAATAACATCCATATCAACATTTTTATCAGCTCCGGTCCTGTCGTTTTGGTCAAAAAATGAATATTCTAAAAGTTCCTGTTTTTCTGCTTTAAACTCTAGGTACACATCCAAAATGCATTACTGAGTTAAAAGAAGTTGATTCTGGTGCATGGTTTTGAAATCGCAGTCAGAAAAAAAATACATCAATATCAACATTTTTATCAGCTCCGGACCTGTCGTTTTGGTCAAAAAATGAAAATTCTAAAAGTTCCTGTTTTTCTGCTTTAAACGCTAAGTACACATCCAAAATGCATTACTGAGTTGAAAGAAGTGAATTTTGGTGCATGGTTTTGAAATCGCAGTCAGAAAAAAATAACATCCACATCAACATTTTTATCAGCTCCGGTCCTGTCGTTTTGGTCAAAAATTGAAAATTCTAAAAGTTCCTGTTTTTCTGCTTTAAACTCTAGGTACACATCCAAAATGCATTACTGAGTTGAAAGAAGTGAATTCTGGTGCATGGTTTTGAAATCGCAGTCAGAAAAAAAATAACATCCATATCAACATTTTTATCAGCTCCGGTACTGTCGTTTTGGTCAAAAAATGAATATTCTAAAAGTTCCTGTTTTTCTGCTTTAAACTCTAAGTACACATCCACAATGCATTACTGAGTTGAAAGAAGTTGATTCTGGTGCATGGTTTTGAAACCGCAGTCAGAAAAAAAATTACATCCATATCAACATTTTTATCAGCTCCGGTCCTGTCGTTTTGGTCAACAAATGAAAATTCTAAAAGTTCCTGTTTTTCTGCTTTAAACTCTAGGTACACATCCAAAATGCATTACTAAGTTGAAAGAAGTTGATTCTGGTGCATGGTTTTGAAACCGCAGTCAGAAAAAAATTACATCCATATCAACATTTTTATCAGCTCCGGACCTGTCGTTTTGGTCAAAAATTGAAAATTCTAAAAGTTCCTGTTTTTTTTGCTTTAAACTCTAGGTACACATCCAAAATGCATTACTGAGTTGAAAGAAGTGAATTCTGGTGCATGGTTTTAAAATCGCAGTCAGAAAAAAATAACATCCATATCAACATTTTTATCAGCTCCGGTCCTGTTGTTTTGGTCAAAAATTGAAAATTCTAAAAGTTCCTGTTTTTCTGCTTTAAACTCTAGGTACACATCCAAAATGCATTACTGAGTTGAAAGAAGTTGATTCTGGTGCATGGTTTTGAAACCGCAGTCAGAAAAAAAATTACATCCATATCAACATTTTTATCAGCTCCGGTCCTGTCGTTTTGGTCAACAAATGAAAATTCTAAAAGTTCCTGTTTTTCTGCTTTAAACTCTAGGTACACATCCAAAATGCATTACTGAGTTGAAAGAAGTTGATTCTGGTGCATGGTTTTGAAACCGCAGTCAGAAAAAAATAACATTCATATCAAAATTTCTATCAGCTCCGGACCTGTCGTTTTGGTCAAAAAATGAAAATTCTAAAAGTTCCTGTTTTTCTGCTTTAAACTCTAGGTACACATCCAAAATGCATTACTGAGTTAAAAGAAGTTGATTCTGGTGCATGGTTTTGAAACCGCAGTCAGAAAAAAAATACATCAATATCAACATTTTTATCTGCTCCGGACCTGTCGTTTTGGTCAAAAAATGAAAATTCTAAAAGTTCCTGTTTTTCTGCTTTAAACTCTAGGTACACATCCAAAATGCATTACTGAGTTGAAAGAAGTGAATTCTGGTGCATGGTTTTGAAATCGCAGTCAGAAAAAAAATAACATCATATCAACATTTTTATCAGCTCCGGTACTGTCGTTTTGGTCAAAAATTGAAAATTCTAAAAGTTCCTGTTTTTCTGCTTTAAACTCTAGGTACACATCCAAAATGCATTACTGAGTTGAAAGAAGTGAATTCTGGTGCATGGTTTTGAAATCGAAGTCAGAAAAAAAATAACATCCATATCAACATTTTTATCAGCTCCGGTCCTGTCGTTTTGGTCAAAAAATAAAAATTCTAAAAGTTCCTGTTTTTCTGCTTTAAACTCTAGGTACACATCCAAAATGCATTACTGAGTTGAAAGAAGTTGATTCTGGTGCATGGTTTTGAAATCGCAGTCAGAAAAAAAATAACATCCATATCAACATTTTTATCAGCTCCGGACCTGTTGTTTTGGTCAAAAATTGAAAATTCTAAAAGTTCCTGTTTTTCTGCTTTAAACTCTAGGTACACATCCAAAATGCATTACTGAGTTGAAAGAAGTGAATTCTGGTGCATGGTTTTGAAATCGCAGTCAGAAAAAAAATAACATCCATATCAACATTTTTATCAGCTCCGGTCCTGTCGTTTTGTTCAAAAAATGAATATTCTAAAAGTTCCTGTTTTTCTGCTTTAAACTCTAGGTACACATCCAAAATGCATTACTGAGTTAAAAGAAGTTGATTCTGGTGCATGGTTTTGAAACCGCAGTCAGAAAAAAAATACATCAATATCAACATTTTTATCAGCTCCGGACCTGTCGTTTTGGTCAAAAAATGAAAATTCTAAAAGTTCCTGTTTTCCTGCTTTAAACTCTAGGTACACATCCAAAATGCATTACTGAGTTGAAAGAAGTGAATTCTGGTGCATGGTTTTGAAATCGCAGTCAGAAAAAAATAACATCCATATCAACATTTTTATAAGCTCCAGGCCTGTCGTTTTGGTCAAAAATTGAAAATTCTAAAAGTTCCTATTTTTCTGCTTTAAACTCTAGGTACACATCCAAAATGCATTACTGAGTTAAAAGAAGTTGATTCTGGTGCATGGTTTTGAAACCGCAGTCAGAAAAAAAATACATCAATATCAACATTTTTATCAGCTCCGGACCTGTCGTTTTGGTCAAAAAATGAAAATTCTAAAAGTTCCTGTTTTTCTGCTTTAAACTCTAGGTACACATCCAAAATGCATTACTGAGTTGAAAGAAGTGAATTCTGGTGCATGGTTTTGAAATCGCAGTCAGAAAAAAAATAACATCCATATCAACATTTTTATCAGCTCCGGTCCTGTCGTTTTGTTCAAAAAATGAATATTCTAAAAGTTCCTGTTTTTCTGCTTTAAACTCTAGGTACACATCCAAAATGCATTACTGAGTTAAAAGAAGTTGATTCTGGTGCATGGTTTTGAAACCGCAGTCAGAAAAAAACATACATCAATATCAACATTTTTATCAGCTCCGGACCTGTCGTTTTGGTCAAAAAAAGAAAATTCTAAAAGTTCCTGTTTTTCTGCTTTAAACTCTAGGTACACATCCAAAATGCATTACTGAGTTGAAAGAAGTGAATTCTGGTGCATAGTTTTGAAATCGCAGTCAGAAAAAAAATAACATCCATATCAACATTTTTATCAGCTCCGGTACTGTCGTTTTGGTCAAAAATTGAAAATTCTAAAAGTTCCTGTTTTTCTGCTTTAAACTCTAGGTACACATCCAAAATGCATTACTGAGTTGAAAGAAGTGAATTCTGGTGCATGGTTTTGAAATCGAAGTCAGAAAAAAAATAACATCCATATCAACATTTTTATCAGCTCCGGTCCTGTCGTTTTGGTCAAAAAATAAAAATTCTAAAAGTTCCTGTTTTTCTGCTTTAAACTCTAGGTACACATCCAAAATGCATTACTGAGTTGAAAGAAGTTGATTCTGGTGCATGGTTTTGAAATCGCAGTCAGAAAAAAAATAACATCCATATCAACATTTTTATCAGCTCCGGACCTGTTGTTTTGGTCAAAAATTGAAAATTCTAAAAGTTCCTGTTTTTCTGCTTTAAACTCTAGGTACACATCCAAAATGCATTACTGAGTTGAAAGAAGTGAATTCTGGTGCATGGTTTTGAAATCGCAGTCAGAAAAAAAATAACATCCATATCAACATTTTTATCAGCTCCGGTCCTGTCGTTTTGGTCAAAAAATGAATATTCTAAAAGTTCCTGTTTTTCTGCTTTAAACTCTAGGTACACATCCAAAATGCATTACTGAGTTAAAAGAAGTTGATTCTGGTGCATGGTTTTGAAACCGCAGTCAGAAAAAAAATACATCAATATCAACATTTTTATCAGCTCCGGTCCTGTCGTTTTGTTCAAAAAATGAATATTCTAAAAGTTCCTGTTTTTCTGCTTTAAACTCTAGGTACACATCCAAAATGCATTACTGAGTTAAAAGAAGTTGATTCTGGTGCATGGTTTTGAAACCGCAGTCAGAAAAAAACATACATCAATATCAACATTTTTATCAGCTCCGGACCTGTCGTTTTGGTCAAAAAAAGAAAATTCTAAAAGTTCCTGTTTTTCTGCTTTAAACTCTAGGTACACATCCAAAATGCATTACTGAGTTAAAAGAAGTGAATTCTGGTGCATGGTTTTGAAATCGCAGTCAGAAAAAAAATAACATCCATATCAACATTTTTATCAGCTCCGGTCCTGTCGTTTTGTTCAAAAAATGAATATTCTAAAAGTTCCTGTTTTTCTGCTTTAAACTCTAGGTACACATCCAAAATGCATTACTGAGTTAAAAGAAGTTGATTCTGGTGCATGGTTTTGAAACCGCAGTCAGAAAAAAACATACATCAATATCAACATTTTTATCAACTCCGGACCTGTCGTTTTGGTCAAAAAAAGAAAATTCTAAAAGTTCCTGTTTTTCTGCTTTAAACTCTAGGTACACATCCAAAATGCATTACTGAGTTGAAAGAAGTGAATTCTGGTGCATGGTTTTGAAATCGCAGTCAGAAAAAAAATAACATCCATATCAACATTTTTATCAGCTCCGGTCCTGTCGTTTTGTTCAAAAAATGAATATTCTAAAAGTTCCTGTTTTTCTGATTTAAACTCTAGGTACACATCCAAAATGCATTACTGAGTTAAAAGAAGTTGATTCTGGTGCATGGTTTTGAAACCGCAGTCAGAAAAAAACATACATCAATATCAACATTTTTATCAGCTCCGGACCTGTCGTTTTGGTCAAAAAAAGAAAATTCTAAAAGTTCCTGTTTTTCTGCTTTAAACTCTAGGTACACATCCAAAATGCATTACTGAGTTAAAAGAAGTGAATTCTGGTGCATGGTTTTGAAACCGCAGTCAGAAAAAAATAACATCCATATCAACATTTTTATCAGCTCCGGTCCTGTCGTTTTGGTCAAAAAATGAATATTCTAAAAGTTCCTGTTTTTCTGCTTTAAACTCTAGGTACACATCCAAAATGCATTACTGAGTTAAAAGAAGTTGATTCTGGTGCATGGTTTTGAAACCGCAGTCAGAAAAAAAATACATCAATATCAACATTTTTATCAGCTCCGGACCTGTCGTTTTGGTCAAAAAATGAAAATTCTAAAAGTTCCTGTTTTTCTGCTTTAAACTCTAAGTACACATCCAAAATGCATTACTGAGTTGAAAGAAGTGAATTCTGGTGCATGGTTTTGAAATCGCAGTCAGAAAAAAATAACATCCATATCAACATTTTTATCAGCTCCGGTCCTGTCGTTTTGGTCAAAAATTGAAAATTCTAAAAGTTCCTGTTTTTCTGCTTTAAACTCTAGGTACACATCCAAAATGCATTACTGAGTTGAAAGAAGTGAATTCTGGTGCATGGTTTTGAAATCGCAGTCAGAAAAAAAATAACATCCATATCAACATTTTTATCAGCTCCGGTACTGTCGTTTTGGTCAAAAAATGAATATTCTAAAAGTTCCTGTTTTTCTGCTTTAAACTCTAGGTACACATCCAAAATGCATTACTGAGTTAAAAGAAGTTGATTCTGGTGCATGGTTTTGAAACCGCAGTCAGAAAAAAAAATACATCAATATCAACATATTTATCACCTCCGGACCTGTCGTTTTGGTCAAAAAATGAAAATTCTAAAAGTTCCTGTTTTTCTGCTTTAAACTCTAAGTACACATCCAAAATGCATTACTGAGTTGAAAGAAGTGAATTCTGGTGCATGGTTTTGAAACCGCAGTCAGAAAAAAATTACATCCATATCAACATTTTTATCAGCTACGAGCCTGTCGTTTTGGTCAAAAATTGAAAATTCTAAAAGTTCCTGTTTTTTTTGCTTTAAACTCTAGGTACACATCCAAAATGCATTACTGAGTTGAAAGAAGTGAATTCTGGTGCATGGTTTTGAAATCGCAGTCAGAAAAAAATAACATTCATATCAACATTTCTATCAGCTCCGGACCTGTCGTTTTGGTCAAAAAATTAAAATTCTAAAAGTTCCTGTTTTTCTGCTTTAAACTCTAGGTACACATCCAAAATGCATTACTGAGTTAAAAGAAGTTGATTCTGGTGCATGGTTTTGAAACCGCAGTCAGAAAAAAAATACATCAATATCAACATTTTTATCAGCTCCGGACCTGTCGTTTTGGTCAAAAAATGAAAATTCTAAAAGTTCCTGTTTTTCTGCTTTAAACTCTAGGTACACATCCAAAATGCATTACTGAGTTGAAAGAAGTGAATTCTGGTGCATGGTTTTGAAATCGCAGTCAGAAAAAAAATAACATCCATATCAACATTTTTATCAGCTCCGGTCCTGTCGTTTTGGTCAAAAATTGAAAATTCTAAAAGTTCCTGTTTTTCTGCTTTAAACTCTAGGTACACATCCAAAATGCATTACTGAGTTGAAAGAAGTGAATTCTGGTGCATGGTTTTGAAATCGCAGTCAGAAAAAAAATAAATACATATCAACATTTTTATCAGCTCCGGTCCTGTCGTTTTGGTCAAAAAATGAAAATTCTAAAAGTTCCTGTTTTTCTGCTTTAAACTTTAGGTACACATCCAAAATGCATTACTGAGTTGAAAGAAGTTGATTCTGGTGCATGGTTTTGAAATCGCAGTCAGAAAAAAAATAACATCCATATCAACATTTTTATCAGCTCCGGACCTGTTGTTTTGGTCAAAAATTGAAAATTCTAAAAGTTCCTTTTTTTCTGCTTTAAACTCTAGGTACACATCCAAAATGCATTACTGTGTTGAAAGAAGTGAATTCTGGTGCATGGTTTTGAAATCGCAGTCAGAAAAAAAATAACATCCATATCAACATTTTTATCAGCTCCGGTCCTGTCGTTTTGTTAAAAAAATGAATATTCTAAAAGTTCCTGTTTTTCTGCTTTAAACTCTAGGTACACATCCAAAATGCATTACTGAGTTAAAAGAAGTTGATTCTGGTGCATGGTTTTGAAACCGCAGTCAGAAAAAAACATACATCAATATCAACATTTTTATCAGCTCCGGACCTGTCGTTTTGGTCAAAAAAAGAAAATTCTAAAAGTTCCTGTTTTTCTGCTTTAAACTCTAGGTACACATCCAAAATGCATTACTGAGTTGAAAGAAGTGAATTCTGGTGCATGGTTTTGAAACCGCAGTCAGAAAAAAAATAACATCCATATCAACATTTTTATCAGCTCCGGTCCTGTCGTTTTGGTCTAAAAGTTCCTGTTTTTCTGCTTTAAACTCTAGGTACACATCCAAAATGCATTACTGAGTTAAAAGAAGTTGATTCTGGTGCATGGTTTTGAAACCGCAGTCAGAAAAAAAAATACATCAATATCAACATTTTTATCAGCTCCGGACCTGTCGTTTTGGTCAAAAATTGAAAATTCTAAAAGTTCCTGTTTTTCTGCTTTAAACTCTAAGTACACATCCAAAATGCATTACTGAGTTGATAGAAGTGAATTCTGGTGCATGGTTTTGAAATCGCAGTCAGAAAAAAATAACATCCATATCAACATTTTTATCATCTCCGGTCCTGTCGTTTTGGTCAAAAATTGAAAATTCTAAAAGTTCCTGTTTTTCTGCTTTAAACTCTAGGTACACATCCAAAATGCATTACTGAGTTGAAAGAAGTGAATTCTGGTGCATGGTTTTGAAATCGCAGTCAGAAAAAAAATACATCAATATCAACATTTTTATCAGCTCCGGACCTGTCGTTTTGGTCAAAAAATGAAAATTCTAAAAGTTCCTGTTTTTCTGCTTTAAACTCTAGGTACACATCCAAAATGCATTACTGAGTTGAAAGAAGTGAATTCTGGTGCATGGTTTTGAAATCGCAGTCAGAAAAAAAATAACATCCATATCAACATTTTTATCAGCTCCGGTCCTGTCGTTTTGGTCAAAAATTGAAAATTCTAAAAGTTCCTGTTTTTCTGCTTTAAACTCTAGGTACACATCCAAAATGCATTACTGAGTTGAAAGAAGTGAATTCTGGTGCATGGTTTTGAAATCGCAGTCAGAAAAAAAATAAATACATATCAACATTTTTATCAGCTCCGGTCCTGTCGTTTTGGTCAAAAAATGAAAATTCTAAAAGTTCCTGTTTTTCTGCTTTAAACTTTAGGTACACATCCAAAATGCATTACTGAGTTGAAAGAAGTTGATTCTGGTGCATGGTTTTGAAATCGCAGTCAGAAAAAAAATAACATCCATATCAACATTTTTATCAGCTCCGGACCTGTTGTTTTGGTCAAAAATTGAAAATTCTAAAAGTTCCTTTTTTTCTGCTTTAAACTCTAGGTACACATCCAAAATGCATTACTGTGTTGAAAGAAGTGAATTCTGGTGCATGGTTTTGAAATCGCAGTCAGAAAAAAAATAACATCCATATCAACATTTTTATCAGCTCCGGTCCTGTCGTTTTGTTAAAAAAATGAATATTCTAAAAGTTCCTGTTTTTCTGCTTTAAACTCTAGGTACACATCCAAAATGCATTACTGAGTTAAAAGAAGTTGATTCTGGTGCATGGTTTTGAAACCGCAGTCAGAAAAAAACATACATCAATATCAACATTTTTATCAGCTCCGGACCTGTCGTTTTGGTCAAAAAAAGAAAATTCTAAAAGTTCCTGTTTTTCTGCTTTAAACTCTAGGTACACATCCAAAATGCATTACTGAGTTGAAAGAAGTGAATTCTGGTGCATGGTTTTGAAACCGCAGTCAGAAAAAAAATAACATCCATATCAACATTTTTATCAGCTCCGGTCCTGTCGTTTTGGTCTAAAAGTTCCTGTTTTTCTGCTTTAAACTCTAGGTACACATCCAAAATGCATTACTGAGTTAAAAGAAGTTGATTCTGGTGCATGGTTTTGAAACCGCAGTCAGAAAAAAAAATACATCAATATCAACATTTTTATCAGCTCCGGACCTGTCGTTTTGGTCAAAAATTGAAAATTCTAAAAGTTCCTGTTTTTCTGCTTTAAACTCTAAGTACACATCCAAAATGCATTACTGAGTTGAAAGAAGTGAATTCTGGTGCATGGTTTTGAAATCGCAGTCAGAAAAAAATAACATCCATATCAACATTTTTATCATCTCCGGTCCTGTCGTTTTGGTCAAAAATTGAAAATTCTAAAAGTTCCTGTTTTTCTGCTTTAAACTCTAGGTACACATCCAAAATCCATTACTGAGTTGAAAGAAGTGAATTCTGGTGCATGGTTTTGAAATCGCAGTCAGAAAAAAAATAACATCCATATCAACATTTTTATCAGCTCCGGTACTGTCGTTTTGGTCAAAAATTGAAAATTCTAAAAGTTCCTGTTTTTCTGCTTTAAACTCTAGGTACACATCCAAAATGCATTACTGAGTTGAAAGAAGTTGATTCTGGTGCATGGTTTTAAAACCGCAGTCAGAAAAAAAATTACATCCATATCAACATTTTTATCAGCTCCTGTCCTGTCGTTTTGGTCAACAAATGAAAATTCTAAAAGTTCCTGTTTTTCTGCTTTAAACTCTAGGTACACATCCAAAATGCATTACTGAGTTGAAAGAAGTTGATTCTGGTGCATGGTTTTGAAACCGCAGTCAGAAAAAAAATTATATCCATATCAACATTTTTATCAGCTCCGGACCTGTCATTTTGGTCAAAAATTGAAAATTCTAAAAGTTCCTGTTTTTTTGCTTTAAACTCTAGGTACACATCCAAAATGCATTACTGAGTTGAAAGAAGTGAATTCTGGTGCATGGTTTTGAAATCGCAGTCAGAAAAAAATAACATTCATATCAACATTTCTATCAGCTCCGGACCTGTCGTTTTGGTCAAAAAATGAAAATTCTAAAAGTTCCTGTTTTTCTGCTTTAAACTCTAGGTACACATCCAAAATGCATTACTGAGTTAAAAGAAGTTGATTCTGGTGCATGGTTTTGAAACCGCAGTCAGAAAAAAAATACATCAATATCAACATTTTTATCAGCTCCGGACCTGTCGTTTTGGTCAAAAAATGAAAATTCTAAAAGTTCCTGTTTTTCTGCTTTAAACTCTAGGCACACATCCAAAATGCATTACTGAGTTGAAAGAAGTGAATTCTGGTGCATGGTTTTGAAATCGCAGTCAGAAAAAAAATAACATCCATATCAACATTTTTATCAGCTCCGGTCCTGTCGTTTTGGTCAAAAATTGAAAATTCTAAAAGTTCCTGTTTTTCTGCTTTAAACTCTAGGTACACATCCAAAATGCATTACTGAGTTGAAAGAAGTGAATTCTGGTGCATGGTTTTGAAATCGCAGTCAGAAAAAAAATAACATCCATATCAACATTTTTATCAGCTCCGGTCCTGTCGTTTTGGTCAAAAAATGAATATTCTAAAAGTTCCTGTTTTTCTGCTTTAAACTCTAGGTACACATCCAAAATGCATTACTGAGTTAAAAGAAGTTGATTCTGGTGCATGGTTTTGAAACCGCAGTCAGAAAAAAAATACATCAATATCAACATTTTTATCAGCTCCGGACCTGTCGTTTTGGTCAAAAAATGAAAATTCTGAAAGTTCCTGTTTTTCTGCTTTAAACTCTAAGTACACATCCAAAATGCATTACTGAGTTGAAAGAAGTGAATTCTGGTGCATGGTTTTGAAATCGCAGTCAGAAAAAAATAACATCCATATCAACATTTTTATCAGCTCCGGTCCTGTCGTTTTGGTCAAAAATTGAAAATTCTAAAAGTTCCTGTTTTTCTGCTTTAAACTCTAGGTACACATCCAAAATGCATTACTGAGTTGAAAGAAGTTGATTCTGGTGCATGGTTTTGAAACCGCAGTCAGAAAAAAAATTACATCCATATCAACATTTTTATCAGCTCCGGTCCTGTCGTTTTGGTCAAAAATTGAAAATTCTAAAAGTTCCTGTTTTTCTGCTTTAAACTCTAGGTACACATCCAAAATGCATTACTGAGTTGAAAGAAGTTGATTCTGGTGCATGGTTTTGAAACCGCAGTCAGAAAAAAAATTACATCCATATCAACATTTTTATTAGCTCCGGTCCTGTCGTTTTGGTCAACAAATGAAAATTCTAAAAGTTCCTGTTTTTCTGCTTTAAACTCTAGGTACACATCCAAAATGCATTACTGAGTTGAAAGAAGTTGATTCTGGTGCATGGTTTTGAAACCGCAGTCAGAAAAAAATTACATCCATATCAACATTTTTATCAGCTACGAGCCTGTCGTTTTGGTCAAAAATTGAAAATTCTAAAAGTTCCTGTTTTTTTTGCTTTAAACTCTAGGTACACATCCAAAATGCATTACTGAGTTGAAAGAAGTGAATTCTGGTGCATGGTTTTGAAATCGCAGTCAGAAAAAAATAACATTCATATCAACATTTCTATCAGCTCCGGACCTGTCGTTTTGGTCAAAAAATGAAAATTCTAAAAGTTCCTGTTTTCCTGCTTTAAACTCTAGGTACACATCCAAAATGCATTACTGAGTTGAAAGAAGTTGATTCTGGTGCATGGTTTTGAAACCGCAGTCAGAAAAAAATTACATCCATATCAACATTTTTATCAGCTACGAGCCTGTCGTTTTGGTCAAAAATTGAAAATTCTAAAAGTTCCTGTTTTTCTGCTTTAAACTCTAGGTACACATCCAAAATGCATTACTGAGTTGAAAGAAGTTGATTCTGGTGCATGGTTTTGAAACCGCAGTCAGAAAAAAAATTACATCCATATCAACATTTTTATTAGCTCCGGTCCTGTCGTTTTGGTCAACAAATGAAAATTCTAAAAGTTCCTGTTTTTCTGCTTTAAACTCTAGGTACACATCCAAAATGCATTACTGAGTTGAAAGAAGTTGATTCTGGTGCATGGTTTTGAAACCACAGTCAGAAAAAAAATACATCAATATCAACATTTTTATCAGCTCCGGACCTGTCGTTTTGGTCAAAAAATGAAAATTCTAAAAGTTCCTGTTTTTCTGCTTTAAACTCTAGGTACACATCCAAAATGCATTACTGAGTTGAAAGAAGTGAATTCTGGTGCATGGTTTTGAAATCGCAGTCAGAAAAAAAATAACATCCATATCAACATTTTTATCAACTCCGGTCCTGTCGTTTTGGTCAAAAATTGAAAATTCTAAAAGTTCCTGTTTTTCTGCTTTAAACTCTAGGTACACATCCAAAATGCATTACTGAGTTGAAAGAAGTGAATTCTGGTGCATGGTTTTGAAATCGCAGTCAGAAAAAAAATAACATCCATATCAACATTTTTATCAGCTCCGGTCCTGTCGTTTTGGTCAAAAAATGAAAATTCTAAAAGTTCCTGTTTTTCTGCTTTAAACTCTAGGTACACATCCAAAATGCATTACTGAGTTGAAAGAAGTTGATTCTGGTGCATGGTTTTGAAATTGCAGTCAGAAAAAAAATAACATCCATATCAACATTTTTATCAGCTTCGGACCTGTTGTTTTGGTCAAAAATTGAAAATTCTAAAAGTTCCTGTTTTTCTGCTTTAAACTCTAGGTACACATCCAAAATGCATTACTGAGTTGAAAGAAGTGAATTCTGGTGCATGGTTTTGAAATCGCAGTCAGAAAAAAAATAACATCCATATCAACATTTTTATCAGCTCCGGTCCTGTCGTTTTGGTCAAAAAATGAATATTCTAAAAGTTCCTGTTTTTCTGCTTTAAACTCTAGGTACACATCCAAAATGCATTACTGAGTTAAAAGAAGTTGATTCTGGTGCATGGTTTTGAAACCGCAGTCAGAAAAAAAATACATCAATATCAACATTTTTATCAGCTCCGGACCTGTCGTTTTGGTCAAAAAATGAAAATTCTAAAAGTTCCTGTTTTCCTGCTTTAAACTCTAGGTACACATCCAAAATGCATTACTGAGTTGAAAGAAGTGAATTCTGGTGCATGGTTTTGAAATCGCAGTCAGAAAAAAATAACATCCATATCAACATTTTTATAAGCTCCAGGCCTGTCGTTTTGGTCAAAAATTGAAAATTCTAAAAGTTCCTGTTTTTCTGCTTTAAACTCTAGGTACACATCCAAAATGCATTACTGAGTTGAAAGAAGTGAATTCTGGTGCATGGTTTTGAAATCGCAGTCAGAAAAAAAATAACATCCATATCAACATTTTTATCAGCTCCGGTCCTGTCGTTTTGTTAAAAAAATGAATATTCTAAAAGTTCCTGTTTTTCTGCTTTAAACTCTAGGTACACATCCAAAATGCATTACTGAGTTAAAAGAAGTTGATTCTGGTGCATGGTTTTGAAATCGCAGTCAGAAAAAAATAACATCCATATCAACATTTTTATCATCTCCGGTCCTGTCGTTTTGGTCAAAAATTGAAAATTCTAAAAGTTCCTGTTTTTCTGCTTTAAACTCTAGGTACACATCCAAAATGCATTACTGAGTTGAAAGAAGTTGATTCTGGTGCATGGTTTTGAAATCGCAGTCAGAAAAAAAATAACATCCATATCAACATTTTTATCAGCTCCGGTACTGTCGTTTTGGTCAAAAATTGAAAATTCTAAAAGTTCCTGTTTTTCTGCTTTAAACTCTAGGTACACATCCAAAATGCATTACTGAGTTGAAAGAAGTGAATTCTGGTGCATGGTTTTGAAATCGCAGTCAGAAAAAAAATAACATCCATATCAACATTTTTATCAGCTCCGGTCCTGTCGTTTTGGTCAAAAAATGAATATTCTAAAAGTTCCTGTTTTTCTGCTTTAAACTCTAGGTACACATCCAAAATGCATTACTGAGTTAAAAGAAGTTGATTCTGGTGCATGGTTTTGAAACCGCAGTCAGAAAAAAAATACATCAATATCAACATTTTTATCAGCTCCGGACCTGTCGTTTTGGTCAAAAAATGAAAATTCTAAAAGTTCCTGTTTTCCTGCTTTAAACTCTAGGTACACATCCAAAATGCATTACTGAGTTGAAAGAAGTGAATTCTGGTGCATGGTTTTGAAATCGCAGTCAGAAAAAAATAACATCCATATCAACATTTTTATAAGCTCCAGGCCTGTCGTTTTGGTCAAAAATTGAAAATTCTAAAAGTTCCTGTTTTTCTGCTTTAAACTCTAGGTACACATCCAAAATGCATTACTGAGTTGAAAGAAGTGAATTCTGGTGCATGGTTTTGAAATCGCAGTCAGAAAAAAAATAACATCCATATCAACATTTTTATCAGCTCCGGTCCTGTCGTTTTGTTAAAAAAATGAATATTCTAAAAGTTCCTGTTTTTCTGCTTTAAACTCTAGGTACACATCCAAAATGCATTACTGAGTTAAAAGAAGTTGATTCTGGTGCATGGTTTTGAAATCGCAGTCAGAAAAAAATAACATCCATATCAACATTTTTATCATCTCCGGTCCTGTCGTTTTGGTCAAAAATTGAAAATTCTAAAAGTTCCTGTTTTTCTGCTTTAAACTCTAGGTACACATCCAAAATGCATTACTGAGTTGAAAGAAGTTGATTCTGGTGCATGGTTTTGAAATCGCAGTCAGAAAAAAAATAACATCCATATCAACATTTTTATCAGCTCCGGTACTGTCGTTTTGGTCAAAAATTGAAAATTCTAAAAGTTCCTGTTTTTCTGCTTTAAACTCTAGGTACACATCCAAAATGCATTACTGAGTTGAAAGAAGTGAATTCTGGTGCATGGTTTTGAAATCGCAGTCAGAAAAAAAATAACATCCATATCAACATTTTTATCAGCTCCGGTCCTGTCGTTTTGGTCAAAAAATGAAAATTCTAAAAGTTCCTGTTTTTCTGCTTTAAACTCTAGGTACACATCCAAAATGCATTACTGAGTTGAAAGAAGTTGATTCTGGTGCATGGTTTTGAAACCGCAGTCAGAAAAAAAAATACATCAATATCAACATTTTTATCATCTCCGGACCTGTCGTTTTGGTCAAAAAATGAAAATTCTAAAAGTTCCTGTTTTTCTGCTTTAAACTCTAAGTACACATCCAAAATGCATTACTGAGTTGAAAGAAGTGAATTCTGGTGCATGGTTTTGAAATCGCAGTCAGAAAAAAATAACATCCATATCAACATTTTTATCAGCTCCGGTCCTGTTGTTTTGGTCAAAAATTGAAAATTCTAAAAGTTCCTGTTTTTCTGCTTTAAACTCTAGGTACACATCCAAAATGCATTACTGAGTTGAAAGAAGTTGATTCTGGTGCATGGTTTTGAAACCGCAGTCAGAAAAAAATTACATCCATATCAACATTTTTATCAGCTACGAGCCTGTCGTTTTGGTCAAAAATTGAAAATTCTAAAAGTTCCTGTTTTTTTTGCTTTAAACTCTAGGTACACATCCAAAATGCATTACTGAGTTGAAAGAAGTTGATTCTGGTGCATGGTTTTGAAACCGCAGTCAGAAAAAAAAATACATCAATATCAACATTTTTATCATCTCCGGACCTGTCGTTTTGGTCAAAAAATGAAAATTCTAAAAGTTCCTGTTTTTCTGCTTTAAACTCTAAGTACACATCCAAAATGCATTACTGAGTTGAAAGAAGTGAATTCTGGTGCATGGTTTTGAAATCGCAGTCAGAAAAAAATAACATCCATATCAACATTTTTATCAGCTCCGGTCCTGTTGTTTTGGTCAAAAATTGAAAATTCTAAAAGTTCCTGTTTTTCTGCTTTAAACTCTAGGTACACATCCAAAATGCATTACTGAGTTGAAAGAAGTTGATTCTGGTGCATGGTTTTGAAACCGCAGTCAGAAAAAAATTACATCCATATCAACATTTTTATCAGCTACGAGCCTGTCGTTTTGGTCAAAAATTGAAAATTCTAAAAGTTCCTGTTTTTTTTGCTTTAAACTCTAGGTACACATCCAAAATGCATTACTGAGTTGAAAGAAGTGAATTCTGGTGCATGGTTTTGAAATCGCAGTCAGAAAAAAATAACATTCATATCAACATTTCTATCAGCTCCGGACCTGTCGTTTTGGTCAAAAAATGAAAATTCTAAAAGTTCCTGTTTTTCTGCTTTAAACTCTAGGTACACATCCAAAATGCATTACTGAGTTAAAAGAAGTTGATTCTGGTGCATGGTTTTGAAACCGCAGTCAGAAAAAAAATACATCAATATCAACATTTTTATCAGCTCCGGACCTGTCGTTTTGGTCAAAAAATGAAAATTCTAAAAGTTCCTGTTTTTCTGCTTTAAACTCTAGGTACACATCCAAAATGCATTACTGAGTTGAAAGAAGTGAATTCTGGTGCATGGTTTTGAAATCGCAGTCAGAAAAAAAATAACATCCATATCAACATTTTTATCAGCTCCGGTCCTGTCGTTTTGGTCAAAAATTGAAAATTCTAAAAGTTCCTGTTTTTCTGCTTTAAACTCTAGGTACACATCCAAAATGCATTACTGAGTTGAAAGAAGTGAATTCTGGTGCATGGTTTTGAAATCGCAGTCAGAAAAAAAATAACATCCATATCAACATTTTTATCAGCTCCGGTCCTGTCGTTTTGGTCAAAAAATGAAAATTCTAAAAGTTCCTGTTTTTCTGCTTTAAACTCTAGGTACACATCCAAAATGCATTACTGAGTTGAAAGAAGTTGATTCTGGTGCATGGTTTTGAAATTGCAGTCAGAAAAAAAATAACATCCATATCAACATTTTTATCAGCTTCGGACCTGTTGTTTTGGTCAAAAATTGAAAATTCTAAAAGTTCCTGTTTTTCTGCTTTAAACTCTAGGTACACATCCAAAATGCATTACTGAGTTGAAAGAAGTGAATTCTGGTGCATGGTTTTGAAATCGCAGTCAGAAAAAAAATAACATCCATATCAACATTTTTATCAGCTCCGGTCCTGTCGTTTTGGTCAAAAAATGAATATTCTAAAAGTTCCTGTTTTTCTGCTTTAAACTCTAGGTACACATCCAAAATGCATTACTGAGTTAAAAGAAGTTGATTCTGGTGCATGGTTTTGAAACCGCAGTCAGAAAAAAAATACATCAATATCAACATTTTTATCAGCTCCGGACCTGTCGTTTTGGTCAAAAAATGAAAATTCTAAAAGTTCCTGTTTTCCTGCTTTAAACTCTAGGTACACATCCAAAATGCATTACTGAGTTGAAAGAAGTGAATTCTGGTGCATGGTTTTGAAATCGCAGTCAGAAAAAAATAACATCCATATCAACATTTTTATAAGCTCCAGGCCTGTCGTTTTGGTCAAAAATTGAAAATTCTAAAAGTTCCTGTTTTTCTGCTTTAAACTCTAGGTACACATCCAAAATGCATTACTGAGTTGAAAGAAGTGAATTCTGGTGCATGGTTTTGAAATCGCAGTCAGAAAAAAAATAACATCCATATCAACATTTTTATCAGCTCCGGTCCTGTCGTTTTGTTAAAAAAATGAATATTCTAAAAGTTCCTGTTTTTCTGCTTTAAACTCTAGGTACACATCCAAAATGCATTACTGAGTTAAAAGAAGTTGATTCTGGTGCATGGTTTTGAAATCGCAGTCAGAAAAAAATAACATCCATATCAACATTTTTATCATCTCCGGTCCTGTCGTTTTGGTCAAAAATTGAAAATTCTAAAAGTTCCTGTTTTTCTGCTTTAAACTCTAGGTACACATCCAAAATGCATTACTGAGTTGAAAGAAGTTGATTCTGGTGCATGGTTTTGAAATCGCAGTCAGAAAAAAAATAACATCCATATCAACATTTTTATCAGCTCCGGTACTGTCGTTTTGGTCAAAAATTGAAAATTCTAAAAGTTCCTATTTTTCTGCTTTAAACTCTAGGTACACATCCAAAATGCATTACTGAGTTGAAAGAAGTGAATTCTGGTGCATGGTTTTGAAATCGCAGTCAGAAAAAAAATAACATCCATATCAACATTTTTATCAGCTCCGGTCCTGTCGTTTTGGTCAAAAAATGAAAATTCTAAAAGTTCCTGTTTTTCTGCTTTAAACTCTAGGTACACATCCAAAATGCATTACTGAGTTGAAAGAAGTTGATTCTGGTGCATGGTTTTGAAACCGCAGTCAGAAAAAAAATTACATCCATATCAACATTTTTATCAGCTCCGGTCCTGTCGTTTTGGTCAACAAATGAAAATTCTAAAAGTTCCTGTTTTTCTGCTTTAAACTCTAGGTACACATCCAAAATGCATTACTGAGTTGAAAGAAGTTGATTCTGGTGCATGGTTTTGAAACCGCAGTCAGAAAAAAATTACATCCATATCAACATTTTTATCAGCTCCGAGCCTGTCGTTTTGGTCAAAAATTGAAAATTCTAAAAGTTCCTGTTTTTTTTGCTTTAAACTCTAGGTACACATCCAAAATGCATTACTGAGTTGAAAGAAGTGAATTCTGGTGCATGGTTTTGAAATCGCAGTCAGAAAAAAATAACATTCATATCAACATTTCTATCAGCTCCGGACCTGTCGTTTTGGTCAAAAAATGAAAATTCTAAAAGTTCCTGTTTTTCTGCTTTAAACTCTAGGTACACATCCAAAATGCATTACTGAGTTAAAAGAAGTTGATTCTGGTGCATGGTTTTGAAACCGCAGTCAGAAAAAAAATACATCAATATCAACATTTTTATCAGCTCCGGACCTGTCGTTTTGGTCAAAAAATGAAAATTCTAAAAGTTCCTGTTTTCCTGCTTTAAACTCTAGGTACACATCCAAAATGCATTACTGAGTTGAAAGAAGTGAATTCTGGTGCATGGTTTTGAAATCGCAGTCAGAAAAAAAATAACATCCATATCAACATTTTTATCAGCTCCGGTCCTGTCGTTTTGGTCAAAAAATGAATATTCTAAAAGTTCCTGTTTTTCTGTTTTAAACTCTAGGTACACATCCAAAATGCATTACTGAGTTAAAAGAAGTTGATTCTGGTGCATGGTTTTGAAACCGCAGTCAGAAAAAAAATACATCAATATCAACATTTTTATCAGCTCCGGACCTGTCGTTTTGGTCAAAAAATGAAAATTCTAAAAGTTCCTGTTTTCCTGCTTTAAACTCTAGGTACACATCCAAAATGCATTACTGAGTTGAAAGAAGTGAATTCTGGTGCATGGTTTTGAAATCGCAGTCAGAAAAAAATAACATCCATATCAACATTTTTATAAGCTCCAGGCCTGTCGTTTTGGTCAAAAATTGAAAATTCTAAAAGTTCCTGTTTTTCTGCTTTAAACTCTAGGTACACATCCAAAATGCATTACTGAGTTGAAAGAAGTGAATTCTGGTGCATGGTTTTGAAATCGCAGTCAGAAAAAAAATAACATCCATATCAACATTTTTATCAGCTCCGGTCCTGTCGTTTTGTTAAAAAAATGAATATTCTAAAAGTTCCTGTTTTTCTGCTTTAAACTCTAGGTACACATCCAAAATGCATTACTGAGTTAAAAGAAGTTGATTCTGGTGCATGGTTTTGAAATCGCAGTCAGAAAAAAATAACATCCATATCAACATTTTTATCATCTCCGGTCCTGTCGTTTTGGTCAAAAATTGAAAATTCTAAAAGTTCCTGTTTTTCTGCTTTAAACTCTAGGTACACATCCAAAATGCATTACTGAGTTGAAAGAAGTTGATTCTGGTGCATGGTTTTGAAATCGCAGTCAGAAAAAAAATAACATCCATATCAACATTTTTATCAGCTCCGGTCCTGTCGTTTTGGTCAAAAAATGAAAATTCTAAAAGTTCCTGTTTTTCTGCTTTAAACTCTAGGTACACATCCAAAATGCATTACTGAGTTGAAAGAAGTTGATTCTGGTGCATGGTTTTGAAATCGCAGTCAGAAAAAAATAACATCCATATCAACATTTTTATCATCTCCGGTCCTGTCGTTTTGGTCAAAAATTGAAAATTCTAAAAGTTCCTGTTTTTCTGCTTTAAACTCTAGGTACACATCCAAAATGCATTACTGAGTTAAAAGAAGTGAATTCTGGTGCATGGTTTTGAAACCGCAGTCAGAAAAAAATAACATCCATATCAACATTTTTATCACCTCCGGACCTGTCGTTTTGGTCAAAAAATGAAAATTCTAAAAGTTCCTGTTTTTCTGCTTTAAACTCTAAGTACACATCCAAAATGCATTACTGAGTTGAAAGAAGTGAATTCTGGTGCATGGTTTTGAAACCGCAGTCAGAAAAAAATTACATCCATATCAACATTTTTATCAGCTACGAGCCTGTCGTTTTGGTCAAAAATTGAAAATTCTAAAAGTTCCTGTTTTTTTTGCTTTAAACTCTAGGTACACATCCAAAATGCATTACTGAGTTGAAAGAAGTGAATTCTGGTGCATGGTTTTGAAATCGCAGTCAGAAAAAAATAACATTCATATCAACATTTCTATCAGCTCCGGACCTGTCGTTTTGGTCAAAAAATTAAAATTCTAAAAGTTCCTGTTTTTCTGCTTTAAACTCTAGGTACACATCCAAAATGCATTACTGAGTTAAAAGAAGTTGATTCTGGTGCATGGTTTTGAAACCGCAGTCAGAAAAAAAATACATCAATATCAACATTTTTATCAGCTCCGGACCTGTCGTTTTGGTCAAAAAATGAAAATTCTAAAAGTTCCTGTTTTTCTGCTTTAAACTCTAGGTACACATCCAAAATGCATTACTGAGTTGAAAGAAGTGAATTCTGGTGCATGGTTTTGAAATCGCAGTCAGAAAAAAAATAACATCCATATCAACATTTTTATCAGCTCCGGTCCTGTCGTTTTGGTCAAAAATTGAAAATTCTAAAAGTTCCTGTTTTTCTGCTTTAAACTCTAGGTACACATCCAAAATGCATTACTGAGTTGAAAGAAGTGAATTCTGGTGCATGGTTTTGAAATCGCAGTCAGAAAAAAAATAAATACATATCAACATTTTTATCAGCTCCGGTCCTGTCGTTTTGGTCAAAAAATGAAAATTCTAAAAGTTCCTGTTTTTCTGCTTTAAACTTTAGGTACACATCCAAAATGCATTACTGAGTTGAAAGAAGTTGATTCTGGTGCATGGTTTTGAAATCGCAGTCAGAAAAAAAATAACATCCATATCAACATTTTTATCAGCTCCGGACCTGTTGTTTTGGTCAAAAATTGAAAATTCTAAAAGTTCCTTTTTTTCTGCTTTAAACTCTAGGTACACATCCAAAATGCATTACTGTGTTGAAAGAAGTGAATTCTGGTGCATGGTTTTGAAATCGCAGTCAGAAAAAAAATAACATCCATATCAACATTTTTATCAGCTCCGGTCCTGTCGTTTTGTTAAAAAAATGAATATTCTAAAAGTTCCTGTTTTTCTGCTTTAAACTCTAGGTACACATCCAAAATGCATTACTGAGTTAAAAGAAGTTGATTCTGGTGCATGGTTTTGAAACCGCAGTCAGAAAAAAACATACATCAATATCAACATTTTTATCAGCTCCGGACCTGTCGTTTTGGTCAAAAAAAGAAAATTCTAAAAGTTCCTGTTTTTCTGCTTTAAACTCTAGGTACACATCCAAAATGCATTACTGAGTTGAAAGAAGTGAATTCTGGTGCATGGTTTTGAAACCGCAGTCAGAAAAAAAATAACATCCATATCAACATTTTTATCAGCTCCGGTCCTGTCGTTTTGGTCTAAAAGTTCCTGTTTTTCTGCTTTAAACTCTAGGTACACATCCAAAATGCATTACTGAGTTAAAAGAAGTTGATTCTGGTGCATGGTTTTGAAACCGCAGTCAGAAAAAAAAATACATCAATATCAACATTTTTATCAGCTCCGGACCTGTCGTTTTGGTCAAAAAATGAAAATTCTAAAAGTTCCTGTTTTTCTGCTTTAAACTCTAAGTACACATCCAAAATGCATTACTGAGTTGAAAGAAGTGAATTCTGGTGCATGGTTTTGAAATCGCAGTCAGAAAAAAATAACATCCATATCAACATTTTTATCATCTCCGGTCCTGTCGTTTTGGTCAAAAATTGAAAATTCTAAAAGTTCCTGTTTTTCTGCTTTAAACTCTAGGTACACATCCAAAATGCATTACTGAGTTGAAAGAAGTGAATTCTGGTGCATGGTTTTGAAATCGCAGTCAGAAAAAAAATAACATCCATATCAACATTTTTATCAGCTCCGGTACTGTCGTTTTGGTCAAAAATTGAAAATTCTAAAAGTTCCTGTTTTTCTGCTTTAAACTCTAGGTACACATCCAAAATGCATTACTGAGTTGAAAGAAGTTGATTCTGGTGCATGGTTTTAAAACCGCAGTCAGAAAAAAAATTACATCCATATCAACATTTTTATCAGCTCCTGTCCTGTCGTTTTGGTCAACAAATGTAAATTCTAAAAGTTCCTGTTTTTCTGCTTTAAACTCTAGGTACACATCCAAAATGCATTACTGAGTTGAAAGAAGTTGATTCTGGTGCATGGTTTTGAAACCGCAGTCAGAAAAAAAATTATATCCATATCAACATTTTTATCAGCTCCGGACCTGTCATTTTGGTCAAAAATTGAAAATTCTAAAAGTTCCTGTTTTTCTGCTTTAAACTCTAGGTACACATCCAAAATGCATTACTGAGTTAAAAGAAGTTGATTCTGGTGCATGGTTTTGAAACCGCAGTCAGAAAAAAAATACATCAATATCAACATTTTTATCAGCTCCGGACCTGTCGTTTTGGTCAAAAAATGAAAATTCTGAAAGTTCCTGTTTTTCTGCTTTAAACTCTAAGTACACATCCAAAATGCATTACTGAGTTGAAAGAAGTGAATTCTGGTGCATGGTTTTGAAATCGCAGTCAGAAAAAAATAACATCCATATCAACATTTTTATCAGCTCCGGTCCTGTCGTTTTGGTCAAAAATTGAAAATTCTAAAAGTTCCTGTTTTTCTGCTTTAAACTCTAGGTACACATCCAAAATGCATTACTGAGTTGAAAGAAGTGAATTCTGGTGCATGGTTTTGAAATCGCAGTCAGAAAAAAAATAACATCCATATCAACATTTTTATCAGCTCCGGTCCTGTCGTTTTGGTCAACAAATGAAAATTCTAAAAGTTCCTGTTTTTCTGCTTTAAACTCTAGGTACACATCCAAAATGCATTACTGAGTTGAAAGAAGTTGATTCTGGTGCATGGTTTTGAAACCGCAGTCAGAAAAAAAATTACATCCATATCAACATTTTTATCAGCTCCGGTCCTGTCGTTTTGGTCAAAAATTGAAAATTCTAAAAGTTCCTGTTTTTCTGCTTTAAACTCTAGGTACACATCCAAAATGCATTACTGAGTTGAAAGAAGTTGATTCTGGTGCATGGTTTTGAAACCGCAGTCAGAAAAAAAATTACATCCATATCAACATTTTTATTAGCTCCGGTCCTGTCGTTTTGGTCAACAAATGAAAATTCTAAAAGTTCCTGTTTTTCTGCTTTAAACTCTAGGTACACATCCAAAATGCATTACTGAGTTGAAAGAAGTTGATTCTGGTGCATGGTTTTGAAACCGCAGTCAGAAAAAAATTACATCCATATCAACATTTTTATCAGCTACGAGCCTGTCGTTTTGGTCAAAAATTGAAAATTCTAAAAGTTCCTGTTTTTTTTGCTTTAAACTCTAGGTACACATCCAAAATGCATTACTGAGTTGAAAGAAGTGAATTCTGGTGCATGGTTTTGAAATCGCAGTCAGAAAAAAATAACATTCATATCAACATTTCTATCAGCTCCGGACCTGTCGTTTTGGTCAAAAAATGAAAATTCTAAAAGTTCCTGTTTTCCTGCTTTAAACTCTAGGTACACATCCAAAATGCATTACTGAGTTGAAAGAAGTTGATTCTGGTGCATGGTTTTGAAACCGCAGTCAGAAAAAAATTACATCCATATCAACATTTTTATCAGCTACGAGCCTGTCGTTTTGGTCAAAAATTGAAAATTCTAAAAGTTCCTGTTTTTCTGCTTTAAACTCTAGGTACACATCCAAAATGCATTACTGAGTTGAAAGAAGTTGATTCTGGTGCATGGTTTTGAAACCGCAGTCAGAAAAAAAATTACATCCATATCAACATTTTTATTAGCTCCGGTCCTGTCGTTTTGGTCAACAAATGAAAATTCTAAAAGTTCCTGTTTTTCTGCTTTAAACTCTAGGTACACATCCAAAATGCATTACTGAGTTGAAAGAAGTTGATTCTGGTGCATGGTTTTGAAACCACAGTCAGAAAAAAAATACATCAATATCAACATTTTTATCAGCTCCGGACCTGTCGTTTTGGTCAAAAAATGAAAATTCTAAAAGTTCCTGTTTTTCTGCTTTAAACTCTAGGTACACATCCAAAATGCATTACTGAGTTGAAAGAAGTGAATTCTGGTGCATGGTTTTGAAATCGCAGTCAGAAAAAAAATAACATCCATATCAACATTTTTATCAGCTCCGGTCCTGTCGTTTTGGTCAAAAATTGAAAATTCTAAAAGTTCCTGTTTTTCTGCTTTAAACTCTAGGTACACATCCAAAATGCATTACTGAGTTGAAAGAAGTGAATTCTGGTGCATGGTTTTGAAATCGCAGTCAGAAAAAAAATAACATCCATATCAACATTTTTATCAGCTCCGGTCCTGTCGTTTTGGTCAAAAAATGAAAATTCTAAAAGTTCCTGTTTTTCTGCTTTAAACTCTAGGTACACATCCAAAATGCATTACTGAGTTGAAAGAAGTTGATTCTGGTGCATGGTTTTGAAATTGCAGTCAGAAAAAAAATAACATCCATATCAACATTTTTATCAGCTTCGGACCTGTTGTTTTGGTCAAAAATTGAAAATTCTAAAAGTTCCTGTTTTTCTGCTTTAAACTCTAGGTACACATCCAAAATGCATTACTGAGTTGAAAGAAGTGAATTCTGGTGCATGGTTTTGAAATCGCAGTCAGAAAAAAAATAACATCCATATCAACATTTTTATCAGCTCCGGTCCTGTCGTTTTGGTCAAAAAATGAATATTCTAAAAGTTCCTGTTTTTCTGCTTTAAACTCTAGGTACACATCCAAAATGCATTACTGAGTTAAAAGAAGTTGATTCTGGTGCATGGTTTTGAAACCGCAGTCAGAAAAAAAATACATCAATATCAACATTTTTATCAGCTCCGGACCTGTCGTTTTGGTCAAAAAATGAAAATTCTAAAAGTTCCTGTTTTCCTGCTTTAAACTCTAGGTACACATCCAAAATGCATTACTGAGTTGAAAGAAGTGAATTCTGGTGCATGGTTTTGAAATCGCAGTCAGAAAAAAATAACATCCATATCAACATTTTTATAAGCTCCAGGCCTGTCGTTTTGGTCAAAAATTGAAAATTCTAAAAGTTCCTGTTTTTCTGCTTTAAACTCTAGGTACACATCCAAAATGCATTACTGAGTTGAAAGAAGTGAATTCTGGTGCATGGTTTTGAAATCGCAGTCAGAAAAAAAATAACATCCATATCAACATTTTTATCAGCTCCGGTCCTGTCGTTTTGTTAAAAAAATGAATATTCTAAAAGTTCCTGTTTTTCTGCTTTAAACTCTAGGTACACATCCAAAATGCATTACTGAGTTAAAAGAAGTTGATTCTGGTGCATGGTTTTGAAATCGCAGTCAGAAAAAAATAACATCCATATCAACATTTTTATCATCTCCGGTCCTGTCGTTTTGGTCGAAAATTGAAAATTCTAAAAGTTCCTGTTTTTCTGCTTTAAACTCTAGGTACACATCCAAAATGCATTACTGAGTTGAAAGAAGTTGATTCTGGTGCATGGTTTTGAAATCGCAGTCAGAAAAAAAATAACATCCATATCAACATTTTTATCAGCTCCGGTACTGTCGTTTTGGTCAAAAATTGAAAATTCTAAAAGTTCCTGTTTTTCTGCTTTAAACTCTAGGTACACATCCAAAATGCATTACTGAGTTGAAAGAAGTGAATTCTGGTGCATGGTTTTGAAATCGCAGTCAGAAAAAAATAACATTCATATCAACATTTCTATCAGCTCTGGACCTGTCGTTTTGGTCAAAAAATGAAAATTCTAAAAGTTCCTGTTTTCCTGCTTTAAACTCTAGGTACACATCCAAAATGCATTACTGAGTTGAAAGAAGTTGATTCTGGTGCATGGTTTTGAAACCGCAGTCAGAAAAAAATTACATCCATATCAACATTTTTATCAGCTACGAGCCTGTCGTTTTGGTCAAAAATTGAAAATTCTAAAAGTTCCTGTTTTTCTGCTTTAAACTCTAGGTACACATCCAAAATGCATTACTGAGTTGAAAGAAGTTGATTCTGGTGCATGGTTTTGAAACCGCAGTCAGAAAAAAAATTACATCCATATCAACATTTTTATTAGCTCCGGTCCTGTCGTTTTGGTCAACAAATGAAAATTCTAAAAGTTCCTGTTTTTCTGCTTTAAACTCTAGGTACACATCCAAAATGCATTACTGAGTTGAAAGAAGTTGATTCTGGTGCATGGTTTTGAAACCACAGTCAGAAAAAAAATACATCAATATCAACATTTTTATCAGCTCCGGACCTGTCGTTTTGGTCAAAAAATGAAAATTCTAAAAGTTCCTGTTTTTCTGCTTTAAACTCTAGGTACACATCCAAAATGCATTACTGAGTTGAAAGAAGTGAATTCTGGTGCATGGTTTTGAAATCGCAGTCAGAAAAAAAATAACATCCATATCAACATTTTTATCAGCTCCGGTCCTGTCGTTTTGGTCAAAAATTGAAAATTCTAAAAGTTCCTGTTTTTCTGCTTTAAACTCTAGGTACACATCCAAAATGCATTACTGAGTTGAAAGAAGTGAATTCTGGTGCATGGTTTTGAAATCGCAGTCAGAAAAAAAATAACATCCATATCAACATTTTTATCAGCTCCGGTCCTGTCGTTTTGGTCAAAAAATGAAAATTCTAAAAGTTCCTGTTTTTCTGCTTTAAACTCTAGGTACACATCCAAAATGCATTACTGAGTTGAAAGAAGTTGATTCTGGTGCATGGTTTTGAAATTGCAGTCAGAAAAAAAATAACATCCATATCAACATTTTTATCAGCTTCGGACCTGTTGTTTTGGTCAAAAATTGAAAATTCTAAAAGTTCCTGTTTTTCTGCTTTAAACTCTAGGTACACATCCAAAATGCATTACTGAGTTGAAAGAAGTGAATTCTGGTGCATGGTTTTGAAATCGCAGTCAGAAAAAAAATAACATCCATATCAACATTTTTATCAGCTCCGGTCCTGTCGTTTTGGTCAAAAAATGAATATTCTAAAAGTTCCTGTTTTTCTGCTTTAAACTCTAGGTACACATCCAAAATGCATTACTGAGTTAAAAGAAGTTGATTCTGGTGCATGGTTTTGAAACCGCAGTCAGAAAAAAAATACATCAATATCAACATTTTTATCAGCTCCGGACCTGTCGTTTTGGTCAAAAAATGAAAATTCTAAAAGTTCCTGTTTTCCTGCTTTAAACTCTAGGTACACATCCAAAATGCATTACTGAGTTGAAAGAAGTGAATTCTGGTGCATGGTTTTGAAATCGCAGTCAGAAAAAAATAACATCCATATCAACATTTTTATAAGCTCCAGGCCTGTCGTTTTGGTCAAAAATTGAAAATTCTAAAAGTTCCTGTTTTTCTGCTTTAAACTCTAGGTACACATCCAAAATGCATTACTGAGTTGAAAGAAGTGAATTCTGGTGCATGGTTTTGAAATCGCAGTCAGAAAAAAAATAACATCCATATCAACATTTTTATCAGCTCCGGTCCTGTCGTTTTGTTAAAAAAATGAATATTCTAAAAGTTCCTGTTTTTCTGCTTTAAACTCTAGGTACACATCCAAAATGCATTACTGAGTTAAAAGAAGTTGATTCTGGTGCATGGTTTTGAAATCGCAGTCAGAAAAAAATAACATCCATATCAACATTTTTATCATCTCCGGTCCTGTCGTTTTGGTCAAAAATTGAAAATTCTAAAAGTTCCTGTTTTTCTGCTTTAAACTCTAGGTACACATCCAAAATGCATTACTGAGTTGAAAGAAGTTGATTCTGGTGCATGGTTTTGAAATCGCAGTCAGAAAAAAAATAACATCCATATCAACATTTTTATCAGCTCCGGTCCTGTTGTTTTGGTCAAAAATTGAAAATTCTAAAAGTTCCTGTTTTTCTGCTTTAAACTCTAGGTACACATCCAAAATGCATTACTGAGTTGAAAGAAGTTGATTCTGGTGCATGGTTTTGAAACCGCAGTCAGAAAAAAATTACATCCATATCAACATTTTTATCAGCTACGAGCCTGTCGTTTTGGTCAAAAATTGAAAATTCTAAAAGTTCCTGTTTTTTTTGCTTTAAACTCTAGGTACACATCCAAAATGCATTACTGAGTTGAAAGAAGTTGATTCTGGTGCATGGTTTTGAAACCGCAGTCAGAAAAAAAAATACATCAATATCAACATTTTTATCATCTCCGGACCTGTCGTTTTGGTCAAAAAATGAAAATTCTAAAAGTTCCTGTTTTTCTGCTTTAAACTCTAAGTACACATCCAAAATGCATTACTGAGTTGAAAGAAGTGAATTCTGGTGCATGGTTTTGAAATCGCAGTCAGAAAAAAATAACATCCATATCAACATTTTTATCAGCTCCGGTCCTGTTGTTTTGGTCAAAAATTGAAAATTCTAAAAGTTCCTGTTTTTCTGCTTTAAACTCTAGGTACACATCCAAAATGCATTACTGAGTTGAAAGAAGTTGATTCTGGTGCATGGTTTTGAAACCGCAGTCAGAAAAAAATTACATCCATATCAACATTTTTATCAGCTACGAGCCTGTCGTTTTGGTCAAAAATTGAAAATTCTAAAAGTTCCTGTTTTTTTTGCTTTAAACTCTAGGTACACATCCAAAATGCATTACTGAGTTGAAAGAAGTTGATTCTGGTGCATGGTTTTGAAACCGCAGTCAGAAAAAAAAATACATCAATATCAACATTTTTATCATCTCCGGACCTGTCGTTTTGGTCAAAAAATGAAAATTCTAAAAGTTCCTGTTTTTCTGCTTTAAACTCTAAGTACACATCCAAAATGCATTACTGAGTTGAAAGAAGTGAATTCTGGTGCATGGTTTTGAAATCGCAGTCAGAAAAAAATAACATCCATATCAACATTTTTATCAGCTCCGGTCCTGTTGTTTTGGTCAAAAATTGAAAATTCTAAAAGTTCCTGTTTTTCTGCTTTAAACTCTAGGTACACATCCAAAATGCATTACTGAGTTGAAAGAAGTTGATTCTGGTGCATGGTTTTGAAACCGCAGTCAGAAAAAAATTACATCCATATCAACATTTTTATCAGCTACGAGCCTGTCGTTTTGGTCAAAAATTGAAAATTCTAAAAGTTCCTGTTTTTTTTGCTTTAAACTCTAGGTACACATCCAAAATGCATTACTGAGTTGAAAGAAGTGAATTCTGGTGCATGGTTTTGAAATCGCAGTCAGAAAAAAATAACATTCATATCAACATTTCTATCAGCTCCGGACCTGTCGTTTTGGTCAAAAAATGAAAATTCTAAAAGTTCCTGTTTTTCTGCTTTAAACTCTAGGTACACATCCAAAATGCATTACTGAGTTAAAAGAAGTTGATTCTGGTGCATGGTTTTGAAACCGCAGTCAGAAAAAAAATACATCAATATCAACATTTTTATCAGCTCCGGACCTGTCGTTTTGGTCAAAAAATGAAAATTCTAAAAGTTCCTGTTTTTCTGCTTTAAACTCTAGGTACACATCCAAAATGCATTACTGAGTTGAAAGAAGTGAATTCTGGTGCATGGTTTTGAAATCGCAGTCAGAAAAAAAATAACATCCATATCAACATTTTTATCAGCTCCGGTCCTGTCGTTTTGGTCAAAAATTGAAAATTCTAAAAGTTCCTGTTTTTCTGCTTTAAACTCTAGGTACACATCCAAAATGCATTACTGAGTTGAAAGAAGTGAATTCTGGTGCATGGTTTTGAAATCGCAGTCAGAAAAAAAATAACATCCATATCAACATTTTTATCAGCTCCGGTCCTGTCGTTTTGGTCAAAAAATGAAAATTCTAAAAGTTCCTGTTTTTCTGCTTTAAACTCTAGGTACACATCCAAAATGCATTACTGAGTTGAAAGAAGTTGATTCTGGTGCATGGTTTTGAAATTGCAGTCAGAAAAAAAATAACATCCATATCAACATTTTTATCAGCTTCGGACCTGTTGTTTTGGTCAAAAATTGAAAATTCTAAAAGTTCCTGTTTTTCTGCTTTAAACTCTAGGTACACATCCAAAATGCATTACTGAGTTGAAAGAAGTTGATTCTGGTGCATGGTTTTGAAACCGCAGTCAGAAAAAAATTACATCCATATCAACATTTTTATCAGCTACGAGCCTGTCGTTTTGGTCAAAAATTGAAAATTCTAAAAGTTCCTGTTTTTTTTGCTTTAAACTCTAGGTACACATCCAAAATGCATTACTGAGTTGAAAGAAGTGAATTCTGGTGCATGGTTTTGAAATCGCAGTCAGAAAAAAATAACATTCATATCAACATTTCTATCAGCTCCGGACCTGTCGTTTTGGTCAAAAAATGAAAATTCTAAAAGTTCCTGTTTTTCTGCTTTAAACTCTAGGTACACATCCAAAATGCATTACTGAGTTAAAAGAAGTTGATTCTGGTGCATGGTTTTGAAACCGCAGTCAGAAAAAAAATACATCAATATCAACATTTTTATCAGCTCCGGACCTGTCGTTTTGGTCAAAAAATGAAAATTCTAAAAGTTCCTGTTTTTCTGCTTTAAACTCTAGGTACACATCCAAAATGCATTACTGAGTTGAAAGAAGTGAATTCTGGTGCATGGTTTTGAAATCGCAGTCAGAAAAAAAATAACATCCATATCAACATTTTTATCAGCTCCGGTCCTGTCGTTTTGGTCAAAAATTGAAAATTCTAAAAGTTCCTGTTTTTCTGCTTTAAACTCTAGGTACACATCCAAAATGCATTACTGAGTTGAAAGAAGTGAATTCTGGTGCATGGTTTTGAAATCGCAGTCAGAAAAAAAATAACATCCATATCAACATTTTTATCAGCTCCGGTCCTGTCGTTTTGGTCAAAAAATGAAAATTCTAAAAGTTCCTGTTTTTCTGCTTTAAACTCTAGGTACACATCCAAAATGCATTACTGAGTTGAAAGAAGTTGATTCTGGTGCATGGTTTTGAAATTGCAGTCAGAAAAAAAATAACATCCATATCAACATTTTTATCAGCTTCGGACCTGTTGTTTTGGTCAAAAATTGAAAATTCTAAAAGTTCCTGTTTTTCTGCTTTAAACTCTAGGTACACATCCAAAATGCATTACTGAGTTGAAAGAAGTGAATTCTGGTGCATGGTTTTGAAATCGCAGTCAGAAAAAAAATAACATCCATATCAACATTTTTATCAGCTCCGGTCCTGTCGTTTTGGTCAAAAAATGAATATTCTAAAAGTTCCTGTTTTTCTGCTTTAAACTCTAGGTACACATCCAAAATGCATTACTGAGTTAAAAGAAGTTGATTCTGGTGCATGGTTTTGAAACCGCAGTCAGAAAAAAAATACATCAATATCAACATTTTTATCAGCTCCGGACCTGTCGTTTTGGTCAAAAAATGAAAATTCTAAAAGTTCCTGTTTTCCTGCTTTAAACTCTAGGTACACATCCAAAATGCATTACTGAGTTGAAAGAAGTGAATTCTGGTGCATGGTTTTGAAATCGCAGTCAGAAAAAAATAACATCCATATCAACATTTTTATAAGCTCCAGGCCTGTCGTTTTGGTCAAAAATTGAAAATTCTAAAAGTTCCTGTTTTTCTGCTTTAAACTCTAGGTACACATCCAAAATGCATTACTGAGTTGAAAGAAGTGAATTCTGGTGCATGGTTTTGAAATCGCAGTCAGAAAAAAAATAACATCCATATCAACATTTTTATCAGCTCCGGTCCTGTCGTTTTGTTAAAAAAATGAATATTCTAAAAGTTCCTGTTTTTCTGCTTTAAACTCTAGGTACACATCCAAAATGCATTACTGAGTTAAAAGAAGTTGATTCTGGTGCATGGTTTTGAAATCGCAGTCAGAAAAAAATAACATCCATATCAACATTTTTATCATCTCCGGTCCTGTCGTTTTGGTCAAAAATTGAAAATTCTAAAAGTTCCTGTTTTTCTGCTTTAAACTCTAGGTACACATCCAAAATGCATTACTGAGTTGAAAGAAGTTGATTCTGGTGCATGGTTTTGAAATCGCAGTCAGAAAAAAAATAACATCCATATCAACATTTTTATCAGCTCCGGTACTGTCGTTTTGGTCAAAAATTGAAAATTCTAAAAGTTCCTATTTTTCTGCTTTAAACTCTAGGTACACATCCAAAATGCATTACTGAGTTGAAAGAAGTGAATTCTGGTGCATGGTTTTGAAATCGCAGTCAGAAAAAAAATAACATCCATATCAACATTTTTATCAGCTCCGGTCCTGTCGTTTTGGTCAAAAAATGAAAATTCTAAAAGTTCCTGTTTTTCTGCTTTAAACTCTAGGTACACATCCAAAATGCATTACTGAGTTGAAAGAAGTTGATTCTGGTGCATGGTTTTGAAACCGCAGTCAGAAAAAAAAATACATCAATATCAACATTTTTATCAGCTCCGGACCTGTCGTTTTGGTCAAAAAATGAAAATTCTAAAAGTTCCTGTTTTTCTGCTTTAAACTCTAAGTACACATCCAAAATGCATTACTGAGTTGAAAGAAGTGAATTCTGGTGCATGGTTTTGAAATCGCAGTCAGAAAAAAATAACATCCATATCAACATTTTTATCAGCTCCGGTCCTGTTGTTTTGGTCAAAAATTGAAAATTCTAAAAGTTCCTGTTTTTCTGCTTTAAACTCTAGGTACACATCCAAAATGCATTACTGAGTTGAAAGAAGTTGATTCTGGTGCATGGTTTTGAAACCGCAGTCAGAAAAAAAATTACATCCATATCAACATTTTTATCAGCTCCGGTCCTGTCGTTTTGGTCAACAAATGAAAATTCTAAAAGTTCCTGTTTTTCTGCTTTAAACTCTAGGTACACATCCAAAATGCATTACTGAGTTGAAAGAAGTTGATTCTGGTGCATGGTTTTGAAACCGCAGTCAGAAAAAAATTACATCCATATCAACATTTTTATCAGCTCCGAGCCTGTCGTTTTGGTCAAAAATTGAAAATTCTAAAAGTTCCTCTTTTTTTTGCTTTAAACTCTAGGTACACATCCAAAATGCATTACTGAGTTGAAAGAAGTGAATTCTGGTGCATGGTTTTGAAATCGCAGTCAGAAAAAAATAACATTCATATCAACATTTCTATCAGCTCCGGACCTGTCGTTTTGGTCAAAAAATGAAAATTCTAAAAGTTCCTGTTTTTCTGCTTTAAACTCTAGGTACACATCCAAAATGCATTACTGAGTTAAAAGAAGTTGATTCTGGTGCATGGTTTTGAAACCGCAGTCAGAAAAAAAATACATCAATATCAACATTTTTATCAGCTCCGGACCTGTCGTTTTGGTCAAAAAATGAAAATTCTAAAAGTTCCTGTTTTCCTGCTTTAAACTCTAGGTACACATCCAAAATGCATTACTGAGTTGAAAGAAGTGAATTCTGGTGCATGGTTTTGAAATCGCAGTCAGAAAAAAAATAACATCCATATCAACATTTTTATCAGCTCCGGTCCTGTCGTTTTGGTCAAAAAATGAATATTCTAAAAGTTCCTGTTTTTCTGCTTTAAACTCTAGGTACACATCCAAAATGCATTACTGAGTTAAAAGAAGTTGATTCTGGTGCATGGTTTTGAAACCGCAGTCAGAAAAAAAATACATCAATATCAACATTTTTATCAGCTCCGGACCTGTCGTTTTGGTCAAAAAATGAAAATTCTAAAAGTTCCTGTTTTCCTGCTTTAAACTCTAGGTACACATCCAAAATGCATTACTGAGTTGAAAGAAGTGAATTCTGGTGCATGGTTTTGAAATCGCAGTCAGAAAAAAATAACATCCATATCAACATTTTTATAAGCTCCAGGCCTGTCGTTTTGGTCAAAAATTGAAAATTCTAAAAGTTCCTGTTTTTCTGCTTTAAACTCTAGGTACACATCCAAAATGCATTACTGAGTTGAAAGAAGTGAATTCTGGTGCATGGTTTTGAAATCGCAGTCAGAAAAAAAATAACATCCATATCAACATTTTTATCAGCTCCGGTCCTGTCGTTTTGTTAAAAAAATGAATATTCTAAAAATTCCTGTTTTTCTGCTTTAAACTCTAGGTACACATCCAAAATGCATTACTGAGTTAAAAGAAGTTGATTCTGGTGCATGGTTTTGAAATCGCAGTCAGAAAAAAATAACATCCATATCAACATTTTTATCATCTCCGGTCCTGTCGTTTTGGTCAAAAATTGAAAATTCTAAAAGTTCCTGTTTTTCTGCTTTAAACTCTAGGTACACATCCAAAATGCATTACTGAGTTGAAAGAAGTTGATTCTGGTGCATGGTTTTGAAATCGCAGTCAGAAAAAAAATAACATCCATATCAACATTTTTATCAGCTCCGGTCCTGTCGTTTTGGTCAAAAAATGAAAATTCTAAAAGTTCCTGTTTTTCTGCTTTAAACTCTAGGTACACATCCAAAATGCATTACTGAGTTGAAAGAAGTGAATTCTGGTGCATGGTTTTGAAATCGCAGTCAGAAAAAAAATAACATCCATATCAACATTTTTATCAGCTCCGGTCCTGTCGTTTTGGTCAAAAAATGAAAATTCTAAAAGTTCCTGTTTTTCTGCTTTAAACTCTAGGTACACATCCAAAATGCATTACTGAGTTAAAAGAAGTTGATTCTGGTGCATGGTTTTGAAACCGCAGTCAGAAAAAAAATACATCAATATCAACATTTTTATCAGCTCCGGACCTGTCGTTTTGGTCAAAAAATGAAAATTCTAAAAGTTCCTGTTTTTCTGCTTTAAACTCTAGGTACACATCCAAAATGCATTACTGAGTTGAAAGAAGTGAATTCTGGTGCATGGTTTTGAAATCGCAGTCAGAAAAAAAATAACATCCATATCAACATTTTTATCAGCTCCGGTCCTGTCGTTTTGGTCAAAAATTGAAAATTCTAAAAGTTCCTGTTTTTCTGCTTTAAACTCTAGGTACACATCCAAAATGCATTACTGAGTTGAAAGAAGTGAATTCTGGTGCATGGTTTTGAAATCGCAGTCAGAAAAAAAATAACATCCATATCAACATTTTTATCAGCTCCGGTCCTGTCGTTTTGGTCAAAAAATGAAAATTCTAAAAGTTCCTGTTTTTCTGCTTTAAACTCTAGGTACACATCCAAAATGCATTACTGAGTTGAAAGAAGTTGATTCTGGTGCATGGTTTTGAAATCGCAGTCAGAAAAAAAATAACATCCATATCAACATTTTTATCAGCTCCGGTACTGTCGTTTTGGTCAAAAATTGAAAATTCTAAAAGTTCCTATTTTTCTGCTTTAAACTCTAGGTACACATCCAAAATGCATTACTGAGTTGAAAGAAGTGAATTCTGGTGAATGGTTTTGAAATCGCAGTCAGAAAAAAAATAACATCCATATCAACATTTTTATCAGCTCCGGTCCTGTCGTTTTGGTCAAAAAATGAAAATTCTAAAAGTTCCTGTTTTTCTGCTTTAAACTCTAGGTACACATCCAAAATGCATTACTGAGTTGAAAGAAGTTGATTCTGGTGCATGGTTTTGTAACCGCAGTCAGAAAAAAAAAACATCAATATCAACATTTTTATCAGCTCCGGACCTGTCGTTTTGGTCAAAAAATGAAAATTCTAAAAGTTCCTGTTTTTCTGCTTTAAACTCTAAGTACACATCCAAAATGCATTACTGAGTTGAAAGAAGTGAATTCTGGTGCATGGTTTTGAAATCGCAGTCAGAAAAAAAATAACATCCATATCAACATTTTTATCAGCTCCGGTACTGTCGTTTTGGTCAAAAATTGAAAATTCTAAAAGTTCCTATTTTTCTGCTTTAAACTCTAGGTACACATCCAAAATGCATTACTGAGTTGAAAGAAGTGAATTCTGGTGAATGGTTTTGAAATCGCAGTCAGAAAAAAAATAACATCCATATCAACATTTTTATCAGCTCCGGTCCTGTCGTTTTGGTCAAAAAATGAAAATTCTAAAAGTTCCTGTTTTTCTGCTTTAAACTCTAGGTACACATCCAAAATGCATTACTGAGTTGAAAGAAGTTGATTCTGGTGCATGGTTTTGAAACCGCAGTCAGAAAAAAAAATACATCAATATCAACATTTTTATCAGTTTCGGACCTGTCGTTTTGGTCAAAAAATGAAAATTCTAAAAGTTCCTGTTTTTCTGCTTTAAACTCTAAGTACACATCCAAAATGCATTACTGAGTTGAAAGAAGTGAATTCTGGTGCATGGTTTTGAAATCGCAGTCAGAAAAAAATAACATCCATATCAACATTTTTATCAGCTCCGGTCCTGTTGTTTTGGTCAAAAATTGAAAATTCTAAAAGTTCCTGTTTTTCTGCTTTAAACTCTAGGTACACATCCAAAATGCATTACTGAGTTGAAAGAAGTTGATTCTGGTGCATGGTTTTGAAACCGCAGTCAGAAAAAAAATTACATCCATATCAACATTTTTATCAGCTCCGGTCCTGTCGTTTTGGTCAACAAATGAAAATTCTAAAAGTTCCTGTTTTTCTGCTTTAAACTCTAGGTACACATCCAAAATGCATTACTGAGTTGAAAGAAGTTGATTCTGGTGCATGGTTTTGAAACCGCAGTCAGAAAAAAATTACATCCATATCAACATTTTTATCAGCTCCGAGCCTGTCGTTTTGGTCAAAAATTGAAAATTCTAAAAGTTCCTGTTTTTTTTGCTTTAAACTCTAGGTACACATCCAAAATGCATTACTGAGTTGAAAGAAGTGAATTCTGGTGCATGGTTTTGAAATCGCAGTCAGAAAAAAATAACATTCATATCAACATTTCTATCAGCTCCGGACCTGTCGTTTTGGTCAAAAAATGAAAATTCTAAAAGTTCCTGTTTTTCTGCTTTAAACTCTAGGTACACATCCAAAATGCATTACTGAGTTAAAAGAAGTTGATTCTGGTGCATGGTTTTGAAACCGCAGTCAGAAAAAAAATACATCAATATCAACATTTTTATCAGCTCCGGACCTGTCGTTTTGGTCAAAAAATGAAAATTCTAAAAGTTCCTGTTTTCCTGCTTTAAACTCTAGGTACACATCCAAAATGCATTACTGAGTTGAAAGAAGTGAATTCTGGTGCATGGTTTTGAAATCGCAGTCAGAAAAAAAATAACATCCATATCAACATTTTTATAAGCTCCAGGCCTGTCGTTTTGGTCAAAAATTGAAAATTCTAAAAGTTCCTGTTTTTCTGCTTTAAACTCTAGGTACACATCCAAAATGCATTACTGAGTTGAAAGAAGTGAATTCTGGTGCATGGTTTTGAAATCGCAGTCAGAAAAAAAAATAACATCCATATCAACATTTTTATCAGCTCCGGTACTGTCGTTTTGGTCAAAAATTGAAAATTCTAAAAGTTCCTGTTTTTCTGCTTTAAACTCTAGGTACACATCCAAAATGCATTACTGAGTTGAAAGAAGTGAATTCTGGTGCATGGTTTTGAAATCGCAGTCAGAAAAAAAATAACATCCATATCAACATTTTTATCAGCTCCGGTCCTGTTGTTTTGGTCAAAAATTGAAAATTCTAAAAGTTCCTGTTTTTCTGCTTTAAACTCTAGGTACACATCCAAAATGCATTACTGAGTTAAAAGAAGTTGATTCTGGTGCATGGTTTTGAAACCGCAGTCAGAAAAAAAAATACATCAATATCAACATTTTTATCAGCTCCGGACCTGTCGTTTTGGTCAAAAAATGAAAATTCTAAAAGTTCCTGTTTTTCTGCTTTAAACTGTAAGTACACATCCAAAATGCATTACTGAGTTGAAAGAAGTGAATTCTGGTGCATGGTTTTGAAATCGCAGTCAGAAAAAAATAACATCCATATCAACATTTTTATCAGCTCCGGTCCTGTTGTTTTGGTCAAAAATTGAAAATTCTAAAAGTTCCTGTTTTTCTGCTTTAAACTCTAGGTACACGTCCAAAATGCATTACTGAGTTGAAAGAAGTTGATTCTGGTGCATGGTTTTGAAACCGCAGTCAGAAAAAAAATTACATCCATATCAACATTTTTATCAGCTCCGGTCCTGTCGTTTTGGTCAACAAATGAAAATTCTAAAAGTTCCTGTTTTTCTGCTTTAAACTCTAGGTACACATCCAAAATGCATTACTGAGTTGAAAGAAGTTGATTCTGGTGCATGGTTTTGAAACCGCAGTCAGAAAAAAATTTCATCCATATCAACATTTTTATCAGCTCCGAGCCTGTCGTTTTGGTCAAAAATTGAAAATTCTAAAAGTTCCTGTTTTTTTTGCTTTAAACTCTAGGTACACATCCAAAATGCATTACTGAGTTGAAAGAAGTGAATTCTGGTGCATGGTTTTGAAATCGCAGTCAGAAAAAAATAACATTCATATCAACATTTCTATCAGCTCCGGACCTGTCGTTTTGGTCAAAAAATGAAAATTCTAAAAGTTCCTGTTTTTCTGCTTTAAACTCTAGGTACACATCCAAAATGCATTACTGAGTTAAAAGAAGTTGATTCTGGTGCATGGTTTTGAAACCGCAGTCAGAAAAAAATACATCAATATCAACATTTTTATCAGCTCCGGACCTGTCGTTTTGGTCAAAAAATGAAAATTCTAAAAGTTCCTGTTTTTCTGCTTTAAACTCTAGGTACACATCCAAAATGCATTACTGAGTTGAAAGAAGTGAATTCTGGTGCATGGTTTTGAAATCGCAGTCAGAAAAAAAATAACATCCATATCAACATTTTTATCAGCTCCGGTCCTGTCGTTTTGGTCAAAAACTGAAAATTCTAAAAGTTCCTGTTTTTCTGCTTTAAACTCTAGGTACACATCCAAAATGCATTACTGAGTTGAAAGAAGTGAATTCTGGTGCATGGTTTTGAAATCGCAGTCAGAAAAAAAATAACATCCATATCAACATTTTTATCAGCTCCGGTACTGTCGTTTTGGTCAAAAATTTAAAATTCTAAAAGTTCCTGTTTTTCTGCTTTAAACTCTAGGTACACATCCAAAATGCATTACTGAGTTGAAAGAAGTGAATTCTGGTGCATGGTTTTGAAATCGCAGTCAGAAAAAAAATAACATCCATATCAACATTTTTATCAGCTCCGGTCCTGTCGTTTTGGTCAAAAAATGAATATTCTAAAAGTTCCTGTTTTTCTGCTTTAAACTCTAGGTACACATCCAAAATGCATTACTGAGTTGAAAGAAGTTGATTCTGGTGCATGGTTTTGAAATCGCAGTCAGAAAAAAAATAACATCCATATCAACATTTTTATCAGCTCCGGACCTGTCGTTTTGGTCAAAAAATGAAAATTCTAAAAGTTCCTGTTTTCCTGCTTTAAACTCTAGGTACACATCCAAAATGCATTACTGAGTTGAAAGAAGTGAATTCTGGTGCATGGTTTTGAAATCGCAGTCAGAAAAAAAATAACATCCATATCAACATTTTTATCAGCTCCAGGCCTGTCGTTTTGGTCAAAAATTGAAAATTCTAAAAGTTCCTGTTTTTCTGCTTTAAACTCTGGGTACACATCCAAAATGCATTACTGAGTTGAAAGAAGTGAATTCTGGTGCATGGTTTTGAAATCGCAGTCAGAAAAAAAATAACATCCATATCAACATTTTTATCAGCTCCGGTCCTGTCGTTTTGTTCAAAAAATGAATATTCTAAAAGTTCCTGTTTTTCTGCTTTTAACTCTAGGTACACATCCAAAATGCATTACTGAGTTAAAAGAAGTTGATTCTGGTGCATGGTTTTGAAACCGCAGTCAGAAAAAAACATACATCAATATCAACATTTTTATCAGCTCCGGACCTGTCGTTTTGGTCAAAAAAAGAAAATTCTAAAAGTTCCTGTTTTTCTGCTTTAAACTCTAGGTACACATCCAAAATGCATTACTGAGTTGAAAGAAGTGAATTCTGGTGCATGGTTTTGAAACCGCAGTCAGAAAAAAAATAACATCCATATCAACGTTTTTATCAGCTCCGGTCCTGTCGTTTTGGTCAAAAAATGAATATTCTAAAAGTTCCTGTTTTTCTGCTTTAAACTCTAGGTACACATCCAAAATGCATTACTGAGTTAAAAGAAGTTGATTCTGGTGCATGGTTTTGAAACCGCAGTCAGAAAAAAAATACATCAATATCAACATTTTTATCAGCTCCGGACCTGTTGTTTTGGTCAAAAAATGAAAATTCTAAAAGTTCCTGTTTTTCTGCTTTAAACTCTAAGTACACATCCAAAATGCATTACTGAGTTGAAAGAAGTGAATTCTGGTGCATGGTTTTGAAATCGCAGTCAGAAAAAAATAACATCCATATCAACATTTTTATCATCTCCGGTCCTGTCGTTTTGGTCAAAAATTGAAAATTCTAAAAGTTCCTGTTTTTCTGCTTTAAACTCTAGGTACACATCCAAAATGCATTACTGAGTTGAAAGAAGTGAATTCTGGTGCATGGTTTTGAAATCGCAGTCAGAAAAAAAATAACATCCATATCAACATTTTTATCAGCTCCGGTACTGTCGTTTTGGTCAAAAATTGAAAATTCTAAAAGTTCCTGTTTTTCTGCTTTAAACTCTAGGTACACATCCAAAATGCATTACTGAGTTGAAAGAAGTTGATTCTGGTGCATGGTTTTGAAACCGCAGTCAGAAAAAAAATAACATCCATATCAACATTTTTATCAGCTCCGGACCTGTCGTTTTGGTCAAAAAATGAAAATTCTAAAAGTTCCTGTTTTTCTGCTTTAAACTCTAGGTACACATCCAAAATGCATTACTGAGTTAAAAGAAGTGAATTCTGGTGCATGGTTTTGAAACCGCAGTCAGAAAAAAAATAACATCCATATCAACATTTTTATCAGCTCCGGTCCTGTCGTTTTGGTCAAAAAATGAATATTCTAAAAGTTCCTGTTTTTCTGCTTTAAACTCTAGGTACACATCCAAAATGCATTACTGAGTTAAAAGAAGTTGATTCTGGTGCATGGTTTTGAAACCGCAGTCAGAAAAAAAATACATCAATATCAACATTTTTATCAGCTCCGGACCTGTCGTTTTGGTAAAAAAATGAAAATTCTAAAAGTTCCTGTTTTTCTGCTTTAAACTCTAGGCACACATCCAAAATGCATTACTGAGTTGAAAGAAGTGAATTCTGGTGCATGGTTTTGAAATCGCAGTCAGAAAAAAAATAACATCCATATCAACATTTTTATCAGCTCCGGTCCTGTCGTTTTGGTCAAAAATTGAAAATTCTAAAAGTTCCTGTTTTTCTGCTTTAAACTCTAGGTACACATCCAAAATGCATTACTGAGTTGAAAGAAGGGTACTTATGAGTTATCCGGGCGTCCGATTTTGAAATCGGGTCGGATCGGGACATCGCATCGCATCGCATGCGACCATCGGATGCGATGCGATGCGATGCGATGACCCGATTTTTCCATAGGAATCAATGTTAAAATGGACTGAGTCCATTTTAACATGGAATTCAATAGGAAAAAGGGTCCTTTTCATACCCCTACTATCCAAGTGGGCATGGAGTTGGATATAAACCTGTGGCGAGCGTAGCGAGCCACCGAGCCCGAAGCGTGGCGAGCGTAGCGAGCCCCGCGAGGGGACACAGAATACCGTCCCCTCGCGGGGCTCGCTTCGCTCGCCACGCTTCGGGCTCGGTGGCTCGCTACGCTCGCCACAGGTTTATATCCAACTCCATGCCCACTTGGATAGTAGGGGTATGAAAAGGACCCCTTTTTCCATAGGAATCATTTTAACATTGATTCCTATGGAAAAATCGGGTCATCGCATCCGATGGTCGCATGCGATGCGATGCGATGCGATGCGATATCGCATCGCATCGCATCTGATTGTATGCCTTAACTTAAGGCATACAATCAAAAAATCGGCAGCCCGGATAACTCACAAGTACCGAAAGAAGTGAATTCTGGTGCATGGTTTTGAAATCGCAGTCAGAAAAAAAATAACATCCATATCAACATTTTTATCAGCTCCGGTCCTGTCGTTTTGGTCAAAAAATGAATATTCTAAAAGTTCCTGTTTTTCTGCTTTAAACTCTAGGTACACATCCAAAATGCATTACTGAGTTAAAAGAAGTTGATTCTGGTGCATGGTTTTGAAACCGCAGTCAGAAAAAAAAATACATCAATATCAACATTTTTATCAGCTCCGGACCTGTCGTTTTGGTCAAAAAATGAAAATTCTGAAAGTTCCTGTTTTTCTGCTTTAAACTCTAAGTACACATCCAAAATGCATTACTGAGTTGAAAGAAGTGAATTCTGGTGCATGGTTTTGAAATCGCAGTCAGAAAAAAATAACATCCATATCAACATTTTTATCAGCTCCGGTCCTGTCGTTTTGGTCAAAAATTGAAAATTCTAAAAGTTCCTGTTTTTCTGCTTTAAACTCTAGGTACACATCCAAAATGCATTACTGAGTTAAAAGAATTGAATTCTGGTGCATGGTTTTGAAATCGCAGTCAGAAAAAAAATAACATCCATATCAACATTTTTATCAGCTCCGGTACTGTCGTTTTGGTCAACAAATGAAAATTCTAAAAGTTCCTGTTTTTCTGCTTTAAACTCTAGGTACACATCCAAAATGCATTACTGAGTTGAAAGAAGTTGATTCTGGTGCATGGTTTTGAAACCGCAGTCAGAAAAAAAATTACATCCATATCAACATTTTTATCAGCTCCGGTCCTGTCGTTTTGTTCAAAAAATGAATATTCTAAAAGTTCCTGTTTTTCTGATTTAAACTCTAGGTACACATCCAAAATGCATTACTGAGTTAAAAGAAGTTGATTCTGGTGCATGGTTTTGAAACCGCAGTCAGAAAAAAACATACATCAATATCAACATTTTTATCAGCTCCGGACCTGTCGTTTTGGTCAAAAAAAGAAAATTCTAAAAGTTCCTGTTTTTCTGCTTTAAACTCTAGGTACACATCCAAAATGCATTACTGAGTTAAAAGAAGTGAATTCTGGTGCATGGTTTTGAAACCGCAGTCAGAAAAAAAATAACATCCATATCAACATTTTTATCAGCTCCGGTCCTGTCGTTTTGGTCAAAAAATGAATATTCTAAAAGTTCCTGTTTTTCTGCTTTAAACTCTAGGTACACATCCAAAATGCATTACTGAGTTAAAAGAAGTTGATTCTGGTGCATGGTTTTGAAACCGCAGTCAGAAAAAAAATACATCAATATCAACATTTTTATCAGCTCCGGACCTGTCGTTTTGGTCAAAAAATGAAAATTCTAAAAGTTCCTGTTTTTCTGCTTTAAACTCTAAGTACACATCCAAAATGCATTACTGAGTTGAAAGAAGTGAATTCTGGTGCATGGTTTTGAAATCGCAGTCAGAAAAAAATAACATCCATATCAACATTTTTATCAGCTCCGGTCCTGTCGTTTTGGTCAAAAATTGAAAATTCTAAAAGTTCCTGTTTTTCTGCTTTAAACTCTAGGTACACATCCAAAATGCATTACTGAGTTGAAAGAAGTGAATTCTGGTGCATGGTTTTGAAATCGCAGTCAGAAAAAAAATAACATCCATATCAACATTTTTATCAGCTCCGGTACTGTCGTTTTGGTCAAAAAATGAATATTCTAAAAGTTCCTGTTTTTCTGCTTTAAACTCTAAGTACACATCCAAAATGCATTACTGAGTTGAAAGAAGTGAATTCTGGTGCATGGTTTTGAAATCGCAGTCAGAAAAAAATAACATCCATATCAACATTTTTATCATCTCCGGTCCTGTCGTTTTGGTCAAAAATTGAAAATTCTAAAAGTTCCTGTTTTTCTGCTTTAAACTCTAGGTACACATCCAAAATGCATTACTGAGTTGAAAGAAGTTGATTCTGGTGCATGGTTTTGAAATCGCAGTCAGAAAAAAAATAACATCCATATCAACATTTTTATCAGCTCCGGTACTGTCGTTTTGGTCAAAAATTGAAAATTCTAAAAGTTCCTGTTTTTCTGCTTTAAACTCTAGGTACACATCCAAAATGCATTACTGAGTTGAAAGAAGTGAATTCTGGTGCATGGTTTTGAAATCGCAGTCAGAAAAAAAATAACATCCATATCAACATTTTTATCAGCTCCGGTCCTGTCGTTTTGGTCAAAAAATGAAAATTCTAAAAGTTCCTGTTTTTCTGCTTTAAACTCTAGGTACACATCCAAAATGCATTACTGAGTTGAAAGAAGTTGATTCTGGTGCATGGTTTTGAAACCGCAGTCAGAAAAAAAAATACATCAATATCAACATTTTTATCAGCTCCGGACCTGTCGTTTTGGTCAAAAAATGAAAATTCTAAAAGTTCCTGTTTTTCTGCTTTAAACTCTAAGTACACATCCAAAATGCATTACTGAGTTGAAAGAAGTGAATTCTGGTGCATGGTTTTGAAATCGCAGTCAGAAAAAAATAACATCCATATCAACATTTTTATCAGCTCCGGTCCTGTTGTTTTGGTCAAAAATTGAAAATTCTAAAAGTTCCTGTTTTTCTGCTTTAAACTCTAGGTACACATCCAAAATGCATTACTGAGTTGAAAGAAGTTGATTCTGGTGCATGGTTTTGAAACCGCAGTCAGAAAAAAAATTACATCCATATCAACATTTTTATCAGCTCCGGTCCTGTCGTTTTGGTCAACAAATGAAAATTCTAAAAGTTCCTGTTTTTCTGCTTTAAACTCTAGGTACACATCCAAAATGCATTACTGAGTTGAAAGAAGTTGATTCTGGTGCATGGTTTTGAAACCGCAGTCAGAAAAAAATTACATCCATATCAACATTTTTATCAGCTCCGAGCCTGTCGTTTTGGTCAAAAATTGAAAATTCTAAAAGTTCCTGTTTTTTTTGCTTTAAACTCTAGGTACACATCCAAAATGCATTACTGAGTTGAAAGAAGTGAATTCTGGTGCATGGTTTTGAAATCGCAGTCAGAAAAAAATAACATTCATATCAACATTTCTATCAGCTCCGGACCTGTCGTTTTGGTCAAAAAATGAAAATTCTAAAAGTTCCTGTTTTTCTGCTTTAAACTCTAGGTACACATCCAAAATGCATTACTGAGTTAAAAGAAGTTGATTCTGGTGCATGGTTTTGAAACCGCAGTCAGAAAAAAAATACATCAATATCAACATTTTTATCAGCTCCGGACCTGTCGTTTTGGTCAAAAAATGAAAATTCTAAAAGTTTCTGTTTTCCTGCTTTAAACTCTAGGTACACATCCAAAATGCATTACTGAGTTGAAAGAAGTGAATTCTGGTGCATGGTTTTGAAATCGCAGTCAGAAAAAAAATAACATCCATATCAACATTTTTATAAGCTCCAGGCCTGTCGTTTTGGTCAAAAATTGAAAATTCTAAAAGTTCCTGTTTTTCTGCTTTAAACTCTAGGTACACATCCAAAATGCATTACTGAGTTGAAAGAAGTGAATTCTGGTGCATGGTTTTGAAATCGCAGTCAGAAAAAAAAATAACATCCATATCAACATTTTTATCAGCTCCGGTCCTGTCGTTTTGTTAAAAAAATGAATATTCTAAAAGTTCCTGTTTTTCTGCTTTAAACTCTAGGTACACATCCAAAATGCATTACTGAGTTAAAAGAAGTTGATTCTGGTGCATGGTTTTGAAATCGCAGTCAGAAAAAAATAACATCCATATCAACATTTTTATCATCTCCGGTCCTGTCGTTTTGGTCAAAAATTGAAAATTCTAAAAGTTCCTGTTTTTCTGCTTTAAACTCTAGGTACACATCCAAAATGCATTACTGAGTTGAAAGAAGTTGATTCTGGTGCATGGTTTTGAAATCGCAGTCAGAAAAAAAATAACATCCATATCAACATTTTTATCAGCTCCGGTACTGTCGTTTTGGTCAAAAATTGAAAATTCTAAAAGTTCCTGTTTTTCTGCTTTAAACTCTAGGTACACATCCAAAATGCATTACTGAGTTGAAAGAAGTGAATTCTGGTGCATGGTTTTGAAATCGCAGTCAGAAAAAAAATAACATCCATATCAACATTTTTATCAGCTCCGGTCCTGTTGTTTTGGTCAAAAATTGAAAATTCTAAAAGTTCCTGTTTTTCTGCTTTAAACTCTAGGTACACATCCAAAATGCATTACTGAGTTGAAAGAAGTTGATTCTGGTGCATGGTTTTGAAACCGCAGTCAGAAAAAAAATTACATCCATATCAACATTTTTATCAGCTCCGGTCCTGTCGTTTTGGTCAACAAATGAAAATTCTAAAAGTTCCTGTTTTTCTGCTTTAAACTCTAGGTACACATCCAAAATGCATTACTGAGTTGAAAGAAGTTGATTCTGGTGCATGGTTTTGAAACCGCAGTCAGAAAAAAATTTCATCCATATCAACATTTTTATCAGCTCCGAGCCTGTCGTTTTGGTCAAAAATTGAAAATTCTAAAAGTTCCTGTTTTTTTTGCTTTAAACTCTAGGTACACATCCAAAATGCATTACTGAGTTGAAAGAAGTGAATTCTGGTGCATGGTTTTGAAATCGCAGTCAGAAAAAAATAACATTCATATCAACATTTCTATCAGCTCCGGACCTGTCGTTTTGGTCAACAAATGAAAATTCTAAAAGTTCCTGTTTTTCTGCTTTAAACTCTAGGTACACATCCAAAATGCATTACTGAGTTAAAAGAAGTTGATTCTGGTGCATGGTTTTGAAACCGCAGTCAGAAAAAAAATACATCAATATCAACATTTTTATCAGCTCCGGACCTGTCGTTTTGGTCAAAAAATGAAAATTCTAAAAGTTCCTGTTTTCCTGCTTTAAACTCTAGGTACACATCCAAAATGCATTACTGAGTTGAAAGAAGTGAATTCTGGTGCATGGTTTTGAAATCGCAGTCAGAAAAAAAATAACATCCATATCAACATTTTTATAAGCTCCAGGCCTGTCGTTTTGGTCAAAAATTGAAAATTCTAAAAGTTCCTGTTTTTCTGCTTTAAACTCTAGGTACACATCCAAAATGCATTACTGAGTTGAAAGAAGTGAATTCTGGTGCATGGTTTTGAAATCGCAGTCAGAAAAAAAATAACATCCATATCAACATTTTTATCAGCTCCGGTCCTGTCGTTTTGTTAAAAAAATGAATATTCTAAAAGTTCCTGTTTTTCTGCTTTAAACTCTAGGTACACATCCAAAATGCATTACTGAGTTAAAAGAAGTTGATTCTGGTGCATGGTTTTGAAATCGCAGTCAGAAAAAAATAACATCCATATCAACATTTTTATCATCTCCGGTCCTGTCGTTTTGGTCAAAAATTGAAAATTCTAAAAGTTCCTGTTTTTCTGCTTTAAACTCTAGGTACACATCCAAAATGCATTACTGAGTTGAAAGAAGTTGATTCTGGTGCATGGTTTTGAAATCGCAGTCAGAAAAAAAATAACATCCATATCAACATTTTTATCAGCTCCGGTACTGTCGTTTTGGTCAAAAATTGAAAATTCTAAAAGTTCCTGTTTTTCTGCTTTAAACTCTAGGTACACATCCAAAATGCATTACTGAGTTGAAAGAAGTGAATTCTGGTGCATGGTTTTGAAATCGCAGTCAGAAAAAAAATAACATCCATATCAACATTTTTATCAGCTCCGGTCCTGTTGTTTTGGTCAAAAATTGAAAATTCTAAAAGTTCCTGTTTTTCTGCTTTAAACTCTAGGTACACATCCAAAATGCATTACTGAGTTAAAAGAAGTTGATTCTGGTGCATGGTTTTGAAACCGCAGTCAGAAAAAAAAATACATCAATATCAACATTTTTATCAGCTCCGGACCTGTCGTTTTGGTCAAAAAATGAAAATTCTAAAAGTTCCTGTTTTTCTGCTTTAAACTCTAAGTACACATCCAAAATGCATTACTGAGTTGAAAGAAGTGAATTCTGGTGCATGGTTTTGAAATCGCAGTCAGAAAAAAATAACATCCATATCAACATTTTTATCAGCTCCGGTCCTGTTGTTTTGGTCAAAAATTGAAAATTCTAAAAGTTCCTGTTTTTCTGCTTTAAACTCTAGGTACACATCCAAAATGCATTACTGAGTTGAAAGAAGTTGATTCTGGTGCATGGTTTTGAAACCGCAGTCAGAAAAAAAATTACATCCATATCAACATTTTTATCAGCTCCGGTCCTGTCGTTTTGGTCAACAAATGAAAATTCTAAAAGTTCCTGTTTTTCTGCTTTAAACTCTAGGTACACATCCAAAATGCATTACTGAGTTGAAAGAAGTTGATTCTGGTGCATGGTTTTGAAACCGCAGTCAGAAAAAAATTTCATCCATATCAACATTTTTATCAGCTCCGAGCCTGTCGTTTTGGTCAAAAATTGAAAATTCTAAAAGTTCCTGTTTTTTTGCTTTAAACTCTAGGTACACATCCAAAATGCATTACTGAGTTGAAAGAAGTGAATTCTGGTGCATGGTTTTGAAATCGCAGTCAGAAAAAAATAACATTCATATCAACATTTCTATCAGCTCCGGACCTGTCGTTTTGGTCAAAAAATGAAAATTCTAAAAGTTCCTGTTTTTCTGCTTTAAACTCTAGGTACACATCCAAAATGCATTACTGAGTTAAAAGAAGTTGATTCTGGTGCATGGTTTTGAAACCGCAGTCAGAAAAAAATACATCAATATCAACATTTTTATCAGCTCCGGACCTGTCGTTTTGGTCAAAAAATGAAAATTCTAAAAGTTCCTGTTTTTCTGCTTTAAACTCTAGGTACACATCCAAAATGCATTACTGAGTTGAAAGAAGTGAATTCTGGTGCATGGTTTTGAAATCGCAGTCAGAAAAAAAATAACATCCATATCAACATTTTTATCAGCTCCGGTCCTGTCGTTTTGGTCAAAAATTGAAAATTCTAAAAGTTCCTGTTTTTCTGCTTTAAACTATAGGTACACATCCAAAATGCATTACTGAGTTGAAAGAAGTGAATTCTGGTGCATGGTTTTGAAATCGCAGTCAGAAAAAAAATAACATCCATATCAACATTTTTATCAGCTCCGGTACTGTCGTTTTGGTCAAAAATTTAAAATTCTAAAAGTTCCTGTTTTTCTGCTTTAAACTCTAGGTACACATCCAAAATGCATTACTGAGTTGAAAGAAGTGAATTCTGGTGCATGGTTTTGAAATCGCAGTCAGAAAAAAAATAACATCCATATCAACATTTTTATCAGCTCCGGTCCTGTCGTTTTGGTCAAAAAATGAAAATTCTAAAAGTTCCTGTTTTTCTGCTTTAAACTCTAGGTACACATCCAAAATGCATTACTGAGTTGAAAGAAGTTGATTCTGGTGCATGGTTTTGAAATCGCAGTCAGAAAAAAAATAACATCCATATCAACATTTTTATCAGCTCCGGACCTGTTGTTTTGGTCAAAAATTGAAAATTCTAAAAGTTCCTGTTTTTCTGCTTTAAACTCTAGGTACACATCCAAAATGCATTACTGAGTTGAAAGAAGTGAATTCTGGTGCATGGTTTTGAAATCGCAGTCAGAAAAAAAATAACATCCATATCAACATTTTTATCAGCTCCGGTCCTGTCGTTTTGGTCAAAAAATGAATATTCTAAAAGTTCCTGTTTTTCTGCTTTAAACTCTAGGTACACATCCAAAATGCATTACTGAGTTAAAAGAAGTTGATTCTGGTGCATGGTTTTGAAACCGCAGTCAGAAAAAAAATACATCAATATCAACATTTTTATCAGCTCCGGACCTGTCGTTTTGGTCAAAAAATGAAAATTCTAAAAGTTCCTGTTTTCCTGCTTTAAACTCTAGGTACACATCCAAAATGCATTACTGAGTTGAAAGAAGTGAATTCTGGTGCATGGTTTTGAAATCGCAGTCAGAAAAAAAATAACATCCATATCAACATTTTTATCAGCTCCAGGCCTGTCGTTTTGGTCAAAAATTGAAAATTCTAAAAGTTCCTGTTTTTCTGCTTTAAACTCTGGGTACACATCCAAAATGCATTACTGAGTTGAAAGAAGTGAATTCTGGTGCATGGTTTTGAAATCGCAGTCAGAAAAAAAATAACATCCATATCAACATTTTTATCATCTCCGGTCCTGTCGTTTTGGTCAAAAATTGAAAATTCTAAAAGTTCCTGTTTTTCTGCTTTAAACTCTAGGTACACATCCAAAATGCATTACTGAGTAGAAAGAAGTGAATTCTGGTGCATGGTTTTGAAATCGCAGTCAGAAAAAAAATAACATCCATATCAACATTTTTATCAGCTCCGGTACTGTCGTTTTGGTCAAAAATTGAAAATTCTAAAAGTTCCTGTTTTTCTGCTTTAAACTCTAGGTACACATCCAAAATGCATTACTGAGTTGAAAGAAGTTGATTCTGGTGCATGGTTTTGAAACCGCAGTCAGAAAAAAAATTACATCCATATCAACATTTTTATCAGCTCCTGTCCTGTCGTTTTGGTCAACAAATGAAAATTCTAAAAGTTCCTGTTTTTCTGCTTTAAACTCTAGGTACACATCCAAAATGCATTACTGAGTTAAAAGAAGTTGATTCTGGTGCATGGTTTTGAAACCGCAGTCAGAAAAAAAATACATCAATATCAACATTTTTATCAGCTCCGGACCTGTCATTTTGGTCAAAAATTGAAAATTCTAAAAGTTCCTGTTTTTCTGCTTTAAACTCTAGGCACACATCCAAAATGCATTACTGAGTTGAAAGAAGTGAATTCTGGTGCATGGTTTTGAAACCGCAGTCAGAAAAAAAATACATCAATATCAACATTTTTATCAGCTCCGGACCTGTCGTTTTGGTCAAAAAATGAAAATTCTAAAAGTTCCTGTTTTTCTGCTTTAAACTCTAGGTACACATCCAAAATGCATTACTGAGTTGAAAGAAGTTGATTCTGGTGCATGGTTTTGAAACCGCAGTCAGAAAAAAAATTACATCCATATCAACATTTTTATCAGCTCCTGTCCTGTCGTTTTGGTCAACAAATGAAAATTCTAAAAGTTCCTGTTTTTCTGCTTTAAACTCTAGGTACACATCCAAAATGCATTACTGAGTTAAAAGAAGTTGATTCTGGTGCATGGTTTTGAAACCGCAGTCAGAAAAAAAATACATCAATATCAACATTTTTATCAGCTCCGGACCTGTCATTTTGGTCAAAAATTGAAAATTCTAAAAGTTCCTGTTTTTCTGCTTTAAACTCTAGGCACACATCCAAAATGCATTACTGAGTTGAAAGAAGTGAATTCTGGTGCATGGTTTTGAAACCGCAGTCAGAAAAAAAATACATCAATATCAACATTTTTATCAGCTCCGGACCTGTCGTTTTGGTCAAAAAATGAAAATTCTAAAAGTTCCTGTTTTTCTGCTTTAAACTCTAGGTACACATCCAAAATGCATTACTGAGTTAAAAGAAGTGAATTCTGGTGCATGGTTTTGAAACCGCAGTCAGAAAAAAAATAACATCCATATCAACATTTTTATCAGCTCCGGTCCTGTCGTTTTGGTCAAAAAATGAATATTCTAAAAGTTCCTGTTTTTCTGCTTTAAACTCTAGGTACACATCCAAAATGCATTACTGAGTTAAAAGAAGTTGATTCTGGTGCATGGTTTTGAAACCGCAGTCAGAAAAAAAATACATCAATATCAACATTTTTATCAGCTCCGGACCTGTCGTTTTGGTCAAAAAATGAAAATTCTAAAAGTGACTGTTTTTCTGCTTTAAACTCTAGGCACACATCCAAAATGCATTACTGAGTTGAAAGAAGTGAATTCTGGTGCATGGTTTTGAAATCGCAGTCAGAAAAAAAATAACATCCATATCAACATTTTTATCAGCTCCGGTCCTGTCGTTTTGGTCAAAAATTGAAAATTCTAAAAGTTCCTGTTTTTCTGCTTTAAACTCTAGGTACACATCCAAAATGCATTACTGAGTTGAAAGAAGGGTACTTATGAGTTATCCGGGCGTCCGATTTTGAAATCGGGTCGGATCGGGACATCGCATCGCATCGCATGCGACCATCGGATGCGATGCGATGCGATGCGATGACCCGATTTTTCCATAGGAATCAATGTTAAAATGGACTGAGTCCATTTTAACACGGAATTCAATAGGAAAAAGGGTCCTTTTCATACCCCTACTATCCAAGTGGGCATGGAGTTGGATATAAACCTGTGGCGAGCGTAGCGAGCCACCGAGCCCGAAGCGTGGCGAGCGTAGCGAGCCCCGCGAGGGGACACAGAATACCGTCCCCTCGCGGGGCTCGCTTCGCTCGCCACGCTTCGGGCTCGGTGGCTCGCTACGCTCGCCACAGGTTTATATCCAACTCCATGCCCACTTGGATAGTAGGGGTATGAAAAGGACCCCTTTTTCCATAGGAATCATTTTAACATTGATTCCTATGGAAAAATCGGGTCATCGCATCCGATGGTCGCATGCGATGCGATGCGATGCGATATCGCATCGCATCGCATCTGATTGTATGCCTTAACTTAAGGCATACAATCAAAAAATCGGCAGCCCGGATAACTCACAAGTACCGAAAGAAGTGAATTCTGGTGCATGGTTTTGAAATCGCAGTCAGAAAAAAAATAACATCCATATCAACATTTTTATCAGCTCCGGTCCTGTCGTTTTGGTCAAAAAATGAATATTCTAAAAGTTCCTGTTTTTCTGCTTTAAACTCTAGGTACACATCCAAAATGCATTACTGATTTAAAAGAAGTTGATTCTGGTGCATGGTTTTGAAACCGCAGTCAGAAAAAAAATACATCAATATCAACATTTTTATCAGCTCCGGACCTGTCGTTTTGGTCAAAAAATGAAAATTCTGAAAGTTCCTGTTTTTCTGCTTTAAACTCTAAGTACACATCCAAAATGCATTACTGAGTTGAAAGAAGTGAATTCTGGTGCATGGTTTTGAAATCGCAGTCAGAAAAAAATAACATCCATATCAACATTTTTATCAGCTCCGGTCCTGTCGTTTTGGTCAAAAATTGAAAATTCTAAAAGTTCCTGTTTTTCTGCTTTAAACTCTAGGTACACATCCAAAATGCATTACTGAGTTGAAAGAAGTGAATTCTGGTGCATGGTTTTGAAATCGCAGTCAGAAAAAAAATAACATCCATATCAACATTTTTATCAGCTCCGGTACTGTCGTTTTGGTCAACAAATGAAAATTCTAAAAGTTCCTGTTTTTCTGCTTTAAACTCTAGGTACACATCCAAAATGCATTACTGAGTTGAAAGAAGTTGATTCTGGTGCATGGTTTTGAAACCGCAGTCAGAAAAAAAATTACAATATCAACATTTTTATCAGCTCCGGTCCTGTCGTTTTGTTCAAAAAATGAATATTCTAAAAGTTCCTGTTTTTCTGATTTAAACTCTAGGTACACATCCAAAATGCATTACTGAGTTAAAAGAAGTTGATTCTGGTGCATGGTTTTGAAACCGCAGTCAGAAAAAAACATACATCAATATCAACATTTTTATCAGCTCCGGACCTGTCGTTTTGGTCAAAAAAAGAAAATTCTAAAAGTTCCTGTTTTTCTGCTTTAAACTCTAGGTACACATCCAAAATGCATTACTGAGTTAAAAGAAGTGAATTCTGGTGCATGGTTTTGAAACCGCAGTCAGAAAAAAAATAACATCCATATCAACATTTTTATCAGCTCCGGTCCTGTCGTTTTGGTCAAAAAATGAATATTCTAAAAGTTCCTGTTTTTCTGCTTTAAACTCTAGGTACACATCCAAAATGCATTACTGAGTTAAAAGAAGTTGATTCTGGTGCATGGTTTTGAAACCGCAGTCAGAAAAAAAATACATCAATATCAACATTTTTATCAGCTCCGGACCTGTCGTTTTGGTCAAAAAATGAAAATTCTAAAAGTTCCTGTTTTTCTGCTTTAAACTCTAAGTACACATCCAAAATGCATTACTGAGTTGAAAGAAGTGAATTCTGGTGCATGGTTTTGAAATCGCAGTCAGAAAAAAATAACATCCATATCAACATTTTTATCAGCTCCGGTCCTGTCGTTTTGGTCAAAAATTGAAAATTCTAAAAGTTCCTGTTTTTCTGCTTTAAACTCTAGGTACACATCCAAAATGCATTACTGAGTTGAAAGAAGTGAATTCTGGTGCATGGTTTTGAAATCGCAGTCAGAAAAAAAATAACATCCATATCAACATTTTTATCAGCTCCGGTACTGTCGTTTTGGTAAAAAAATGAATATTCTAAAAGTTCCTGTTTTTCTGCTTTAAACTCTAAGTACACATCCAAAATGCATTACTGAGTTGAAAGAAGTGAATTCTGGTGCATGGTTTTGAAATCGCAGTCAGAAAAAAATAACATCCATATCAACATTTTTATCAGCTCCGGTCCTGTTGTTTTGGTCAAAAATTGAAAATTCTAAAAGTTCCTGTTTTTCTGCTTTAAACTCTAGGTACACATCCAAAATGCATTACTGAGTTGAAAGAAGTTGATTCTGGTGCATGGTTTTGAAACCGCAGTCAGAAAAAAAATTACATCCATATCAACATTTTTATCAGCTCCGGTCCTGTCGTTTTGGTCAACAAATGAAAATTCTAAAAGTTCCTGTTTTTCTGCTTTAAACTCTAGGTACACATCCAAAATGCATTACTGAGTTGAAAGAAGTTGATTCTGGTGCATGGTTTTGAAACCGCAGTCAGAAAAAAATTACATCCATATCAACATTTTTATCAGCTCCGGACCTGTCGTTTTGGTCAAAAATTGAAAATTCTAAAAGTTCCTGTTTTTTTTGCTTTAAACTCTAGGTACACATCCAAAATGCATTACTGAGTTGAAAGAAGTGAATTCTGGTGCATGGTTTTAAAATCGCAGTCAGAAAAAAATAACATCCATATCAACATTTTTATCAGCTCCGGTCCTGTTGTTTTGGTCAAAAATTGAAAATTCTAAAAGTTCCTGTTTTTCTGCTTTAAACTCTAGGTACACATCCAAAATGCATTACTGAGTTGAAAGAAGTTGATTCTGGTGCATGGTTTTGAAACCGCAGTCAGAAAAAAAATTACATCCATATCAACATTTTTATCAGCTCCGGTCCTGTCGTTTTGGTCAACAAATGAAAATTCTAAAAGTTCCTGTTTTTCTGCTTTAAACTCTAGGTACACATCCAAAATGCATTACTGAGTTGAAAGAAGTTGATTCTGGTGCATGGTTTTGAAACCGCAGTCAGAAAAAAATTACATCCATATCAACATTTTTATCAGCTCCGGACCTGTCGTTTTGGTCAAAAATTTAAAATTCTAAAAGTTCCTGTTTTTTTTGCTTTAAACTCTAGGTACACATCCAAAATGCATTACTGAGTTGAAAGAAGTGAATTCTGGTGCATGGTTTTGAAATCGCAGTCAGAAAAAAATAACATTCATATCAAAATTTCTATCAGCTCCGGACCTGTCGTTTTGGTCAAAAAATGAAAATTCTAAAAGTTCCTGTTTTTCTGCTTTAAACTCTAGGTACACATCCAAAATGCATTACTGAGTTAAAAGAAGTTGATTCTGGTGCATGGTTTTGAAACCGCAGTCAGAAAAAAAATACATCAATATCAACATTTTTATCTGCTCCGGACCTGTCGTTTTGGTCAAAAAATGAAAATTCTAAAAGTTCCTGTTTTTCTGCTTTAAACTCTAGGTACACATCCAAAATGCATTACTGAGTTGAAAGAAGTGAATTCTGGTGCATGGTTTTGAAATCGCAGTCAGAAAAAAAATAACATCATATCAACATTTTTATCAGCTCCGGTCCTGTCGTTTTGGTCAAAAATTGAAAATTCTAAAAGTTCCTGTTTTTCTGCTTTAAACTCTAGGTACACATCCAAAATGCATTACTGAGTTGAAAGAAGTGAATTCTGGTGCATAGTTTTGAAATCGCAGTCAGAAAAAAAATAACATCCATATCAACATTTTTATCAGCTCCGGTACTGTCGTTTTGGTCAAAAATTGAAAATTCTAAAAGTTCCTGTTTTTCTGCTTTAAACTCTAGGTACACATCCAAAATGCATTACTGAGTTGAAAGAAGTGAATTCTGGTGCATGGTTTTGAAATCGAAGTCAGAAAAAAAATAACATCCATATCAACATTTTTATCAGCTCCGGTCCTGTCGTTTTGGTCAAAAAATAAAAATTCTAAAAGTTCCTGTTTTTCTGCTTTAAACTCTAGGTACACATCCATAATGCATTACTGAGTTGAAAGAAGTTGATTCTGGTGCATGGTTTTGAAATCGCAGTCAGAAAAAAAATAACATCCATATCAACATTTTTATCAGCTCCGGACCTGTTGTTTTGGTCAAAAAATGAATATTCTAAAAGTTCCTGTTTTTCTGCTTTAAACTCTAGGTACACATCCAAAATGCATTACTGAGTTAAAAGAAGTTGATTCTGGTGCATGGTTTTGAAACCGCAGTCAGAAAAAAATACATCAATATCAACATTTTTATCAGCTCCGGACCTGTCGTTTTGGTCAAAAAATGAAAATTCTAAAAGTTCCTGTTTTCCTGCTTTAAACTCTAGGTACACATCCAAAATGCATTACTGAGTTGAAAGAAGTGAATTCTGGTGCATGGTTTTGAAATCGCAGTCAGAAAAAAAATAACATCCATATCAACATTTTTATCAGCTCCGGTCCTGTCGTTTTGGTCAAAAATTGAAAATTCTAAAAGTTCCTGTTTTTCTGCTTTAAACTCTAGGTACACATCCAAAATGCATTACTGAGTTGAAAGAAGTGAATTCTGGTGCATGGTTTTGAAATCGCAGTCAGAAAAAAAATAACATCCATATCAACATTTTTATCAGCTCCGGTCCTGTCGTTTTGTTCAAAAAATGAATATTCTAAAAGTTCCTGTTTTTCTGCTTTAAACTCTAGGTACACATCCAAAATGCATTACTGAGTTAAAAGAAGTTGATTCTGGTGCATGGTTTTGAAACCGCAGTCAGAAAAAAACATACATCAATATCAACATTTTTATCAGCTCCGGACCTGTCGTTTTGGTCAAAAAAAGAAAATTCTAAAAGTTCCTGTTTTTCTGCTTTAAACTCTAGGTACACATCCAAAATGCATTACTGAGTTAAAAGAAGTGAATTCTGGTGCATGGTTTTGAAATCGCAGTCAGAAAAAAAATAACATCCATATCAACATTTTTATCAGCTCCGGTACTGTCGTTTTGGTCAACAAATGAAAATTCTAAAAGTTCCTGTTTTTCTGCTTTAAACTCTAGGTACACATCCAAAATGCATTACTGAGTTGAAAGAAGTTGATTCTGGTGCATGGTTTTGAAACCGCAGTCAGAAAAAAAATTACATCCATATCAACATTTTTATCAGCTCCGGTCCTGTCGTTTTGTTCAAAAAATGAATATTCTAAAAGTTCCTGTTTTTCTGATTTAAACTCTAGGTACACATCCAAAATGCATTACTGAGTTAAAAGAAGTTGATTCTGGTGCATGGTTTTGAAACCGCAGTCAGAAAAAAACATACATCAATATCAACATTTTTATCAGCTCCGGACCTGTCGTTTTGGTCAAAAAAAGAAAATTCTAAAAGTTCCTGTTTTTCTGCTTTAAACTCTAGGTACACATCCAAAATGCATTACTGAGTTAAAAGAAGTGAATTCTGGTGCATGGTTTTGAAACCGCAGTCAGAAAAAAAATAACATCCATATCAACATTTTTATCAGCTCCGGTCCTGTCGTTTTGGTCAAAAAATGAATATTCTAAAAGTTCCTGTTTTTCTGCTTTAAACTCTAGGTACACATCCAAAATGCATTACTGAGTTAAAAGAAGTTGATTCTGGTGCATGGTTTTGAAACCGCAGTCAGAAAAAAAATACATCAATATCAACATTTTTATCAGCTCCGGACCTGTCGTTTTGGTCAAAAAATGAAAATTCTAAAAATTCCTGTTTTTCTGCTTTAAACTCTAAGTACACATCCAAAATGCATTACTGAGTTGAAAGAAGTGAATTCTGGTGCATGGTTTTGAAATCGCAGTCAGAAAAAAATAACATCCATATCAACATTTTTATCAGCTCCGGTCCTGTCGTTTTGGTCAAAAATTGAAAATTCTAAAAGTTCCTGTTTTTCTGCTTTAAACTCTAGGTACACATCCAAAATGCATTACTGAGTTGAAAGAAGTGAATTCTGGTGCATGGTTTTGAAATCGCAGTCAGAAAAAAAATAACATCCATATCAACATTTTTATCAGCTCCGGTACTGTCGTTTTGGTCAAAAAATGAATATTCTAAAAGTTCCTGTTTTTCTGCTTTAAACTCTAAGTACACATCCAAAATGCATTACTGAGTTGAAAGAAGTGAATTCTGGTGCATGGTTTTGAAATCGCAGTCAGAAAAAAATAACATCCATATCAACATTTTTATCAGCTCCGGTCCTGTTGTTTTGGTCAAAAATTGAAAATTCTAAAAGTTCCTGTTTTTCTGCTTTAAACTCTAGGTACACATCCAAAATGCATTACTGAGTTGAAAGAAGTTGTTTCTGGTGCATGGTTTTGAAACCGCAGTCAGAAAAAAAATTACATCCATATCAACATTTTTATTAGCTCCGGTCCTGTCGTTTTGGTCAACAAATGAAAATTCTAAAAGTTCCTGTTTTTCTGCTTTAAACTCTAGGTACACATCCAAAATGCATTACTGAGTTGAAAGAAGTTGATTCTGGTGCATGGTTTTGAAACCGCAGTCAGAAAAAAATTACATCCATATCAACATTTTTATCAGCTCCGGACCTGTCGTTTTGGTCAAAAATTGAAAATTCTAAAAGTTCCTGTTTTTCTGCTTTAAACTCTAGGTACACATCCAAAATGCATTATTGAGTTAAAAGAAGTTGATTCTGGTGCATGGTTTTGAAACCGCAGTCAGAAAAAAATACATCAATATCAACATTTTTATCAGCTCCGGTCCTGTCGTTTTGTTCAAAAAATGAATATTCTAAAAGTTCCTGTTTTTCTGCTTTAAACTCTAGGTACACATCCAAAATGCATTACTGAGTTAAAAGAAGTTGATTCTGGTGCATGGTTTTGAAACCGCAGTCAGAAAAAAACATACATCAATATCAAAATTTTTATCAGCTCCGGACCTGTCGTTTTGGTCAAAAAAAGAAAATTCTAAAAGTTCCTGTTTTTCTGCTTTAAACTCTAGGTACACATCCAAAATGCATTACTGAGTTAAAAGAAGTGAATTCTGGTGCATGGTTTTGAAATCGCAGTCAGAAAAAAAATAACATCCATATCAACATTTTTATCAGCTCCGGTCCTGTCGTTTTGTTCAAAAAATGAATATTCTAAAAGTTCCTGTTTTTCTGATTTAAACTCTAGGTACACATCCAAAATGCATTACTGAGTTAAAAGAAGTTGATTCTGGTGCATGGTTTTGAAACCGCAGTCAGAAAAAAACATACATCAATATCAACATTTTTATCAGCTCCGGACCTGTCGTTTTGGTCAAAAAAAGAAAATTCTAAAAGTTCCTGTTTTTCTGCTTTAAACTCTAGGTACACATCCAAAATGCATTACTGAGTTAAAAGAAGTGAATTCTGGTGCATGGTTTTGAAACCGCAGTCAGAAAAAAAATAACATCCATATCAACATTTTTATCAGCTCCGGTCCTGTCGTTTTGGTCAAAAAATGAATATTCTAAAAGTTCCTGTTTTTCTGCTTTAAACTCTAGGTACACATCCAAAATGCATTACTGAGTTAAAAGAAGTTGATTCTGGTGCATGGTTTTGAAACCGCAGTCAGAAAAAAAATACATCAATATCAACATTTTTATCAGCTCCGGACCTGTCGTTTTGGTCAAAAAATGAAAATTCTAAAAGTTCCTGTTTTTCTGCTTTAAACTCTAAGTACACATCCAAAATGCATTACTGAGTTGAAAGAAGTGAATTCTGGTGCATGGTTTTGAAATCGCAGTCAGAAAAAAATAACATCCATATCAACATTTTTATCAGCTCCGGTCCTGTCGTTTTGGTCAAAAATTGAAAATTCTAAAAGTTCCTGTTTTTCTGCTTTAAACTCTAGGTACACATCCAAAATGCATTACTGAGTTGAAAGAAGTGAATTCTGGTGCATGGTTTTGAAATCGCAGTCAGAAAAAAAATAACATCCATATCAACATTTTTATCAGCTCCGGTACTGTCGTTTTGGTCAAAAAATGAATATTCTAAAAGTTCCTGTTTTTCTGCTTTAAACTCTAGGTACACATCCAAAATGCATTACTGAGTTAAAAGAAGTTGATTCTGGTGCATGGTTTTGAAACCGCAGTCAGAAAAAAACATACATCAATATCAACATTTTTATCAGCTCCGGACCTGTCGTTTTGGTCAAAAAAAGAAAATTCTAAAAGTTCCTGTTTTTCTGCTTTAAACTCTAGGTACACATCCAAAATGCATTACTGAGTTGAAAGAAGTGAATTCTGGTGCATGGTTTTGAAATCGCAGTCAGAAAAAAAATAACATCCATATCAACATTTTTATCAGCTCCGGTCCTGTCGTTTTGTTCAAAAAATGAATATTCTAAAAGTTCCTGTTTTTCTGCTTTAAACTCTAGGTACACATCCAAAATGCATTACTGAGTTAAAAGAAGTTGATTCTGGTGCATGGTTTTGAAACCGCAGTCAGAAAAAAACATACATCAATATCAACATTTTTATCAGCTCCGGACCTGTCGTTTTGGTCAAAAAAAGAAAATTCTAAAAGTTCCTGTTTTTCTGCTTTAAACTCTAGGTACACATCCAAAATGCATTACTGAGTTAAAAGAAGTGAATTCTGGTGCATGGTTTTGAAACCGCAGTCAGAAAAAAAATAACATCCATATCAACATTTTTATCAGCTCCGGTCCTGTCGTTTTGGTCAAAAAATGAATATTCTAAAAGTTCCTGTTTTTCTGCTTTAAACTCTAGGTACACATCCAAAATGCATTACTGAGTTAAAAGAAGTTGATTCTGGTGCATGGTTTTGAAACCGCAGTCAGAAAAAAAATACATCAATATCAACATTTTTATCAGCTCCGGACCTGTCGTTTTGGTCAAAAAATGAAAATTCTAAAAGTTCCTGTTTTTCTGCTTTAAACTCTAAGTACACATCCAAAATGCATTACTGAGTTGAAAGAAGTGAATTCTGGTGCATGGTTTTGAAATCGCAGTCAGAAAAAAATAACATCCATATCAACATTTTTATCAGCTCCGGTCCTGTCGTTTTGGTCAAAAATTGAAAATTCTAAAAGTTCCTGTTTTTCTGCTTTAAACTCTAGGTACACATCCAAAATGCATTACTGAGTTGAAAGAAGTGAATTCTGGTGCATGGTTTTGAAAGCGCAGTCAGAAAAAAATAACATCCATATCAACATTTTTATCAGCTCCGGTACTGTCGTTTTGGTCAAAAAATGAATATTCTAAAAGTTCCTGTTTTTCTGCTTTAAACTCTAGGTACACATCCAAAATGCATTACTGAGTTAAAAGAAGTTGATTCTGGTGCATGGTTTTGAAACCGCAGTCAGAAAAAAAATACATCAATATCAACATTTTTATCACCTCCGGACCTGTCGTTTTGGTCAAAAAATGAAAATTCTAAAAGTTCCTGTTTTTCTGCTTTAAACTCTAAGTACACATCCAAAATGCATTACTGAGTTGAAAGAAGTGAATTCTGGTGCATGGTTTTGAAACCGCAGTCAGAAAAAAATTACATCCATATCAACATTTTTATCAGCTACGAGCCTGTCGTTTTGGTCAAAAATTGAAAATTCTAAAAGTTCCTGTTTTTTTTGCTTTAAACTCTAGGTACACATCCAAAATGCATTACTGAGTTGAAAGAAGTGAATTCTGGTGCATGGTTTTGAAACCGCAGTCAGAAAAAAATACATCAATATCAACATTTTTATCAGCTCCGGACCTGTCGTTTTGGTCAAAAAATTAAAATTCTAAAAGTTCCTGTTTTTCTGCTTTAAACTCTAGGTACACATCCAAAATGCATTACTGAGTTGAAAGAAGTGAATTCTGGTGCATGGTTTTGAAATCGCAGTCAGAAAAAAAATAACATCCATATCAACATTTTTATCAGCTCCGGTCCTGTCGTTTTGGTCAAAAATTGAAAATTCTAAAAGTTCCTGTTTTTCTGCTTTAAACTCTAGGTACACATCCAAAATGCATTACTGAGTTGAAAGAAGTGAATTCTGGTGCATGGTTTTGAAATCGCAGTCAGAAAAAAAATAACATCCATATCAACATTTTTATCAGCTCCGGTCCTGTCGTTTTGGTCAAAAAATGAAAATTCTAAAAGTTCCTGTTTTTCTGCTTTAAACTCTAGGTACACATCCAAAATGCATTACTGAGTTGAAAGAAGTTGATTCTGGTGCATGGTTTTGAAATCGCAGTCAGAAAAAAAATAACATCCATATCAACATTTTTATCAGCTCCGGACCTGTTGTTTTGGTCAAAAATTGAAAATTCTAAAAGTTCCTGTTTTTCTGCTTTAAACTCTAGGTACACATCCAAAATGCATTACTGAGTTGAAAGAAGTGAATTCTGGTGCATGGTTTTGAAATCGCAGTCAGAAAAAAAATAACATCCATATCAACATTTTTATCAGCTCCGGTCCTGTCGTTTTGGTCAAAAAATGAATATTCTAAAAGTTCCTGTTTTTCTGCTTTAAACTCTAGGTACACATCCAAAATGCATTACTGAGTTAAAAGAAGTTGATTCTGGTGCATGGTTTTGAAACCGCAGTCAGTAAAAAAATACATCAATATCAACATTTTTATCAGCTCCGGACCTGTCGTTTTGGTCAAAAAATGAAAATTCTAAAAGTTCCTGTTTTCCTGCTTTAAACTCTAGGTACACATCCAAAATGCATTACTGAGTTGAAAGAAGTGAATTCTGGTGCATGGTTTTGAAATCGCAGTCAAAAAAAAAATAACATCCATATCAACATTTTTATCAGCTCCAGGCCTGTCGTTTTGGTCAAAAATTGAAAATTCTAAAAGTTCCTGTTTTTCTGCTTTAAACTCTAGGTACACATCCAAAATGCATTACTGTGTTGAAAGAAGTGAATTCTGGTGCATGGTTTTGAAATCGCAGTCAGAAAAAAAATAACATCCATATCAACATTTTTATCAGCTCCGGTCCTGTCGTTTTGTTAAAAAAATGAATATTCTAAAAGTTCCTGTTTTTCTGCTTTAAACTCTAGGTACACATCCAAAATGCATTACTGAGTTAAAAGAAGTTGATTCTGGTGCATGGTTTTGAAACCGCAGTCAGAAAAAAACATACATCAATATCAACATTTTTATCAGCTCCGGACCTGTCGTTTTGGTCAAAAAAAGAAAATTCTAAAAGTTCCTGTTTTTCTGCTTTAAACTCTAGGTACACATCCAAAATGCATTACTGAGTTGAAAGAAGTGAATTCTGGTGCATGGTTTTGAAACCGCAGTCAGAAAAAAAATAACATCCATATCAACATTTTTATCAGCTCCGGTCCTGTCGTTTTGGTCTAAAAGTTCCTGTTTTTCTGCTTTAAACTCTAGGTACACATCCAAAATGCATTACTGAGTTAAAAGAAGTTGATTCTGGTGCATGGTTTTGAAACCGCAGTCAGAAAAAAAAATACATCAATATCAACATTTTTATCAGCTCCGGACCTGTCGTTTTGGTCAAAAAATGAAAATTCTAAAAGTTCCTGTTTTTCTGCTTTAAACTCTAAGTACACATCCAAAATGCATTACTGAGTTGAAAGAAGTGAATTCTGGTGCATGGTTTTGAAATCGCAGTCAGAAAAAAATAACATCCATATCAACATTTTTATCATCTCCGGTCCTGTCGTTTTGGTCAAAAATTGAAAATTCTAAAAGTTCCTGTTTTTCTGCTTTAAACTCTAGGTACACATCCAAAATGCATTACTGAGTTGAAAGAAGTGAATTCTGGTGCATGGTTTTGAAATCGCAGTCAGAAAAAAAATAACATCCATATCAACATTTTTATCAGCTCCGGTACTGTCGTTTTGGTCAAAAATTGAAAATTCTAAAAGTTCCTGTTTTTCTGCTTTAAACTCTAGGTACACATCCAAAATGCATTACTGAGTTGAAAGAAGTTGATTCTGGTGCATGGTTTTGAAACCGCAGTCAGAAAAAAAATTACATCCATATCAAAATTTTTATCAGCTCCTGTCCTGTCGTTTTGGTCAACAAATGAAAATTCTAAAAGTTCCTGTTTTTCTGCTTTAAACTCTAGGTACACATCCAAAATGCATTACTGAGTTGAAAGAAGTTGATTCTGGTGCATGGTTTTGAAACCGCAGTCAGAAAAAAAATTATATCCATATCAACATTTTTATCAGCTCCGGACCTGTCATTTTGGTCAAAAATTGAAAATTCTAAAAGTTCCTGTTTTTTTGCTTTAAACTCTAGGTACACATCCAAAATGCATTACTGAGTTGAAAGAAGTGAATTCTGGTGCATGGTTTTGAAATCGCAGTCAGAAAAAAATAACATTCATATCAACATTTCTATCAGCTCCGGACCTGTCGTTTTGGTCAAAAAATGAAAATTCTAAAAGTTCCTGTTTTTCTGCTTTAAACTCTAGGTACACATCCAAAATGCATTACTGAGTTAAAAGAAGTTGATTCTGGTGCATGGTTTTGAAACCGCAGTCAGAAAAAAAATACATCAATATCAACATTTTTATCAGCTCCGGACCTGTCGTTTTGGTCAAAAAATGAAAATTCTAAAAGTTCCTGTTTTTCTGCTTTAAACTCTAGGCACACATCCAAAATGCATTACTGAGTTGAAAGAAGTGAATTCTGGTGCATGGTTTTGAAATCGCAGTCAGAAAAAAAATAACATCCATATCAACATTTTTATCAGCTCCGGTCCTGTCGTTTTGGTCAAAAATTGAAAATTCTAAAAGTTCCTGTTTTTCTGCTTTAAACTCTAGGTACACATCCAAAATGCATTACTGAGTTGAAAGAAGTGAATTCTGGTGCATGGTTTTGAAATCGCAGTCAGAAAAAAAATAACATCCATATCAACATTTTTATCAGCTCCGGTCCTGTCGTTTTGGTCAAAAAATGAATATTCTAAAAGTTCCTGTTTTTCTGCTTTAAACTCTAGGTACACATCCAAAATGCATTACTGAGTTAAAAGAAGTTGATTCTGGTGCATGGTTTTGAAACCGCAGTCAGAAAAAAAATACATCAATATCAACATTTTTATCAGCTCCGGACCTGTCGTTTTGGTCAAAAAATGAAAATTCTGAAAGTTCCTGTTTTTCTGCTTTAAACTCTAAGTACACATCCAAAATGCATTACTGAGTTGAAAGAAGTGAACTCTGGTGCATGGTTTTGAAATCGCAGTCAGAAAAAAATAACATCCATATCAACATTTTTATCAGCTCCGGTCCTGTCGTTTTGGTCAAAAATTGAAAATTCTAAAAGTTCCTGTTTTTCTGCTTTAAACTCTAGGTACGCATCCAAAATGCATTACTGAGTTGAAAGAAGTGAATTCTGGTGCATGGTTTTGAAATCGCAGTCAGAAAAAAAATAACATCCATATCAACATTTTTATCAGCTCCGGTACTGTCGTTTTGGTCAACAAATGAAAATTCTAAAAGTTCCTGTTTTTCTGCTTTAAACTCTAGGTACACATCCAAAATGCATTACTGAGTTGAAAGAAGTTGATTTTGGTGCATGGTTTTGAAACCGCAGTCAGAAAAAAAATTACATCCATATCAACATTTTTATCAGCTCCGGTCCTGTCGTTTTGGTCAAAAATTGAAAATTCTAAAAGTTCCTGTTTTTCTGCTTTAAACTCTAGGTACACATCCAAAATGCATTACTGAGTTGAAAGAAGTTGATTCTGGTGCATGGTTTTGAAACCGCAGTCAGAAAAAAAATTACATCCATATCAACATTTTTATCAGCTCCGGTCCTGTCGTTTTGGTCAACAAATGAAAATTCTAAAAGTTCCTGTTTTTCTGCTTTAAACTCTAGGTACACATCCAAAATGCATTACTGAGTTGAAAGAAGTTGATTCTGGTGCATGGTTTTGAAACCGCAGTCAGAAAAAAATTACATCCATATCAACATTTTTATCAGCTACGAGCCTGTCGTTTTGGTCAAAAATTGAAAATTCTAAAAGTTCCTGTTTTTTTTGCTTTAAACTCTAGGTACACATCCAAAATGCATTACTGAGTTGAAAGAAGTGAATTCTGGTGCATGGTTTTGAAATCGCAGTCAGAAAAAAATAACATTCATATCAACATTTCTATCAGCTCCGGACCTGTCGTTTTGGTCAAAAAATGAAAATTCTAAAAGTTCCTGTTTTTCTGCTTTAAACTCTAGGTACACATCCAAAATGCATTACTGAGTTAAAAGAAGTTGATTCTGGTGCATGGTTTTGAGATCGCAGTCAGAAAAAAATAACATTCATATCAACATTTCTATCAGCTCCGGACCTGTCGTTTTGGTCAAAAAATGAAAATTCTAAAAGTTCCTGTTTTTCTGCTTTAAACTCTAGGTACACATCCAAAATGCATTACTGAGTTAAAAGAAGTTGATTCTGGTGCATGGTTTTGAAACCGCAGTCAGAAAAAAAATACATCAATATCAACATTTTTATCAGCTCCGGACCTGTCGTTTTGGTCAAAAAATGAAAATTCTAAAAGTTCCTGTTTTTCTGCTTTAAACTCTAGGTACACATCCAAAATGCATTACTGAGTTGAAAGAAGTGAATTCTGGTGCATGGTTTTGAAATCGCAGTCAGAAAAAAAATAACATCCATATCAACATTTTTATCAGCTCCGGTCCTGTCGTTTTGGTCAAAAATTGAAAATTCTAAAAGTTCCTGTTTTTCTGCTTTAAACTCTAGGTACACATCCAAAATGCATTACTGAGTTGAAAGAAGTGAATTCTGGTGCATGGTTTTGAAATCGCAGTCAGAAAAAAAATAACATCCATATCAACATTTTTATCAGCTCCGGTCCTGTCGTTTTGGTCAAAAAATGAAAATTCTAAAAGTTCCTGTTTTTCTGCTTTAAACTCTAGGTACACATCCAAAATGCATTACTGAGTTGAAAGAAGTTGATTCTGGTGCATGGTTTTGAAATTGCAGTCAGAAAAAAAATAACATCCATATCAACATTTTTATCAGCTTCGGACCTGTTGTTTTGGTCAAAAATTGAAAATTCTAAAAGTTCCTGTTTTTCTGCTTTAAACTCTAGGTACACATCCAAAATGCATTACTGAGTTGAAAGAAGTGAATTCTGGTGCATGGTTTTGAAATCGCAGTCAGAAAAAAAATAACATCCATATCAACATTTTTATCAGCTCCGGTCCTGTCGTTTTGGTCAAAAAATGAATATTCTAAAAGTTCCTGTTTTTCTGCTTTAAACTCTAGGTACACATCCAAAATGCATTACTGAGTTAAAAGAAGTTGATTCTGGTGCATGGTTTTGAAACCGCAGTCAGAAAAAAAATACATCAATATCAACATTTTTATCAGCTCCGGACCTGTCGTTTTGGTCAAAAAATGAAAATTCTAAAAGTTCCTGTTTTCCTGCTTTAAACTCTAGGTACACATCCAAAATGCATTACTGAGTTGAAAGAAGTGAATTCTGGTGCATGGTTTTGAAATCGCAGTCAGAAAAAAATAACATCCATATCAACATTTTTATAAGCTCCAGGCCTGTCGTTTTGGTCAAAAATTGAAAATTCTAAAAGTTCCTGTTTTTCTGCTTTAAACTCTAGGTACACATCCAAAATGCATTACTGAGTTGAAAGAAGTGAATTCTGGTGCATGGTTTTGAAATCGCAGTCAGAAAAAAAATAACATCCATATCAACATTTTTATCAGCTCCGGTCCTGTCGTTTTGTTAAAAAAATGAATATTCTAAAAGTTCCTGTTTTTCTGCTTTAAACTCTAGGTACACATCCAAAATGCATTACTGAGTTAAAAGAAGTTGATTCTGGTGCATGGTTTTGAAATCGCAGTCAGAAAAAAATAACATCCATATCAACATTTTTATCATCTCCGGTCCTGTCGTTTTGGTCAAAAATTGAAAATTCTAAAAGTTCCTGTTTTTCTGCTTTAAACTCTAGGTACACATCCAAAATGCATTACTGAGTTGAAAGAAGTTGATTCTGGTGCATGGTATTGAAATCGCAGTCAGAAAAAAAATAACATCCATATCAACATTTTTATCAGCTCCGGTACTGTCGTTTTGGTCAAAAATTGAAAATTCTAAAAGTTCCTGTTTTTCTGCTTTAAACTCTAGGTACACATCCAAAATGCATTACTGAGTTGAAAGAAGTGAATTCTGGTGCATGGTTTTGAAATCGCAGTCAGAAAAAAAATAACATCCATATCAACATTTTTATCAGCTCCGGTCCTGTCGTTTTGGTCAAAAAATGAAAATTCTAAAAGTTCCTGTTTTTCTGCTTTAAACTCTAAGTACACATCCAAAATGCATTACTGAGTTGAAAGAAGTGAATTCTGGTGCATGGTTTTGAAATCGCAGTCAGAAAAAAATAACATCCATATCAACATTTTTATCAGCTCCGGTCCTGTTGTTTTGGTCAAAAATTGAAAATTCTAAAAGTTCCTGTTTTTCTGCTTTAAACTCTAGGTACACATCCAAAATGCATTACTGAGTTGAAAGAAGTTGATTCTGGTGCATGGTTTTGAAACCGCAGTCAGAAAAAAAATTACATCCATATCAACATTTTTATCAGCTCCGGTCCTGTCGTTTTGGTCAACAAATGAAAATTCTAAAAGTTCCTGTTTTTCTGCTTTAAACTCTAGGTACACATCCAAAATGCATTACTGAGTTGAAAGAAGTTGATTCTGGTGCATGGTTTTGAAACCGCAGTCAGAAAAAAATTACATCCATATCAACATTTTTATCAGCTCCGAGCCTGTCGTTTTGGTCAAAAATTGAAAATTCTAAAAGTTCCTGTTTTTTTTGCTTTAAACTCTAGGTACACATCCAAAATGCATTACTGAGTTGAAAGAAGTGAATTCTGGTGCATGGTTTTGAAATCGCAGTCAGAAAAAAATAACATTCATATCAACATTTCTATCAGCTCCGGACCTGTCGTTTTGGTCAAAAAATGAAAATTCTAAAAGTTCCTGTTTTTCTGCTTTAAACTCTAGGTACACATCCAAAATGCATTACTGAGTTAAAAGAAGTTGATTCTGGTGCATGGTTTTGAAACCGCAGTCAGAAAAAAAATACATCAATATCAACATTTTTATCAGCTCCGGACCTGTCGTTTTGGTCAAAAAATGAAAATTCTAAAAGTTCCTGTTTTCCTGCTTTAAACTCTAGGTACACATCCAAAATGCATTACTGAGTTGAAAGAAGTGAATTCTGGTGCATGGTTTTGAGATCGCAGTCAGAAAAAAAATAACATCCATATCAACATTTTTATAAGCTCCAGGCCTGTCGTTTTGGTCAAAAATTGAAAATTCTAAAAGTTCCTGTTTTTCTGCTTTAAACTCTAGGTACACATCCAAAATGCATTACTGAGTTGAAAGAAGTGAATTCTGGTGCATGGTTTTGAAATCGCAGTCAGAAAAAAAAATAACATCCATATCAACATTTTTATCAGCTCCGGTCCTGTCGTTTTGTTAAAAAAATGAATATTCTAAAAGTTCCTGTTTTTCTGCTTTAAACTCTAGGTACACATCCAAAATGCATTACTGAGTTAAAAGAAGTTGATTCTGGTGCATGGTTTTGAAATCGCAGTCAGAAAAAAATAACATCCATATCAACATTTTTATCATCTCCGGTCCTGTCGTTTTGGTCAAAAATTAAAAATTCTAAAAGTTCCTGTTTTTCTGCTTTAAACTCTAGGTACACATCCAAAATGCATTACTGAGTTGAAAGAAGTGAATTCTGGTGCATGGTTTTGAAATCGCAGTCAGAAAAAAATAACATTCATATCAACATTTCTATCAGCTCCGGACCTGTCGTTTTGGTCAAAAAATGAAAATTCTAAAAGTTCCTGTTTTTCTGCTTTAAACTCTAGGTACACATCCAAAATGCATTACTGAGTTAAAAGAAGTTGATTCTGGTGCATGGTTTTGAAACCGCAGTCAGAAAAAAAATACATCAATATCAACATTTTTATCAGCTCCGGACCTGTCGTTTTGGTCAAAAAATGAAAATTCTAAAAGTTCCTGTTTTCCTGCTTTAAACTCTAGGTACACATCCAAAATCCATTACTGAGTTGAAAGAAGTGAATTCTGGTGCATGGTTTTGAAATCGCAGTCAGAAAAAAAATAACATCCATATCAACATTTTTATAAGCTCCAGGCCTGTCGTTTTGGTCAAAAATTGAAAATTCTAAAAGTTCCTGTTTTTCTGCTTTAAACTCTAGGTACACATCCAAAATGCATTACTGAGTTGAAAGAAGTGAATTCTGGTGCATGGTTTTGAAATCGCAGTCAGAAAAAAAAATAACATCCATATCAACATTTTTATCAGCTCCGGTCCTGTCGTTTTGTTAAAAAAATGAATATTCTAAAAGTTCCTGTTTTTCTGCTTTAAACTCTAGGTACACATCCAAAATGCATTACTGAGTTAAAAGAAGTTGATTCTGGTGCATGGTTTTGAAATCGCAGTCAGAAAAAAATAACATCCATATCAACATTTTTATCATCTCCGGTCCTGTCGTTTTGGTCAAAAATTGAAAATTCTAAAAGTTCCTGTTTTTCTGCTTTAAACTCTAGGTACACATCCAAAATGCATTACTGAGTTGAAAGAAGTTGATTCTGGTGCATGGTTTTGAAATCGCAGTCAGAAAAAAAATAACATCCATATCAACATTTTTATCAGCTCCGGTACTGTCGTTTTGGTCAAAAATTGAAAATTCTAAAAGTTCCTGTTTTTCTGCTTTAAACTCTAGGTACACATCCAAAATGCATTACTGAGTTGAAAGAAGTGAATTCTGGTGCATGGTTTTGAAATCGCAGTCAGAAAAAAAATAACATCCATATCAACATTTTTATCAGCTCCGGTCCTGTTGTTTTGGTCAAAAATTGAAAATTCTAAAAGTTCCTGTTTTTCTGCTTTAAACTCTAGGTACACATCCAAAATGCATTACTGAGTTAAAAGAAGTTGATTCTGGTGCATGGTTTTGAAACCGCAGTCAGAAAAAAAAATACATCAATATCAACATTTTTATCAGCTTCGGACCTGTCGTTTTGGTCAAAAAATGAAAATTCTAAAAGTTCCTGTTTTTCTGCTTTAAACTCTAGGTACACATCCAAAATGCATTACTGAGTTGAAAGAAGTTGATTCTGGTGCATGGTTTTGAAACCGCAGTCAGAAAAAAAATTACATCCATATCAACATTTTTATCAGCTCCGGTCCTGTCGTTTTGGTCAACAAATGAAAATTCTAAAAGTTCCTGTTTTTCTGCTTTAAACTCTAGGTACACATCCAAAATGCATTACTGAGTTGAAAGAAGTTGATTCTGGTGCATGGTTTTGAAACCGCAGTCAGAAAAAAATACATCAATATCAACATTTTTATCAGCTCCGGACCTGTCGTTTTGGTCAAAAAATGAAAATTCTAAAAGTTCCTGTTTTTCTGCTTTAAACTCTAGGTACACATCCAAAATGCATTACTGAGTTGAAAGAAGTGAATTCTGGTGCATGGTTTTGAAATCGCAGTCAGAAAAAAATAACATTCATATCAACATTTCTATCAGCTCCGGACCTGTCGTTTTGGTCAAAAAATGAAAATTCTAAAAGTTCCTGTTTTTCTGCTTTAAACTCTAGGTACACATCCAAAATGCATTACTGAGTTAAAAGAAGTTGATTCTGGTGCATGGTTTTGAAACCGCAGTCAGAAAAAAATACATCAATATCAACATTTTTATCAGCTCCGGACCTGTCGTTTTGGTCAAAAAATGAAAATTCTAAAAGTTCCTGTTTTTCTGCTTTAAACTCTAGGTACACATCCAAAATGCATTACTGAGTTGAAAGAAGTGAATTCTGGTGCATGGTTTTGAAATCGCAGTCAGAAAAAAAATAACATCCATATCAACATTTTTATCAGCTCCGGTCCTGTCGTTTTGGTCAAAAATTGAAAATTCTAAAAGTTCCTGTTTTTCTGCTTTAAACTCTAGGTACACATCCAAAATGCATTACTGAGTTGAAAGAAGTGAATTCTGGTGCATGGTTTTGAAATCGCAGTCAGAAAAAAAATAACATCCATATCAACATTTTTATCAGCTCCGGTCCTGTCGTTTTGGTCAAAAAATGAAAATTCTAAAAGTTCCTGTTTTTCTGCTTTAAACTCTAGGTACACATCCAAAATGCATTACTGAGTTGAAAGAAGTTGATTCTGGTGCATGGTTTTGAAATCGCAGTCAGAAAAAAAATAACATCCATATCAACATTTTTATCAGCTCCGGACCTGTTGTTTTGGTCAAAAATTGAAAATTCTAAAAGTTCCTGTTTTTCTGCTTTAAACTCTAGGTACACATCCAAAATGCATTACTGAGTTGAAAGAAGTGAATTCTGGTGCATGGTTTTGAAATCGCAGTCAGAAAAAAAATAACATCCATATCAACATTTTTATCAGCTCCGGTCCTGTCGTTTTGGTCAAAAAATGAATATTCTAAAAGTTCCTGTTTTTCTGCTTTAAACTCTAGGTACACATCCAAAATGCATTACTGAGTTAAAAGAAGTTGATTCTGGTGCATGGTTTTGAAACCGCAGTCAGAAAAAAAATACATCAATATCAACATTTTTATCAGCTCCGGACCTGTCGTTTTGGTCAAAAAATGAAAATTCTAAAAGTTCCTGTTTTCCTGCTTTAAACTCTAGGTACACATCCAAAATGCATTACTGAGGTGAAAGAAGTGAATTCTGGTGCATGGTTTTGAAATCGCAGTCAGAAAAAAAATAACATCCATATCAACATTTTTATCAGCTCCAGGCCTGTCGTTTTGGTCAAAAATTGAAAATTCTAAAAGTTCCTGTTTTTCTGCTTTAAACTCTGGGTACACATCCAAAATGCATTACTGAGTTGAAAGAAGTGAATTCTGGTGCATGGTTTTGAAATCGCAGTCAGAAAAAAAATAACATCCATATCAACATTTTTATCAGCTCCGGTCCTGTCGTTTTGTTCAAAAAATGAATATTCTAAAAGTTCCTGTTTTTCTGCTTTAAACTCTAGGTACACATCCAAAATGCATTACTGAGTTAAAAGAAGTTGATTCTGGTGCATGGTTTTGAAACCGCAGTCAGAAAAAAACATACATCAATATCAACATTTTTATCAGCTCCGGACCTGTCGTTTTGGTCAAAAAAAGAAAATTCTAAAAGTTCCTGTTTTTCTGCTTTAAACTCTAGGTACACATCCAAAATGCATTACTGAGTTGAAAGAAGTGAATTCTGGTGCATGGTTTTGAAACCGCAGTCAGAAAAAAAATAACATCCATATCAACATTTTTATCAGCTCCGGTCCTGTCGTTTTGGTCAAAAAATGAATATTCTAAAAGTTCCTGTTTTTCTGCTTTAAACTCTAGGTACACATCCAAAATGCATTACTGAGTTAAAAGAAGTTGATTCTGGTGCATGGTTTTGAAACCGCAGTCAGAAAAAAAAATACATCAATATCAACATTTTTATCAGCTCCGGACCTGTCGTTTTGGTCAAAAAATGAAAATTCTAAAAGTTCCTGTTTTTCTGCTTTAAACTCTAAGTACACATCCAAAATGCATTACTGAGTTGAAAGAAGTGAATTCTGGTGCATGGTTTTGAAATCGCAGTCAGAAAAAAATAACATCCATATCAACATTTTTATCATCTCCGGTCCTGTCGTTTTGGTCAAAAATTGAAAATTCTAAAAGTTCCTGTTTTTCTGCTTTAAACTCTAGGTACACATCCAAAATGCATTACTGAGTTGAAAGAAGTGAATTCTGGTGCATGGTTTTGAAATCGCAGTCAGAAAAAAAATAACATCCATATCAACATTTTTATCAGCTCCGGTCCTGTCGTTTTGGTCAAAAAATGAATATTCTAAAAGTTCCTGTTTTTCTGCTTTAAACTCTAGGTACACATCCAAAATGCATTACTGAGTTAAAAGAAGTTGATTCTGGTGCATGGTTTTGAAACCGCAGTCAGAAAAAAAAATACATCAATATCAACATTTTTATCAGCTCCGGACCTGTCGTTTTGGTCAAAAAATGAAAATTCTAAAAGTTCCTGTTTTTCTGCTTTAAACTCTAGGTACACATCCAAAATGCATTACTGAGTTGAAAGAAGTTGATTCTGGTGCATGGTTTTGAAACCGCAGTCAGAAAAAAAATTACATCCATATCAACATTTTTATCAGCTCCTGTCCTGTCGTTTTGGTCAACAAATGAAAATTCTAAAAGTTCCTGTTTTTCTGCTTTAAACTCTAGGTACACATCCAAAATGCATTACTGAGTTAAAAGAAGTTGATTCTGGTGCATGGTTTTGAAACCGCAGTCAGAAAAAAAATACATCAATATCAACATTTTTATCAGCTCCGGAACTGTCATTTTGGTCAAAAATTGAAAATTCTAAAAGTTCCTGTTTTTCTGCTTTAAACTCTAGGCACACATCCAAAATGCATTACTGAGTTGAAAGAAGTGAATTCTGGTGCATGGTTTTGAAACCGCAGTCAGAAAAAAAATACATCAATATCAACATTTTTATCAGCTCCGGACCTGTCGTTTTGGTCAAAAAATGAAAATTCTAAAAGTTCCTGTTTTTCTGCTTTAAACTCTAGGTACACATCCAAAATGCATTACTGAGTTAAAAGAAGTGAATTCTGGTGCATGGTTTTGAAACCGCAGTCAGAAAAAAAATAACATCCATATCAACATTTTTATCAGCTCCGGTCCTGTCGTTTTGGTCAAAAATTGAAAATTCTAAAAGTTCCTGTTTTTCTGCTTTAAACTCTAGGTACACATCCAAAATGCATTACTGAGTTAAAAGAAGTTGATTCTGGTGCATGGTTTTGAAACCGCAGTCAGAAAAAAAATACATCAATATCAACATTTTTATCAGCTCCGGACCTGTCGTTTTGGTCAAAAAATGAAAATTCTAAAAGTTCCTGTTTTTCTGCTTTAAACTCTAGGCACACATCCAAAATGCATTACTGAGTTGAAAGAAGTGAATTCTGGTGCATGGTTTTGAAATCGCAGTCAGAAAAAAAATAACATCCATATCAACATTTTTATCAGCTCCGGTCCTGTCGTTTTGGTCAAAAATTGAAAATTCTAAAAGTTCCTGTTTTTCTGCTTTAAACTCTAGGTACACATCCAAAATGCATTACTGAGTTGAAAGAAGGGTACTTATGAGTTATCCGGGCGTCCGATTTTGAAATCGGGTCGGATCGGGACATCGCATCGCATCGCATGCGACCATCGGATGCGATGCGATGCGATGCGATGACCCGATTTTTCCATAGGAATCAATGTTAAAATGGACTGAGTCCATTTTAACATGGAATTCAATAGGAAAAAGGGTCCTTTTCATACCCCTACTATCCAAGTGGGCATGGAGTTGGACATAAACCTGTGGCGAGCGTAGCGAGCCACCGAGCCCGAAGCGTGGCGAGCGTAGCGAGCCCCGCGAGGGGACACAGAATACCGTCCCCTCGCGGGGCTCGCTTCGCTCGCCACGCTTCGGGCTCGGTGGCTCGCTACGCTCGCCACAGGTTTATATCCAACTCCATGCCCACTTGGATAGTAGGGGTATGAAAAGGACCCCTTTTTCCATGGGAATCATTTTAACATTGATTCCTATGGAAAAATCGGGTCATCGCATCCGATGGTCGCATGCGATGCGATGCGATATCGCATCGCATCGCATCTGATTGTATGCCTTAACTTAAGGCATACAATCAAAAAATCGGCAGCCCGGATAACTCACAAGTACCGAAAGAAGTGAATTCTGGTGCATGGTTTTGAAATCGCAGTCAGAAAAAAAATAACATCCATATCAACATTTTTATCAGCTCCGGTCCTGTCGTTTTGGTCAAAAAATGAATATTCTAAAAGTTCCTGTTTTTCTGCTTTAAACTCTAGGTACACATCCAAAATGCATTACTGAGTTAAAAGAAGTTGATTCTGGTGCATGGTTTTGAAACCGCAGTCAGAAAAAAAATACATCAATATCAACATTTTTATCAGCTCCGGACCTGTCGTTTTGGTCAAAAAATGAAAATTCTGAAAGTTCCTGTTTTTCTGCTTTAAACTCTAAGTACACATCCAAAATGCATTACTGAGTTGAAAGAAGTGAATTCTGGTGCATGGTTTTGAAATCGCAGTCAGAAAAAAATAACATCCATATCAACATTTTTATCAGCTCCGGTCCTGTCGTTTTGGTCAAAAATTGAAAATTCTAAAAGTTCCTCTTTTTCTGCTTTAAACTCTAGGTACACATCCAAAATGCATTACTGAGTTGAAAGAAGTGAATTCTGGTGCATGGTTTTGAAATCGCAGTGAGAAAAAAAATAACATCCATATCAACATTTTTATCAGCTCCGGTACTGTCGTTTTGGTCAACAAATGAAAATTCTAAAAGTTCCTGTTTTTCTGCTTTAAACTCTAGGTACACATCCAAAATGCATTACTGAGTTGAAAGAAGTGAATTCTGGTGCATGGTTTTGAAATCGCAGTCAGAAAAAAATAACATTCATATCAACATTTCTATCAGCTCCGGACCTGTCGCTTTGGTCAAAAAATGAAAATTCTAAAAGTTCCTGTTTTTCTGCTTTAAACTCTAGGTACACATCCAAAATGCATTACTGAGTTAAAAGAAGTTGATTCTGGTGCATGGTTTTGAAACCGCAGTCAGAAAAAAAATACATCAATATCAACATTTTTATCAGCTCCGGACCTGTCGTTTTGGTCAAAAAATGAAAATTCTAAAAGTTCCTGTTTTTCTGCTTTAAACTCTAGGTACACATCCAAAATGCATTACTGAGTTGAAAGAAGTGAATTCTGGTGCATGGTTTTGAAATCGCAGTCAGAAAAAAAATAACATCCATATCAACATTTTTATCAGCTCCGGACCTGTCGTTTTGGTCAAAAAATGAAAATTCTAAAAGTTCCTGTTTTTCTGCTTTAAACTCTAAGTACACATCCAAAATGCATTACTGAGTTGAAAGAAGTGAATTCTGGTGCATGGTTTTGAAATCGCAGTCAGAAAAAAATAACATCCATATCAACATTTTTATCAGCTCCGGTCCTGTTGTTTTGGTCAAAAATTGAAAATTCTAAAAGTTCCTGTTTTTCTGCTTTAAACTCTAGGTACACATCCAAAATGCATTACTGAGTTGAAAGAAGTTGATTCTGGTGCATGGTTTTGAAACCGCAGTCAGAAAAAAAATTACATCCATATCAACATTTTTATCAGCTCCGGTCCTGTCGTTTTGGTCAACAAATGAAAATTCTAAAAGTTCCTGTTTTTCTGCTTTAAACTCTAGGTACACATCCAAAATGCATTACTGAGTTGAAAGAAGTTGATTCTGGTGCATGGTTTTGAAACCGCAGTCAGAAAAAAATTACATCCATATCAACATTTTTATCAGCTCCGGACCTGTCGTTTTGGTCAAAAATTGAAAATTCTAAAAGTTCCTGTTTTTTTTGCTTTAAACTCTAGGTACACATCCAAAATGCATTACTGAGTTGAAAGAAGTGAATTCTGGTGCATGGTTTTGAAATCACAGTCAGAAAAAAATAACATTCATATCAACATTTCTATCAGCTCCGGACCTGTCGTTTTGGTCAAAAAATGAAAATTCTAAAAGTTCCTGTTTTTCTGCTTTAAACTCTAGGTACACATCCAAAATGCATTACTGAGTTAAAAGAAGTTGATTCTGGTGCATGGTTTTGAAACCGCAGTCAGAAAAAAAATACATCAATATCAACATTTTTATCTGCTCCGGACCTGTCGTTTTGGTCAAAAAATGAAAATTCTAAAAGTTCCTGTTTTTCTGCTTTAAACTCTAGGTACACATCCAAAATGCATTACTGAGTTGAAAGAAGTGAATTCTGGTGCATGGTTTTGAAATCGCAGTCAGAAAAAAAATAACATCCATATCAACATTTTTATCAGCTCCGGTACTGTCGTTTTGGTCAAAAATTGAAAATTCTAAAAGTTCCTGTTTTTCTGCTTTAAACTCTAGGTACACATCCAAAATGCATTACTGAGTTGAAAGAAGTTGATTCTGGTGCATGGTTTTGAAATCGCAGTCAGAAAAAAAATAACATCCATATCAACATTTTTATCAGCTCCGGACCTGTTGTTTTGGTCAAAAATTTAAAATTCTAAAAGTTCCTGTTTTTCTGCTTTAAACTCTAGGTACACATCCAAAATGCATTACTGAGTTGAAAGAAGTGAATTCTGGTGCATGGTTTTGAAATCGCAGTCAGAAAAAAAATAACATCCATATCAACATTTTTATCAGCTCCGGTCCTGTCGTTTTGGTCAAAAAATGAATATTCTAAAAGTTCCTGTTTTTCTGCTTTAAACTCTAGGTACACATCCAAAATGCATTACTGAGTTAAAAGAAGTTGATTCTGGTGCATGGTTTTGAAACCGCAGTCAGAAAAAAAATACATCAATATCAACATTTTTATCAGCTCCGGACCTGTCGTTTTGGTCAAAAAATGAAAATTCTAAAAGTTCCTGTTTTCCTGCTTTAAACTCTAGGTACACATCCAAAATGCATTACTGAGTTGAAAGAAGTGAATTCTGGTGCATGGTTTTGAAATCGCAGTCAGAAAAAAAATAACATCCATATCAACATTTTTATCAGCTCCGGTCCTGTCGTTTTGGTCAAAAATTGAAAATTCTAAAAGTTCCTGTTTTTCTGCTTTAAACTCTAGGTACACATCCAAAATGCATTACTGAGTTGAAAGAAGTGAATTCTGGTGCATGGTTTTGAAATCGCAGTCAGAAAAAAAATAACATCCATATCAACATTTTTATCAGCTCCGGTCCTGTCGTTTTGTTCAAAAAATGAATATTCTAAAAGTTCCTGTTTTTCTGCTTTAAACTCTAGGTACACATCCAAAATGCATTACTGAGTTAAAAGAAGTTGATTCTGGTGCATGGTTTTGAAACCGCAGTCAGAAAAAAACATACATCAATATCAACATTTTTATCAGCTCCGGACCTGTCGTTTTGGTCAAAAAAAGAAAATTCTAAAAGTTCCTGTTTTTCTGCTTTAAACTCTAGGTACACATCCAAAATGCATTACTGAGTTAAAAGAAGTGAATTCTGGTGCATGGTTTTGAAATCGCAGTCAGAAAAAAAATAACATCCATATCAACATTTTTATCAGCTCCGGTCCTGTCGTTTTGTTCAAAAAATGAATATTCTAAAAGTTCCTGTTTTTCTGCTTTAAACTCTAGGTACACATCCAAAATGCATTACTGAGTTGAAAGAAGTGAATTCTGGTGCATGGTTTTGAAATCGCAGTCAGAAAAAAAATAACATCCATATCAACATTTTTATCAGCTCCGGTCCTGTCGTTTTGGTCAAAAATTGAAAATTCTAAAAGTTCCTGTTTTTCTGCTTTAAACTCTAGGTACACATCCAAAATGCATTACTGAGTTGAAAGAAGTGAATTCTGGTGCATGGTTTTGAAATCGCAGTCAGAAAAAAAATAACATCCATATCAACATTTTTATCAGCTCCGGTCCTGTCGTTTTGTTCAAAAAATGAATATTCTAAAAGTTCCTGTTTTTCTGCTTTAAACTCTAGGTACACATCCAAAATGCATTACTGAGTTAAAAGAAGTTGATTCTGGTGCATGGTTTTGAAACCGCAGTCAGAAAAAAACATACATCAATATCAACATTTTTATCAGCTCCGGACCTGTCGTTTTGGTCAAAAAATGAATATTCTAAAAGTTCCTGTTTTTCTGCTTTAAACTCTAGGTACACATCCAAAATGCATTACTGAGTTAAAAGAAGTTGATTCTGGTGCATGGTTTTGAAACCGCAGTCAGAAAAAAACATACATCAATATCAACATTTTTATCAGCTCCGGACCTGTCGTTTTGGTCAAAAAAAGAAAATTCTAAAAGTTCCTGTTTTTCTGCTTTAAACTCTAGGTACACATCCAAAATGCATTACTGAGTTGAAAGAAGTGAATTCTGGTGCATGGTTTTGAAATCGCAGTCAGAAAAAAAATAACATCCATATCAACATTTTTATCAGCTCCGGTCCTGTCGTTTTGTTCAAAAAATGAATATTCTAAAAGTTCCTGTTTTTCTGCTTTAAACTCTAGGTACACATCCAAAATGCATTACTGAGTTAAAAGAAGTTGATTCTGGTGCATGGTTTTGAAACCGCAGTCAGAAAAAAACATACATCAATATCAACATTTTTATCAGCTCCGGACCTGTCGTTTTAGTCAAAAAAAGAAAATTCTAAAAGTTCCTGTTTTTCTGCTTTAAACTCTAGGTACACATCCAAAATGCATTACTGAGTTGAAAGAAGTGAATTCTGGTGCATAGTTTTGAAATCGCAGTCAGAAAAAAAATAACATCCATATCAACATTTTTATCAGCTCCGGTACTGTCGTTTTGGTCAAAAATTGAAAATTCTAAAAGTTCCTGTTTTTCTGCTTTAAACTCTAGGTACACATCCAAAATGCATTACTGAGTTGAAAGAAGTGAATTCTGGTGCATGGTTTTGAAATCGAAGTCAGAAAAAAAATAACATCCATATCAACATTTTTATCAGCTCCGGTCCTGTCGTTTTGGTCAAAAAATAAAAATTCTAAAAGTTCCTTTTTTTTTGCTTTAAACTCTAGGTACACATCCAAAATGCATTACTGAGTTGAAAGAAGTTGATTCTGGTGCATGGTTTTGAAATCGCAGTCAGAAAAAAAATAACATCCATATCAACATTTTTATCAGCTCCGGACCTGTTGTTTTGGTCAAAAATTGAAAATTCTAAAAGTTCCTGTTTTTCTGCTTTAAACTCTAGGTACACATCCAAAATTCATTACTGAGTTGAAAGAAGTGAATTCTGGTGCATGGTTTTGAAATCGCAGTCAGAAAAAAAATAACATCCATATCAACATTTTTATCAGCTCCGGTCCTGTCGTTTTGGTCAAAAAATGAATATTCTAAAAGTTCCTGTTTTTCTGCTTTAAACTCTAGGTACACATCCAAAATGCATTACTGAGTTAAAAGAAGTTGATTCTGGTGCATGGTTTTGAAACCGCAGTCAGAAAAAAAATACATCAATATCAACATTTTTATCAGCTCCGGACCTGTCGTTTTGGTCAAAAAATGAAAATTCTAAAAGTTCCTGTTTTCCTGCTTTAAACTCTAGGTACACATCCAAAATGCATTACTGAGTTGAAAGAAGTGAATTCTGGTGCATGGTTTTGAAATCGCAGTCAGAAAAAAAATAACATCCATATCAACATTTTTATCAGCTCCGGTCCTGTCGTTTTGGTCAAAAATTGAAAATTCTAAAAGTTCCTGTTTTTCTGCTTTAAACTCTAGGTACACATCCAAAATGCATTACTGATTTGAAAGAAGTGAATTCTGGTGCATGGTTTTGAAATCGCAGTCAGAAAAAAAATAACATCCATATCAACATTTTTATCAGCTCCGGTCCTGTCGTTTTGTTCAAAAAATGAATATTCTAAAAGTTCCTGTTTTTCTGCTTTAAACTCTAGGTACACATCCAAAATGCATTACTGAGTTAAAAGAAGTTGATTCTGGTGCATGGTTTTGAAACCACAGTCAGAAAAAAACATACATCAATATCAACATTTTTATCAGCTCCGGTCCTGTCGTTTTGTTCAAAAAATGAATATTCTAAAAGTTCCTGTTTTTCTGCTTTAAACTCTAGGTACACATCCAAAATGCATTACTGAGTTAAAAGAAGTTGATTCTGGTGCATGGTTTTGAAACCGCAGTCAGAAAAAAAATACATCAATATCAACATTTTTATCAGCTCCGGACCTGTCGTTTTGGTCAAAAAATGAAAATTCTGAAAGTTCCTGTTTTTCTGCTTTAAACTCTAAGTACACATCCAAAATGCATTACTGAGTTGAAAGAAGTGAATTCTGGTGCATGGTTTTGAAATCGCAGTCAGAAAAAAATAACATCCATATCAACATTTTTATCAGCTCCGGTCCTGTCGTTTTGGTCAAAAATTGAAAATTCTAAAAGTTCCTGTTTTTCTGCTTTAAACTCTAGGTACACATCCAAAATGCATTACTGAGTTGAAAGAAGTGAATTCTGGTGCATGGTTTTGAAATCGCAGTCAGAAAAAAAATAACATCCATATCAACATTTTTATCAGCTCCGGTACTGTCGTTTTGGTCAACAAATGAAAATTCTAAAAGTTCCTGTTTTTCTGCTTTAAACTCTAGGTACACATCCAAAATGCATTACTGAGTTGAAAGAAGTTGATTCTGGTGCATGGTTTTGAAACCGCAGTCAGAAAAAAAATTACATCCATATCAACATTTTTATCAGCTCCGGACCTGTCGTTTTGGTCAAAAATTGAAAATTCTAAAAGTTCCTGTTTTTTTGCTTTAAACTCTAGGTACACATCCAAAATGCATTACTGAGTTGAAAGAAGTGAATTCTGGTGCATGGTTTTGAAATCGCAGTCAGAAAAAAATAACATTCATATCAACATTTCTATCAGCTCCGGACCTGTCGCTTTGGTCAAAAAATGAAAATTCTAAAAGTTCCTGTTTTTCTGCTTTAAACTCTAGGTACACATCCAAAATGCATTACTGAGTTAAAAGAAGTTGATTCTGGTGCATGGTTTTGAAACCGCAGTCAGAAAAAAAATACATCAATATCAACATTTTTATCAGCTCCGGACCTGTCGTTTTGGTCAAAAAATGAAAATTCTAAAAGTTCCTGTTTTTCTGCTTTAAACTCTAGGTACACATCCAAAATGCATTACTGAGTTGAAAGAAGTGAATTCTGGTGCATGGTTTTGAAATCGCAGTCAGAAAAAAAATAACATCCATATCAACATTTTTATCAGCTCCGGACCTGTCGTTTTGGTCAAAAAATGAAAATTCTAAAAGTTCCTGTTTTTCTGCTTTAAACTCTAAGTACACATCCAAAATGCATTACTGAGTTGAAAGAAGTGAATTCTGGTGCATGGTTTTGAAATCGCAGTCAGAAAAAAATAACATCCATATCAACATTTTTATCAGCTCCGGTCCTGTTGTTTTGGTCAAAAATTGAAAATTCTAAAAGTTCCTGTTTTTCTGCTTTAAACTCTAGGTACACATCCAAAATGCATTACTGAGTTGAAAGAAGTTGATTCTGGTGCATGGTTTTGAAACCGCAGTCAGAAAAAAAATTACATCCATATCAACATTTTTATCAGCTCCGGTCCTGTCGTTTTGGTCAACAAATGAAAATTCTAAAAGTTCCTGTTTTTCTGCTTTAAACTCTAGGTACACATCCAAAATGCATTACTGAGTTAAAAGAAGTTGATTCTGGTGCATGGTTTTGAAACCGCAGTCAGAAAAAAATTACATCCATATCAACATTTTTATCAGCTCCGGACCTGTCGTTTTGGTCAAAAATTGAAAATTCTAAAAGTTCCTGTTTTTTTTGCTTTAAACTCTAGGTACACATCCAAAATGCATTACTGAGTTGAAAGAAGTGAATTCTGGTGCATGGTTTTGAAATCACAGTCAGAAAAAAATAACATTCATATCAACATTTCTATCAGCTCCGGACCTGTCGTTTTGGTCAAAAAATGAAAATTCTAAAAGTTCCTGTTTTTCTGCTTTAAACTCTAGGTACACATCCAAAATGCATTACTGAGTTAAAAGAAGTTGATTCTGGTGCATGGTTTTGAAACCGCAGTCAGAAAAAAAATACATCAATATCAACATTTTTATCTGCTCCGGACCTGTCGTTTTGGTCAAAAAATGAAAATTCTAAAAGTTCCTGTTTTTCTGCTTTAAACTCTAGGTACACATCCAAAATGCATTACTGAGTTGAAAGAAGTGAATTCTGGTGCATGGTTTTGAAATCGCAGTCAGAAAAAAAATAACATCCATATCAACATTTTTATCAGCTCCGGTACTGTCGTTTTGGTCAAAAATTGAAAATTCTAAAAGTTCCTGTTTTTCTGCTTTAAACTCTAGGTACACATCCAAAATGCATTACTGAGTTGAAAGAAGTTGATTCTGGTGCATGGTTTTGAAATCGCAGTCAGAAAAAAAATAACATCCATATCAACATTTTTATCAGCTCCGGACCTGTTGTTTTGGTCAAAAATTTAAAATTCTAAAAGTTCCTGTTTTTCTGCTTTAAACTCTAGGTACACATCCAAAATGCATTACTGAGTTGAAAGAAGTGAATTCTGGTGCATGGTTTTGAAATCGCAGTCAGAAAAAAAATAACATCCATATCAACATTTTTATCAGCTCCGGTCCTGTCGTTTTGGTCAAAAAATGAATATTCTAAAAGTTCCTGTTTTTCTGCTTTAAACTCTAGGTACACATCCAAAATGCATTACTGAGTTAAAAGAAGTTGATTCTGGTGCATGGTTTTGAAACCGCAGTCAGAAAAAAAATACATCAATATCAACATTTTTATCAGCTCCGGACCTGTCGTTTTGGTCAAAAAATGAAAATTCTAAAAGTTCCTGTTTTCCTGCTTTAAACTCTAGGTACACATCCAAAATGCATTACTGAGTTGAAAGAAGTGAATTCTGGTGCATGGTTTTGAAATCGCAGTCAGAAAAAAAATAACATCCATATCAACATTTTTATCAGCTCCGGTCCTGTCGTTTTGGTCAAAAATTGAAAATTCTAAAAGTTCCTGTTTTTCTGCTTTAAACTCTAGGTACACATCCAAAATGCATTACTGAGTTGAAAGAAGTGAATTCTGGTGCATGGTTTTGAAATCGCAGTCAGAAAAAAAATAACATCCATATCAACATTTTTATCAGCTCCGGTCCTGTCGTTTTGTTCAAAAAATGAATATTCTAAAAGTTCCTGTTTTTCTGCTTTAAACTCTAGGTACACATCCAAAATGCATTACTGAGTTAAAAGAAGTTGATTCTGGTGCATGGTTTTGAAACCGCAGTCAGAAAAAAACATACATCAATATCAACATTTTTATCAGCTCCGGACCTGTCGTTTTGGTCAAAAAAAGAAAATTCTAAAAGTTCCTGTTTTTCTGCTTTAAACTCTAGGTACACATCCAAAATGCATTACTGAGTTAAAAGAAGTGAATTCTGGTGCATGGTTTTGAAATCGCAGTCAGAAAAAAAATAACATCCATATCAACATTTTTATCAGCTCCGGTCCTGTCGTTTTGTTCAAAAAATGAATATTCTAAAAGTTCCTGTTTTTCTGCTTTAAACTCTAGGTACACATCCAAAATGCATTACTGAGTTGAAAGAAGTGAATTCTGGTGCATGGTTTTGAAATCGCAGTCAGAAAAAAAATAACATCCATATCAACATTTTTATCAGCTCCGGTCCTGTCGTTTTGGTCAAAAATTGAAAATTCTAAAAGTTCCTGTTTTTCTGCTTTAAACTCTAGGTACACATCCAAAATGCATTACTGAGTTGAAAGAAGTGAATTCTGGTGCATGGTTTTGAAATCGCAGTCAGAAAAAAAATAACATCCATATCAACATTTTTATCAGCTCCGGTCCTGTCGTTTTGTTCAAAAAATGAATATTCTAAAAGTTCCTGTTTTTCTGCTTTAAACTCTAGGTACACATCCAAAATGCATTACTGAGTTAAAAGAAGTTGATTCTGGTGCATGGTTTTGAAACCGCAGTCAGAAAAAAACATACATCAATATCAACATTTTTATCAGCTCCGGACCTGTCGTTTTGGTCAAAAAAAGAAAATTCTAAAAGTTCCTGTTTTTCTGCTTTAAACTCTAGGTACACATCCAAAATGCATTACTGAGTTAAAAGAAGTGAATTCTGGTGCATGGTTTTGAAATCGCAGTCAGAAAAAAAATAACATCCATATCAACATTTTTATCAGCTCCGGTCCTGTCGTTTTGTTCAAAAAATGAATATTCTAAAAGTTCCTGTTTTTCTGCTTTAAACTCTAGGTACACATCCAAAATGCATTACTGAGTTAAAAGAAGTTGATTCTGGTGCATGGTTTTGAAACCGCAGTCAGAAAAAAACATACATCAATATCAACATTTTTATCAGCTCCGGACCTGTCGTTTTGGTCAAAAAAAGAAAATTCTAAAAGTTCCTGTTTTTCTGCTTTAAACTCTAGGTACACATCCAAAATGCATTACTGAGTTGAAAGAAGTGAATTCTGGTGCATGGTTTTGAAATCGCAGTCAGAAAAAAAATAACATCCATATCAACATTTTTATCAGCTCCGGTCCTGTCGTTTTGTTCAAAAAATGAATATTCTAAAAGTTCCTGTTTTTCTGCTTTAAACTCTAGGTACACATCCAAAATGCATTACTGAGTTAAAAGAAGTTGATTCTGGTGCATGGTTTTGAAACCGCAGTCAGAAAAAAACATACATCAATATCAACATTTTTATCAGCTCCGGACCTGTCGTTTTGGTCAAAAAAAGAAAATTCTAAAAGTTCCTGTTTTTCTGCTTTAAACTCTAGGTACACATCCAAAATGCATTACTGAGTTGAAAGAAGTGAATTCTGGTGCATAGTTTTGAAATCGCAGTCAGAAAAAAAATAACATCCATATCAACATTTTTATCAGCTCCGGTACTGTCGTTTTGGTCAAAAATTGAAAATTCTAAAAGTTCCTGTTTTTCTGCTTTAAACTCTAGGTACACATCCAAAATGCATTACTGAGTTGAAAGAAGTGAATTCTGGTGCATGGTTTTGAAATCGAAGTCAGAAAAAAAATAACATCCATATCAACATTTTTATCACCTCCGGTCCTGTCGTTTTGGTCAAAAAATAAAAATTCTAAAAGTTCCTGTTTTTCTGCTTTAAACTCTAGGTACACATCCAAAATGCATTACTGAGTTGAAAGAAGTTGATTCTGGTGCATGGTTTTGAAATCGCAGTCAGAAAAAAAATAACATCCATATCAACATTTTTATCAGCTCCGGACCTGTTGTTTTGGTCAAAAATTGAAAATTCTAAAAGTTCCTGTTTTTCTGCTTTAAACTCTAGGTACACATCCAAAATTCATTACTGAGTTGAAAGAAGTGAATTCTGGTGCATGGTTTTGAAATCGCAGTCAGAAAAAAAATAACATCCATATCAACATTTTTATCAGCTCCGGTCCTGTCGTTTTGGTCAAAAAATGAATATTCTAAAAGTTCCTGTTTTTCTGCTTTAAACTCTAGGTACACATCCAAAATGCATTACTGAGTTAAAAGAAGTTGATTCTGGTGCATGGTTTTGAAACCGCAGTCAGAAAAAAACATACATCAATATCAACATTTTTATCAGCTCCGGACCTGTCGTTTTGGTCAAAAAATGAATATTCTAAAAGTTCCTGTTTTTCTGCTTTAAACTCTAGGTACACATCCAAAATGCATTACTGAGTTGAAAGAAGTGAATTCTGGTGCATGGTTTTGAAATCGCAGTCAGAAAAAAAATAACATCCATATCAACATTTTTATCAGCTCCGGTCCTGTCGTTTTGGTCAAAAATTGAAAATTCTAAAAGTTCCTGTTTTTCTGCTTTAAACTCTAGGTACACATCCAAAATGCATTACTGATTTGAAAGAAGTGAATTCTGGTGCATGGTTTTGAAATCGCAGTCAGAAAAAAAATAACATCCATATCAACATTTTTATCAGCTCCGGTCCTGTCGTTTTGTTCAAAAAATGAATATTCTAAAAGTTCCTGTTTTTCTGCTTTAAACTCTAGGTACACATCCAAAATGCATTACTGAGTTAAAAGAAGTTGATTCTGGTGCATGGTTTTGAAACCACAGTCAGAAAAAAACATACATCAATATCAACATTTTTATCAGCTCCGGTCCTGTCGTTTTGTTCAAAAAATGAATATTCTAAAAGTTCCTGTTTTTCTGCTTTAAACTCTAGGTACACATCCAAAATGCATTACTGAGTTAAAAGAAGTTGATTCTGGTGCATGGTTTTGAAACCGCAGTCAGAAAAAAACATACATCAATATCAACATTTTTATCAGCTCCGGACCTGTCGTTTTGGTCAAAAAAAGAAAATTCTAAAAGTTCCTGTTTTTCTGCTTTAAACTCTAGGTACACATCCAAAATGCATTACTGAGTTGAAAGAAGTGAATTCTGGTGCATGGTTTTGAAATCGCAGTCAGAAAAAAAATAACATCCATATCAACATTTTTATCAGCTCCGGTCCTGTCGTTTTGTTCAAAAAATGAATATTCTAAAAGTTCCTGTTTTTCTGATTTAAACTCTAGGTACACATCCAAAATGCATTACTGAGTTAAAAGAAGTTGATTCTGGTGCATGGTTTTGAAACCGCAGTCAGAAAAAAACATACATCAATATCAACATTTTTATCAGCTCCGGTCCTGTCGTTTTGTTCAAAAAATGAATATTCTAAAAGTTCCTGTTTTTCTGCTTTAAACTCTAGGTACACATCCAAAATGCATTACTGAGTTAAAAGAAGTTGATTCTGGTGCATGGTTTTGAAACCGCAGTCAGAAAAAAACATACATCAATATCAACATTTTTATCAGCTCCGGACCTGTCGTTTTGGTCAAAAAAAGAAAATTCTAAAAGTTCCTGTTTTTCTGCTTTAAACTCTAGGTACACATCCAAAATGCATTACTGAGTTGAAAGAAGTGAATTCTGGTGCATGGTTTTGAAATCGCAGTCAGAAAAAAAATAACATCCATATCAACATTTTTATCAGCTCCGGTCCTGTCGTTTTGTTCAAAAAATGAATATTCTAAAAGTTCCTGTTTTTCTGATTTAAACTCTAGGTACACATCCAAAATGCATTACTGAGTTAAAAGAAGTTGATTCTGGTGCATGGTTTTGAAACCGCAGTCAGAAAAAAACATACATCAATATCAACATTTTTATCAGCTCCGGACCTGTCGTTTTGGTCAAAAAAAGAAAATTCTAAAAGTTCCTGTTTTTCTGCTTTAAACTCTAGGTACACATCCAAAATGCATTACTGAGTTAAAAGAAGTGAATTCTGGTGCATGGTTTTGAAACCGCAGTCAGAAAAAAAATACATCAATATCAACATTTTTATCAGCTCCGGACCTGTCGTTTTGGTCAAAAAATGAAAATTCTAAAAGTTCCTGTTTTTCTGCTTTAAACTCTAAGTACACATCCAAAATGCATTACTGAGTTGAAAGAAGTGAATTCTGGTGCATGGTTTTGAAATCGCAGTCAGAAAAAAATAACATCCATATCTATATTTTTATCAGCTCCGGTCCTGTCGTTTTGGTCAAAAATTGAAAATTCTAAAAGTTCCTGTTTTTCTGCTTTAAACTCTAGGTACACATCCAAAATGCATTACTGAGTTGAAAGAAGTGAATTCTGGTGCATGGTTTTGAAATCGCAGTCAGAAAAAAATAACATCCATATCAACATTTTTATCAGCTCCGGTACTGTCGTTTTGGTCAAAAAATGAATATTCTAAAAGTTCCTGTTTTTCTGCTTTAAACTCTAGGTACACATCCAAAATGCATTACTGAGTTAAAAGAAGTTGATTCTGGTGCATGGTTTTGAAACCGCAATCAGAAAAAAAATACATCAATATCAACATTTTTATCAGCTCCGGACCTGTCGTTTTGGTCAAAAAATGAAAATTCTAAAAGTTCCTGTTTTTCTGCTTTAAACTCTAGGTACACATCCAAAATGCATTACTGAGTTGAAAGAAGTGAATTCTGGTGCATGGTTTTGAAATCGCAGTCAGAAAAAAAATAACATCCATATCAACATTTTTATCAGCTCCGGTCCTGTCGTTTTGTTCAAAAAATGAATATTCTAAAAGTTCCTGTTTTTCTGCTTTAAACTCTAGGTACACATCCAAAATGCATTACTGAGTTAAAAGAAGTTGATTCTGGTGCATGGTTTTGAAACCGCAGTCAGAAAAAAACATACATCAATATCAACATTTTTATCAGCTCTGGAACTGTCGTTTTGGTCAAAAAAAGAAAATTCTAAAAGTTTCTGTTTTTCTGCTTTAAACTCTAGGTACACATCCAAAATGCATTACTGAGTTAAAAGAAGTGAATTCTGGTGCATGGTTTTGAAATCGCAGTCAGAAAAAAAATAACATCCATATCAACATTTTTATCAGCTCCGGTCCTGTCGTTTTGTTCAAAAAATGAATATTCTAAAAGTTCCTGTTTTTCTGCTTTAAACTCTAGGTACACATCCAAAATGCATTACTGAGTTGAAAGAAGTGAATTCTGGTGCATGGTTTTGAAATCGCAGTCAGAAAAAAAATAACATCCATATCAACATTTTTATCAGCTCCGGTCCTGTCGTTTTGGTCAAAAATTGAAAATTCTAAAAGTTCCTGTTTTTCTGCTTTAAACTCTAGGTACACATCCAAAATGCATTACTGAGTTGAAAGAAGTGAATTCTGGTGCATGGTTTTGAAATCGCAGTCAGAAAAAAAATAACATCCATATCAACATTTTTATCAGCTCCGGTCCTGTCGTTTTGTTCAAAAAATGAATATTCTAAAAGTTCCTGTTTTTCTGCTTTAAACTCTAGGTACACATCCAAAATGCATTACTGAGTTAAAAGAAGTTGATTCTGGTGCATGGTTTTGAAACCGCAGTCAGAAAAAAACATACATCAATATCAACATTTTTATCAGCTCCGGACCTGTCGTTTTGGTCAAAAAAAGAAAATTCTAAAAGTTCCTGTTTTTCTGCTTTAAACTCTAGGTACACATCCAAAATGCATTACTGAGTTAAAAGAAGTGAATTCTGGTGCATGGTTTTGAAATCGCAGTCAGAAAAAAACATACATCAATATCAACATTTTTATCAGCTCCGGACCTGTCGTTTTGGTCAAAAAAAGAAAATTCTAAAAGTTCCTGTTTTTCTGCTTTAAACTCTAGGTACACATCCAAAATGCATTACTGAGTTGAAAGAAGTGAATTCTGGTGCATGGTTTTGAAATCGCAGTCAGAAAAAAAATAACATCCATATCAACATTTTTATCAGCTCCGGTCCTGTCGTTTTGTTCAAAAAATGAATATTCTAAAAGTTCCTGTTTTTCTGATTTAAACTCTAGGTACACATCCAAAATGCATTACTGAGTTAAAAGAAGTTGATTCTGGTGCATGGTTTTGAAACCGCAGTCAGAAAAAAACATACATCAATATCAACATTTTTATCAGCTCCGGACCTGTCGTTTTGGTCAAAAAAAGAAAATTCTAAAAGTTCCTGTTTTTCTGCTTTAAACTCTAGGTACACATCCAAAATGCATTACTGAGTTAAAAGAAGTGAATTCTGGTGCATGGTTTTGAAACCGCAGTCAGAAAAAAAATACATCAATATCAACATTTTTATCAGCTCCGGACCTGTCGTTTTGGTCAAAAAATGAAAATTCTAAAAGTTCCTGTTTTTCTGCTTTAAACTCTAAGTACACATCCAAAATGCATTACTGAGTTGAAAGAAGTGAATTCTGGTGCATGGTTTTGAAATCGCAGTCAGAAAAAAATAACATCCATATCAATATTTTTATCAGCTCCGGTCCTGTCGTTTTGGTCAAAAATTGAAAATTCTAAAAGTTCCTGTTTTTCTGCTTTAAACTCTAGGTACACATCCAAAATGCATTACTGAGTTGAAAGAAGTGAATTCTGGTGCATGGTTTTGAAATCGCAGTCAGAAAAAAAATAACATCCATATCAACATTTTTATCAGCTCCGGTACTGTCGTTTTGGTCAAAAAATGAATATTCTAAAAGTTCCTGTTTTTCTGCTTTAAACTCTAGGTACACATCCAAAATGCATTACTGAGTTAAAAGAAGTTGATTCTGGTGCATGGTTTTGAAACCGCAGTCAGAAAAAAAATACATCAATATCAACATTTTTATCAGCTCCGGACCTGTCGTTTTGGTCAAAAAATGAAAATTCTAAAAGTTCCTGTTTTTCTGCTTTAAACTCTAGGTACACATCCAAAATGCATTACTGAGTTGAAAGAAGTGAATTCTGGTGCATGGTTTTGAAATCGCAGTCAGAAAAAAAATAACATCCATATCAACATTTTTATCAGCTCCGGTCCTGTCGTTTTGTTCAAAAAATGAATATTCTAAAAGTTCCTGTTTTTCTGCTTTAAACTCTAGGTACACATCCAAAATGCATTACTGAGTTAAAAGAAGTTGATTCTGGTGCATGGTTTTGAAACCGCAGTCAGAAAAAAACATACATCAATATCAACATTTTTATCAGCTCTGGACCTGTCGTTTTGGTCAAAAAAAGAAAATTCTAAAAGTTTCTGTTTTTCTGCTTTAAACTCTAGGTACACATCCAAAATGCATTACTGAGTTAAAAGAAGTGAATTCTGGTGCATGGTTTTGAAATCGCAGTCAGAAAAAAAATAACATCCATATCAACATTTTTATCAGCTCCGGTCCTGTCGTTTTGTTCAAAAAATGAATATTCTAAAAGTTCCTGTTTTTCTGCTTTAAACTCTAGGTACACATCCAAAATGCATTACTGAGTTGAAAGAAGTGAATTCTGGTGCATGGTTTTGAAATCGCAGTCAGAAAAAAAATAACATCCATATCAACATTTTTATCAGCTCCGGTCCTGTCGTTTTGGTCAAAAATTGAAAATTCTAAAAGTTCCTGTTTTTCTGCTTTAAACTCTAGGTACACATCCAAAATGCATTACTGAGTTGAAAGAAGTGAATTCTGGTGCATGGTTTTGAAATCGCAGTCAGAAAAAAAATAACATCCATATCAACATTTTTATCAGCTCCGGTCCTGTCGTTTTGTTCAAAAAATGAATATTCTAAAAGTTCCTGTTTTTCTGCTTTAAACTCTAGGTACACATCCAAAATGCATTACTGAGTTGAAAGAAGTGAATTCTGGTGCATAGTTTTGAAATCGCAGTCAGAAAAAAAATAACATCCATATCAACATTTTTATCAGCTCCGGTACTGTCGTTTTGGTCAAAAATTGAAAATTCTAAAAGTTCCTGTTTTTCTGCTTTAAACTCTAGGTACACATCCAAAATGCATTACTGAGTTGAAAGAAGTGAATTCTGGTGCATGGTTTTGAAATCGCAGTCAGAAAAAAAATAACATCCATATCAACATTTTTATCAGCTCCGGTCCTGTCGTTTTGTTCAAAAAATGAGTATTCTAAAAGTTCCTGTTTTTCTGATTTAAACTCTAGGTACACATCCAAAATGCATTACTGAGTTAAAAGAAGTTGATTCTGGTGCATGGTTTTGAAACCGCAGTCAGAAAAAAACATACATCAATATCAACATTTTTATCAGCTCCGGACCTGTCGTTTTGGTCAAAAAAAGAAAATTCTAAAAGTTCCTGTTTTTCTGCTTTAAACTCTAGGTACACATCCAAAATGCATTACTGAGTTAAAAGAAGTGAATTCTGGTGCATGGTTTTGAAACCGCAGTCAGAAAAAAAATAACATCCATATCAACATTTTTATCAGCTCCGGTCCTGTCGTTTTGGTCAAAAAATGAATATTCTAAAAGTTCCTGTTTTTCTGCTTTAAACTCTAGGTACACATCCAAAATGCATTACTGAGTTAAAAGAAGTTGATTCTGGTGCATGGTTTTGAAACCGCAGTCAGAAAAAAAATACTTCAATATCAACATTTTTATCAGCTCCGGACCTGTCGTTTTGGTCAAAAAATGAAAATTCTAAAAGTTCCTGTTTTTCTGCTTTAAACTCTAAGTACACATCCAAAATGCATTACTGAGTTGAAAGAAGTGAATTCTGGTGCATGGTTTTGAAATCGCAGTCAGAAAAAAATAACATCCATATCAACATTTTTATCAGCTCCGGTCCTGTCGTTTTGGTCAAAAATTGAAAATTCTAAAAGTTCCTGTTTTTCTGCTTTAAACTCTAGGTACACATCCAAAATGCATTACTGAGTTGAAAGAAGTGAATTCTGGTGCATGGTTTTGAAATCGCAGTCAGAAAAAAAATAACATCCATATCAACATTTTTATCAGCTCCGGTACTGTCGTTTTGGTCAAAAAATGAATATTCTAAAAGTTCCTGTTTTTCTGCTTTAAACTCTAGGTACACATCTAAAATGCATTACTAAGTTAAAAGAAGTTGATTCTGGTGCATGGTTTTGAAACCGCAGTCAGAAAAAAAATACATCAATATCAACATTTTTATCAGCTCCGGACCTGTCGTTTTGGTCAAAAAATGAAAATTCTAAAAGTTCCTGTTTTTCTGCTTTAAACTCTAGGTACACATCCAAAATGCATTACTGAGTTGAAAGAAGTGAATTCTGGTGCATGGTTTTGAAATCGCAGTCAGAAAAAAAATAACATCCATATCAACATTTTTATCAGCTCCGGTCCTGTCGTTTTGGTCAAAAATTGAAAATTCTAAAAGTTCCTGTTTTTCTGCTTTAAACTCTAGGTACACATCCAAAATGCATTACTGAGTTGAAAGAAGTGAATTCTGGTGCATGGTTTTGAAATCGCAGTCAGAAAAAAAATAACATCCATATCAACATTTTTATCAGCTCCGGTCCTGTCGTTTTGGTCAAAAAATGAAAATTCTAAAAGTTCCTGTTTTTCTGCTTTAAACTCTAGGTACACATCCAAAATGCATTACTGAGTTGAAAGAAGTTGATTCTGGTGCATGGTTTTGAAATCGCAGTCAGAAAAAAAATAACATCCATATCAACATTTTTATCAGCTCCGGACCTGTTGTTTTGGTCAAAAATTGAAAATTCTAAAAGTTCCTGTTTTTCTGCTTTAAACTCTAGGTACACATCCAAAATGCATTACTGAGTTGAAAGAAGTGAATTCTGGTGCATGGTTTTGAAATCGCAGTCAGAAAAAAAATAACATCCATATCAACATTTTTATCAGCTCCGGTCCTGTCGTTTTGGTCAAAAAATGAATATTCTAAAAGTTCCTGTTTTTCTGCTTTAAACTCTAGGTACACATCCAAAATGCATTACTGAGTTAAAAGAAGTTGATTCTGGTGCATGGTTTTGAAACCGCAGTCAGAAAAAAACATACATCAATATCAACATTTTTATCAGCTCCGGACCTGTCGTTTTGGTCAAAAAATGAAAATTCTAAAAGTTCCTGTTTTCCTGCTTTAAACTCTAGCTACACATCCAAAATGCATTACTGAGTTGAAAGAAGTGAATTCTGGTGCATGGTTTTGAAATCGCAGTCAGAAAAAAAATAAAATCCATATCAACATTTTTATCAGCTCCAGGCCTGTCGTTTTGGTCAAAAATTGAAAATTCTAAAAGTTCCTGTTTTTCTGCTTTAAATTCTAGGTACACATCCAAAATGCATTACTGAGTTGAAAGAAGTGAATTCTGGTGCATGGTTTTGAAATCGCAGTCAGAAAAAAAATAACATCCATATCAACATTTTTATCAGCTCCTGTCGTTTTGTTAAAAAAATGAATGTTTTTGTTAAAAAAATGAATATTCTAAAAGTTCCTGTTTTTCTGCTTTAAACTCTAGGTACACATCCAAAATGCATTACTGAGTTAAAAGAAGTTGATTCTGGTGCATGGTTTTGAAACCGCAGTCAGAAAAAAACATACATCAATATCAACATTTTTATCAGCTCCGGACCTGTCGTTTTGGTCAAAAAAAGAAAATTCTAAAAGTTCCTGTTTTTCTGCTTTAAACTCTAGGTACACATCCAAAATGCATTACTGAGTTGAAAGAAGTGAATTCTGGTGCATGGTTTTGAAACCGCAGTCAGAAAAAAAATAACATCCATATCAACATTTTTATCAGCTCCGGTCCTGTCGTTTTGGTCAAAAAATGAATATTCTAAAAGTTCCTGTTTTTCTGCTTTAAACTCTAGGTACACATCCAAAATGCATTACTGAGTTAAAAGAAGTTGATTCTGGTGCATGGTTTTGAAACCGCAGTCAGAAAAAAAAATACATCAATATCAACATTTTTATCAGCTCCGGACCTGTCGTTTTGGTCAAAAAATGAAAATTCTAAAAGTTCCTGTTTTTCTGCTTTAAACTCTAAGTACACATCCAAAATGCATTACTGAGTTGAAAGAAGTGAATTCTGGTGCATGGTTTTGAAATCGCAGTCAGAAAAAAATAACATCCATATCAACATTTTTATCATCTCCGGTCCTGTCGTTTTGGTCAAAAATTGAAAATTCTAAAAGTTCCTGTTTTTCTGCTTTAAACTCTAGGTACACATCCAAAATGCATTACTGAGTTGAAAGAAGTGAATTCTGGTGCATGGTTTTGAAATCGCAGTCAGAAAAAAAATAACATCCATATCAACATTTTTATCAGCTCCGGTACTGTCGTTTTGGTCAAAAATTGAAAATTCTAAAAGTTCCTGTTTTTCTGCTTTAAACTCTAGGTACACATCCAAAATGCATTACTGAGTTGAAAGAAGTTGATTCTGGTGCATGGTTTTGAAACCGCAGTCAGAAAAAAAATTACATCCATATCAACATTTTTATCAGCTCCTGTCCTGTCGTTTTGGTCAACAAATGAAAATTCTAAAAGTTCCTGTTTTTCTGCTTTAAACTCTAGGTACACATCCAAAATGCATTACTGAGTTGAAAGAAGTTGATTCTGGTGCATGGTTTTGAAACCGCAGTCAGAAAAAAAATTATATCCATATCAACATTTTTATCAGCTCCGGACCTGTCATTTTGGTCAAAAATTGAAAATTCTAAAAGTTCCTGTTTTTTTGCTTTAAACTCTAGGTACACATCCAAAATGCATTACTGAGTTGAAAGAAGTGAATTCTGGTGCATGGTTTTGAAATCGCAGTCAGAAAAAAATAACATTCATATCAACATTTCTATCAGCTCCGGACCTGTCGTTTTGGTCAAAAAATGCAAATTCTAAAAGTTCCTGTTTTTCTGCTTTAAACTCTAGGTACACATCCAAAATGCATTACTGAGTTAAAAGAAGTTGATTCTGGTGCATGGTTTTGAAACCGCAGTCAGAAAAAAAATACATCAATATCAACATTTTTATCAGCTCCGGACCTGTCGTTTTGGTCAAAAAATGAAAATTCTGAAAGTTCCTGTTTTTCTGCTTTAAACTCTAAGTACACATCCAAAATGCATTACTGAGTTGAAAGAAGTGAATTCTGGTGCATGGTTTTGAAATCGCAGTCAGAAAAAAATAACATCCATATCAACATTTTTATCAGCTCCGGTCCTGTCGTTTTGGTCAAAAATTGAAAATTCTAAAAGTTCCTGTTTTTCTGCTTTAAACTCTAGGTACACATCCAAAATGCATTACTGAGTTGAAAGAAGTTGATTCTGGTGCATGGTTTTGAAACCGCAGTCAGAAAAAAAATTACATCCATATCAACATTTTTATCAGCTCCGGACCTGTCGTTTTGGTCAAAAATTGAAAATTCTAAAAGTTCCTGTTTTTTTGCTTTAAACTCTAGGTACACATCCAAAATGCATTACTGAGTTGAAAGAAGTGAATTCTGGTGCATGGTTTTGAAACCGCAGTCAGAAAAAAAATTACATCCATATCAACATTTTTATCAGCTCCGGACCTGTCGTTTTGGTCAAAAATTGAAAATTCTAAAAGTTCCTGTTTTTCTGCTTTAAACTCTAGGTACACATCCAAAATGCATTACTGAGTTAAAAGAAGTTGATTCTGGTGCATGGTTTTGAAACCGCAGTCAGAAAAAAAATACATCAATATCAACATTATTATCAGCTCCGGACCTGTCGTTTTGGTCAAAAAATGAAAATTCTAAAAGTTCCTGTTTTTCTGCTTTAAACTCTAGGTACACATCCAAAATGCATTACTGAGTTGAAAGAAGTGAATTCTGGTGCATGGTTTTGAAATCGCAGTCAGAAAAAAAATAACATCCATATCAACATTTTTATCAGCTCCGGACCTGTCGTTTTGGTCAAAAAATGAAAATTCTAAAAGTTCCTGTTTTTCTGCTTTAAACTGTAAGTACACATCCAAAATGCATTACTGAGTTGAAAGAAGTGAATTCTGGTGCATGGTTTTGAAATCGCAGTCAGAAAAAAATAACATCCATATCAACATTTTTATCAGCTCCGGTCCTGTTGTTTTGGTCAAAAATTGAAAATTCTAAAAGTTCCTGTTTTTCTGCTTTAAACTCTAGGTACACATCCAAAATGCATTACTGAGTTGAAAGAAGTTGATTCTGGTGCATGGTTTTGAAACCGCAGTCAGAAAAAAAATTACATCCATATCAACATTTTTATCAGCTCCGGTCCTGTCGTTTTGGTCAACAAATGAAAATTCTAAAAGTTCCTGTTTTTCTGCTTTAAACTCTAGGTACACATCCAAAATGCATTACTGAGTTGAAAGAAGTTGATTCTGGTGCATGGTTTTGAAACCGCAGTCAGAAAAAAATTACATCCATATCAACATTTTTATCAGCTCCGGACCTGTCGTTTTGGTCAAAAATTGAAAATTCTAAAAGTTCCTGTTTTTTTTGCTTTAAACTCTAGGTACACATCCAAAATGCATTACTGAGTTGAAAGAAGTGAATTCTGGTGCATGGTTTTGAAATCGCAGTCAGAAAAAAATAACATTCATATCAACATTTCTATCAGCTCCGGACCTGTCGTTTTGGTCAAAAAATGAAAATTCTAAAAGTTCCTGTTTTTCTGCTTTAAACTCTAGGTACACATCCAAAATGCATTACTGAGTTAAAAGAAGTTGATTCTGGTGCATGGTTTTGAAACCGCAGTCAGAAAAAAAATAACATCCATATCAACATTTTTATCAGCTCCGGACCTGTCGTTTTGGTCAAAAATTGAAAATTCTAAAAGTTCCTGTTTTTCTGCTTTAAACTCTAGGTACACATCCAAAATGCATTACTGAGTTGAAAGAAGTGAATTCTGGTGCATAGTTTTGAAATCGCAGTCAGAAAAAAAATAACATCCATATCAACATTTTTATCAGCTCCGGTACTGTCGTTTTGGTCAAAAATTGAAAATTCTAAAAGTTCCTGTTTTTCTGCTTTAAACTCTAGGTACACATCCAAAATGCATTACTGAGTTGAAAGAAGTGAATTCTGGTGCATGGTTTTGAAATCGAAGTCAGAAAAAAAATAACATCCATATCAACATTTTTATCAGCTCCGGTCCTGTCGTTTTGGTCAAAAAATAAAAATTCTAAAAGTTCCTGTTTTTCTGCTTTAAACTCTAGGTACACATCCAAAATGCATTACTGAGTTGAAAGAAGTTGATTCTGGTGCATGGTTTTGAAATCGCAGTCAGAAAAAAAATAACATCCATATCAACATTTTTATCAGCTCCGGACCTGTTGTTTTGGTCAAAAATTGAAAATTCTAAAAGTTCCTGTTTTTCTGCTTTAAACTCTAGGTACACATCCAAAATGCATTACTGAGTTGAAAGAAGTGAATTCTGGTGCATGGTTTTGAAATCGCAGTCAGAAAAAAAATAACATCCATATCAACATTTTTATCAGCTCCGGTCCTGTCGTTTTGGTCAAAAAATGAATATTCTAAAAGTTCCTGTTTTTCTGCTTTAAATTCTAGGTACACATCCAAAATGCATTACTGAGTTAAAAGAAGTTGATTCTGGTGCATGGTTTTGAAACCGCAGTCAGAAAAAAAATACATCAATATCAACATTTTTATCAGCTCCGGACCTGTCGTTTTGGTCAAAAAATGAAAATTCTAAAAGTTCCTGTTTTCCTGCTTTAACCCCTTCCTGACAGAGCTAGTTTTTGCGTTCCTGACAGAGCCATTTTTTTCAAATCTGACATGTCTCACTTAAGTGGGGATAACTTTTTTTTGCTTTTACTTATCCCAGTGATTTTGAGATTGTTTTTTCGTGACACATTGTACTTCAAATTAGTGGTAAATTTGGGTCGATACAGTCTGTGTTTTTTTGTGAAAAATACCAAAATGTCGTGAAAAAATGGAAAATTTAGCGATTTGCAAAATGTTAAATTTTCTGCTTGTGAGACAAATAATCATACCACTCAAAATAGTTAATAACTAACATAGACCATATGTCTACTTTATGTTGCCATCATTATTTCAACTTCCTTTTAATTTTTTTGGACACTAGGAGGCTTCAAATATGAATAGCAAATTCTCAAATTTTCAAGAAAATTTCAAACACTGATTTTTTTAGGGACCAGTTCAGTTCTGATGTGACTTTGAGGGACTTGTATGTGAGACACCCCCATAAATGATGCCATTTCAAAAACTGCACCCCTCACAGTATTTAAAACAGCATTTTGGAAGTTTGTTAACCCTTTAGGTGTTTCACAGGAATTAAAACAAAGTGTAGGTGAAATTTCAAAATTTCATTTTTTTTGCAGATTTGCAAATTTAATACATTTTTCTAAGGAACACAGTACATTTTACTAGAGAAATGTGACTAAAAATTGATTCCCCCAATTCTTTGGTTTTCATAAATATCCTATATGTGGCCCTAGTGTGCACGGTGACCAAACCACAGGCTTCATAATAGAAGGAGCACCTACTTGATTTTGGAGCCTCCTTTTTATGAGATTATTTTTTAGGAACCATGTAGGTTTCTAGGCACCATAAGATGCTAAAAGTTAGGTACCCCCCCACAAGTGACCCCATTTTGCAAACTACACCCTTCAGGGAATTCATCTAGGGGTATAGTGTACATTTCAAACCCCCAGGGGTTTCACCAATTGTGGTACAACTGGGCAGTGAAAATGAAAAAAATAAATTTTTCATTTTCACAGCTCAGTTGTATCAAAATTGGTGAAACCCCTGGGGGTTTGAAATGTACACTATACCCCTTGATGAATTCCCTGAAGGGTGTAGTTTGCAAAATGGGGTCACTTGTGGGGGGGTTCCACTGTATGGGTGTTTCGGGGGTCATTCAACCAGAATCTGTGCTGCAAAATCCAAAAATCACTCCTTCCCTTCTGAGTCCTGCCATGCACCCAACTGGTATTTTTTGGTCACACATGAGGCATTGCCGTACTCGGGAGAAATTGGGGCACAGATTTTGGGGTGCTTTGTCTCCTTCATTCCTTGTGAAAATGAAAAATTTTGAGCCAGATCTGCATTTTTGTGTAAAAAAATGTAATTTTTTACACAAAAATGCAGTTCTGGCTCAAAAATTTTTATTTTCACAAGGAATGAAGGAGACAAAGCACCCCAAAATCTGTGCCCCAATTTCTCCCGAGTACGGCAATGCCTCACGTGTGACCAAAAAATACCAGTTGGGTGCATGGCAGGACTCAGAAGGGAAGGAGTGATTTTTGGTGGCGGAATGAATGGTGGGTGCTATGTCGCATTAGCAAGACCCCCGAAGCACCAATACAGTGGAACCCCCCACAAGTGACCCCATTTTGCAAACTACACCCTTCAGGGAATTCATCTAGGGGTATAGTGTACATTTCAAACCCCCAGGGGTTTCACCAATTGTGGTACAACTGGGCAGTGAAAATGAAAAAAATAAATTTTTCATTTTCACAGCTCAGTTGTATCAAAATTGGTGAAACCCCGGGGGGTTTGAAATGTACACTATACCCCTTGATGAATTCCCTGAAGGGTGTAGTTTGCAAAATGGGGTCACTTGTGGGGGGGTTCCACTGTATGGGTGTTTCGGGGGTCATTCAACCAGAATCTGTGCTGCAAAATCCAAAAATCACTCCTTCCCTTCTGAGTCCTGCCATGCACCCAACTGGTATTTTTTGGTCACACATGAGGCATTGCCGTACTCGGGAGAAATTGGGGCACAGATTTTGGGGTGCTTTGTCTCCTTCATTCCTTGTGAAAATGAAAAATTTTGAGCCAGATCTGCATTTTTGTGTAAAAAAATGTAATTTTTTACACAAAAATGCAGTTCTGGCTCAAATTTTTTTATTTTCACAAGGAATGAAGGAGACAAAGCACCCCAAAATATGTGCCCCAATTTCTCCCGAGTATGGCAATGCCTCACGTGTGACCAAAAAATACCAGTTGGGTGCATGGCAGGACTCAGAAGGGAAGGAGTGATTTTTGGTGGCGGAATGAATGGTGGGTGCTATGTCGCATTAGCAAGACCCCCGAAGCACCAATACAGTGGAACCCCCCCACAAGTGACCCCATTTTAGTCACCAGCTTTAGGAGGGGGGCTGGCGCTGCGGCTGGCGGGGGGGTGGGAGGGGTGCTGGCGCTGCGGCAGCCGGGTGGGTGGGAGGGAGGGGGGCTGCCGGGTGGGAGGGGGGGGGCTGGCGATCGGTGGGGTATATACACACACACACACACACACACACATATATATATATATATATATATATATATATGTGTATATATGTATATATATATATATATTTATATATATACATATATATACACACACATATATATATATATATATGTGTGTGTATATATATATATATATATATATATACATATATTTTCAGTGCATATATTTTATTTTACAACTTTTTCAGCAGCTTGATGCTGCTGCTGCTGCTGCGGGGGGGAGGGGGGAGGAGGGCAGCGCTGCGTGCGCTCCAGACGCTCCGGGGGAGCCGTGGGAGCCGCTGCTGCTGCCGGGTGAGTGCCCGGCGGGTGCGAGGGGTGGGCTGCACATCGGTGGTGATCGGTGCTGTACCTGACAGCACCGATCACCACCGATCCCTGTGTTACCGAGCGGCTTAGCCGCCGGTAACACAGGAAACGCTGTGAATGGCTGTTCAGATTTGAACAGCCAATCACAGCGATCGCCGACCGGGGGGGGCACCCCTGCCCCCCCTGGGCGGCGAGGGGGGATGTCTGCTGTCAGGGACAGCAGACATCACCTAACTGTCACTGCGTCTCTAGACGCAGTGACAGTTAGAAGTCATGACGTACATTTATGCCATGTGTCGGGAAGTACCTCCCGGCCATGACGTAAATGTACGTCAAATGTCGGGAAGGGGTTAAACTCTAGGTACACATCCAAAATGCATTACTGAGTTGAAAGAAGTGAATTCTGGTGCATGGTTTTGAAATCGCAGTCAGAAAAAAAATAACATCCATATCAACATTTTTATCAGCTCCGGTCCTGTCGTTTTGGTCAAAAATTGAAAATTCTAAAAGTTCCTGTTTTTCTGCTTTAAACTCTAGGTACACATCCAAAATGCATTACTGAGTTGAAAGAAGTGAATTCTGGTGCATGGTTTTGAAATCGCAGTCAGAAAAAAAATAACATCCATATCAACATTTTTATCAGCTCCGGTCCTGTCGTTTTGTTCAAAAAATGAATATTCTAAAAGTTCCTGTTTTTCTGCTTTAAACTCTAGGTACACATCCAAAATGCATTACTGAGTTAAAAGAAGTTGATTCTGGTGCATGGTTTTGAAACCGCAGTCAGAAAAAAACATACATCAATATCAACATTTTTATCAGCTCCGGACCTGTCGTTTTGGTCAAAAAAAGAAAATTCTAAAAGTTCCTGTTTTTCTGCTTTAAACTCTAGGTACACATCCAAAATGCATTACTGAGTTAAAAGAAGTGAATTCTGGTGCATGGTTTTGAAATCGCAGTCAGAAAAAAAATAACATCCATATCAACATTTTTATCAGCTCCGGTCCTGTCGTTTTGTTCAAAAAATGAATATTCTAAAAGTTCCTGTTTTTCTGCTTTAAACTCTAGGTACACATCCAAAATGCATTACTGAGTTAAAAGAAGTTGATTCTGGTGCATGGTTTTGAAACCGCAGTCAGAAAAAAACATACATCAATATCAACATTTTTATCAGCTCCGGACCTGTCGTTTTGGTCAAAAAAAGAAAATTCTAAAAGTTCCTGTTTTTCTGCTTTAAACTCTAGGTACACATCCAAAATGCATTACTGAGTTGAAAGAAGTGAATTCTGGTGCATGGTTTTGAAATCGCAGTCAGAAAAAAAATAACATCCATATCAACATTTTTATCAGCTCCGGTCCTGTCGTTTTGTTCAAAAAATGAATATTCTAAAAGTTCCTGTTTTTCTGCTTTAAACTCTAGGTACACATCCAAAATGCATTACTGAGTTAAAAGAAGTTGATTCTGGTGCATGGTTTTGAAACCGCAGTCAGAAAAAAACATACATCAATATCAACATTTTTATCAGCTCCGGACCTGTCGTTTTGGTCAAAAAAAGAAAATTCTAAAAGTTCCTGTTTTTCTGCTTTAAACTCTAGGTACACATCCAAAATGCATTACTGAGTTGAAAGAAGTGAATTCTGGTGCATAGTTTTGAAATCGCAGTCAGAAAAAAAATAACATCCATATCAACATTTTTATCAGCTCCGGTACTGTCGTTTTGGTCAAAAATTGAAAATTCTAAAAGTTCCTGTTTTTCTGCTTTAAACTCTAGGTACACATCCAAAATGCATTACTGAGTTGAAAGAAGTGAATTCTGGTGCATGGTTTTGAAATCGAAGTCAGAAAAAAAATAACATCCATATCAACATTTTTATCAGCTCCGGTCCTGTCGTTTTGGTCAAAAAATGAAAATTCTAAAAGTTCCTGTTTTCCTCCTTTAAACTCTAGGTACACATCCAAAATGCATTACTGAGTTAAAAGAAGTTGATTCTGGTGCATGGTTTTGAAATCGCAGTCAGAAAAAAAATAACATCCATATCAACATTTTTATCAGCTCCGGTCCTGTCGTTTTGGTCAAAAATTGAAAATTCTAAAAGTTCCTGTTTTTCTGCTTTAAACTCTAGGTACACATCCAAAATGCATTACTGAGTTGAAAGAAGTGAATTCTGGTGCATGGTTTTGAAATCGCAGTCAGAAAAAAAATAACATCCATATCAACATTTTTATCAGCTCCGGTCCTGTCGTTTTGTTCAAAAAATGAATATTCTAAAAGTTCCTGTTTTTCTGCTTTAAACTCTAGGTACACATCCAAAATGCATTACTGAGTTAAAAGAAGTTGATTCTGGTGCATGGTTTTGAAACCGCAGTCAGAAAAAAACATACATCAATATCAACATTTTTATCAGCTCCGGACCTGTCGTTTTGGTCAAAAAAAGAAAATTCTAAAAGTTCCTGTTTTTCTGCTTTAAACTCTAGGTACACATCCAAAATGCATTACTGAGTTAAAAGAAGTGAATTCTGGTGCATGGTTTTGAAATCGCAGTCAGAAAAAAAATAACATCCATATCAACATTTTTATCAGCTCCGGTCCTGTCGTTTTGTTCAAAAAATGAATATTCTAAAAGTTCCTGTTTTTCTGCTTTAAACTCTAGGTACACATCCAAAATGCATTACTGAGTTAAAAGAAGTTGATTCTGGTGCATGGTTTTGAAACCGCAGTCAGAAAAAAACATACATCAATATCAACATTTTTATCAGCTCCGGACCTGTCGTTTTGGTCAAAAAAAGAAAATTCTAAAAGTTCCTGTTTTTCTGCTTTAAACTCTAGGTACACATCCAAAATGCATTACTGAGTTGAAAGAAGTGAATTCTGGTGCATGGTTTTGAAATCGCAGTCAGAAAAAAAATAACATCCATATCAACATTTTTATCAGCTCCGGTCCTGTCGTTTTGTTCAAAAAATGAATATTCTAAAAGTTCCTGTTTTTCTGCTTTAAACTCTAGGTACACATCCAAAATGCATTACTGAGTTAAAAGAAGTTGATTCTGGTGCATGGTTTTGAAACCGCAGTCAGAAAAAAACATACATCAATATCAACATTTTTATCAGCTCCGGACCTGTCGTTTTGGTCAAAAAAAGAAAATTCTAAAAGTTCCTGTTTTTCTGCTTTAAACTCTAGGTACACATCCAAAATGCATTACTGAGTTAAAAGAAGTGAATTCTGGTGCATGGTTTTGAAACCGCAGTCAGAAAAAAAATACCATCCATATCAACATTTTTATCAGCTCCGGTCCTGTCGTTTTGGTCAAAAAATGAATATTCTAAAAGTTCCTGTTTTTCTGCTTTAAACTCTAGGTACACATCCAAAATGCATTACTGAGTTAAAAGAAGTTGATTCTGGTGCATGGTTTTGAAACCGCAGTCAGAAAAAAAAATACATCAATATCAACATTTTTATCAGCTCCGGACCTGTCGTTTTGGTCAAAAAATGAAAATTCTAAAAGTTCCTGTTTTTCTGCTTTAAACTCTAAGTACACATCCAAAATGCATTACTGAGTTGAAAGAAGTGAATTCTGGTGCATGGTTTTGAAATCGCAGTCAGAAAAAAATAACATCCATATCAACATTTTTATCAGCTCCGGTCCTGTCGTTTTGGTCAAAAATTGAAAATTCTAAAAGTTCCTGTTTTTCTGCTTTAAACTCTAGGTACACATCCAAAATGCATTACTGAGTTGAAAGAAGTGAATTCTGGTGCATGGTTTTGAAATCGCAATCAGAAAAAAAATAACATCCATATCAACATTTTTATCAGCTCCGGTACTGTCGTTTTGGTCAAAAATTTAAAATTCTAAAAGTTCCTGTTTTTCTGCTTTAAACTCTAGGTACACATCCAAAATGCATTACTGAGTTGAAAGAAGTTGATTCTGGTGCATGGTTTTGAAACCGCAGTCAGAAAAAAAATTACATCCATATCAACATTTTTATCAGCTCCTGTCCTGTCGTTTTGGTCAACAAATGAATATTCTAAAAGTTCCTGTTTTTCTGCTTTAAACTCTAGGTACACATCCAAAATGCATTACTGAGTTGAAAGAAGTTGATTCTGGTGCATGGTTTTGAAACCGCAGTCAGAAAAAAAATTATATCCATATCAACATTTTTATCAGCTCCGGACCTGTCATTTTGGTCAAAAATTGAAAATTCTAAAAGTTCCTGTTTTTTTGCTTTAAACTCTAGGTACACGTCCAAAATGCATTACTGAGTTGAAAGAAGTGAATTCTGGTGCATGGTTTTGAAATCGCAGTCAGAAAAAAATAACATTCATATCAACATTTCTATCAGCTCCGGACCTGTCGTTTTGGCCAAAAAATGAAAATTCTAAAAGTTCCTGTTTTTCTGCTTTAAACTCTAGGTACACATCCAAAATGCATTACTGAGTTAAAAGAAGTTGATTCTGGTGCATGGTTTTGAAACCGCAGTCAGAAAAAAAATACATCAATATCAACATTTTTATCAGCTCCGGACCTGTCGTTTTGGTCAAAAAATGAAAATTCTAAAAGTTCCTGTTTTTCTGCTTTAAACTCTAGGCACACATCCAAAATGCATTACTGAGTTGAAAGAAGTGAATTCTGGTGCATGGTTTTGAAACCGCAGTCAGAAAAAAAATAACATCCATATCAACATTTTTATCAGCTCCGGTCCTGTCGTTTTGGTCAAAAATTGAAAATTCTAAAAGTTCCTGTTTTTCTGCTTTAAACTCTAGGTACACATCCAAAATGCATTACTGAGTTGAAAGAAGTGAATTCTGGTGCATGGATTTGAAACCGCAGTCAGAAAAAAAATAACATCCATATCAACATTTTTATCAGCTCTGGTCCTGTCGTTTTGGTCAAAAAATGAAAATTCTAAAAGTTCCTGTTTTTCTGCTTTAAACTCTAAGTACACATCCAAAATGCATTACTGAGTTAAAAGAAGTGAATTCTGGTGCATGGTTTTGAAATCGCAGTCAGAAAAAAAATAACATCCATATCAACATTTTTATCAGCTCCGGTCCTGTCGTTTTGGTCAAAAATTGAAAATTCTAAAAGTTCCTGTTTTTCTGCTTTAAACTCTAGGTACACATCCAAAATGCATTACTGAGTTGAAAGAAGTGAATTCTGGTGCATGGTTTTGAAATCGCAGTCAGAAAAAAAATAACATATATATCAACATTTTTATCAGCTCCGGTCCTGTCGTTTTGGTCAAAAAATGAATATTCTAAAAGTTCCTGTTTTTCTGCTTTAAACTCTAGGTACACATCCAAAATGCATTACTGAGTTAAAAGAAGTTGATTCTGGTGCATGGTTTTGAAACCGCAGTCAGAAAAAAAATACATCAATATCAACATTTTTATCAGCTCCGGACCTGTCGTTTTGGTCAAAAAATGAAAATTCTAAAAGTTCCTGTTTTTCTGCTTTAAACTCTAGGTACACATCCAAAATGCATTACTGAGTTGAAAGAAGTGAATTTTGGTGCATGGTTTTGAAATCGCAATCAGAAAAAAAATACCATCCATATCAACATTTTTATCAGCTCCGGTCCTGTCGTTTTGGTCAAAAATTGAAAATTCTAAAAGTTCCTGTTTTTCTGCTTTAAACTCTAGGTACACATCCAAAATGCATTACTGAGTTAAAAGAAGTGAATTCTGGTGCATGGTTTTGAAATCGCAGTCAGAAAAAAAATAACATCCATATCAACATTTTTATCAGCTCCGGTCCTGTCGTTTTGGTCAAAAAATGAATATTCTAAAAGTTCCCGTTTTTCTGCTTTAAACTCTAGGTACACATCCAAAATGCATTACTGAGTTAAAAGAAGTTGATTCTGGTGCATGGTTTTGAAACCGCAGTCAGAAAAAAAATACATCAATATCAACATTTTTATCAGCTCCGGACCTGTCGTTTTGGTCAAAAAATGAAAATTCTAAAAGTTCCTGTTTTTCTGCTTTAAACTCTAGGTACACATCCAAAATGCATTACTGAGTTAAAAGAAGTGAATTCTGGTGCATGGTTTTGAAATCGCAGTCAGAAAAAAAATAACATCCATATCAACATTTTTATCAGCTCCGGTCCTGTCGTTTTGGTCAAAAATTGAAAATTCTAAAAGTTCCTGTTTTTCTGCTTTAAACTCTAGGTACACATCCAAAATGCATTACTGAGTTGAAAGAAGTGAATTCTGGTGCATGGTTTTGAAATCGCAGTCAGAAAAAAAATAACATATATATCAACATTTTTATCAGCTCCGGTCCTGTCGTTTTGGTCAAAAAATGAATATTCTAAAAGTTCCTGTTTTTCTGCTTTAAACTCTAGGTACACATCCAAAATGCATTACTGAGTTAAAAGAAGTTGATTCTGGTGCATGGTTTTGAAACCGCAGTCAGAAAAAAAATACATCAATATCAACATTTTTATCAGCTCCGGACCTGTCGTTTTGGTCAAAAAATGAAAATTCTAAAAGTTCCTGTTTTTCTGCTTTAAACTCTAGGTACACATCCAAAATGCATTACTGAGTTGAAAGAAGTGAATTCTGGTGCATGGTTTTGAAATCGCAATCAGAAAAAAAATAACATCCATATCAACATTTTTATCAGCTCCGGTCCTGTCGTTTTGGTCAAAAATTGAAAATTCTAAAAGTTCCTGTTTTTCTGCTTTAAACTCTAGGTACACATCCAAAATGCATTACTGAGTTGAAAGAAGTGAATTCTGGTGCATGGTTTTGAAATCGCAGTCAGAAAAAAAATAACATCCATATCAACATTTTTATCAGCTCCGGTCCTGTCGTTTTGGTCAAAAAATGAATATTCTAAAAGTTCCTGTTTTTCTGCTTTAAACTCTAGGTACACATCCAAAATGCATTACTGAGTTAAAAGAAGTTGATTCTGGTGCATGGTTTTGAAACCGCAGTCAGAAAAAAAATACATCAATATCAACATTTTTATCAGCTCCGGACCTGTCGTTTTGGTCAAAAAATGAAAATTCTAAAAGTTCCTGTTTTTCTGCTTTAAACTCTAAGTACACATCCAAAATGCATTACTGAGTTGAAAGAAGTGAATTCTGGTGCATGGTTTTGAAATCACAGTCAGAAAAAAATAACATCCATATCAACATTTTTATCAGCTCCGGTCCTGTCGTTTTGGTCAAAAAATGAAAATTCTAAAAGTTCCTGTTTTTCTGCTTTAAACTCTAGGTACACATCCAAAATGCATTACTGAGTTGAAAGAAGTGAATTCTGGTGCATGGTTTTGAAATCGCAGTCAGAAAAAAAATAACATCCATATCAACATTTTTATCAGCTCCGGTACTGTCGTTTTGGTCAACAAATGAAAATTCTAAAAGTTCCTGTTTTTCTGCTTTAAACTCTAGGTACACATCCAAAATGCATTACTGAGTTGAAAGAAGTTGATTCTGGTGCATGGTTTTGAAACCGCAGTCAGAAAAAAAATTACATCCATATCAACATTTTTATCAGCTCCGGTACTGTCGTTTTGGTCAAAAAATGAAAATTCTAAAAGTTCCTGTTTTTCTGCTTTAAACTCTAGGTACACATCCAAAATGTATAACTGAGTTGAAAGAAGTTGATTCTGGTGCATAATTTTTAAACCGCAGTCAGAAAAAAAATTACATCCATATCAACATTTTTATCAGCTCCGGTCCTGTCGTTTTGGTCAAAAAATGAAAATTCTAAAAGTTCCTGTTTTTCTGCTTTAAACTCTAGGTACACATCCAAAATGCATTACTGAGTTGAAAGAAGTGAATTCTGTTGCATGGTTTTGAAATCGCAGTCAGAAAAAAAATAACATCCATATCAACATTTTTATCAGCTCCGGTCCTGTCGTTTTGGTCAAAAAATAAAAATTCTAAAAGTTCCTGTTTTTCTGCTTTAAACTCTAGGTACACATCCAAAATGCATTACTGAGTCGAAAGAAGTTGATTCTGGTGCATGGTTTTGAAACCGCAGTCAGAAAAAAAATTACATCCATATCAACATTTTTATCAGCTCCGGTCCTGTCGTTTTGGTCAAAAAATGAAAATTCTAAAAGTTCCTGTTTTTCTGCTTTAAACTCTAGGTACACATCCAAAATGCATTACTGAGTTGAAAGAAGTGAATTCTGGTGCATGGTTTTGAAATCGCAGTCAGAAAAAAAATTACATCCATATCAACATTTTTATCAGCTCCGGACCTGTCATTTTGGTCAAAAAATGAAAATTCTAAAAGTTCCTGTTTTTCTGCTTTAAATTCTAGGTACACATCCAAAATGTATAACTGAATTGAAAGAAGTTGATTCTGGTGCATAATTTTGAAACCGCAGTCAGAAAAAAAATTACATCCATATCAACATTTTTATCAGCTCCGGTCCTGTCGTTTTGGTCAAAAAATGAAAATTCTAAAAGTTCCTGTTTTTCTGCTTTAAACTCTAGGTACACATCCAAAATGCATTACTGAGTTGAAAGAAGTTGATTCTGGTGCATGGTTGTGAAACCGCAGTCAGAAAAAAAATAACAACAATATCAACATTTTTATCAGCTCCGGTCCTATCGTTTTGGTCAAAAAATGAAAATTCTAAAAGTTCCTGTTTTTCTGCTTTAAACTCTAGGTACACATCCAAAATGCATTACTGAGTTGAAAGAAGTTGATTCTGGTGCATGGGTTTGAAATCGCAGTCAGAAAAAAAATAACATCCATATCAACATTTTTATCAGCTCCGGTCCTGTCGTTTTGGTCAAAAAATGAAAATTCTAAAAGTTCCTGTTTTTCTGCTTTAAACTCTAGGTACACATCCAAAATGCATTACTGAGTTTAAAGAAGTGAATTCTGGTGCATGGTTTTGAAATCGCAGTCAGAAAAAAAATAACATCCATATCAACATTTTTATCAGCTCCGGTCCTGTCGTTTTGGTCAAAATATGAAAATTCTAAAAGTTCCTGTTTTTCTGCTTTAAACTCTAGGTACACATCCAAAATGCATTACTGAGTTGAAAGAAGTTGATTCTGGTGCATGGTTTTGAAACCGCAGTCAGAAAAAAAATTACATCCATATCAACATTTTTATCAGCTCCGGACCTGTCATTTTGGTCAAAAAATGAAAATTCTAAAAGTTCCTGTTTTTCTGCTTTAAACTCTAGGTACACATCCAAAATGTATAACTGAGTTGAAAGAAGTTGATTCTGGTGCATAATTTTGAAACCGCAGTCAGAAAAAAAATTACATCCATATCAACATTTTTATCAGCTCCGGTCCTGTCGTTTTGGTCAAAAAATGAAAATTCTAAAAGTTCCATTTTTTCTGCTTTAAACTCTAGGTACACATCCAAAATGCATTACTGAGTTGAAAGAAGTTGATTCTGGTGCATGGTTGTGAAACCGCAGTCAGAAAAAAAATTACAACAATATCAACATTTTTATCAGCTCCGGTCCTATCGTTTTGGTCAAAAAATGAAAATTCTAAAAGTTCCTGTTTTTCTGCTTTAAACTCTAGGTATACATCCAAAATGCATTACTGAGTTGAAAGAAGTGAATTCTGGTGCATGGTTTTGAAATCGCAGTCAGAAAAAAATAACATCCATATCAACATTTTTATCAGCTCCGGTTCTGTCGTTTTGGTTAAAAAATGAAAATTCTAAAAGTTCCTGTTTTTCTGCTTTAAACTCTAGGTACACATCCAAAATGCATTACTGAGTTGAAAGAAGTTGATTCTGGTGCATGGTTGTGAAACCGCAGTCAGAAAAAAAATTACATCCATATCAACATTTTTATCATCTCCGGACCTGTCATTTTGGTCAAAAAATAAAAATTCTAAAAGTTCCTGTTTTTCTGCTTTAAACTCTAGGTACACATCCAAAATGTATAACTGAGTTGAAAGAAGTTGATTCTGGTGCATAATTTTGAAACCGCAGTCAGAAAAAAAATTACATCCATATCAACATTTTTATCAGCTCCGGTCCTGTCGTTTTGGTTAAAAAATTAAAATTCTAAAAGTTCCTGTTTTTCTGCTTTAAACTCTAGGTACACATCCAAAATGCATTACTGAGTTGAAAGAAGTTGATTCTGGTGCATGGTTGTGAAACCGCAGTCAGAAAAAAATTACATCCATATCAACATTTTTATCAGCTCCGGTCCTATCGTTTTGGTCAAAAAATGAAAATTCTAAAAGTTCATGTTTTTCTGCTTTAAACTCTAGGTACACATCCAAAATGCATTACTGAGTTGAAAGAAGTTGATTCTGGTGCATGGGTTTGAAATCGCAGTCAGAAAAAAAATAACATCCATATCAACATTTTTATCAGCTCCGGTCCTGTCGTTTTGGTCAAAAAATGAAAATTCTAAAAGTTCCTGTTTTTCTGCTTTAAACTCTAGGTACACATCCAAAATGCATTACTGAGTTGAAAGAAGTGAATTCTGTTGCATGGTTTTGAAATCGCAGTCAGAAAAAAAATAACATCCATATCAACATTTTTATCAGCTCCGGTCCTGTCGTTTTGGTCAAAAAATGAAAATTCTAAAAGTTCCTGTTTTTCTGCTTTAAACTCTAGGTACACATCCAAAATGCATTACTGAGTCGAAAGAAGTTGATTCTGGTGCATGGTTTTGAAACCGCAGTCAGAAAAAAAATTACATCCATATCAACATTTTTATCAGCTCCGGACCTGTCATTTTGGTCAAAAAATGAAAATTCTAAAAGTTCCTGTTTTTCTGCTTTAAACTCTAGGTACACATCCAAAATGTATAACTGAGTTGAAAGAAGTTGATTCTGGTGCATAATTTTTAAACCGCAGTCAGAAAAAAAATTACATCCATATCAACATTTTTATCAGCTCCGGTCCTGTCGTTTTGGTCAAAAAATTAAAATTCTAAAAGTTCCTGTTTTTCTGCTTTAAACTCTAGGTACACATCCAAAATGCATTACTGAGTTGAAAGAAGTTGATTCTGGTGCATGGTTGTGAAACCGCAGTCAGAAAAAAAATTACAACAATATCAACATTTTTATCAGCTCCGGTCCTATCGTTTTGGTCAAAAAATTAAAATTCTAAAAGTTCCTGTTTTTCTGCTTTAAACTCTAGGTACACATCCAAAATGCATTACTGAGTTGAAAGAAGTTGATTCTGGTGCATGGGTTTGAAATCGCAGTCAGAAAAAAAATAACATCCATATCAACATTTTTATCAGCTCCGGTCCTGTCGTTTTGGTCAAAAAATGAAAATTCTAAAAGTTCCTGTTTTTCTGCTTTAAACTCTAGGTACACATCCAAAATGCATTACTGAGTTTAAAGAAGTGAATTCTGGTGCATGGTTTTGAAATCGCAGTCAGAAAAAAAATAACATCCATATCAACATTTTTATCAGCTCCGGTCCTGTCGTTTTGGTCAAAATATGAAAATTCTAAAAGTTCCTGTTTTTCTGCTTTAAACTCTAGGTACACATCCAAAATGCATTACTGAGTTGAAAGAAGTTGATTCTGGTGCATGGTTTTGAAACCGCAGTCAGAAAAAAAATTACATCCATATCAACATTTTTATTATCTCCGGACCTGTCATTTTGGTCAAAAAATGAAAATTCTAAAAGTTCCTGTTTTTCTGCTTTAAACTCTAGGTACACATCCAAAATGTATAACTGAGTTGAAAGAAGTTGATTCTGGTGCATAATTTTGAAACCGCAGTCAGAAAAAAAATTACATCCATATCAACATTTTTATCAGCTCTGGTCCTGTCGTTTTGGTCAAAAAATGAAAATTCTAAAAGTTCCTGTTTTTCTGCTTTAAACTCTAGGTACACATCCAAAATGCATTACTGAGTCGAAAGAAGTTGATTCTGGTGCATGGTTTTGAAACCGCAGTCAGAAAAAAAATTACATCCATATCAACATTTTTATCAGCTCCGGACCTGTCATTTTGGTCAAAAAATGAAAATTCTAAAAGTTCCTGTTTTTCTGCTTTAAACTCTAGGTACACATCCAAAATGTATAACTGAGTTGAAAGAAGTTGATTCTGGTGCATAATTTTTAAACCGCAGTCAGAAAAAAAATTACATCCATATCAACATTTTTATCAGCTCCGGTCCTGTCGTTTTGGTCAAAAAATGAAAATTCTAAAAGTTCCTGTTTTTCTGCTTTAAACTCTAGGTACACATCCAAAATGCATTACTGAGTCGAAAGAAGTTGATTCTGGTGCATGGTTTTGAAACCGCAGTCAGAAAAAAAATTACATCCATATCAACATTTTTATCAGCTCCGGTCGTGATGTTTTGGTCAAAAAATGAAAATTCTAAAAGTTCCTGTTTTTCTGCTTTAAACTCTAGGTACACATCCAAAATGCATTACTGAGTTGAAAGAAGTGAATTCTGTTGCATGGTTTTGAAATCGCAGTCAGAAAAAAAATAACATCCATATCAACATTTTTATCAGCTCCGGTCCTGTCGTTTTGGTCAAAAAATGAAAATTCTAAAAGTTCCTGTTTTTCTGCTTTAAACTCTAGGTACACATCCAAAATGCATTACTGAGTCGAAAGAAGTTGATTCTGGTGCATGGTTTTGAAACCGCAGTCAGAAAAAAAATTACATCCATATCAACATTTTTATCAGCTCCGGTCCTGTCGTTTTGGTCAAAAAATGAAAATTCTAAAAGTTCCTGTTTTTCTGCTTTAAACTCTAGGTACACATCCAAAATGCATTACTGAGTTGAAAGAAGTGAATTCTGGTGCATGGTTTTGAAATCGCAGTCAGAAAAAAAATAACATCCATATCAACATTTTTATCAGCTCCGGTCCTGTCGTTTTGGTCAAAAAATGAAAATTCTAAAAGTTCCTGTTTTTCTGCTTTAAACTCTAGGTACACATCTAAAATGCATTACTAAGTTAAAAGAAGTTGATTCTGGTGCATGGTTTTGAAACCGCAGTCAGAAAAAAAATACATCAATATCAACATTTTTATCAGCTCCGGACCTGTCGTTTTGGTCAAAAAATGAAAATTCTAAAAGTTCCTGTTTTTCTGCTTTAAACTCTAGGTACACATCCAAAATGCATTACTGAGTTGAAAGAAGTGAATTCTGGTGCATGGTTTTGAAATCGCAGTCAGAAAAAAAATAACATCCATATCAACATTTTTATCAGCTCCGGTCCTGTCGTTTTGGTCAAAAATTGAAAATTCTAAAAGTTCCTGTTTTTCTGCTTTAAACTCTAGGTACACATCCAAAATGCATTACTGAGTTGAAAGAAGTGAATTCTGGTGCATGGTTTTGAAATCGCAGTCAGAAAAAAAATAACATCCATATCAACATTTTTATCAGCTCCGGTCCTGTCGTTTTGGTCAAAAAATGAAAATTCTAAAAGTTCCTGTTTTTCTGCTTTAAACTCTAGGTACACATCCAAAATGCATTACTGAGTTGAAAGAAGTTGATTCTGGTGCATGGTTTTGAAATCGCAGTCAGAAAAAAAATAACATCCATATCAACATTTTTATCAGCTCCGGACCTGTTGTTTTGGTCAAAAATTGAAAATTCTAAAAGTTCCTGTTTTTCTGCTTTAAACTCTAGGTACACATCCAAAATGCATTACTGAGTTGAAAGAAGTGAATTCTGGTGCATGGTTTTGAAATCGCAGTCAGAAAAAAAATAACATCCATATCAACATTTTTATCAGCTCCGGTCCTGTCGTTTTGGTCAAAAAATGAATATTCTAAAAGTTCCTGTTTTTCTGCTTTAAACTCTAGGTACACATCCAAAATGCATTACTGAGTTAAAAGAAGTTGATTCTGGTGCATGGTTTTGAAACCGCAGTCAGAAAAAAACATACATCAATATCAACATTTTTATCAGCTCCGGACCTGTCGTTTTGGTCAAAAAATGAAAATTCTAAAAGTTCCTGTTTTCCTGCTTTAAACTCTAGCTACACATCCAAAATGCATTACTGAGTTGAAAGAAGTGAATTCTGGTGCATGGTTTTGAAATCGCAGTCAGAAAAAAAATAAAATCCATATCAACATTTTTATCAGCTCCAGGCCTGTCGTTTTGGTCAAAAATTGAAAATTCTAAAAGTTCCTGTTTTTCTGCTTTAAACTCTAGGTACACATCCAAAATGCATTACTGAGTTGAAAGAAGTGAATTCTGGTGCATGGTTTTGAAATCGCAGTCAGAAAAAAAATAACATCCATATCAACATTTTTATCAGCTCCTGTCGTTTTGTTAAAAAAATGAATGTTTTTGTTAAAAAAATGAATATTCTAAAAGTTCCTGTTTTTCTGCTTTAAACTCTAGGTACACATCCAAAATGCATTACTGAGTTAAAAGAAGTTGATTCTGGTGCATGGTTTTGAAACCGCAGTCAGAAAAAAACATACATCAATATCAACATTTTTATCAGCTCCGGACCTGTCGTTTTGGTCAAAAAAAGAAAATTCTAAAAGTTCCTGTTTTTCTGCTTTAAACTCTAGGTACACATCCAAAATGCATTACTGAGTTGAAAGAAGTGAATTCTGGTGCATGGTTTTGAAACCGCAGTCAGAAAAAAAATAACATCCATATCAACATTTTTATCAGCTCCGGTCCTGTCGTTTTGGTCAAAAAATGAATATTCTAAAAGTTCCTGTTTTTCTGCTTTAAACTCTAGGTACACATCCAAAATGCATTACTGAGTTAAAAGAAGTTGATTCTGGTGCATGGTTTTGAAACCGCAGTCAGAAAAAAAAATACATCAATATCAACATTTTTATCAGCTCCGGACCTGTCGTTTTGGTCAAAAAATGAAAATTCTAAAAGTTCCTGTTTTTCTGCTTTAAACTCTAAGTACACATCCAAAATGCATTACTGAGTTGAAAGAAGTGAATTCTGGTGCATGGTTTTGAAATCGCAGTCAGAAAAAAATAACATCCATATCAACATTTTTATCATCTCCGGTCCTGTCGTTTTGGTCAAAAATTGAAAATTCTAAAAGTTCCTGTTTTTCTGCTTTAAACTCTAGGTACACATCCAAAATGCATTACTGAGTTGAAAGAAGTGAATTCTGGTGCATGGTTTTGAAATCGCAGTCAGAAAAAAAATAACATCCATATCAACATTTTTATCAGCTCCGGTACTGTCGTTTTGGTCAAAAATTGAAAATTCTAAAAGTTCCTGTTTTTCTGCTTTAAACTCTAGGTACACATCCAAAATGCATTACTGAGTTGAAAGAAGTTGATTCTGGTGCATGGTTTTGAAACCGCAGTCAGAAAAAAAATTACATCCATATCAACATTTTTATCAGCTCCTGTCCTGTCGTTTTGGTCAACAAATGAAAATTCTAAAAGTTCCTGTTTTTCTGCTTTAAACTCTAGGTACACATCCAAAATGCATTACTGAGTTGAAAGAAGTTGATTCTGGTGCATGGTTTTGAAACCGCAGTCAGAAAAAAAATTATATCCATATCAACATTTTTATCAGCTCCGGACCTGTCATTTTGGTCAAAAATTGAAAATTCTAAAAGTTCCTGTTTTTTTGCTTTAAACTCTAGGTACACATCCAAAATGCATTACTGAGTTGAAAGAAGTGAATTCTGGTGCATGGTTTTGAAATCGCAGTCAGAAAAAAATAACATTCATATCAACATTTCTATCAGCTCCGGACCTGTCGTTTTGGTCAAAAAATGCAAATTCTAAAAGTTCCTGTTTTTCTGCTTTAAACTCTAGGTACACATCCAAAATGCATTACTGAGTTAAAAGAAGTTGATTCTGGTGCATGGTTTTGAAACCGCAGTCAGAAAAAAAATACATCAATATCAACATTTTTATCAGCTCCGGACCTGTCGTTTTGGTCAAAAAATGAAAATTCTGAAAGTTCCTGTTTTTCTGCTTTAAACTCTAAGTACACATCCAAAATGCATTACTGAGTTGAAAGAAGTGAATTCTGGTGCATGGTTTTGAAATCGCAGTCAGAAAAAAATAACATCCATATCAACATTTTTATCAGCTCCGGTCCTGTCGTTTTGGTCAAAAATTGAAAATTCTAAAAGTTCCTGTTTTTCTGCTTTAAACTCTAGGTACACATCCAAAATGCATTACTGAGTTGAAAGAAGTTGATTCTGGTGCATGGTTTTGAAACCGCAGTCAGAAAAAAAATTACATCCATATCAACATTTTTATCAGCTCCGGACCTGTCGTTTTGGTCAAAAATTGAAAATTCTAAAAGTTCCTGTTTTTTTGCTTTAAACTCTAGGTACACATCCAAAATGCATTACTGAGTTGAAAGAAGTGAATTCTGGTGCATGGTTTTGAAACCGCAGTCAGAAAAAAAATTACATCCATATCAACATTTTTATCAGCTCCGGACCTGTCGTTTTGGTCAAAAATTGAAAATTCTAAAAGTTCCTGTTTTTCTGCTTTAAACTCTAGGTACACATCCAAAATGCATTACTGAGTTAAAAGAAGTTGATTCTGGTGCATGGTTTTGAAACCGCAGTCAGAAAAAAAATACATCAATATCAACATTATTATCAGCTCCGGACCTGTCGTTTTGGTCAAAAAATGAAAATTCTAAAAGTTCCTGTTTTTCTGCTTTAAACTCTAGGTACACATCCAAAATGCATTACTGAGTTGAAAGAAGTGAATTCTGGTGCATGGTTTTGAAATCGCAGTCAGAAAAAAAATAACATCCATATCAACATTTTTATCAGCTCCGGACCTGTCGTTTTGGTCAAAAAATGAAAATTCTAAAAGTTCCTGTTTTTCTGCTTTAAACTGTAAGTACACATCCAAAATGCATTACTGAGTTGAAAGAAGTGAATTCTGGTGCATGGTTTTGAAATCGCAGTCAGAAAAAAATAACATCCATATCAACATTTTTATCAGCTCCGGTCCTGTTGTTTTGGTCAAAAATTGAAAATTCTAAAAGTTCCTGTTTTTCTGCTTTAAACTCTAGGTACACATCCAAAATGCATTACTGAGTTGAAAGAAGTTGATTCTGGTGCATGGTTTTGAAACCGCAGTCAGAAAAAAAATTACATCCATATCAACATTTTTATCAGCTCCGGTCCTGTCGTTTTGGTCAACAAATGAAAATTCTAAAAGTTCCTGTTTTTCTGCTTTAAACTCTAGGTACACATCCAAAATGCATTACTGAGTTGAAAGAAGTTGATTCTGGTGCATGGTTTTGAAACCGCAGTCAGAAAAAAATTACATCCATATCAACATTTTTATCAGCTCCGGACCTGTCGTTTTGGTCAAAAATTGAAAATTCTAAAAGTTCCTGTTTTTTTTGCTTTAAACTCTAGGTACACATCCAAAATGCATTACTGAGTTGAAAGAAGTGAATTCTGGTGCATGGTTTTGAAATCGCAGTCAGAAAAAAATAACATTCATATCAACATTTCTATCAGCTCCGGACCTGTCGTTTTGGTCAAAAAATGAAAATTCTAAAAGTTCCTGTTTTTCTGCTTTAAACTCTAGGTACACATCCAAAATGCATTACTGAGTTAAAAGAAGTTGATTCTGGTGCATGGTTTTGAAACCGCAGTCAGAAAAAAAATAACATCCATATCAACATTTTTATCAGCTCCGGACCTGTCGTTTTGGTCAAAAATTGAAAATTCTAAAAGTTCCTGTTTTTCTGCTTTAAACTCTAGGTACACATCCAAAATGCATTACTGAGTTGAAAGAAGTGAATTCTGGTGCATAGTTTTGAAATCGCAGTCAGAAAAAAAATAACATCCATATCAACATTTTTATCAGCTCCGGTACTGTCGTTTTGGTCAAAAATTGAAAATTCTAAAAGTTCCTGTTTTTCTGCTTTAAACTCTAGGTACACATCCAAAATGCATTACTGAGTTGAAAGAAGTGAATTCTGGTGCATGGTTTTGAAATCGAAGTCAGAAAAAAAATAACATCCATATCAACATTTTTATCAGCTCCGGTCCTGTCGTTTTGGTCAAAAAATAAAAATTCTAAAAGTTCCTGTTTTTCTGCTTTAAACTCTAGGTACACATCCAAAATGCATTACTGAGTTGAAAGAAGTTGATTCTGGTGCATGGTTTTGAAATCGCAGTCAGAAAAAAAATAACATCCATATCAACATTTTTATCAGCTCCGGACCTGTTGTTTTGGTCAAAAATTGAAAATTCTAAAAGTTCCTGTTTTTCTGCTTTAAACTCTAGGTACACATCCAAAATGCATTACTGAGTTGAAAGAAGTGAATTCTGGTGCATGGTTTTGAAATCGCAGTCAGAAAAAAAATAACATCCATATCAACATTTTTATCAGCTCCGGTCCTGTCGTTTTGGTCAAAAAATGAATATTCTAAAAGTTCCTGTTTTTCTGCTTTAAATTCTAGGTACACATCCAAAATGCATTACTGAGTTAAAAGAAGTTGATTCTGGTGCATGGTTTTGAAACCGCAGTCAGAAAAAAAATACATCAATATCAACATTTTTATCAGCTCCGGACCTGTCGTTTTGGTCAAAAAATGAAAATTCTAAAAGTTCCTGTTTTCCTGCTTTAACCCCTTCCTGACAGAGCTAGTTTTTGCGTTCCTGACAGAGCCATTTTTTTCAAATCTGACATGTCTCACTTAAGTGGGGATAACTTTTTTTTGCTTTTACTTATCCCAGTGATTTTGAGATTGTTTTTTCGTGACACATTGTACTTCAAATTAGTGGTAAATTTGGGTCGATACAGTCTGTGTTTTTTTGTGAAAAATACCAAAATGTCGTGAAAAAATGGAAAATTTAGCGATTTGCAAAATGTTAAATTTTCTGCTTGTGAGACAAATAATCATACCACTCAAAATAGTTAATAACTAACATAGACCATATGTCTACTTTATGTTGCCATCATTATTTCAACTTCCTTTTAATTTTTTTGGACACTAGGAGGCTTCAAATATGAATAGCAAATTCTCAAATTTTCAAGAAAATTTCAAACACTGATTTTTTTAGGGACCAGTTCAGTTCTGATGTGACTTTGAGGGACTTGTATGTGAGACACCCCCATAAATGATGCCATTTCAAAAACTGCACCCCTCACAGTATTTAAAACAGCATTTTGGAAGTTTGTTAACCCTTTAGGTGTTTCACAGGAATTAAAACAAAGTGTAGGTGAAATTTCAAAATTTCATTTTTTTTGCAGATTTGCAAATTTAATACATTTTTCTAAGGAACACAGTACATTTTACTAGAGAAATGTGACTAAAAATTGATTCCCCCAATTCTTTGGTTTTCATAAATATCCTATATGTGGCCCTAGTGTGCACGGTGACCAAACCACAGGCTTCATAATAGAAGGAGCACCTACTTGATTTTGGAGCCTCCTTTTTATGAGATTATTTTTTAGGAACCATGTAGGTTTCTAGGCACCATAAGATGCTAAAAGTTAGGTACCCCCCCACAAGTGACCCCATTTTGCAAACTACACCCTTCAGGGAATTCATCTAGGGGTATAGTGTACATTTCAAACCCCCAGGGGTTTCACCAATTGTGGTACAACTGGGCAGTGAAAATGAAAAAAATAAATTTTTCATTTTCACAGCTCAGTTGTATCAAAATTGGTGAAACCCCTGGGGGTTTGAAATGTACACTATACCCCTTGATGAATTCCCTGAAGGGTGTAGTTTGCAAAATGGGGTCACTTGTGGGGGGGTTCCACTGTATGGGTGTTTCGGGGGTCATTCAACCAGAATCTGTGCTGCAAAATCCAAAAATCACTCCTTCCCTTCTGAGTCCTGCCATGCACCCAACTGGTATTTTTTGGTCACACATGAGGCATTGCCGTACTCGGGAGAAATTGGGGCACAGATTTTGGGGTGCTTTGTCTCCTTCATTCCTTGTGAAAATGAAAAATTTTGAGCCAGATCTGCATTTTTGTGTAAAAAAATGTAATTTTTTACACAAAAATGCAGTTCTGGCTCAAAAATTTTTATTTTCACAAGGAATGAAGGAGACAAAGCACCCCAAAATCTGTGCCCCAATTTCTCCCGAGTACGGCAATGCCTCACGTGTGACCAAAAAATACCAGTTGGGTGCATGGCAGGACTCAGAAGGGAAGGAGTGATTTTTGGTGGCGGAATGAATGGTGGGTGCTATGTCGCATTAGCAAGACCCCCGAAGCACCAATACAGTGGAACCCCCCACAAGTGACCCCATTTTGCAAACTACACCCTTCAGGGAATTCATCTAGGGGTATAGTGTACATTTCAAACCCCCAGGGGTTTCACCAATTGTGGTACAACTGGGCAGTGAAAATGAAAAAAATAAATTTTTCATTTTCACAGCTCAGTTGTATCAAAATTGGTGAAACCCCGGGGGGTTTGAAATGTACACTATACCCCTTGATGAATTCCCTGAAGGGTGTAGTTTGCAAAATGGGGTCACTTGTGGGGGGGTTCCACTGTATGGGTGTTTCGGGGGTCATTCAACCAGAATCTGTGCTGCAAAATCCAAAAATCACTCCTTCCCTTCTGAGTCCTGCCATGCACCCAACTGGTATTTTTTGGTCACACATGAGGCATTGCCGTACTCGGGAGAAATTGGGGCACAGATTTTGGGGTGCTTTGTCTCCTTCATTCCTTGTGAAAATGAAAAATTTTGAGCCAGATCTGCATTTTTGTGTAAAAAAATGTAATTTTTTACACAAAAATGCAGTTCTGGCTCAAATTTTTTTATTTTCACAAGGAATGAAGGAGACAAAGCACCCCAAAATATGTGCCCCAATTTCTCCCGAGTATGGCAATGCCTCACGTGTGACCAAAAAATACCAGTTGGGTGCATGGCAGGACTCAGAAGGGAAGGAGTGATTTTTGGTGGCGGAATGAATGGTGGGTGCTATGTCGCATTAGCAAGACCCCCGAAGCACCAATACAGTGGAACCCCCCCACAAGTGACCCCATTTTAGTCACCAGCTTTAGGAGGGGGGCTGGCGCTGCGGCTGGCGGGGGGGTGGGAGGGGTGCTGGCGCTGCGGCAGCCGGGTGGGTGGGAGGGAGGGGGGCTGCCGGGTGGGAGGGGGGGGGCTGGCGATCGGTGGGGTATATACACACACACACACACACACACACATATATATATATATATATATATATATATATATATATGTGTATATATGTATATATATATATATATTTATATATATACATATATATACACACACATATATATATATATATATGTGTGTGTATATATATATATATATATATATATACATATATTTTCAGTGCATATATTTTATTTTACAACTTTTTCAGCAGCTTGATGCTGCTGCTGCTGCTGCGGGGGGGAGGGGGGAGGAGGGCAGCGCTGCGTGCGCTCCAGACGCTCCGGGGGAGCCGTGGGAGCCGCTGCTGCTGCCGGGTGAGTGCCCGGCGGGTGCGAGGGGTGGGCTGCACATCGGTGGTGATCGGTGCTGTACCTGACAGCACCGATCACCACCGATCCCTGTGTTACCGAGCGGCTTAGCCGCCGGTAACACAGGAAACGCTGTGAATGGCTGTTCAGATTTGAACAGCCAATCACAGCGATCGCCGACCGGGGGGGGCACCCCTGCCCCCCCTGGGCGGCGAGGGGGGATGTCTGCTGTCAGGGACAGCAGACATCACCTAACTGTCACTGCGTCTCTAGACGCAGTGACAGTTAGAAGTCATGACGTACATTTATGCCATGTGTCGGGAAGTACCTCCCGGCCATGACGTAAATGTACGTCAAATGTCGGGAAGGGGTTAAACTCTAGGTACACATCCAAAATGCATTACTGAGTTGAAAGAAGTGAATTCTGGTGCATGGTTTTGAAATCGCAGTCAGAAAAAAAATAACATCCATATCAACATTTTTATCAGCTCCGGTCCTGTCGTTTTGGTCAAAAATTGAAAATTCTAAAAGTTCCTGTTTTTGTGCTTTAAACTCTAGGTACACATCCAAAATGCATTACTGAGTTGAAAGAAGTGAATTCTGGTGCATGGTTTTGAAATCGCAGTCAGAAAAAAAATAACATCCATATCAACATTTTTATCAGCTCCGGTCCTGTCGTTTTGTTCAAAAAATGAATATTCTAAAAGTTCCTGTTTTTCTGCTTTAAACTCTAGGTACACATCCAAAATGCATTACTGAGTTAAAAGAAGTTGATTCTGGTGCATGGTTTTGAAACCGCAGTCAGAAAAAAACATACATCAATATCAACATTTTTATCAGCTCCGGACCTGTCGTTTTGGTCAAAAAAAGAAAATTCTAAAAGTTCCTGTTTTTCTGCTTTAAACTCTAGGTACACATCCAAAATGCATTACTGAGTTAAAAGAAGTGAATTCTGGTGCATGGTTTTGAAATCGCAGTCAGAAAAAAAATAACATCCATATCAACATTTTTATCAGCTCCGGTCCTGTCGTTTTGTTCAAAAAATGAATATTCTAAAAGTTCCTGTTTTTCTGCTTTAAACTCTAGGTACACATCCAAAATGCATTACTGAGTTAAAAGAAGTTGATTCTGGTGCATGGTTTTGAAACCGCAGTCAGAAAAAAACATACATCAATATCAACATTTTTATCAGCTCCGGACCTGTCGTTTTGGTCAAAAAAAGAAAATTCTAAAAGTTCCTGTTTTTCTGCTTTAAACTCTAGGTACACATCCAAAATGCATTACTGAGTTGAAAGAAGTGAATTCTGGTGCATGGTTTTGAAATCGCAGTCAGAAAAAAAATAACATCCATATCAACATTTTTATCAGCTCCGGTCCTGTCGTTTTGTTCAAAAAATGAATATTCTAAAAGTTCCTGTTTTTCTGCTTTAAACTCTAGGTACACATCCAAAATGCATTACTGAGTTAAAAGAAGTTGATTCTGGTGCATGGTTTTGAAACCGCAGTCAGAAAAAAACATACATCAATATCAACATTTTTATCAGCTCCGGACCTGTCGTTTTGGTCAAAAAAAGAAAATTCTAAAAGTTCCTGTTTTTCTGCTTTAAACTCTAGGTACACATCCAAAATGCATTACTGAGTTGAAAGAAGTGAATTCTGGTGCATAGTTTTGAAATCGCAGTCAGAAAAAAAATAACATCCATATCAACATTTTTATCAGCTCCGGTACTGTCGTTTTGGTCAAAAATTGAAAATTCTAAAAGTTCCTGTTTTTCTGCTTTAAACTCTAGGTACACATCCAAAATGCATTACTGAGTTGAAAGAAGTGAATTCTGGTGCATGGTTTTGAAATCGAAGTCAGAAAAAAAATAACATCCATATCAACATTTTTATCAGCTCCGGTCCTGTCGTTTTGGTCAAAAAATGAAAATTCTAAAAGTTCCTGTTTTCCTCCTTTAAACTCTAGGTACACATCCAAAATGCATTACTGAGTTAAAAGAAGTTGATTCTGGTGCATGGTTTTGAAATCGCAGTCAGAAAAAAAATAACATCCATATCAACATTTTTATCAGCTCCGGTCCTGTCGTTTTGGTCAAAAATTGAAAATTCTAAAAGTTCCTGTTTTTCTGCTTTAAACTCTAGGTACACATCCAAAATGCATTACTGAGTTGAAAGAAGTGAATTCTGGTGCATGGTTTTGAAATCGCAGTCAGAAAAAAAATAACATCCATATCAACATTTTTATCAGCTCCGGTCCTGTCGTTTTGTTCAAAAAATGAATATTCTAAAAGTTCCTGTTTTTCTGCTTTAAACTCTAGGTACACATCCAAAATGCATTACTGAGTTAAAAGAAGTTGATTCTGGTGCATGGTTTTGAAACCGCAGTCAGAAAAAAACATACATCAATATCAACATTTTTATCAGCTCCGGACCTGTCGTTTTGGTCAAAAAAAGAAAATTCTAAAAGTTCCTGTTTTTCTGCTTTAAACTCTAGGTACACATCCAAAATGCATTACTGAGTTAAAAGAAGTGAATTCTGGTGCATGGTTTTGAAATCGCAGTCAGAAAAAAAATAACATCCATATCAACATTTTTATCAGCTCCGGTCCTGTCGTTTTGTTCAAAAAATGAATATTCTAAAAGTTCCTGTTTTTCTGCTTTAAACTCTAGGTACACATCCAAAATGCATTACTGAGTTAAAAGAAGTTGATTCTGGTGCATGGTTTTGAAACCGCAGTCAGAAAAAAACATACATCAATATCAACATTTTTATCAGCTCCGGACCTGTCGTTTTGGTCAAAAAAAGAAAATTCTAAAAGTTCCTGTTTTTCTGCTTTAAACTCTAGGTACACATCCAAAATGCATTACTGAGTTGAAAGAAGTGAATTCTGGTGCATGGTTTTGAAATCGCAGTCAGAAAAAAAATAACATCCATATCAACATTTTTATCAGCTCCGGTCCTGTCGTTTTGTTCAAAAAATGAATATTCTAAAAGTTCCTGTTTTTCTGCTTTAAACTCTAGGTACACATCCAAAATGCATTACTGAGTTAAAAGAAGTTGATTCTGGTGCATGGTTTTGAAACCGCAGTCAGAAAAAAAAATACATCAATATCAACATTTTTATCAGCTCCGGACCTGTCGTTTTGGTCAAAAAATGAAAATTCTAAAAGTTCCTGTTTTTCTGCTTTAAACTCTAAGTACACATCCAAAATGCATTACTGAGTTGAAAGAAGTGAATTCTGGTGCATGGTTTTGAAATCGCAGTCAGAAAAAAATAACATCCATATCAACATTTTTATCAGCTCCGGTCCTGTCGTTTTGGTCAAAAATTGAAAATTCTAAAAGTTCCTGTTTTTCTGCTTTAAACTCTAGGTACACATCCAAAATGCATTACTGAGTTGAAAGAAGTGAATTCTGGTGCATGGTTTTGAAATCGCAATCAGAAAAAAAATAACATCCATATCAACATTTTTATCAGCTCCGGTACTGTCGTTTTGGTCAAAAATTTAAAATTCTAAAAGTTCCTGTTTTTCTGCTTTAAACTCTAGGTACACATCCAAAATGCATTACTGAGTTGAAAGAAGTTGATTCTGGTGCATGGTTTTGAAACCGCAGTCAGAAAAAAAATTACATCCATATCAACATTTTTATCAGCTCCTGTCCTGTCGTTTTGGTCAACAAATGAATATTCTAAAAGTTCCTGTTTTTCTGCTTTAAACTCTAGGTACACATCCAAAATGCATTACTGAGTTGAAAGAAGTTGATTCTGGTGCATGGTTTTGAAACCGCAGTCAGAAAAAAAATTATATCCATATCAACATTTTTATCAGCTCCGGACCTGTCATTTTGGTCAAAAATTGAAAATTCTAAAAGTTCCTGTTTTTTTGCTTTAAACTCTAGGTACACGTCCAAAATGCATTACTGAGTTGAAAGAAGTGAATTCTGGTGCATGGTTTTGAAATCGCAGTCAGAAAAAAATAACATTCATATCAACATTTCTATCAGCTCCGGACCTGTCGTTTTGGCCAAAAAATGAAAATTCTAAAAGTTCCTGTTTTTCTGCTTTAAACTCTAGGTACACATCCAAAATGCATTACTGAGTTAAAAGAAGTTGATTCTGGTGCATGGTTTTGAAACCGCAGTCAGAAAAAAAATACATCAATATCAACATTTTTATCAGCTCCGGACCTGTCGTTTTGGTCAAAAAATGAAAATTCTAAAAGTTCCTGTTTTTCTGCTTTAAACTCTAGGCACACATCCAAAATGCATTACTGAGTTGAAAGAAGTGAATTCTGGTGCATGGTTTTGAAACCGCAGTCAGAAAAAAAATAACATCCATATCAACATTTTTATCAGCTCCGGTCCTGTCGTTTTGGTCAAAAATTGAAAATTCTAAAAGTTCCTGTTTTTCTGCTTTAAACTCTAGGTACACATCCAAAATGCATTACTGAGTTGAAAGAAGTGAATTCTGGTGCATGGATTTGAAACCGCAGTCAGAAAAAAAATAACATCCATATCAACATTTTTATCAGCTCTGGTCCTGTCGTTTTGGTCAAAAAATGAAAATTCTAAAAGTTCCTGTTTTTCTGCTTTAAACTCTAAGTACACATCCAAAATGCATTACTGAGTTAAAAGAAGTGAATTCTGGTGCATGGTTTTGAAATCGCAGTCAGAAAAAAAATAACATCCATATCAACATTTTTATCAGCTCCGGTCCTGTCGTTTTGGTCAAAAATTGAAAATTCTAAAAGTTCCTGTTTTTCTGCTTTAAACTCTAGGTACACATCCAAAATGCATTACTGAGTTGAAAGAAGTGAATTCTGGTGCATGGTTTTGAAATCGCAGTCAGAAAAAAAATAACATATATATCAACATTTTTATCAGCTCCGGTCCTGTCGTTTTGGTCAAAAAATGAATATTCTAAAAGTTCCTGTTTTTCTGCTTTAAACTCTAGGTACACATCCAAAATGCATTACTGAGTTAAAAGAAGTTGATTCTGGTGCATGGTTTTGAAACCGCAGTCAGAAAAAAAATACATCAATATCAACATTTTTATCAGCTCCGGACCTGTCGTTTTGGTCAAAAAATGAAAATTCTAAAAGTTCCTGTTTTTCTGCTTTAAACTCTAGGTACACATCCAAAATGCATTACTGAGTTGAAAGAAGTGAATTCTGGTGCATGGTTTTGAAATCGCAATCAGAAAAAAAATACCATCCATATCAACATTTTTATCAGCTCCGGTCCTGTCGTTTTGGTCAAAAATTGAAAATTCTAAAAGTTCCTGTTTTTCTGCTTTAAACTCTAGGTACACATCCAAAATGCATTACTGAGTTAAAAGAAGTGAATTCTGGTGCATGGTTTTGAAATCGCAGTCAGAAAAAAAATAACATCCATATCAACATTTTTATCAGCTCCGGTCCTGTCGTTTTGGTCAAAAAATGAATATTCTAAAAGTTCCCGTTTTTCTGCTTTAAACTCTAGGTACACATCCAAAATGCATTACTGAGTTAAAAGAAGTTGATTCTGGTGCATGGTTTTGAAACCGCAGTCAGAAAAAAAATACATCAATATCAACATTTTTATCAGCTCCGGACCTGTCGTTTTGGTCAAAAAATGAAAATTCTAAAAGTTCCTGTTTTTCTGCTTTAAACTCTAGGTACACATCCAAAATGCATTACTGAGTTAAAAGAAGTGAATTCTGGTGCATGGTTTTGAAATCGCAGTCAGAAAAAAAATAACATCCATATCAACATTTTTATCAGCTCCGGTCCTGTCGTTTTGGTCAAAAATTGAAAATTCTAAAAGTTCCTGTTTTTCTGCTTTAAACTCTAGGTACACATCCAAAATGCATTACTGAGTTGAAAGAAGTGAATTCTGGTGCATGGTTTTGAAATCGCAGTCAGAAAAAAAATAACATATATATCAACATTTTTATCAGCTCCGGTCCTGTCGTTTTGGTCAAAAAATGAATATTCTAAAAGTTCCTGTTTTTCTGCTTTAAACTCTAGGTACACATCCAAAATGCATTACTGAGTTAAAAGAAGTTGATTCTGGTGCATGGTTTTGAAACCGCAGTCAGAAAAAAAATACATCAATATCAACATTTTTATCAGCTCCGGACCTGTCGTTTTGGTCAAAAAATGAAAATTCTAAAAGTTCCTGTTTTTCTGCTTTAAACTCTAGGTACACATCCAAAATGCATTACTGAGTTGAAAGAAGTGAATTCTGGTGCATGGTTTTGAAATCGCAATCAGAAAAAAAATAACATCCATATCAACATTTTTATCAGCTCCGGTCCTGTCGTTTTGGTCAAAAATTGAAAATTCTAAAAGTTCCTGTTTTTCTGCTTTAAACTCTAGGTACACATCCAAAATGCATTACTGAGTTGAAAGAAGTGAATTCTGGTGCATGGTTTTGAAATCACAGTCAGAAAAAAATAACATCCATATCAACATTTTTATCAGCTCCGGTCCTGTCGTTTTGGTCAAAAAATGAAAATTCTAAAAGTTCCTGTTTTTCTGCTTTAAACTCTAGGTACACATCCAAAATGCATTACTGAGTTGAAAGAAGTGAATTCTGGTGCATGGTTTTGAAATCGCAGTCAGAAAAAAAATAACATCCATATCAACATTTTTATCAGCTCCGGTACTGTCGTTTTGGTCAACAAATGAAAATTCTAAAAGTTCCTGTTTTTCTGCTTTAAACTCTAGGTACACATCCAAAATGCATTACTGAGTTGAAAGAAGTTGATTCTGGTGCATGGTTTTGAAACCGCAGTCAGAAAAAAAATTACATCCATATCAACATTTTTATCAGCTCCGGTACTGTCGTTTTGGTCAAAAAATGAAAATTCTAAAAGTTCCTGTTTTTCTGCTTTAAACTCTAGGTACACATCCAAAATGTATAACTGAGTTGAAAGAAGTTGATTCTGGTGCATAATTTTTAAACCGCAGTCAGAAAAAAAATTACATCCATATCAACATTTTTATCAGCTCCGGTCCTGTCGTTTTGGTCAAAAAATGAAAATTCTAAAAGTTCCTGTTTTTCTGCTTTAAACTCTAGGTACACATCCAAAATGCATTACTGAGTTGAAAGAAGTGAATTCTGTTGCATGGTTTTGAAATCGCAGTCAGAAAAAAAATAACATCCATATCAACATTTTTATCAGCTCCGGTCCTGTCGTTTTGGTCAAAAAATAAAAATTCTAAAAGTTCCTGTTTTTCTGCTTTAAACTCTAGGTACACATCCAAAATGCATTACTGAGTCGAAAGAAGTTGATTCTGGTGCATGGTTTTGAAACCGCAGTCAGAAAAAAAATTACATCCATATCAACATTTTTATCAGCTCCGGTCCTGTCGTTTTGGTCAAAAAATGAAAATTCTAAAAGTTCCTGTTTTTCTGCTTTAAACTCTAGGTACACATCCAAAATGCATTACTGAGTTGAAAGAAGTGAATTCTGGTGCATGGTTTTGAAATCGCAGTCAGAAAAAAAATTACATCCATATCAACGTTTTTATCAGCTCCGGACCTGTCATTTTGGTCAAAAAATGAAAATTCTAAAAGTTCCTGTTTTTCTGCTTTAAATTCTAGGTACACATCCAAAATGTATAACTGAATTGAAAGAAGTTGATTCTGGTGCATAATTTTGAAACCGCAGTCAGAAAAAAAATTACATCCATATCAACATTTTTATCAGCTCCGGTCCTGTCGTTTTGGTCAAAAAATGAAAATTCTAAAAGTTCCTGTTTTTCTGCTTTAAACTCTAGGTACACATCCAAAATGCATTACTGAGTTGAAAGAAGTTGATTCTGGTGCATGGTTGTGAAACCGCAGTCAGAAAAAAAATAACAACAATATCAACATTTTTATCAGCTCCGGTCCTATCGTTTTGGTCAAAAAATGAAAATTCTAAAAGTTCCTGTTTTTCTGCTTTAAACTCTAGGTACACATCCAAAATGCATTACTGAGTTGAAAGAAGTTGATTCTGGTGCATGGGTTTGAAATCGCAGTCAGAAAAAAAATAACATCCATATCAACATTTTTATCAGCTCCGGTCCTGTCGTTTTGGTCAAAAAATGAAAATTCTAAAAGTTCCTGTTTTTCTGCTTTAAACTCTAGGTACACATCCAAAATGCATTACTGAGTTTAAAGAAGTGAATTCTGGTGCATGGTTTTGAAATCGCAGTCAGAAAAAAAATAACATCCATATCAACATTTTTATCAGCTCCGGTCCTGTCGTTTTGGTCAAAATATGAAAATTCTAAAAGTTCCTGTTTTTCTGCTTTAAACTCTAGGTACACATCCAAAATGCATTACTGAGTTGAAAGAAGTTGATTCTGGTGCATGGTTTTGAAACCGCAGTCAGAAAAAAAATTACATCCATATCAACATTTTTATCAGCTCCGGACCTGTCATTTTGGTCAAAAAATGAAAATTCTAAAAGTTCCTGTTTTTCTGCTTTAAACTCTAGGTACACATCCAAAATGTATAACTGAGTTGAAAGAAGTTGATTCTGGTGCATAATTTTGAAACCGCAGTCAGAAAAAAAATTACATCCATATCAACATTTTTATCAGCTCCGGTCCTGTCGTTTTGGTCAAAAAATGAAAATTCTAAAAGTTCCATTTTTTCTGCTTTAAACTCTAGGTACACATCCAAAATGCATTACTGAGTTGAAAGAAGTTGATTCTGGTGCATGGTTGTGAAACCGCAGTCAGAAAAAAAATTACAACAATATCAACATTTTTATCAGCTCCGGTCCTATCGTTTTGGTCAAAAAATGAAAATTCTAAAAGTTCCTGTTTTTCTGCTTTAAACTCTAGGTATACATCCAAAATGCATTACTGAGTTGAAAGAAGTGAATTCTGGTGCATGGTTTTGAAATCGCAGTCAGAAAAAAATAACATCCATATCAACATTTTTATCAGCTCCGGTTCTGTCGTTTTGGTTAAAAAATGAAAATTCTAAAAGTTCCTGTTTTTCTGCTTTAAACTCTAGGTACACATCCAAAATGCATTACTGAGTTGAAAGAAGTTGATTCTGGTGCATGGTTGTGAAACCGCAGTCAGAAAAAAAATTACATCCATATCAACATTTTTATCATCTCCGGACCTGTCATTTTGGTCAAAAAATAAAAATTCTAAAAGTTCCTGTTTTTCTGCTTTAAACTCTAGGTACACATCCAAAATGTATAACTGAGTTGAAAGAAGTTGATTCTGGTGCATAATTTTGAAACCGCAGTCAGAAAAAAAATTACATCCATATCAACATTTTTATCAGCTCCGGTCCTGTCGTTTTGGTTAAAAAATTAAAATTCTAAAAGTTCCTGTTTTTCTGCTTTAAACTCTAGGTACACATCCAAAATGCATTACTGAGTTGAAAGAAGTTGATTCTGGTGCATGGTTGTGAAACCGCAGTCAGAAAAAAATTACATCCATATCAACATTTTTATCAGCTCCGGTCCTATCGTTTTGGTCAAAAAATGAAAATTCTAAAAGTTCATGTTTTTCTGCTTTAAACTCTAGGTACACATCCAAAATGCATTACTGAGTTGAAAGAAGTTGATTCTGGTGCATGGGTTTGAAATCGCAGTCAGAAAAAAAATAACATCCATATCAACATTTTTATCAGCTCCGGTCCTGTCGTTTTGGTCAAAAAATGAAAATTCTAAAAGTTCCTGTTTTTCTGCTTTAAACTCTAGGTACACATCCAAAATGCATTACTGAGTTGAAAGAAGTGAATTCTGTTGCATGGTTTTGAAATCGCAGTCAGAAAAAAAATAACATCCATATCAACATTTTTATCAGCTCCGGTCCTGTCGTTTTGGTCAAAAAATGAAAATTCTAAAAGTTCCTGTTTTTCTGCTTTAAACTCTAGGTACACATCCAAAATGCATTACTGAGTCGAAAGAAGTTGATTCTGGTGCATGGTTTTGAAACCGCAGTCAGAAAAAAAATTACATCCATATCAACATTTTTATCAGCTCCGGACCTGTCATTTTGGTCAAAAAATGAAAATTCTAAAAGTTCCTGTTTTTCTGCTTTAAACTCTAGGTACACATCCAAAATGTATAACTGAGTTGAAAGAAGTTGATTCTGGTGCATAATTTTTAAACCGCAGTCAGAAAAAAAATTACATCCATATCAACATTTTTATCAGCTCCGGTCCTGTCGTTTTGGTCAAAAAATTAAAATTCTAAAAGTTCCTGTTTTTCTGCTTTAAACTCTAGGTACACATCCAAAATGCATTACTGAGTTGAAAGAAGTTGATTCTGGTGCATGGTTGTGAAACCGCAGTCAGAAAAAAAATTACAACAATATCAACATTTTTATCAGCTCCGGTCCTATCGTTTTGGTCAAAAAATTAAAATTCTAAAAGTTCCTGTTTTTCTGCTTTAAACTCTAGGTACACATCCAAAATGCATTACTGAGTTGAAAGAAGTTGATTCTGGTGCATGGGTTTGAAATCGCAGTCAGAAAAAAAATAACATCCATATCAACATTTTTATCAGCTCCGGTCCTGTCGTTTTGGTCAAAAAATGAAAATTCTAAAAGTTCCTGTTTTTCTGCTTTAAACTCTAGGTACACATCCAAAATGCATTACTGAGTTTAAAGAAGTGAATTCTGGTGCATGGTTTTGAAATCGCAGTCAGAAAAAAAATAACATCCATATCAACATTTTTATCAGCTCCGGTCCTGTCGTTTTGGTCAAAATATGAAAATTCTAAAAGTTCCTGTTTTTCTGCTTTAAACTCTAGGTACACATCCAAAATGCATTACTGAGTTGAAAGAAGTTGATTCTGGTGCATGGTTTTGAAACCGCAGTCAGAAAAAAAATTACATCCATATCAACATTTTTATCATCTCCGGACCTGTCATTTTGGTCAAAAAATGAAAATTCTAAAAGTTCCTGTTTTTCTGCTTTAAACTCTAGGTACACATCCAAAATGTATAACTGAGTTGAAAGAAGTTGATTCTGGTGCATAATTTTGAAACCGCAGTCAGAAAAAAAATTACATCCATATCAACATTTTTATCAGCTCTGGTCCTGTCGTTTTGGTCAAAAAATGAAAATTCTAAAAGTTCCTGTTTTTCTGCTTTAAACTCTAGGTACACATCCAAAATGCATTACTGAGTCGAAAGAAGTTGATTCTGGTGCATGGTTTTGAAACCGCAGTCAGAAAAAAAATTACATCCATATCAACATTTTTATCAGCTCCGGACCTGTCATTTTGGTCAAAAAATGAAAATTCTAAAAGTTCCTGTTTTTCTGCTTTAAACTCTAGGTACACATCCAAAATGTATAACTGAGTTGAAAGAAGTTGATTCTGGTGCATAATTTTTAAACCGCAGTCAGAAAAAAAATTACATCCATATCAACATTTTTATCAGCTCCGGTCCTGTCGTTTTGGTCAAAAAATGAAAATTCTAAAAGTTCCTGTTTTTCTGCTTTAAACTCTAGGTACACATCCAAAATGCATTACTGAGTCGAAAGAAGTTGATTCTGGTGCATGGTTTTGAAACCGCAGTCAGAAAAAAAATTACATCCATATCAACATTTTTATCAGCTCCGGTCGTGATGTTTTGGTCAAAAAATGAAAATTCTAAAAGTTCCTGTTTTTCTGCTTTAAACTCTAGGTACACATCCAAAATGCATTACTGAGTTGAAAGAAGTGAATTCTGTTGCATGGTTTTGAAATCGCAGTCAGAAAAAAAATAACATCCATATCAACATTTTTATCAGCTCCGGTCCTGTCGTTTTGGTCAAAAAATGAAAATTCTAAAAGTTCCTGTTTTTCTGCTTTAAACTCTAGGTACACATCCAAAATGCATTACTGAGTCGAAAGAAGTTGATTCTGGTGCATGGTTTTGAAACCGCAGTCAGAAAAAAAATTACATCCATATCAACATTTTTATCAGCTCCGGACCTGTCATTTTGGTCAAAAAATGAAAATTCTAAAAGTTCCTGTTTTTCTGCTTTAAACTCTAGGTACACATCCAAAATGTATAACTGAGTTGAAAGAAGTTGATTCTGGTGCATAATTTTTAAACCGCAGTCAGAAAAAAAATTACATCCATATCAACATTTTTATCAGCTCCGGTCCTGTCGTTTTGGTCAAAAAATGAAAATTCTAAAAGTTCCTTTTTTTCTGCTTTAAACTCTAGGTACACATCCAAAATGCATTACTGAGTTGAAAGAAGTGAATTCTGTTGCATGGTTTTGAAATCGCAGTCAGAAAAAAAATTACATCCATATCAACATTTTTATCAGCTCCGGTCCTGTCGTTTTGGTCAAAAAATGAAAATTCTAAAAGTTCCTGTTTTTCTGCTTTAAACTCTAGGTACACATCCAAAATGTATAACTGAGTTGAAAGAAGTTGATTCTGGTGCATAATTTTGAAACCGCAGTCAGAAAAAAAATTACATCCATATCAACATTTTTATCAGCTCTGGTCCTGTCGTTTTGGTCAAAAAATGAAAATTCTAAAAGTTCCTGTTTTTCTGCTTTAAACTCTAGGTACACATCCAAAATGCATTACTGAGTCGAAAGAAGTTGATTCTGGTGCATGGTTTTGAAACCGCAGTCAGAAAAAAAATTACATCCATATCAACATTTTTATCAGCTCCGGACCTGTCATTTTGGTCAAAAAATGAAAATTCTAAAAGTTCCTGTTTTTCTGCTTTAAACTCTAGGTACACATCCAAAATGTATAACTGAGTTGAAAGAAGTTGATTCTGGTGCATAATTTTTAAACCGCAGTCAGAAAAAAAATTACATCCATATCAACATTTTTATCAGCTCCGGTCCTGTCGTTTTGGTCAAAAAATGAAAATTCTAAAAGTTCCTGTTTTTCTGCTTTAAACTCTAGGTACACATCCAAAATGCATTACTGAGTCGAAAGAAGTTGATTCTGGTGCATGGTTTTGAAACCGCAGTCAGAAAAAAAATTACATCCATATCAACATTTTTATCAGCTCCGGTCGTGATGTTTTGGTCAAAAAATGAAAATTCTAAAAGTTCCTGTTTTTCTGCTTTAAACTCTAGGTACACATCCAAAATGCATTACTGAGTTGAAAGAAGTGAATTCTGTTGCATGGTTTTGAAATCGCAGTCAGAAAAAAAATAACATCCATATCAACATTTTTATCAGCTCCGGTCCTGTCGTTTTGGTCAAAAAATGAAAATTCTAAAAGTTCCTGTTTTTCTGCTTTAAACTCTAGGTACACATCCAAAATGCATTACTGAGTCGAAAGAAGTTGATTCTGGTGCATGGTTTTGAAACCGCAGTCAGAAAAAAAATTACATCCATATCAACATTTTTATCAGCTCCGGACCTGTCATTTTGGTCAAAAAATGAAAATTCTAAAAGTTCCTGTTTTTCTGCTTTAAACTCTAGGTACACATCCAAAATGTATAACTGAGTTGAAAGAAGTTGATTCTGGTGCATAATTTTTAAACCGCAGTCAGAAAAAAAATTACATCCATATCAACATTTTTATCAGCTCCGGTCCTGTCGTTTTGGTCAAAAAATGAAAATTCTAAAAGTTCCTTTTTTTCTGCTTTAAACTCTAGGTACACATCCAAAATGCATTACTGAGTTGAAAGAAGTGAATTCTGTTGCATGGTTTTGAAATCGCAGTCAGAAAAAAAATTACATCCATATCAACATTTTTATCAGCTCCGGTCCTGTCGTTTTGGTCAAAAAATGAAAATTCTAAAAGTTCCTGTTTTTCTGCTTTAAACTCTAGGTACACATCCAAAATGCATTACTGAGTTGAAAGAAGTGAATTCTGTTGCATGGTTTTGAAATCGCAGTCAGAAAAAAAATAACATCCATATCAACATTTTTATCAGCTCCGGTCCTGTCGTTTTGGTCAAAAAATGAAAATTCTAAAAGTTCCTGTTTTTCTGCTTTAAACTCTAGGTACACATCCAAAATGCATTACTGAGTCGAAAGAAGTTGATTCTGGTGCATGGTTTTGAAACCGCAGTCAGAAAAAAAATTACATCCATATCAACATTTTTATCAGCTCCGGTCCTGTCGTTTTGGTCAAAAAATGAAAATTCTAAAAGTTCCTGTTTTTCTGCTTTAAACTCTAGGTACACATCCAAAATGCATTACTGAGTTGAAAGAAGTGAATTCTGGTGCATGGTTTTGAAATCGCAGTCAGAAAAAAAATTACATCCATATCAACATTTTTATCAGCTCCGGACCTGTCATTTTGGTCAAAAAATGAAAATTCTAAAAGTTCCTGTTTTTCTGCTTTAAATTCTAGGTACACATCCAAAATGTATAACTGAATTGAAAGAAGTTGATTCTGGTGCATAATTTTGAAACCGCAGTCAGAAAAAAAATTACATCCATATCAACATTTTTATCAGCTCCGGTCCTGTCGTTTTGGTCAAAAAATGAAAATTCTAAAAGTTCCTGTTTTTCTGCTTTAAACTCTAGGTACACATCCAAAATGCATTACTGAGTTGAAAGAAGTTGATTCTGGTGCATGGTTGTGAAACCGCAGTCAGAAAAAAAATAACAACAATATCAACATTTTTATCAGCTCCGGTCCTATCGTTTTGGTCAAAAAATGAAAATTCTAAAAGTTCCTGTTTTTCTGCTTTAAACTCTAGGTACACATCCAAAATGCATTACTGAGTTGAAAGAAGTTGATTCTGGTGCATGGGTTTGAAATCGCAGTCAGAAAAAAAATAACATCCATATCAACATTTTTATCAGCTCCGGTCCTGTCGTTTTGGTCAAAAAATGAAAATTCTAAAAGTTCCTGTTTTTCTGCTTTAAACTCTAGGTACACATCCAAAATGCATTACTGAGTTTAAAGAAGTGAATTCTGGTGCATGGTTTTGAAATCGCAGTCAGAAAAAAAATAACATCCATATCAACATTTTTATCAGCTCCGGTCCTGTCGTTTTGGTCAAAATATGAAAATTCTAAAAGTTCCTGTTTTTCTGCTTTAAACTCTAGGTACACATCCAAAATGCATTACTGAGTTGAAAGAAGTTGATTCTGGTGCATGGTTTTGAAACCGCAGTCAGAAAAAAAATTACATCCATATCAACATTTTTATCAGCTCCGGACCTGTCATTTTGGTCAAAAAATGAAAATTCTAAAAGTTCCTGTTTTTCTGCTTTAAACTCTAGGTACACATCCAAAATGTATAACTGAGTTGAAAGAAGTTGATTCTGGTGCATAATTTTGAAACCGCAGTCAGAAAAAAAATTACATCCATATCAACATTTTTATCAGCTCCGGTCCTGTCGTTTTGGTCAAAAAATGAAAATTCTAAAAGTTCCATTTTTTCTGCTTTAAACTCTAGGTACACATCCAAAATGCATTACTGAGTTGAAAGAAGTTGATTCTGGTGCATGGTTGTGAAACCGCAGTCAGAAAAAAAATTACAACAATATCAACATTTTTATCAGCTCCGGTCCTATCGTTTTGGTCAAAAAATGAAAATTCTAAAAGTTCCTGTTTTTCTGCTTTAAACTCTAGGTATACATCCAAAATGCATTACTGAGTTGAAAGAAGTGAATTCTGGTGCATGGTTTTGAAATCGCAGTCAGAAAAAAATAACATCCATATCAACATTTTTATCAGCTCCGGTTCTGTCGTTTTGGTTAAAAAATGAAAATTCTAAAAGTTCCTGTTTTTCTGCTTTAAACTCTAGGTACACATCCAAAATGCATTACTGAGTTGAAAGAAGTTGATTCTGGTGCATGGTTGTGAAACCGCAGTCAGAAAAAAAATTACATCCATATCAACATTTTTATCATCTCCGGACCTGTCATTTTGGTCAAAAAATAAAAATTCTAAAAGTTCCTGTTTTTCTGCTTTAAACTCTAGGTACACATCCAAAATGTATAACTGAGTTGAAAGAAGTTGATTCTGGTGCATAATTTTGAAACCGCAGTCAGAAAAAAAATTACATCCATATCAACATTTTTATCAGCTCCGGTCCTGTCGTTTTGGTTAAAAAATTAAAATTCTAAAAGTTCCTGTTTTTCTGCTTTAAACTCTAGGTACACATCCAAAATGCATTACTGAGTTGAAAGAAGTTGATTCTGGTGCATGGTTGTGAAACCGCAGTCAGAAAAAAATTACATCCATATCAACATTTTTATCAGCTCCGGTCCTATCGTTTTGGTCAAAAAATGAAAATTCTAAAAGTTCATGTTTTTCTGCTTTAAACTCTAGGTACACATCCAAAATGCATTACTGAGTTGAAAGAAGTTGATTCTGGTGCATGGGTTTGAAATCGCAGTCAGAAAAAAAATAACATCCATATCAACATTTTTATCAGCTCCGGTCCTGTCGTTTTGGTCAAAAAATGAAAATTCTAAAAGTTCCTGTTTTTCTGCTTTAAACTCTAGGTACACATCCAAAATGCATTACTGAGTTGAAAGAAGTGAATTCTGTTGCATGGTTTTGAAATCGCAGTCAGAAAAAAAATAACATCCATATCAACATTTTTATCAGCTCCGGTCCTGTCGTTTTGGTCAAAAAATGAAAATTCTAAAAGTTCCTGTTTTTCTGCTTTAAACTCTAGGTACACATCCAAAATGCATTACTGAGTCGAAAGAAGTTGATTCTGGTGCATGGTTTTGAAACCGCAGTCAGAAAAAAAATTACATCCATATCAACATTTTTATCAGCTCCGGACCTGTCATTTTGGTCAAAAAATGAAAATTCTAAAAGTTCCTGTTTTTCTGCTTTAAACTCTAGGTACACATCCAAAATGTATAACTGAGTTGAAAGAAGTTGATTCTGGTGCATAATTTTTAAACCGCAGTCAGAAAAAAAATTACATCCATATCAACATTTTTATCAGCTCCGGTCCTGTCGTTTTGGTCAAAAAATTAAAATTCTAAAAGTTCCTGTTTTTCTGCTTTAAACTCTAGGTACACATCCAAAATGCATTACTGAGTTGAAAGAAGTTGATTCTGGTGCATGGTTGTGAAACCGCAGTCAGAAAAAAAATTACAACAATATCAACATTTTTATCAGCTCCGGTCCTATCGTTTTGGTCAAAAAATTAAAATTCTAAAAGTTCCTGTTTTTCTGCTTTAAACTCTAGGTACACATCCAAAATGCATTACTGAGTTGAAAGAAGTTGATTCTGGTGCATGGGTTTGAAATCGCAGTCAGAAAAAAAATAACATCCATATCAACATTTTTATCAGCTCCGGTCCTGTCGTTTTGGTCAAAAAATGAAAATTCTAAAAGTTCCTGTTTTTCTGCTTTAAACTCTAGGTACACATCCAAAATGCATTACTGAGTTTAAAGAAGTGAATTCTGGTGCATGGTTTTGAAATCGCAGTCAGAAAAAAAATAACATCCATATCAACATTTTTATCAGCTCCGGTCCTGTCGTTTTGGTCAAAATATGAAAATTCTAAAAGTTCCTGTTTTTCTGCTTTAAACTCTAGGTACACATCCAAAATGCATTACTGAGTTGAAAGAAGTTGATTCTGGTGCATGGTTTTGAAACCGCAGTCAGAAAAAAAATTACATCCATATCAACATTTTTATCATCTCCGGACCTGTCATTTTGGTCAAAAAATGAAAATTCTAAAAGTTCCTGTTTTTCTGCTTTAAACTCTAGGTACACATCCAAAATGTATAACTGAGTTGAAAGAAGTTGATTCTGGTGCATAATTTTGAAACCGCAGTCAGAAAAAAAATTACATCCATATCAACATTTTTATCAGCTCTGGTCCTGTCGTTTTGGTCAAAAAATGAAAATTCTAAAAGTTCCTGTTTTTCTGCTTTAAACTCTAGGTACACATCCAAAATGCATTACTGAGTCGAAAGAAGTTGATTCTGGTGCATGGTTTTGAAACCGCAGTCAGAAAAAAAATTACATCCATATCAACATTTTTATCAGCTCCGGACCTGTCATTTTGGTCAAAAAATGAAAATTCTAAAAGTTCCTGTTTTTCTGCTTTAAACTCTAGGTACACATCCAAAATGTATAACTGAGTTGAAAGAAGTTGATTCTGGTGCATAATTTTTAAACCGCAGTCAGAAAAAAAATTACATCCATATCAACATTTTTATCAGCTCCGGTCCTGTCGTTTTGGTCAAAAAATGAAAATTCTAAAAGTTCCTGTTTTTCTGCTTTAAACTCTAGGTACACATCCAAAATGCATTACTGAGTCGAAAGAAGTTGATTCTGGTGCATGGTTTTGAAACCGCAGTCAGAAAAAAAATTACATCCATATCAACATTTTTATCAGCTCCGGTCGTGATGTTTTGGTCAAAAAATGAAAATTCTAAAAGTTCCTGTTTTTCTGCTTTAAACTCTAGGTACACATCCAAAATGCATTACTGAGTTGAAAGAAGTGAATTCTGTTGCATGGTTTTGAAATCGCAGTCAGAAAAAAAATAACATCCATATCAACATTTTTATCAGCTCCGGTCCTGTCGTTTTGGTCAAAAAATGAAAATTCTAAAAGTTCCTGTTTTTCTGCTTTAAACTCTAGGTACACATCCAAAATGCATTACTGAGTCGAAAGAAGTTGATTCTGGTGCATGGTTTTGAAACCGCAGTCAGAAAAAAAATTACATCCATATCAACATTTTTATCAGCTCCGGACCTGTCATTTTGGTCAAAAAATGAAAATTCTAAAAGTTCCTGTTTTTCTGCTTTAAACTCTAGGTACACATCCAAAATGTATAACTGAGTTGAAAGAAGTTGATTCTGGTGCATAATTTTTAAACCGCAGTCAGAAAAAAAATTACATCCATATCAACATTTTTATCAGCTCCGGTCCTGTCGTTTTGGTCAAAAAATGAAAATTCTAAAAGTTCCTTTTTTTCTGCTTTAAACTCTAGGTACACATCCAAAATGCATTACTGAGTTGAAAGAAGTGAATTCTGTTGCATGGTTTTGAAATCGCAGTCAGAAAAAAAATTACATCCATATCAACATTTTTATCAGCTCCGGTCCTGTCGTTTTGGTCAAAAAATGAAAATTCTAAAAGTTCCTGTTTTTCTGCTTTAAACTCTAGGTACACATCCAAAATGTATAACTGAGTTGAAAGAAGTTGATTCTGGTGCATAATTTTGAAACCGCAGTCAGAAAAAAAATTACATCCATATCAACATTTTTATCAGCTCTGGTCCTGTCGTTTTGGTCAAAAAATGAAAATTCTAAAAGTTCCTGTTTTTCTGCTTTAAACTCTAGGTACACATCCAAAATGCATTACTGAGTCGAAAGAAGTTGATTCTGGTGCATGGTTTTGAAACCGCAGTCAGAAAAAAAATTACATCCATATCAACATTTTTATCAGCTCCGGACCTGTCATTTTGGTCAAAAAATGAAAATTCTAAAAGTTCCTGTTTTTCTGCTTTAAACTCTAGGTACACATCCAAAATGTATAACTGAGTTGAAAGAAGTTGATTCTGGTGCATAATTTTTAAACCGCAGTCAGAAAAAAAATTACATCCATATCAACATTTTTATCAGCTCCGGTCCTGTCGTTTTGGTCAAAAAATGAAAATTCTAAAAGTTCCTGTTTTTCTGCTTTAAACTCTAGGTACACATCCAAAATGTATAACTGAGTTGAAAGAAGTTGATTCTGGTGCATAATTTTGAAACCGCAGTCAGAAAAAAAATTACATCCATATCAACATTTTTATCAGCTCCGGTCGTGATGTTTTGGTCAAAATATGAAAATTCTAAAAGTTCCTGTTTTTCTGCTTTAAACTCTAGGTACACATCCAAAATGCATTACTGAGTTGAAAGAAGTTGATTCTGGTGCATGGTTTTGAAACCGCAGTCAGAAAAAAAATTACATCCATATCAACATTTTTATCATCTCCGGACCTGTCATTTTGGTCAAAAAATGAAAATTCTAAAAGTTCCTGTTTTTCTGCTTTAAACTCTAGGTACACATCCAAAATGTATAACTGAGTTGAAAGAAGTGGATTCTGGTGCATAATTTTGAAACCGCAGTCAGAAAAAAAATTACATCCATATCAACATTTTTATCAGCTCTGGTCCTGTCGTTTTGGTCAAAAAATGAAAATTCTAAAAGTTCCATTTTTTCTGCTTTAAACTCTAGGTACACATCCTAAATGCATTACTGAGTTGAAAGAAGTTGATTCTGGTGCATGATTGTGAAACCGCAGTCAGAAAAAAAATTACATCCATATTAACATTTTTATCAGCTCCGGACCTGTCGTTTTGGTCAAAAAATGAAAATTCTAAAAGTTCCTGTTTTTCTGCTTTAAACTCTAGGTACACATCCAAAATGCATTACTGAGTTGAAAGAAGTTGATTCTGGTGCATGGTTTTGAAACCGCAGTCAGAAAAAAAATTACATCCATATTAACATTTTTATCATCACCGGACCTGTCATTTTGTCAAAAAATGAAAATTCCAAAAGTTCCTGTTTTTCTGCTTTAAACTCTAGGTACACATCCAAAATGCATTACTGAGTTTAAAGAAGTGAATTCTGGTGCATGGTTTTGAAATCGCAGTCAGAAAAAAATAACATCCATATCAACATTTTTATCAGCTCCGGTTCTGTCGTTTTGGTTAAAAAATGAAAATTCTAAAAGTTCCTGTTTTTCTGCTTTAAACTCTAGGTACACATCCAAAATGCATTACTGAGTTAAAAGAAGTTGATTCTGGTGCATGGTTGTGAAACCGCAGTCAGAAAAAAAATTACATCCATATCAACATTTTTATAATCTCCGGACCTGTCATTTTGGTCAAAAAATTAAAATTCTAAAAGTTCCTTTTTTTCTGCTTTAAACTCTAGGTACACATACAAAATGTATAACTGAGTTGAAAGAAGTTGATTCTGGTGCATAATTTTGAAACCGCAGTCAGAAAAAAAATTACATCCATATCAACATTTTTATCAGCTCCGGTCCTGTCGTTTTGGTTAAAAAATGAAAATTCTAAAAGTTCCTGTTTTTCTGCTTTAAACTCTAGGTACACATCCAAAATGCATTACTGAGTTGAAAGAAGTTGATTCTGGTGCATGGTTGTGAAACCGCAGTCAGAAAAAAAATTACATCCATATCAACATTTTTATCAGCTCCGGTCCTATCGTTTTGGTCAAAAAATGAAAATTCTAAAAGTTCATGTTTTTCTGCTTTAAACTCTAGGTACACATCCAAAATGCATTACTGAGTTGAAAGAAGTTGATTCTGGTGCATGGGTTTGAAATCGCAGTCAGAAAAAAAATAACATCCATATCAACATTTTTATCAGCTCCGGTCCTGTCGTTTTGGTCAAAAAATGAAAATTCTAAAAGTTCCTGTTTTTCTGCTTTAAACTCTAGGTACACATCCAAAATGCATTACTGAGTCGAAAGAAGTTGATTCTGGTGCATGGTTTTGAAACCGCAGTCAGAAAAAAAATTACATCCATATCAACATTTTTATCAGCTCCGGACCTGTCATTTTGGTCAAAAAATTAAAATTCTAAAAGTTCCTGTTTTTCTGCTTTAAATTCTAGGTACACATCCAAAATGTATAACTGAGTTGAAAGAAGTTGATTCTGGTGCATAATTTTGAAACCGCAGTCAGAAAAAAAATTACATCCATATCAACATTTTTATCAGCTCCGGTCCTGTCATTTTGGTCAAAAAATGAAAATTCTAAAAGTTCCTGTTTTTCTGCTTTAAACTCTAGGTACACATCCAAAATGCATTACTGAGTTGAAAGAAGTTGATTCTGGTGCATGGTTGTGAAACCGCAGTCAGAAAAAAAATAACAACCATATCAACATTTTTATCAGCTCCGGTCCTATCGTTTTGGTCAAAAAATGAAAATTCTAAAAGTTCCTGTTTTTCTGCTTTAAACTCTAGGTACACATCCAAAATGCATTACTGAGTTGAAAGAAGTTGATTCTGGTGCATGGGTTTGAAATCGCAGTCAGAAAAAAAATAACATCCATATCAACATTTTTATCAGCTCCGGTCCTGTCGTTTTGGTCAAAAAATGAAAATTCTAAAAGTTCCTGTTTTTCTGCTTTAAACTCTAGGTACACATCCAAAATGCATTACTGAGTTTAAAGAAGTGAATTCTGGTGCATGGTTTTGAAATCGCAGTCAGAAAAAAAATAACATCCATATCAACATTTTTATCAGCTCCGGTCCTGTCGTTTTGGTCAAAATATGAAAATTCTAAAAGTTCCTGTTTTTCTGCTTTAAACTCTAGGTACACATCCAAAATGCATTACTGAGTTGAAAGAAGTTGATTCTGGTGCATGGTTTTGAAACCGCAGTCAGAAAAAAAATTACATCCATATCAACATTTTTATCATCTCCGGACCTGTCATTTTGGTCAAAAAATGAAAATTCTAAAAGTTCCTGTTTTTCTGCTTTAAACTCTAGGTACACATCCAAAATGTATAACTGAGTTGAAAGAAGTGGATTCTGGTGCATAATTTTGAAACCGCAGTCAGAAAAAAAATTACATCCATATCAACATTTTTATCAGCTCCGGTCCTGTCGTTTTGGTCAAAAAATGAAAATTCTAAAAGTTCCATTTTTTCTGCTTTAAACTCTAGGTACACATCCAAAATGCATTACTGAGTTGAAAGAAGTTGATTCTGGTGCATGGTTGTGAAACCGCAGTCAGAAAAAAAATTACAACAATATCAACATTTTTATCAGCTCCGGTCCTATCGTTTTGGTCAAAAAATGAAAATTCTAAAAGTTCCTGTTTTTCTGCTTTAAACTCTAGGTATACATCCAAAATGCATTACTGAGTTGAAAGAAGTGAATTCTGGTGCATGGTTTTGAAATCGCAGTCAGAAAAAAATAACATCCATATCAACATTTTTATCAGCTCCGGTTCTGTCGTTTTGGTTAAAAAATGAAAATTCTAAAAGTTCCTGTTTTTCTGCTTTAAACTCTAGGTACACATCCAAAATGCATTACTGAGTTGAAAGAAGTTGATTCTGGTGCATGGTTGTGAAACCGCAGTCAGAAAAAAAATTACATCCATATCAACATTTTTATCATCTCCGGACCTGTCATTTTGGTCAAAAAATAAAAATTCTAAAAGTTCCTGTTTTTCTGCTTTAAACTCTAGGTACACATCCAAAATGTATAACTGAGTTGAAAGAAGTTGATTCTGGTGCATAATTTTGAAACCGCAGTCAGAAAAAAAATTACATCCATATCAACATTTTTATCAGCTCCGGTCCTGTCGTTTTGGTTAAAAAATGAAAATTCTAAAAGTTCCTGTTTTTCTGCTTTAAACTCTAGGTACACATCCAAAATGCATTACTGAGTTGAAAGAAGTTGATTCTGGTGCATGGTTGTGAAACCGCAGTCAGAAAAAAAATTACATCCATATCAACATTTTTATCAGCTCCGGTCCTATCGTTTTGGTCAAAAAATGAAAATTCTAAAAGTTCATGTTTTTCTGCTTTAAACTCTAGGTACACATCCAAAATGCATTACTGAGTTGAAAGAAGTTGATTCTGGTGCATGGGTTTGAAATCGCAGTCAGAAAAAAAATAAAATCCATATCAACATTTTTATCAGCTCCGGTCCTGTCGTTTTGGTCAAAAAATGAAAATTCTAAAAGTTCCTGTTTTTCTGCTTTAAACTCTAGGTACACATCCAAAATGCATTACTGAGTTGAAAGAAGTGAATTCTGTTGCATGGTTTTGAAATCGCAGTCAGAAAAAAAATAACATCCATATCAACATTTTTATCAGCTCCGGTCCTGTCGTTTTGGTCAAAAAATGAAAATTCTAAAAGTTCCTGTTTTTCTGCTTTAAACTCTAGGTACACATCATTACTGAGTTGAAAGAAGTTGATTCTGGTGCATGGTTTTGAAACCGCAGTCAGAAAAAAAATTACATCCATATCAACATTTTTATCATCACCGGACCTGTCATTTTGTCAAAAAATGAAAATTCTAAAAGTTCCTGTTTTTCTGCTTTAAACTCTAGGTACACATCCAAAATGCATTACTGAGTTTAAAGAAGTGAATTCTGGTGCATGGTTTTGAAATCGCAGTCAGAAAAAAATAACATCCATATCAACATTTTTATCAGCTCCGGTTCTGTCGTTTTGGTTAAAAAATGAAAATTCTAAAAGTTCCTGTTTTTCTGCTTTAAACTCTAGGTACACATCCAAAATGCATTACTGAGTCGAAAGAAGTTGATTCTGGTGCATGGTTGTGAAACCGCAGTCAGAAAAAAAATTACATCCATATCAACATTTTTATCATCTCTGGACCTGTCATTTTGGTCAAAAAATGAAAATTCTAAAAGTTCCTGTTTTTCTGCTTTAAACTCTAGGTACACATCCAAAATGTATAACTGAGTTGAAAGAAGTTGATTCTGGTGCATAATTTTTAAACCGCAGTCAGAAAAAAAATTACATCCATATCAACATTTTTATCAGCTCCGGTCCTGTCGTTTTGGTCAAAAAATGAAAATTCTAAAAGTTCCTGTTTTTCTGCTTTAAACTCTAGGTACACATCCAAAATGCATTACTGAGTTGAAAGAAGTGAATTCTGTTGCATGGTTTTGAAATCGCAGTCAGAAAAAAAATAACATCCATATCAACATTTTTATCAGCTCCGGTCCTGTCGTTTTGGTCAAAAAATGAAAATTCTAAAAGTTCCTGTTTTTCTGCTTTAAACTCTAGGTACACATCCAAAATGCATTACTGAGTCGAAAGAAGTTGATTCTGGTGCATGGTTTTGAAACCGCAGTCAGAAAAAAAATTACATCCATATCAACATTTTTATCAGCTCCGGTCCTGTCGTTTTGGTCAAAAAATGAAAATTCTAAAAGTTCCTGTTTTTCTGCTTTAAACTCTAGGTACACATCCAAAATGCATTACTGAGTTGAAAGAAGTGAATTCTGTTGCATGGTTTTGAAATCGCAGTCAGAAAAAAAATAACATCCATATCAACATTTTTATCAGCTCCGGTCCTGTCGTTTTGGTCAAAAAATGAAAATTCTAAAAGTTCCTGTTTTTCTGCTTTAAACTCTAGGTACACATCCAAAATGCATTACTGAGTCGAAAGAAGTTGATTCTGGTGCATGGTTTTGAAACCGCAGTCAGAAAAAAAATTACATCCATATCAACATTTTTATCAGCTCCGGACCTGTCATTTTGGTCAAAAAATGAAAATTCTAAAAGTTCCTGTTTTTCTGCTTTAAACTCTAGGTACACATCCAAAATGTATAACTGAGTTGAAAGAAGTTGATTCTGGTGCATAATTTTGAAACCGCAGTCAGAAAAAAAATTACATCCATATCAACATTTTTATCAGCTCCGGTCCTGTCGTTTTGGTCAAAAAATTAAAATTCTAAAAGTTCCTGTTTTTCTGCTTTAAACTCTAGGTACACATCCAAAATGCATTACTGAGTTGAAAGAAGTTGATTCTGGTGCATGGTTGTGAAACCGCAGTCAGAAAAAAAATTACAACAATATCAACATTTTTATCAGCTCCGGTCCTATCGTTTTGGTCAAAAAATGAAAATTCTAAAAGTTCCTGTTTTTCTGCTTTAAACTCTAGGTACACATCCAAAATGCATTACTGAGTTGAAAGAAGTTGATTCTGGTGCATGGGTTTGAAATCGCAGTCAGAAAAAAAATAACATCCATATCAACATTTTTATCAGCTCCGGTCCTGTCGTTTTGGTCAAAAAATGAAAATTCTAAAAGTTCCTGTTTTTCTGCTTTAAACTCTAGGTACACATCCAAAATGCATTACTGAGTTTAAAGAAGTGAATTCTGGTGCATGGTTTTGAAATCGCAGTCAGAAAAAAAATAACATCCATATCAACATTTTTATCAGCTCCGGTCCTGTCGTTTTGGTCAAAATATGAAAATTCTAAAAGTTCCTGTTTTTCTGCTTTAAACTCTAGGTACACATCCAAAATGCATTACTGAGTTGAAAGAAGTTGATTCTGGTGCATGGTTTTGAAACCGCAGTCAGAAAAAAAATTACATCCATATTAACATTTTTATCATCACCGGACCTGTCATTTTGTCAAAAAATGAAAATTCTAAAAGTTCCTGTTTTTCTGCTTTAAACTCTAGGTACACATCCAAAATGCATTACTGAGTTTAAAGAAGTGAATTCTGGTGCATGGTTTTGAAATCGCAGTCAGAAAAAAATAACATCCATATCAACATTTTTATCAGCTCCGGTTCTGTCGTTTTGGTTAAAAAATGAAAATTCTAAAAGTTCCTGTTTTTCTGCTTTAAACTCTAGGTACACATCCAAAATGCATTACTGAGTTAAAAGAAGTTGATTCTGGTGCATGGTTGTGAAACCGCAGTCAGAAAAAAAATTACATCCATATCAACATTTTTATAATCTCCGGACCTGTCATTTTGGTCAAAAAATTAAAATTCTAAAAGTTCCTTTTTTTCTGCTTTAAACTCTAGGTACACATACAAAATGTATAACTGAGTTGAAAGAAGTTGATTCTGGTGCATAATTTTGAAACCGCAGTCAGAAAAAAAATTACATCCATATCAACATTTTTATCAGCTCCGGTCCTGTCGTTTTGGTTAAAAAATGAAAATTCTAAAAGTTCCTGTTTTTCTGCTTTAAACTCTAGGTACACATCCAAAATGCATTACTGAGTTGAAAGAAGTTGATTCTGGTGCATGGTTGTGAAACCGCAGTCAGAAAAAAAATTACATCCATATCAACATTTTTATCAGCTCCGGTCCTATCGTTTTGGTCAAAAAATGAAAATTCTAAAAGTTCATGTTTTTCTGCTTTAAACTCTAGGTACACATCCAAAATGCATTACTGAGTTGAAAGAAGTTGATTCTGGTGCATGGGTTTGAAATCGCAGTCAGAAAAAAAATAACATCCATATCAACATTTTTATCAGCTCCGGTCCTGTCGTTTTGGTCAAAAAATGAAAATTCTAAAAGTTCCTGTTTTTCTGCTTTAAACTCTAGGTACACATCCAAAATGCATTACTGAGTCGAAAGAAGTTGATTCTGGTGCATGGTTTTGAAACCGCAGTCAGAAAAAAAATTACATCCATATCAACATTTTTATCAGCTCCGGACCTGTCATTTTGGTCAAAAAATGAAAATTCTAAAAGTTCCTGTTTTTCTGCTTTAAATTCTAGGTACACATCCAAAATGTATAACTGAGTTGAAAGAAGTTGATTCTGGTGCATAATTTTGAAACCGCAGTCAGAAAAAAAATTACATCCATATCAACATTTTTATCAGCTCCGGTCCTGTCGTTTTGGTCAAAAAATGAAAATTCTAAAAGTTCCTGTTTTTCTGCTTTAAACTCTAGGTACACATCCAAAATGCATTACTGAGTTGAAAGAAGTTGATTCTGGTGCATGGTTGTAAAACCGCAGTCAGAAAAAAAATAACAACAATATCAACATTTTTATCAGCTCCGGTCCTGTCGTTTTGGTCAAAAAATGAAAATTCTAAAAGTTCCATTTTTTCTGCTTTAAACTCTAGGTACACATCCAAAATGCATTACTGAGTTGAAAGAAGTTGATTCTGGTGCATGGGTTTGAAATCGCAGTCAGAAAAAAAATAACATCCATATCAACATTTTTATCAGCTCCGGTCCTGTCGTTTTGGTCAAAAAATGAAAATTCTAAAAGTTCCTGTTTTTCTGCTTTAAACTCTAGGTACACATCCAAAATGCATTACTGAGTTTAAAGAAGTGAATTCTGGTGCATGGTTTTGAAATCGCAGTCAGAAAAAAAATAACATCCATATCAACATTTTTATCAGCTCCGGTCCTGTCGTTTTGGTCAAAATATGAAAATTCTAAAAGTTCCTGTTTTTCTGCTTTAAACTCTAGGTACACATCCAAAATGCATTACTGAGTTGAAAGAAGTTGATTCTGGTGCATGGTTTTGAAACCGCAGTCAGAAAAAAAATTACATCCATATCAACATTTTTATCATCTCCGGACCTGTCATTTTGGTCAAAAAATGAAAATTCTAAAAGTTCCTGTTTTTCTGCTTTAAACTCTAGGTACACATCCAAAATGTATAACTGAGTTGAAAGAAGTGGATTCTGGTGCATAATTTTGAAACCGCAGTCAGAAAAAAAATTACATCCATATCAACATTTTTATCAGCTCCGGTCCTGTCGTTTTGGTCAAAAAATGAAAATTCTAAAAGTTCCATTTTTTCTGCTTTAAACTCTAGGTACACATCCAAAATGCATTACTGAGTTGAAAGAAGTTGATTCTGGTGCATGGTTGTGAAACCGCAGTCAGAAAAAAAATTACAACAATATCAACATTTTTATCAGCTCCGGTCCTATCGTTTTGGTCAAAAAATGAAAATTCTAAAAGTTCCTGTTTTTCTGCTTTAAACTCTAGGTATACATCCAAAATGCATTACTGAGTTGAAAGAAGTGAATTCTGGTGCATGGTTTTGAAATCGCAGTCAGAAAAAAATAACATCCATATCAACATTTTTATCAGCTCCGGTTCTGTCGTTTTGGTTAAAAAATGAAAATTCTAAAAGTTCCTGTTTTTCTGCTTTAAACTCTAGGTACACATCCAAAATGCATTACTGAGTTGAAAGAAGTTGATTCTGGTGCATGGTTGTGAAACCGCAGTCAGAAAAAAAATTACATCCATATCAACATTTTTATCATCTCCGGACCTGTCATTTTGGTCAAAAAATAAAAATTCTAAAAGTTCCTGTTTTTCTGCTTTAAACTCTAGGTACACATCCAAAATGTATAACTGAGTTGAAAGAAGTTGATTCTGGTGCATAATTTTGAAACCGCAGTCAGAAAAAAAATTACATCCATATCAACATTTTTATCAGCTCCGGTCCTGTCGTTTTGGTTAAAAAATGAAAATTCTAAAAGTTCCTGTTTTTCTGCTTTAAACTCTAGGTACACATCCAAAATGCATTACTGAGTTGAAAGAAGTTGATTCTGGTGCATGGTTGTGAAACCGCAGTCAGAAAAAAAATTACATCCATATCAACATTTTTATCAGCTCCGGTCCTATCGTTTTGGTCAAAAAATGAAAATTCTAAAAGTTCATGTTTTTCTGCTTTAAACTCTAGGTACACATCCAAAATGCATTACTGAGTTGAAAGAAGTTGATTCTGGTGCATGGGTTTGAAATCGCAGTCAGAAAAAAAATAAAATCCATATCAACATTTTTATCAGCTCCGGTCCTGTCGTTTTGGTCAAAAAATGAAAATTCTAAAAGTTCCTGTTTTTCTGCTTTAAACTCTAGGTACACATCCAAAATGCATTACTGAGTTGAAAGAAGTGAATTCTGTTGCATGGTTTTGAAATCGCAGTCAGAAAAAAAATAACATCCATATCAACATTTTTATCAGCTCCGGTCCTGTCGTTTTGGTCAAAAAATGAAAATTCTAAAAGTTCCTGTTTTTCTGCTTTAAACTCTAGGTACACATCCAAAATGCATTACTGAGTCGAAAGAAGTTGATTCTGGTGCATGGTTTTGAAACCGCAGTCAGAAAAAAAATTACATCCATATCAACATTTTTATCAGCTCCGGACCTGTCATTTTGGTCAAAAAATGAAAATTCTAAAAGTTCCTGTTTTTCTGCTTTAAACTCTAGGTACACATCCAAAATGTATAACTGAGTTGAAAGAAGTTGATTCTGGTGCATAATTTTGAAACCGCAGTCAGAAAAAAAATTACATCCATATCAACATTTTTATCAGCTCCGGTCCTGTCGTTTTGGTCAAAAAATTAAAATTCTAAAAGTTCCTGTTTTTCTGCTTTAAACTCTAGGTACACATCCAAAATGCATTACTGAGTTGAAAGAAGTTGATTCTGGTGCATGGTTGTGAAACCGCAGTCAGAAAAAAAATTACAACAATATCAACATTTTTATCAGCTCCGGTCCTATCGTTTTGGTCAAAAAATGAAAATTCTAAAAGTTCCTGTTTTTCTGCTTTAAACTCTAGGTACACATCCAAAATGCATTACTGAGTTGAAAGAAGTTGATTCTGGTGCATGGGTTTGAAATCGCAGTCAGAAAAAAAATAACATCCATATCAACATTTTTATCAGCTCCGGTCCTGTCGTTTTGGTCAAAAAATGAAAATTCTAAAAGTTCCTGTTTTTCTGCTTTAAACTCTAGGTACACATCCAAAATGCATTACTGAGTTTAAAGAAGTGAATTCTGGTGCATGGTTTTGAAATCGCAGTCAGAAAAAAAATAACATCCATATCAACATTTTTATCAGCTCCGGTCCTGTCGTTTTGGTCAAAATATGAAAATTCTAAAAGTTCCTGTTTTTCTGCTTTAAACTCTAGGTACACATCCAAAATGCATTACTGAGTTGAAAGAAGTTGATTCTGGTGCATGGTTTTGAAACCGCAGTCAGAAAAAAAATTACATCCATATTAACATTTTTATCATCACCGGACCTGTCATTTTGTCAAAAAATGAAAATTCTAAAAGTTCCTGTTTTTCTGCTTTAAACTCTAGGTACACATCCAAAATGCATTACTGAGTTTAAAGAAGTGAATTCTGGTGCATAGTTTTGAAATCGCAGTCAGAAAAAAATAACATCCATATCAACATTTTTATCAGCTCCGGTTCTGTCGTTTTGGTTAAAAAATGAAAATTCTAAAAGTTCCTGTTTTTCTGCTTTAAACTCTAGGTACACATCCAAAATGCATTACTGAGTTAAAAGAAGTTGATTCTGGTGCATGGTTGTGAAACCGCAGTCAGAAAAAAAATTACATCCATATCAACATTTTTATAATCTCCGGACCTGTCATTTTGGTCAAAAAATTAAAATTCTAAAAGTTCCTTTTTTTCTGCTTTAAACTCTAGGTACACATACAAAATGTATAACTGAGTTGAAAGAAGTTGATTCTGGTGCATAATTTTGAAACCGCAGTCAGAAAAAAAATTACATCCATATCAACATTTTTATCAGCTCCGGTCCTGTCGTTTTGGTTAAAAAATGAAAATTCTAAAAGTTCCTGTTTTTCTGCTTTAAACTCTAGGTACACATCCAAAATGCATTACTGAGTTGAAAGAAGTTGATTCTGGTGCATGGTTGTGAAACCGCAGTCAGAAAAAAAATTACATCCATATCAACATTTTTATCAGCTCCGGTCCTATCGTTTTGGTCAAAAAATGAAAATTCTAAAAGTTCATGTTTTTCTGCTTTAAACTCTAGGTACACATCCAAAATGCATTACTGAGTTGAAAGAAGTTGATTCTGGTGCATGGGTTTGAAATCGCAGTCAGAAAAAAAATAACATCCATATCAACATTTTTATCAGCGCCGGTCCTGTCGTTTTGGTCAAAAAATGAAAATTCTAAAAGTTCCTGTTTTTCTGCTTTAAACTCTAGGTACACATCCAAAATGCATTACTGAGTCGAAAGAAGTTGATTCTGGTGCATGGTTTTGAAACCGCAGTCAGAAAAAAAATTACATCCATATCAACATTTTTATCAGCTCCGGACCTGTCATTTTGGTCAAAAAATGAAAATTCTAAAAGTTCCTGTTTTTCTGCTTTAAATTCTAGGTACACATCCAAAATGTATAACTGAGTTGAAAGAAGTTGATTCTGGTGCATAATTTTGAAACCGCAGTCAGAAAAAAAATTACATCCATATCAACATTTTTATCAGCTCCGGTCCTGTCGTTTTGGTCAAAAAATGAAAATTCTAAAAGTTCCTGTTTTTCTGCTTTAAACTCTAGGTACACATCCAAAATGCATTACTGAGTTGAAAGAAGTTGATTCTGGTGCATGGTTGTGAAACCGCAGTCAGAAAAAAAATAACAACAATATCAACATTTTTATCAGCTCCGGTCCTGTCGTTTTGGTCAAAAAATGAAAATTCTAAAAGTTCCATTTTTTCTGCTTTAAACTCTAGGTACACATCCAAAATGCATTACTGAGTTGAAAGAAGTTGATTCTGGTGCATGGGTTTGAAATCGCAGTCAGAAAAAAAATAACATCCATATCAACATTTTTATCAGCTCCGGTCCTGTCGTTTTGGTCAAAAAATGAAAATTCTAAAAGTTCCTGTTTTTCTGCTTTAAACTCTAGGTACACATCCAAAATGCATTACTGAGTTTAAAGAAGTGAATTCTGGTGCATGGTTTTGAAATCGCAGTCAGAAAAAAAATAACATCCATATCAACATTTTTATCAGCTCCGGTCCTGTCGTTTTGGTCAAAATATGAAAATTCTAAAAGTTCCTGTTTTTCTGCTTTAAACTCTAGGTACACATCCAAAATGCATTACTGAGTTGAAAGAAGTTGATTCTGGTGCATGGTTTTGAAACCGCAGTCAGAAAAAAAATTACATCCATATCAACATTTTTATCATCTCCGGACCTGTCATTTTGGTCAAAAAATGAAAATTCTAAAAGTTCCTGTTTTTCTGCTTTAAACTCTAGGTACACATCCAAAATGTATAACTGAGTTGAAAGAAGTGGATTCTGGTGCATAATTTTGAAACCGCAGTCAGAAAAAAAATTACATCCATATCAACATTTTTATCAGCTCCGGTCCTGTCGTTTTGGTCAAAAAATGAAAATTCTAAAAGTTCCATTTTTTCTGCTTTAAACTCTAGGTACACATCCAAAATGCATTACTGAGTTGAAAGAAGTTGATTCTGGTGCATGGTTGTGAAACCGCAGTCAGAAAAAAAATTACAACAATATCAACATTTTTATCAGCTCCGGTCCTATCGTTTTGGTCAAAAAATGAAAATTCTAAAAGTTCCTGTTTTTCTGCTTTAAACTCTAGGTATACATCCAAAATGCATTACTGAGTTGAAAGAAGTGAATTCTGGTGCATGGTTTTGAAATCGCAGTCAGAAAAAAATAACATCCATATCAACATTTTTATCAGCTCCGGTTCTGTCGTTTTGGTTAAAAAATGAAAATTCTAAAAGTTCCTGTTTTTCTGCTTTAAACTCTAGGTACACATCCAAAATGCATTACTGAGTTGAAAGAAGTTGATTCTGGTGCATGGTTGTGAAACCGCAGTCAGAAAAAAAATTACATCCATATCAACATTTTTATCATCTCCGGACCTGTCATTTTGGTCAAAAAATAAAAATTCTAAAAGTTCCTGTTTTTCTGCTTTAAACTCTAGGTACACATCCAAAATGTATAACTGAGTTGAAAGAAGTTGATTCTGGTGCATAATTTTGAAACCGCAGTCAGAAAAAAAATTACATCCATATCAACATTTTTATCAGCTCCGGTCCTGTCGTTTTGGTTAAAAAATGAAAATTCTAAAAGTTCCTGTTTTTCTGCTTTAAACTCTAGGTACACATCCAAAATGCATTACTGAGTTGAAAGAAGTTGATTCTGGTGCATGGTTGTGAAACCGCAGTCAGAAAAAAAATTACATCCATATCAACATTTTTATCAGCTCCGGTCCTATCGTTTTGGTCAAAAAATGAAAATTCTAAAAGTTCATGTTTTTCTGCTTTAAACTCTAGGTACACATCCAAAATGCATTACTGAGTTGAAAGAAGTTGATTCTGGTGCATGGGTTTGAAATCGCAGTCAGAAAAAAAATAAAATCCATATCAACATTTTTATCAGCTCCGGTCCTGTCGTTTTGGTCAAAAAATGAAAATTCTAAAAGTTCCTGTTTTTCTGCTTTAAACTCTAGGTACACATCCAAAATGCATTACTGAGTTGAAAGAAGTGAATTCTGTTGCATGGTTTTGAAATCGCAGTCAGAAAAAAAATAACATCCATATCAACATTTTTATCAGCTCCGGTCCTGTCGTTTTGGTCAAAAAATGAAAATTCTAAAAGTTCCTGTTTTTCTGCTTTAAACTCTAGGTACACATCATTACTGAGTTGAAAGAAGTTGATTCTGGTGCATGGTTTTGAAACCGCAGTCAGAAAAAAAATTACATCCATATCAACATTTTTATCATCACCGGACCTGTCATTTTGTCAAAAAATGAAAATTCTAAAAGTTCCTGTTTTTCTGCTTTAAACTCTAGGTACACATCCAAAATGCATTACTGAGTTTAAAGAAGTGAATTCTGGTGCATGGTTTTGAAATCGCAGTCAGAAAAAAATAACATCCATATCAACATTTTTATCAGCTCCGGTTCTGTCGTTTTGGTTAAAAAATGAAAATTCTAAAAGTTCCTGTTTTTCTGCTTTAAACTCTAGGTACACATCCAAAATGCATTACTGAGTTGAAAGAAGTTGATTCTGGTGCATGGTTGTGAAACCGCAGTCAGAAAAAAAATTACATCCATATCAACATTTTTATCAGCTCCGGACCTGTCATTTTGGTCAAAAAATGAAAATTCTAAAAGTTCCTGTTTTTCTGCTTTAAATTCTAGGTACACATCCAAAATGTATAACTGAGTTGAAAGAAGTTGATTCTGGTGCATAATTTTGAAACCGCAGTCAGAAAAAAAATTACATCCATATCAACATTTTTATCAGCTCCGGTCCTGTCGTTTTGGTCAAAAAATGAAAATTCTAAAAGTTCCTGTTTTTCTGCTTTAAACTCTAGGTACACATCCAAAATGCATTACTGAGTTGAAAGAAGTTGATTCTGGTGCATGGTTGTGAAACCGCAGTCAGAAAAAAAATAACAACAATATCAACATTTTTATCAGCTCCGGTCCTATCGTTTTGGTCAAAAAATGAAAATTCTAAAAGTTCCTGTTTTTCTGCTTTAAACTCTAGGTACACATCCAAAATGCATTACTGAGTTGAAAGAAGTTGATTCTGGTGCATGGGTTTGAAATCACAGTCAGAAAAAAAATAACATCCATATCAACATTTTTATCAGCTCCGGTCCTGTCGTTTTGGTCAAAAAATGAAAATTCTAAAAGTTCCTGTTTTTCTGCTTTAAACTCTAGGTACACATCCAAAATGCATTACTGAGTTTAAAGAAGTGAATTCTGGTGCATGGTTTTGAAATCGCAGTCAGAAAAAAAATAACATCCATATCAACATTTTTATCAGCTCCGGTCCTGTCGTTTTGGTCAAAATATGAAAATTCTAAAAGTTCCTGTTTTTCTGCTTTAAACTCTAGGTACACATCCAAAATGCATTACTGAGTTGAAAGAAGTTGATTCTGGTGCATGGTTTTGAAACCGCAGTCAGAAAAAAATTACATCCATATCAACATTTTTATCATCTCCGGACCTGTCATTTTGGTCAAAAAATGAAAATTCTAAAAGTTCCTGTTTTTCTGCTTTAAACTCTAGGTACACATCCAAAATGTATAACTGAGTTGAAAGAAGTGGATTCTGGTGCATAATTTTGAAACCGCAGTCAGAAAAAAAATTACATCCATATCAACATTTTTATCAGCTCCGGTCCTGTCGTTTTGGTCAAAAAATGAAAATTCTAAAAGTTCCATTTTTTCTGCTTTAAACTCTAGGTACACATCCAAAATGCATTACTGAGTTGAAAGAAGTTGATTCTGGTGCATGGTTGTGAAACCGCAGTCAGAAAAAAAATTACAACAATATCAACATTTTTATCAGCTCTGGTCCTATCGTTTTGGTCAAAAAATGAAAATTCTAAAAGTTCCTGTTTTTCTGCTTTAAACTCTAGGTATACATCCAAAATGCATTACTGAGTTGAAAGAAGTGAATTCTGGTGCATGGTTTTGAAATCGCAGTCAGAAAAAAATAACATCCATATCAACATTTTTATCAGCTCCGGTCCTGTCGTTTTGGTCAAAAAATGAAAATTCTAAAAGTTCCTGTTTTTCTGCTTTAAACTCTAGGTACACATCCAAAATGCATTACTGAGTTGAAAGAAGTTGATTCTGGTGCATGGTTGTGAAACCGCAGTCAGAAAAAAAATAACAACAATATCAACATTTTTATCAGCTCCGGTCCTATCGTTTTGGTCAAAAAATGAAAATTCTAAAAGTTCCTGTTTTTCTGCTTTAAACTCTAGGTACACATCCAAAATGCATTACTGAGTTGAAAGAAGTTGATTCTGGTGCATGGGTTTGAAATCACAGTCAGAAAAAAAATAACATCCATATCAACATTTTTATCAGCTCCGGTCCTGTCGTTTTGGTCAAAAAATGAAAATTCTAAAAGTTCCTGTTTTTCTGCTTTAAACTCTAGGTACACATCCAAAATGCATTACTGAGTTTAAAGAAGTGAATTCTGGTGCATGGTTTTGAAATCGCAGTCAGAAAAAAAATAACATCCATATCAACATTTTTATCAGCTCCGGTCCTGTCGTTTTGGTCAAAATATGAAAATTCTAAAAGTTCCTGTTTTTCTGCTTTAAACTCTAGGTACACATCCAAAATGCATTACTGAGTTGAAAGAAGTTGATTCTGGTGCATGGTTTTGAAACCGCAGTCAGAAAAAAATTACATCCATATCAACATTTTTATCATCTCCGGACCTGTCATTTTGGTCAAAAAATGAAAATTCTAAAAGTTCCTGTTTTTCTGCTTTAAACTCTAGGTACACATCCAAAATGTATAACTGAGTTGAAAGAAGTGGATTCTGGTGCATAATTTTGAAACCGCAGTCAGAAAAAAAATTACATCCATATCAACATTTTTATCAGCTCCGGTCCTGTCGTTTTGGTCAAAAAATGAAAATTCTAAAAGTTCCATTTTTTCTGCTTTAAACTCTAGGTACACATCCAAAATGCATTACTGAGTTGAAAGAAGTTGATTCTGGTGCATGGTTGTGAAACCGCAGTCAGAAAAAAAATTACAACAATATCAACATTTTTATCAGCTCTGGTCCTATCGTTTTGGTCAAAAAATGAAAATTCTAAAAGTTCCTGTTTTTCTGCTTTAAACTCTAGGTATACATCCAAAATGCATTACTGAGTTGAAAGAAGTGAATTCTGGTGCATGGTTTTGAAATCGCAGTCAGAAAAAAATAACATCCATATCAACATTTTTATCAGCTCCGGTTCTGTCGTTTTGGTTAAAAAATGAAAATTCTAAAAGTTCCTGTTTTTCTGCTTTAAACTCTAGGTACACATCCAAAATGCATTACTGAGTCGAAAGAAGTTGATTCTGGTGCATGGTTGTGAAACCGCAGTCAGAAAAAAAATTACATCCATATCAACATTTTTATCAGCTCCGGACCTGTCATTTTGGTCAAAAAATAAAAATTCTAAAAGTTCCTGTTTTTCTGCTTTAAACTCTAGGTACACATCCAAAATGTATAACTGAGTTGAAAGAAGTTGATTCTGGTGCATAATTTTGAAACCGCAGTCAGAAAAAAAATTACATCCATATCAACATTTTTATCAGCTCCGGTCCTGTCGTTTTGGTTAAAAAATGAAAATTCTAAAAGTTCCTGTTTTTCTGCTTTAAACTCTAGGTACACATCCAAAATGCATTACTGAGTTGAAAGAAGTTGATTCTGGTGCATGGTTGTGAAACCGCAGTCAGAAAAAAAATTACATCCATATCAACATTTTTATCAGCTCCGGTCCTATCGTTTTGGTCAAAAAATGAAAATTCTAAAAGTTCATGTTTTTCTGCTTTAAACTCTAGGTACACATCCAAAATGCATTACTGAGTTGAAAGAAGTTGATTCTGGTGCATGGGTTTGAAATCGCAGTCAGAAAAAAAATAAAATCCATATCAACATTTTTATCAGCTCCGGTCCTGTCGTTTTGGTCAAAAAATGAAAATTCTAAAAGTTCCTGTTTTTCTGCTTTAAACTCTAGGGACACATCCAAAATGCATTACTGAGTTGAAAGAAGTGAATTCTGTTGCATGGTTTTGAAATCGCAGTCAGAAAAAAAATAACATCCATATCAACATTTTTATCAGCTCCGGTCCTGTCGTTTTGGTCAAAAAATGAAAATTCTAAAAGTTCCTGTTTTTCTGCTTTAAACTCTAGGTACACATCCAAAATGCATTACTGAGTCGAAAGAAGTTGATTCTGGTGCATGGTTTTGAAACCGCAGTCAGAAAAAAAATTACATCCATATCAACATTTTTATCAGCTCCGGTCCTGTCGTTTTGGTCAAAAAATTAAAATTCTAAAAGTTCCTGTTTTTCTGCTTTAAACTCTAGGTACACATCCAAAATGCATTACTGAGTTGAAAGAAGTTGATTCTGGTGCATGGTTGTGAAACCGCAGTCAGAAAAAAAATTACAACAATATCAACATTTTTATCAGCTCCGGTCCTATCGTTTTGGTCAAAAAATGAAAATTCTAAAAGTTCCTGTTTTTCTGCTTTAAACTCTAGGTACACATCCAAAATGCATTACTGAGTTGAAAGAAGTTGATTCTGGTGCATGGGTTTGAAATCGCAGTCAGAAAAAAAATAACATCCATATCAACATTTTTATCAGCTCCGGTCCTGTCGTTTTGGTCAAAAAATGAAAATTCTAAAAGTTCCTGTTTTTCTGCTTTAAACTCTAGGTACACATCCAAAATGCATTACTGAGTTGAAAGAAGTTGATTCTGGTGCATGGTTGTGAAACCGCAGTCAGAAAAAAAATTACATCCATATCAACATTTTTATCAGCTCCGGTCCTGTCGTTTTGGTTAAAAAATGAAAATTCTAAAAGTTCCTGTTTTTCTGCTTTAAACTCTAGGTACACATCCAAAATGCATTACTGAGTTGAAAGAAGTTGATTCTGGTGCATGGTTGTGAAACCGCAGTCAGAAAAAAAATTACATCCATATCAACATTTTTATCAGCTCCGGTCCTATCGTTTTGGTCAAAAAATGAAAATTCTAAAAGTTCATGTTTTTCTGCTTTAAACTCTAGGTACACATCCAAAATGCATTACTGAGTTGAAAGAAGTTGATTCTGGTGCATGGGTTTGAAATCGCAGTCAGAAAAAAAATAAAATCCATATCAACATTTTTATCAGCTCCGGTCCTGTCGTTTTGGTCAAAAAATGAAAATTCTAAAAGTTCCTGTTTTTCTGCTTTAAACTCTAGGTACACATCCAAAATGCATTACTGAGTTGAAAGAAGTGAATTCTGTTGCATGGTTTTGAAATCGCAGTCAGAAAAAAAATAACATCCATATCAACATTTTTATCAGCTCCGGTCCTGTCGTTTTGGTCAAAAAATGAAAATTCTAAAAGTTCCTGTTTTTCTGCTTTAAACTCTAGGTACACATCCAAAATGCATTACTGAGTCGAAAGAAGTTGATTCTGGTGCATGGTTTTGAAACCGCAGTCAGAAAAAAAATTACATCCATATCAACATTTTTATCAGCTCCGGTCCTGTCGTTTTGGTCAAAAAATTAAAATTCTAAAAGTTCCTGTTTTTCTGCTTTAAACTCTAGGTACACATCCAAAATGCATTACTGAGTTGAAAGAAGTTGATTCTGGTGCATGGTTGTGAAACCGCAGTCAGAAAAAAAATTACAACAATATCAACATTTTTATCAGCTCCGGTCCTATCGTTTTGGTCAAAAAATGAAAATTCTAAAAGTTCCTGTTTTTCTGCTTTAAACTCTAGGTACACATCCAAAATGCATTACTGAGTTGAAAGAAGTTGATTCTGGTGCATGGGTTTGAAATCGCAGTCAGAAAAAAAATAACATCCATATCAACATTTTTATCAGCTCCGGTCCTGTCGTTTTGGTCAAAAAATGAAAATTCTAAAAGTTCCTGTTTTTCTGCTTTAAACTCTAGGTACACATCCAAAATGCATTACTGAGTTGAAAGAAGTTGATTCTGGTGCATGGTTGTGAAACCGCAGTCAGAAAAAAAATTACAACAATATCAACATTTTTATCAGCTCCGGTCCTATCGTTTTGGTCAAAAAATGAAAATTCTAAAAGTTCCTGTTTTTCTGCTTTAAACTCTAGGTATACATCCAAAATGCATTACTGAGTTGAAAGAAGTGAATTCTGGTGCATGGTTTTGAAATCGCAGTCAGAAAAAAATAACATCCATATCAACATTTTTATCAGCTCCGGTTCTGTCGTTTTGGTTTAAAAATGAAAATTCTAAAAGTTCCTGTTTTTCTGCTTTAAACTCTAGGTACACATCCAAAATGCATTACTGAGTTGAAAGAAGTTGATTCTGGTGCATGGTTGTGAAACCGCAGTCAGAAAAAAAATTACATCCATATCAACATTTTTATCATCTCCGGACCTGTCATTTTGGTCAAAAAATAAAAATTCTAAAAGTTCCTGTTTTTCTGCTTTAAACTCTAGGTACACATCCAAAATGTATAACTGAGTTGAAAGAAGTTGATTCTGGTGCATAATTTTGAAACCGCAGTCAGAAAAAAATTACATCCATATCAACATTTTTATCAGCTCCGGTCCTGTCGTTTTGGTTAAAAAATGAAAATTCTAAAAGTTCCTGTTTTTCTGCTTTAAACTCTAGATACACATCCAAAATGCATTACTGAGTTGAAAGAAGTTGATTCTGGTGCATGGTTGTGAAACCGCAGTCAGAAAAAAAATTACATCCATATCAACATTTTTATCAGCTCCGGTCCTGTCGTTTTGGTCAAAAAATGAAAATTCTAAAAGTTCATGTTTTTCTGCTTTAAACTCTAGGTACACATCCAAAATGCATTACTGAGTTGAAAGAAGTTGATTCTGGTGCATGGTTTTGAAACCGCAGTCAGAAAATAAAAATTACATCCATATCAACATTTTTATCATCACCGGACCTGTCATTTTGTCAAAAAATGAAAATTCTAAAAGTTCCTGTTTTTCTGCTTTAAACTCTAGGTACACATCCAAAATGCATTACTGAGTTTAAAAAAGTGAATTCTGGTGCATGGTTTTGAAATCGCAGTCAGAAAAAAATAACATCCATATCAACATTTTTATCAGCTCCGGTTCTGTCGTTTTGGTTAAAAAATGAAAATTCTAAAAGTTCCTGTTTTTCTGCTTTAAACTCTAGGTACACATCCAAAATGCATTACTGAGTTAAAAGAAGTTGATTCTGGTGCATGGTTGTGAAACCGCAGTCAGAAAAAAAATTACATCCATATCAACATTTTTATAATCTCCGGACCTGTCATTTTGGTCAAAAAATTAAAATTCTAAAAGTTCCTGTTTTTCTGCTTTAAACTCTAGGTACACATACAAAATGTATAACTGAGTTGAAAGAAGTTGATTCTGGTGCATAATTTTGAAACCGCAGTCAGAAAAAAAATTACATCCATATCAACATTTTTATCAGCTCCGGTCCTGTCGTTTTGGTCAAAAAATGAAAATTCTAAAAGTTCCTGTTTTTCTGCTTTAAACTCTAGGTACACATCCAAAATGCATTACTGAGTTGAAAGAAGTGAATTCTGGTGCATGGTTTTGAAATCGCAGTCAGAAAAAAAATAACATCCATATCAACATTTTTATCAGCTCCGGTCCTGTCGTTTTGGTCAAAAAATGAAAATTCTAAAAGTTCCTGTTTTTCTGCTTTAAACTCTAGGTACACATCCAAAATGCATTACTGAGTTGAAAGAAGTTGATTCTGGTGCATGGTTTTGAAACCGCAGTCAGAAAAAAAATTACATCCATATCAACATTTTTATCAGCTCCGGTCCTGTCGTTTTGGTCAAAAAATGAAAATTCGAAAAGTTCCTGTTTTTCTGCTTTAAACTCTAGGTACACATCCAAAATGCATTACTGAGTTGAAAGAAGTGAATTCTGGTGCATGGTTTTAAAATCGCAGTCAGAAAAAAATAACATTCATATTAACATTTTTATCAGCTCCGGTCCTGTCGTTTTGGTCAAAAAATGAAAATTCTAAAAGTTCCTGTTTTTCTGCTTTAAACTCTAGGTACACATCCAAAATGCATTACTGAGTTGAAAGAAGTGAATTCTGGTGCATGGTTTTGAAATCGCAGTCAGAAAAAAAATAACATCCATATCAACATTTTTATCAGCTCCGGTCCTGTCGTTTTGGTCAAAAAATGAAAATTCGAAAAGTTCCTGTTTTTCTGCTTTAAACTCTAGGTACACATCCAAAATGCATTACTGAGTTGAAAGAAGTGAATTCTGGTGCATGGTTTTGAAATCGCAGTCAGAAAAAAAATAACATCCATATCAACATTTTTATCAGCTCCGGTCCTGTCGTTTTGGTCAAAAAATGAAAATTCTAAAAGTTCCTGTTTTTCTGCTTTAAACTCTAGGTACACATCCAAAATGCATTTCTGAGTTGAAAGAAGTGAATTCTGGTGCATGGTTTTGAAATCGCAGTCAGAAAAAAAATAACATCCATATCAACATTTTTATCAGCTCCGGTCCTGTCGTTTTGGTCAAAAAATGAAAATTCTAAAAGTTCCTGTTTTTCTGCTTTAAACTCTAGGTACACATCCAAAATACATTACTGAGTTGAAAGAAGTGAATTCTGGTGCATGGTTTTGAAATCGCAGTCAGAAAAAAAATAACATCCATATCAACATTTTTATCAGCTCCGGTCCTGTCGTTTTGGTCAAAAAAATGAAAATTCTAAAAGTTCCTGTTTTTCTGCTTTAAACTCTAGGTACACATCCAAAATGCATTACTGAGTTGAAAGAAGTGAATTCTGGTGCATGGTTTTGAAATCGCAGTCAGAAAAAAATAACATCCATATCAACATTTTTATCAGCTCCGGTCCTGTCGTTTTGGTCAAAAAATGAAAAATCTAAAAGTTCCTGTTTTTCTGCTTTAAACTCTAGGTACACATCCAAAATGCATTACTGAGTTGAAAGAAGTGAATTCTGGTGCATGGTTTTGAAATCGCAGTCAGAAAAAAAATAACATCCATATCAACATTTTTATCAGCTCCGGTCCTGTCGTTTTGGTCAAAAAATGAAAATTCGAAAAGTTCCTGTTTTTCTGCTTTAAACTCTAGGTACACATCCAAAATGCATTACTGAGTTGAAAGAAGTGAATTCTGGTGCATGGTTTTAAAATCGCAGTCAGAAAAAAAATAACATCCATATCAACATTTTTATCAGCTCCGGTCCTGTCGTTTTGGTCAAAAAATGAAAATTCTAAAAGTTCCTGTTTTTCTGCTTTAAACTCTAGGTACACATCCAAAATGCATTACTGAGTTGAAAGAAGTGAATTCTGGTGCATGGTTTTGAAATCGCAGTCAGAAAAAAAATAACATCCATATCAACATTTTTATCAGCTCCGGTCCTGTCGTTTTGGTCAAAAAATGAAAATTCTAAAAGTTCCTGTTTTTCTGCTTTAAACTCTAGGTACACATCCAAAATGCATTACTGAGTTGAAAGAAGTGAATTCTGGTGCATGGTTTTGAAATCGCAGTCAGAAAAAAAATAACATCCATATCAACATTTTTATCAGCTCCGGTCCTGTCGTTTTGGTCAAAAAATGAACATTCTAAAAGTTCATGTTTTTCTGCTTTAAACTCTAGGTACACATCCAAAATGCATTACTGAGTTGAAAGAAGTGAAATCTGGTGCATGGTTTTGAAATCGCAGTCAGAAAAAAAATTACATCCATATCAACTTTTTATCAGCTCCGGACCTGTCGTTTTGGTCAAAAAATGAAAATTCTAAAAGTTCCTGTTTTTCTGCTTTAAACTCTAGGTACACATCCAAAATGCATTACTGAGTTGAAAGAAGTTGATTCTGGTGCATGGTTTTGAAACCGCAGTCAGAAAAAAAAATACATCAATATCAACATTTTTATCAGCTCCGGTCCTGTCGTTTTGGTCAAAAAATGAAAATTCGAAAAGTTCCTGTTTTTCTGCTTTAAACTCTAGGTACACATCCAAAATGCATTACTGAGTTGAAAGAAGTGAATTCTGGTGCATGGTTTTAAAATCGCAGTCAGAAAAAAAATAACATCCATATCAACATTTTTATCAGCTCCGGTCCTGTCGTTTTGGTCAAAAAATGAAAATTCGAAAAGTTCCTGTTTTTCTGCTTTAAACTCTAGGTACACATCCAAAATGCATTACTGAGTTGAAAGAAGTGAATTCTGGTGCATGGTTTTGAAATCGCAGTCAGAAAAAAAATAACATCCATATCAACATTTTTATCAGCTCCGGTCCTGTCGTTTTGGTCAAAAAATGAAAATTCTAAAAGTTCCTGTTTTTCTGCTTTAAACTCTAGGTACACATCCAAAATGCATTACTGAGTTGAAAGAAGTGAATTCTGGTGCATGGTTTTGAAATCGCAGTCAGAAAAAAAATAACATCCATATCAACATTTTTATCAGCTCCGGTCCTGTCGTTTTGGTCAAAAAAATGAAAATTCTAAAAGTTCCTGTTTTTCTGCTTTAAACTCTAGGTACACATCCAAAATGCATTACTGAGTTGAAAGAAGTGAATTCTGGTGCATGGTTTTGAAATCGCAGTCAGAAAAAAAATAACATCCATATCAACATTTTTATCAGCTCCGGTCCTGTCGTTTTGGTCAAAAAATGAAAATTCTAAAAGTTCCTGTTTTTCTGCTTTAAACTCTAGGTACACATCCAAAATGCATTACTGAGTTGAAAGAAGTGAATTCTGGTGCATGGTTTTGAAATCGCAGTCAGAAAAAAATAACATCCATATCAACAATTTTATCAGCTCCGGTCCTGTCGTTTTGGTCAAAAAATGAAAATTCGAAAAGTTCCTGTTTTTCTGCTTTAAACTCTAGGTACACATCCAAAATGCATTACTGAGTTGAAAGAAGTTGATTCTGGTGCATGGTTTTGAAACCGCAGTCAGAAAAAAAATTACATCCATATCAACATTTTTATCAGCTCCGGTCCTGTCATTTTGGTCAAAAAATGAAAATTCTAAAAGTTCCTGTTTTTCTGCTTTAAACTCTAGGTACACATCCAAAATGCATTACTGAGTTGAAAGAAGTGAATTCTGGTGCATGGTTTTGAAATCGCAGTCAGAAAAAAAATAACATCCATATCAACATTTTTATCAGCTCCGGTCCTGTCGTTTTGGTCAAAAAATGAAAATTCTAAAAGTTCCTGTTTTTCTGCTTTAAACTCTAGGTACACATCCAAAATGCATTACTGAGTTGAAAGAAGTGAATTCTGGTGCATGGTTTTGAAATCGCAGTCAGAAAAAAAATAACATCCATATCAACATTTTTATCAGCTCCGGTCCTGTCGTTTTGGTCAAAAAATGAAAATTCTAAAAGTTCCTGTTTTTCTGCTTTAAACTCTAGGTACACATCCAAAATGCATTACTGAGTTGAAAGAAGTGAATTCTGGTGCATGGTTTTGAAATCGCAGTCAGAAAAAAAATAACATCCATATCAACATTTTTATCAGCTCCGGTCCTGTCGTTTTGGTCAAAAAATGAAAATTCTAAAAGTTCCTGTTTTTCTGCTTTAAACTCTAGGTACACATCCAAAATGCATTACTGAGTTGAAAGAAGTGAATTCTGGTGCATGGTTTTGAAATCGCAGTCAGAAAAAAAATAACATCCATATCAACATTTTTATCAGCTCCGGTCCTGTCGTTTTGGTCAAAAAAATGAAAATTCTAAAAGTTCCTGTTTTTCTGCTTTAAACTCTAGGTACACATCCAAAATGCATTACTGAGTTGAAAGAAGTGAATTCTGGTGCATGGTTTTGAAATCGCAGTCAGAAAAAAAATAACATCCATATCAACATTTTTATCAGCTCCGGTCCTGTCGTTTTGGTCAAAAAATGAAAATTCTAAAAGTTCCTGTTTTTCTGCTTTAAACTCTAGGTACACATCCAAAATGCATTACTGAGTTGAAAGAAGTGAATTCTGGTGCATGGTTTTGAAATCGCAGTCAGAAAAAAATAACATCCATATCAACAATTTTATCAGCTCCGGTCCTGTCGTTTTGGTCAAAAAATGAAAATTCGAAAAGTTCCTGTTTTTCTGCTTTAAACTCTAGGTACACATCCAAAATGCATTACTGAGTTGAAAGAAGTTGATTCTGGTGCATGGTTTTGAAACCGCAGTCAGAAAAAAAATTACATCCATATCAACATTTTTATCAGCTCCGGTCCTGTCATTTTGGTCAAAAAATGAAAATTCTAAAAGTTCCTGTTTTTCTGCTTTAAACTCTAGGTACACATCCAAAATGCATTACTGAGTTGAAAGAAGTGAATTCTGGTGCATGGTTTTGAAATCGCAGTCAGAAAAAAAATAACATCCATATCAACATTTTTATCAGCTCCGGTCCTGTCGTTTTGGTCAAAAAATGAAAATTCTAAAAGTTCCTGTTTTTCTGCTTTAAACTCTAGGTACACATCCAAAATGCATTACTGAGTTGAAAGAAGTGAATTCTGGTGCATGGTTTTGAAATCGCAGTCAGAAAAAAAATAACATCCATATCAACATTTTTATCAGCTCCGGTCCTGTCGTTTTGGTCAAAAAATGAAAATTCTAAAAGTTCCTGTTTTTCTGCTTTAAACTCTAGGTACACATCCAAAATGCATTACTGAGTTGAAAGAAGTGAATTCTGGTGCATGGTTTTGAAATCGCAGTCAGAAAAAAAATAACATCCATATCAACATTTTTATCAGCTCCGGTCCTGTCGTTTTGGTCAAAAAATGAAAATTCTAAAAGTTCCTGTTTTTCTGCTTTAAACTCTAGGTACATATCCAAAATGCATTACTGAGTTGAAAGAAGTGAATTCTGGTGCATGGTTTTGAAATCGCAGTCAGAAAAAAAATAACATCCATATCAACATTTTTATCAGCTCCGGTCCTGTCGTTTTGGTCAAAAAATGAACATTCTAAAAGTTCCTGTTTTTCTGCTTTAAACCCTAGGTACACATCCAAAATGCATTACTGAGTTGAAAGAAGTGAATTCTGGTGCATGGTTTTGAAATCGCAGTCAGAAAAAAAATAACATCCATATCAACATTTTTATCAGCTCCGGTCCTGTCATTTGGTCAAAAAATGAAAATTCGAAAAGTTCCTGTTTTTCTGCTTTAAACTCTAGGTACACATCCAAAATGCATTACTGAGTTGAAAGAAGTGAAATCTGGTGCATGGTTTTGAAATCGCAGTCAGAAAAAAAATTACATCCATATCAACTTTTTATCAGCTCCGGACCTGTCGTTTTGGTCAAAAAATGAAAATTCTAAAAGTTCCTGTTTTTCTGCTTTAAACTCTAGGTACACATCCAAAATGCATTACTGAGTTGAAAGAAGTTGATTCTGGTGCATGGTTTTGAAACCGCAGTCAGAAAAAAAAATACATCAATATCAACATTTTTATCAGCTCCGGTCCTGTCGTTTTGGTCAAAAAATGAAAATTCGAAAAGTTCCTGTTTTTCTGCTTTAAACTCTAGGTACACATCCAAAATGCATTACTGAGTTGAAAGAAGTGAATTCTGGTGCATGGTTTTAAAATCGCAGTCAGAAAAAAAATAACATCCATATCAACATTTTTATCAGCTCCGGTCCTGTCGTTTTGGTCAAAAAATGAAAATTCGAAAAGTTCCTGTTTTTCTGCTTTAAACTCTAGGTACACATCCAAAATGCATTACTGAGTTGAAAGAAGTGAATTCTGATGCATGGTTTTGAAATCGCAGTCAGAAAAAAAATAACATCCATATCAACATTTTTATCAGCTCCGGTCCTGTCGTTTTGGTCAAAAAATGAAAATTCTAAAAGTTCCTGTTTTTCTGCTTTAAACTCTAGGTACACATCCAAAATGCATTACTGAGTTGAAAGAAGTGAATTCTGGTGCATGGTTTTGAAATCGCAGTCAGAAAAAAAATAACATCCATATCAACATTTTTATCAGCTCCGGTCCTGTCGTTTTGGTCAAAAAATGAAAATTCTAAAAGTTCCTGTTTTTCTGCTTTAAACTCTAGGTACACATCCAAAATGCATTACTGAGTTGAAAGAAGTGAATTCTGGTGCATGGTTTTGAAATCGCAGTCAGAAAAAAATAACATCCATATCAACAATTTTATCAGCTCCGGTCCTGTCGTTTTGGTCAAAAAATGAAAATTCGAAAAGTTCCTGTTTTTCTGCTTTAAACTCTAGGTACACATCCAAAATGCATTACTGAGTTGAAAGAAGTTGATTCTGGTGCATGGTTTTGAAACCGCAGTCAGAAAAAAAATTACATCCATATCAACATTTTTATCAGCTCCGGTCCTGTCATTTTGGTCAAAAAATGAAAATTCGAAAAGTTCCTGTTTTTCTGCTTTAAACTCTAGGTACACATCCAAAATGCATTACTGAGTTGAAAGAAGTGAATTCTGGTGCATGGTTTTGAAATCGCAGTCAGAAAAAAAATTACATCCATATCAACATTTTTATCAGCTCCGGTCCTGTCGTTTTGGTCAAAAAATGAAAATTCTAAAAGTTCCTGTTTTTCTGCTTTAAACTCTAGGTACACATCCAAAATGCATTACTGAGTTGAAAGAAGGGAATTCTGGTGCATGGTTTTGAAATCGCAGTCAGAAAAAAAATAACATCCATATCAACATTTTTATCAGCTCCGGTCCTGTCGTTTTGGTCAAAAAATGAAAATTCTAAAAGTTCCTGTTTTTCTGCTTTAAACTCTAGGTACACATCCAAAATGCATTACTGAGTTGAAAGAAGTGAATTCTGGTGCATGGTTTTGAAATCGCTGTCAGAAAAAAAAATAACATCCATATCAACAATTTTATCAGCTCCGGTCCTGTCGTTTTGGTCAAAAAATGAAAATGCGAAAAGTTCCTGTTTTTCTGCTTTAAACTCTAGGTACACATCCAAAATGCATTACTGAGTTGAAAGAAGTGAATTCTGGTGCATGGTTTTGAAATCGCAGTCAGAAAAAAAATAACATCCATATCAACATTTTTATCAGCTCCGGTCCTGTCGTTTTGGTCAAAAAATGAAAATTCTAAAAGTTCCTGTTTTTCTGCTTTAAACTCTAGGTACACATCCAAAATGCATTACTGAGTTGAAAGAAGTGAATTCTGGTGCATGGTTTTGAAATCGCAGTCAGAAAAAAAATAACATCCATATCAACATTTTTATCAGCTCCGGTCCTGTCGTTTTGGTCAAAAAATGAAAATTCTAAAAGTTCCTGTTTTTCTGCTTTAAACTCTAGGTACACATCCAAAATGCATTACTGAGTTGAAAGAAGTGAATTCTGGTGCATGGTTTTGAAATCGCAGTCAGAAAAAAAATAACATCCATATCAACATTTTTATCAGCTCCGGTCCTGTCGTTTTGGTCAAAAAATGAAAATTCTAAAAGTTCCTGTTTTTCTGCTTTAAACTCTAGGTACACATCCAAAATGCATTACTGAGTTGAAAGAAGTGAATTCTGGTGCATGGTTTTGAAATCGCAGTCAGAAAAAAAATAACATCCATATCAACATTTTTATCAGCTCCGGTCCTGTCGTTTTGGTCAAAAAATGAAAATTCTAAAAGTTCCTGTTTTTCTGCTTTAAACTCTAGGTACACATCCAAAATGCATTACTGAGTTGAAAGAAGTGAATTCTGGTGCATGGTTTTGAAATCGCAGTCAGAAAAAAAATAACATCCATATCAACAATTTTATCAGCTCCGGTCCTGTCGTTTTGGTCAAAAAATGAAAATTCGAAAAGTTCCTGTTTTTCTGCTTTAAACTCTAGGTACACATCCAAAATGCATTACTGAGTTGAAAGAAGTGAATTCTGGTGCATGGTTTTGAAATCGCAGTCAGAAAAAAAATAACATCCATATCAACTTTTTATCAGCTCCGGACCTGTCGTTTTGGTCAAAAAATGAAAATTCTAAAAGTTCCTGTTTTTCTGCTTTAAACTCTAGGTACACATCCAAAATGCATTACTGAGTTGAAAGAAGTGAATTCTGGTGCATGGTTTTGAAATCGCAGTCAGAAAAAAAATAACATCCATATCAACATTTTTATCAGCTCCAGTCCTGTCGTTTTGGTCAAAAAATGAAAATTCTAAAAGTTCCTGTTTTTCTGCTTTAAACTCTAGGTACACATCCAAAATGCATTACTGAGTTGAAAGAAGTGAATTCTGGTGCATGGTTTTGAAATCGCAGTCAGAAAAAAAATAACATCCATATCAACATTTTTATCAGCTCCGGTCCTGTCGTTTTGGTCAAAAAATGAAAATTCTAAAAGTTCCTGTTTTTCTGCTTTAAACTCTAGGTACACATCCAAAATGCATTACTGAGTTGAAAGAAGTTGATTCTGGTGCATGGTTTTGAAACCGCAGTCAGAAAAAAAATTACATCCATATCAACATTTTTATCAGCTCCGGTCCTGTCGTTTTGGTCAAAAAATGAAAATTCGAAAAGTTCCTGTTTTTCTGCTTTAAACTCTAGGTACACATCCAAAATGCATTACTGAGTTGAAAGAAGTGAATTCTGGTGCATGGTTTTGAAATCGCAGTCAGAAAAAAAATAACATCCATATCAACATTTTTATCAGCTCCGGTCCTGTCGTTTTGGTCAAAAAATGAAAATTCTAAAAGTTCCTGTTTTTCTGCTTTAAACTCTAGGTACACATCCAAAATGCATTACTGAGTTGAAAGAAGTTGATTCTGGTGCATGGTTTTGAAACCGCAGTCAGAAAAAAAATTACATCCATATCAACATTTTTATCAGCTCCGGTCCTGTCGTTTTGGTCAAAAAATGAAAATTCTAAAAGTTCCTGTTTTTCTGCTTTAAACTCTAGGTACACATCCAAAATGCATTACTGAGTTGAAAGAAGTGAATTCTGGTGCATGGTTTTGAAATCGCAGTCAGAAAAAAAATAACATCCATATCAACATTTTTATCAGCTCTGGTCCTGTCGTTTTGGTCAAAAAATGAAAATTCTAAAAGTTCCTGTTTTTCTGCTTTAAACTCTAGGTACACATCCAAAATGCATTACTGAGTTGAAAGAAGTGAATTCTGGTGCATGGTTTTGAAATCGCAGTCAGAAAAAAAATAACATCCATATCAACATTTTTATCAGCTCCGGTCCTGTCGTTTTGGTCAAAAAATGAAAATTCTAAAAGTTCCTGTTTTTCTGCTTTAAACTCTAGGTACACATCCAAAATGCATTACTGAGTTGAAAGAAGTGAATTCTGGTGCATGGTTTTGAAATCGCAGTCAGAAAAAAAATAACATCCATATCAACTTTTTTATCAGCTCCGGTCCTGTCGTTTTGGTCAAAAAATGAAAATTCTAAAAGTTCCTGTTTTTCTGCTTTAAACTCTAGGTACACATCCAAAATGCATTACTGAGTTGAAAGAAGTGAATTCTGGTGCATGGTTTTGAAATCGCAGTCAGAAAAAAATAACATCCATATCAACAATTTTATCAGCTCCGGTCCTTTCGTTTTGGTCAAAAAATGAAAATTCGAAAAGTTCCTGTTTTTCTGCTTTAAACTCTAGGTACACATCCAAAATGCATTACTGAGTTGAAAGAAGTTGATTCTGGTGCATGGTTTTGAAACCGCAGTCAGAAAAAAAATTACATCCATATCAACATTTTTATCAGCTCCGGTCCTGTCATTTTGGTCAAAAAATGAAAATTCGAAAAGTTCCTGTTTTTCTGCTTTAAACTCTAGGTACACATCCAAAATGCATTACTGAGTTGAAAGAAGTGAATTCTGGTGCATGGTTTTGAAATTGCAGTCAGAAAAAAAATTACATCCATATCAACATTTTTATCAGCTCCGGTCCTGTCGTTTTGGTCAAAAAATGAAAATTCTAAAAGTTCCTGTTTTTCTGCTTTAAACTCTAGGTACACATCCAAAATGCATTACTGAGTTGAAAGAAGGGAATTCTGGTGCATGGTTTTGAAATCGCAGTCAGAAAAAAAATAACATCCATATCAACATTTTTATCAGCTCCGGTCCTGTCGTTTTGGTCAAAAAATGAAAATTCTAAAAGTTCCTGTTTTTCTGCTTTAAACTCTAGGTACACATCCAAAATGCATTACTGAGTTGAAAGAAGTGAATTCTGGTGCATGGTTTTGAAATCGCTGTCAGAAAAAAAAATAACATCCATATCAACAATTTTATCAGCTCCGGTCCTGTCGTTTTGGTCAAAAAATGAAAATGCGAAAAGTTCCTGTTTTTCTGCTTTAAACTCTAGGTACACATCCAAAATGCATTACTGAGTTGAAAGAAGTGAATTCTGGTGCATGGTTTTGAAATCGCAGTCAGAAAAAAAATAACATCCATATCAACATTTTTATCAGCTCCGGTCCTGTCGTTTTGGTCAAAAAATGAAAATTCTAAAAGTTCCTGTTTTTCTGCTTTAAACTCTAGGTACACATCCAAAATGCATTACTGAGTTGAAAGAAGTGAATTCTGGTGCATGGTTTTGAAATCGCAGTCAGAAAAAAAATAACATCCATATCAACATTTTTATCAGCTCCGGTCCTGTCGTTTTGGTCAAAAAATGAAAATTCTAAAAGTTCCTGTTTTTCTGCTTTAAACTCTAGGTACACATCCAAAATGCATTACTGAGTTGAAAGAAGTGAATTCTGGTGCATGGTTTTGAAATCGCAGTCAGAAAAAAAATAACATCCATATCAACATTTTTATCAGCTCCGGTCCTGTCGTTTTGGTCAAAAAATGAAAATTCTAAAAGTTCCTGTTTTTCTGCTTTAAACTCTAGGTACACATCCAAAATGCATTACTGAGTTGAAAGAAGTGAATTCTGGTGCATGGTTTTGAAATCGCAGTCAGAAAAAAAATAACATCCATATCAACATTTTTATCAGCTCCGGTCCTGTCGTTTTGGTCAAAAAATGAAAATTCTAAAAGTTCCTGTTTTTCTGCTTTAAACTCTAGGTACACATCCAAAATGCATTACTGAGTTGAAAGAAGTGAATTCTGGTGCATGGTTTTGAAATCGCAGTCAGAAAAAAAATAACATCCATATCAACAATTTTATCAGCTCCGGTCCTGTCGTTTTGGTCAAAAAATGAAAATTCGAAAAGTTCCTGTTTTTCTGCTTTAAACTCTAGGTACACATCCAAAATGCATTACTGAGTTGAAAGAAGTGAATTCTGGTGCATGGTTTTGAAATCGCAGTCAGAAAAAAAATAACATCCATATCAACTTTTTATCAGCTCCGGACCTGTCGTTTTGGTCAAAAAATGAAAATTCTAAAAGTTCCTGTTTTTCTGCTTTAAACTCTAGGTACACATCCAAAATGCATTACTGAGTTGAAAGAATTGAATTCTGGTGCATGGTTTTGAAATCGCAGTCAGAAAAAAAATAACATCCATATCAACATTTTTATCAGCTCCGGTCCTGTCATTTTGGTCAAAAAATGAAAATTCTAAAAGTTCCTGTTTTTCTGCTTTAAACTCTAGGTACACATCCAAAATGCATTACTGAGTTGAAAGAAGTGAATTCTGGTGCATGGTTTTGAAATCGCAGTCAGAAAAAAAATAACATCCATATCAACATTTTTATCAGCTCCGGTCCTGTCGTTTTGGTCAAAAAATGAAAATTCTAAAAGTTCCTGTTTTTCTGCTTTAAACTCTAGGTACACATCCAAAATGCATTACTGAGTTGAAAGAAGTTGATTCTGGTGCATGGTTTTGAAACCGCAGTCAGAAAAAAAATTACATCCATATCAACATTTTTATCAGCTCCGGTCCTGTCGTTTTGGTCAAAAAATGAAAATTCGAAAAGTTCCTGTTTTTCTGCTTTAAACTCTAGGTACACATCCAAAATGCATTACTGAGTTGAAAGAAGTGAATTCTGGTGCATGGTTTTGAAATCGCAGTCAGAAAAAAAATAACATCCATATCAACATTTTTATCAGCTCCGGTCCTGTCGTTTTGGTCAAAAAATGAAAATTCTAAAAGTTCCTGTTTTTCTGCTTTAAACTCTAGGTACACATCCAAAATGCATTACTGAGTTGAAAGAAGTTGATTCTGGTGCATGGTTTTGAAACCGCAGTCAGAAAAAAAATTACATCCATATCAACATTTTTATCAGCTCCGGTCCTGTCGTTTTGGTCAAAAAATGAAAATTCTAAAAGTTCCTGTTTTTCTGCTTTAAACTCTAGGTACACATCCAAAATGCATTACTGAGTTGAAAGAAGTGAATTCTGGTGCATGGTTTTGAAATCGCAGTCAGAAAAAAAATAACATCCATATCAACATTTTTATCAGCTCTGGTCCTGTCGTTTTGGTCAAAAAATGAAAATTCTAAAAGTTCCTGTTTTTCTGCTTTAAACTCTAGGTACACATCCAAAATGCATTACTGAGTTGAAAGAAGTGAATTCTGGTGCATGGTTTTGAAATCGCAGTCAGAAAAAAAATAACATCCATATCAACATTTTTATCAGCTCCGGTCCTGTCGTTTTGGTCAAAAAATGAAAATTCTAAAAGTTCCTGTTTTTCTGCTTTAAACTCTAGGTACACATCCAAAATGCATTACTGAGTTGAAAGAAGTGAATTCTGGTGCATGGTTTTGAAATCGCAGTCAGAAAAAAAATAACATCCATATCAACTTTTTTATCAGCTCCGGTCCTGTCGTTTTGGTCAAAAAATGAAAATTCTAAAAGTTCCTGTTTTTCTGCTTTAAACTCTAGGTACACATCCAAAATGCATTACTGAGTTGAAAGAAGTGAATTCTGGTGCATGGTTTTGAAATCGCAGTCAGAAAAAAAATAACATCCATATCAACAATTTTATCAGCTCCGGTCCTGTCGTTTTGGTCAAAAAATGAAAATTCGAAAAGTTCCTGTTTTTCTGCTTTAAACTCTAGGTACACATCCAAAATGCATTACTGAGTTGAAAGAAGTGAATTCTGGTGCATGGTTTTGAAATCGCAGTCAGAAAAAAAATAACATCCATATCAACATTTTTATCAGCTCCGGTCCTGTCGTTTTGGTCAAAAAATGAAAATTCTAAAAGTTCCTGTTTTTCTGCTTTAAACTCTAGGTACACATCCAAAATGCATTACTGAGTTGAAAGAAGTGAATTCTGGTGCATGGTTTTGAAATCGCAGTCAGAAAAAAAATAACATCCATATCAACATTTTTATCAGCTCCGGTCCTGTCGTTTTGGTCAAAAAATGAAAATTCTAAAAGTTCCTGTTTTTCTGCTTTAAACTCTAGGTACACATCCAAAATGCATTACTGAGTTGAAAGAAGTGAATTCTGGTGCATGGTTTTGAAATCGCAGTCAGAAAAAAAATAACATCCATATCAACATTTTTATCAGCTCCGGTCCTGTCGTTTTGGTCAAAAAATTAAAATTCTAAAAGTTCCTGTTTTTCTGCTTTAAACTCTAGGTACACATCCAAAATGCATTACTGAGTTGAAAGAAGTGAATTCTGGTGCATGGTTTTGAAATCGCAGTCAGAAAAAAAATAACATCCATATCAACAATTTTATCAGCTCCGGTCCTGTCGTTTTGGTCAAAAAATGAAAATTCGAAAAGTTCCTGTTTTTCTGCTTTAAACTCTAGGTACACATCCAAAATGCATTACTGAGTTGAAAGAAGTTGATTCTGGTGCATGGTTTTGAAACCGCAGTCAGAAAAAAAATTACATCCATATCAACATTTTTATCAGCTCCGGTCCTGTCATTTTGGTCAAAAAATGAAAATTCGAAAAGTTCCTGTTTTTCTGCTTTAAACTCTAGGTGCACATCCAAAATGCATTACTGAGTTGAAAGAAGTGAATTCTGGTGCATGGTTTTGAAATCGCAGTCAGAAAAAAAATAACATCCATATCAACATTTTTATCAGCTCCGGTCCTGTCGTTTTGGTCAAAAAATGAAAATTCTAAAAGTTCCTGTTTTTCTGCTTTAAACTCTAGGTACACATCCAAAATGCATTACTGAGTTGAAAGAAGTGAATTCTGGTGCATGGTTTTGAAATCGCAGTCAGAAAAAAAATAACATCCATATCAACATTTTTATCAGCTCCGGTCCTGTCGTTTTGGTCAAAAAATGAAAATTCTAAAAGTTCCTGTTTTTCTGCTTTAAACTCTAGGTACATATCCAAAATGCATTACTGAGTTGAAAGAAGTGAATTCTGGTGCATGGTTTTGAAATCGCAGTCAGAAAAAAAATAACATCCATATCAACATTTTTATCAGCTCCGGTCCTGTCGTTTTGGTCAAAAAATGAACATTCTAAAAGTTCCTGTTTTTCTGCTTTAAACCCTAGGTACACATCCAAAATGCATTACTGAGTTGAAAGAAGTGAATTCTGGTGCATGGTTTTGAAATCGCAGTCAGAAAAAAAATAACATCCATATCAACATTTTTATCAGCTCCGGTCCTGTCATTTTGGTCAAAAAATGAAAATTCGAAAAGTTCCTGTTTTTCTGCTTTAAACTCTAGGTACACATCCAAAATGCATTACTGAGTTGAAAGAAGTGAAATCTGGTGCATGGTTTTGAAATCGCAGTCAGAAAAAAAATTACATCCATATCAACTTTTTATCAGCTCCGGACCTGTCGTTTTGGTCAAAAAATGAAAATTCTAAAAGTTCCTGTTTTTCTGCTTTAAACTCTAGGTACACATCCAAAATGCATTACTGAGTTGAAAGAAGTTGATTCTGGTGCATGGTTTTGAAACCGCAGTCAGAAAAAAAATTACATCCATATCAACATTTTTATCAGCTCCGGTCTTGTCATTTTGGTCAAAAAATGAAAATTCGAAAAGTTCCTGTTTTTCTGCTTTAAACTCTAGGTACACATCCAAAATGCATTACTGAGTTGAAAGAAGTGAATTCTGGTGCATGGTTTTGAAATCGCAGTCAGAAAAAAAATTACATCCATATCAACATTTTTATCAGCTCCGGTCCTGTCGTTTTGGTCAAAAAATGAAAATTCTAAAAGTTCCTGTTTTTCTGCTTTAAACTCTAGGTACACATCCAAAATGCATTACTGAGTTGAAAGAAGGGAATTCTGGTGCATGGTTTTGAAATCGCAGTCAGAAAAAAAATAACATCCATATCAACATTTTTATCAGCTCCGGTCCTGTCGTTTTGGTCAAAAAATGAAAATTCTAAAAGTTCCTGTTTTTCTGCTTTAAACTCTAGGTACACATCCAAAATGCATTACTGAGTTGAAAGAAGTGAATTCTGGTGCATGGTTTTGAAATCGCAGTCAGAAAAAAAATAACATCCATATCAACAATTTTATCAGCTCCGGTCCTGTCGTTTTGGTCAAAAAATGAAAATTCGAAAAGTTCCTGTTTTTCTGCTTTAAACTCTAGGTACACATCCAAAATGCATTACTGAGTTGAAAGAAGTGAATTCTGGTGCATGGTTTTGAAATCGCAGTCAGAAAAAAAATAACATCCATATCAACTTTTTATCAGCTCCGGACCTGTCGTTTTGGTCAAAAAATGAAAATTCTAAAAGTTCCTGTTTTTCTGCTTTAAACTCTAGGTACACATCCAAAATGCATTACTGAGTTGAAAGAAGTGAATTCTGGTGCATGGTTTTGAAATCGCAGTCAGAAAAAAAATAACATCCATATCAACATTTTTATCAGCTCCGGTCCTGTCGTTTTGGTCAAAAAATGAAAATTCTAAAAGTTCCTGTTTTTCTGCTTTAAACTCTAGGTACACATCCAAAATGCATTACTGAGTTGAAAGAAGTGAATTCTGGTGCATGGTTTTGAAATCGCAGTCAGAAAAAAAATAACATCCATATCAACATTTTTATCAGCTCCGGTCCTGTCGTTTTGGTCAAAAAATGAAAATTCTAAAAGTTCCTGTTTTTCTGCTTTAAACTCCAGGTACACATCCAAAATGCATTACTGAGTTGAAAGAAGTTGATTCTGGTGCATGGTTTTGAAACCGCAGTCAGAAAAAAAATTACATCCATATCAACATTTTTATCAGCTCCGGTCCTGTCGTTTTGGTCAAAAAATGAAAATTCGAAAAGTTCCTGTTTTTCTGCTTTAAACTCTAGGTACACATCCAAAATGCATTACTGAGTTGAAAGAAGTGAATTCTGGTGCATGGTTTTGAAATCGCAGTCAGAAAAAAAATAACATCCATATCAACATTTTTATCAGCTCCGGTCCTGTCGTTTTGGTCAAAAAATGAAAATTCTAAAAGTTCCTGTTTTTCTGCTTTAAACTCTAGGTACACATCCAAAATGCATTACTGAGTTGAAAGAAGTTGATTCTGGTGCATGGTTTTGAAACCGCAGTCAGAAAAAAAATTACATCCATATCAACATTTTTATCAGCTCCGGTCCTGTCGTTTTGGTCAAAAAATGAAAATTCTAAAAGTTCCTGTTTTTCTGCTTTAAACTCTAGGTACACATCCAAAATGCATTACTGAGTTGAAAGAAGTGAATTCTGGTGCATGGTTTTGAAATCGCAGTCAGAAAAAAAATAACATCCATATCAACAATTTTATCAGCTCCGGTCCTGTCGTTTTGGTCAAAAAATGAAAATTCGAAAAGTTCCTGTTTTTCTGCTTTAAACTCTAGGTACACATCCAAAATGCATTACTGAGTTGAAAGAAGTGAATTCTGGTGCATGGTTTTGAAATCGCAGTCAGAAAAAAAATAACATCCATATCAACATTTTTATCAGCTCCGGTCCTGTCGTTTTGGTCAAAAAATGAAAATTCTAAAAGTTCCTGTTTTTCTGCTTTAAACTCTAGGTACACATCCAAAATGCATTACTGAGTTGAAAGAAGTGAATTCTGGTGCATGGTTTTGAAATCGCAGTCAGAAAAAAAATAACATCCATATCAACATTTTTATCAGCTCCGGTCCTGTCGTTTTGGTCAAAAAATGAAAATTCTAAAAGTTCCTGTTTTTCTGCTTTAAACTCTAGGTACACATCCAAAATGCATTACTGAGTTGAAAGAAGTGAATTCTGGTGCATGGTTTTGAAATCGCAGTCAGAAAAAAAATAACATCCATATCAACATTTTTATCAGCTCCGGTCCTGTCGTTTTGGTCAAAAAATTAAAATTCTAAAAGTTCCTGTTTTTCTGCTTTAAACTCTAGGTACACATCCAAAATGCATTACTGAGTTGAAAGAAGTGAATTCTGGTGCATGGTTTTGAAATCGCAGTCAGAAAAAAAATAACATCCATATCAACAATTTTATCAGCTCCGGTCCTGTCGTTTTGGTCAAAAAATGAAAATTCGAAAAGTTCCTGTTTTTCTGCTTTAAACTCTAGGTACACATCCAAAATGCATTACTGAGTTGAAAGAAGTTGATTCTGGTGCATGGTTTTGAAACCGCAGTCAGAAAAAAAATTACATCCATATCAACATTTTTATCAGCTCCGGTCCTGTCATTTTGGTCAAAAAATGAAAATTCGAAAAGTTCCTGTTTTTCTGCTTTAAACTCTAGGTGCACATCCAAAATGCATTACTGAGTTGAAAGAAGTGAATTCTGGTGCATGGTTTTGAAATCGCAGTCAGAAAAAAAATAACATCCATATCAACATTTTTATCAGCTCCGGTCCTGTCGTTTTGGTCAAAAAATGAAAATTCTAAAAGTTCCTGTTTTTCTGCTTTAAACTCTAGGTACACATCCAAAATGCATTACTGAGTTGAAAGAAGTGAATTCTGGTGCATGGTTTTGAAATCGCAGTCAGAAAAAAAATAACATCCATATCAACATTTTTATCAGCTCCGGTCCTGTCGTTTTGGTCAAAAAATGAAAATTCTAAAAGTTCCTGTTTTTCTGCTTTAAACTCTAGGTACATATCCAAAATGCATTACTGAGTTGAAAGAAGTGAATTCTGGTGCATGGTTTTGAAATCGCAGTCAGAAAAAAAATAACATCCATATCAACATTTTTATCAGCTCCGGTCCTGTCGTTTTGGTCAAAAAATGAACATTCTAAAAGTTCCTGTTTTTCTGCTTTAAACCCTAGGTACACATCCAAAATGCATTACTGAGTTGAAAGAAGTGAATTCTGGTGCATGGTTTTGAAATCGCAGTCAGAAAAAAAATAACATCCATATCAACATTTTTATCAGCTCCGGTCCTGTCATTTTGGTCAAAAAATGAAAATTCGAAAAGTTCCTGTTTTTCTGCTTTAAACTCTAGGTACACATCCAAAATGCATTACTGAGTTGAAAGAAGTGAAATCTGGTGCATGGTTTTGAAATCGCAGTCAGAAAAAAAATTACATCCATATCAACTTTTTATCAGCTCCGGACCTGTCGTTTTGGTCAAAAAATGAAAATTCTAAAAGTTCCTGTTTTTCTGCTTTAAACTCTAGGTACACATCCAAAATGCATTACTGAGTTGAAAGAAGTTGATTCTGGTGCATGGTTTTGAAACCGCAGTCAGAAAAAAAATTACATCCATATCAACATTTTTATCAGCTCCGGTCTTGTCATTTTGGTCAAAAAATGAAAATTCGAAAAGTTCCTGTTTTTCTGCTTTAAACTCTAGGTACACATCCAAAATGCATTACTGAGTTGAAAGAAGTGAATTCTGGTGCATGGTTTTGAAATCGCAGTCAGAAAAAAAATTACATCCATATCAACATTTTTATCAGCTCCGGTCCTGTCGTTTTGGTCAAAAAATGAAAATTCTAAAAGTTCCTGTTTTTCTGCTTTAAACTCTAGGTACACATCCAAAATGCATTACTGAGTTGAAAGAAGGGAATTCTGGTGCATGGTTTTGAAATCGCAGTCAGAAAAAAAATAACATCCATATCAACATTTTTATCAGCTCCGGTCCTGTCGTTTTGGTCAAAAAATGAAAATTCTAAAAGTTCCTGTTTTTCTGCTTTAAACTCTAGGTACACATCCAAAATGCATTACTGAGTTGAAAGAAGTGAATTCTGGTGCATGGTTTTGAAATCGCAGTCAGAAAAAAAATAACATCCATATCAACAATTTTATCAGCTCCGGTCCTGTCGTTTTGGTCAAAAAATGAAAATTCGAAAAGTTCCTGTTTTTCTGCTTTAAACTCTAGGTACACATCCAAAATGCATTACTGAGTTGAAAGAAGTGAATTCTGGTGCATGGTTTTGAAATCGCAGTCAGAAAAAAAATAACATCCATATCAACTTTTTATCAGCTCCGGACCTGTCGTTTTGGTCAAAAAATGAAAATTCTAAAAGTTCCTGTTTTTCTGCTTTAAACTCTAGGTACACATCCAAAATGCATTACTGAGTTGAAAGAAGTGAATTCTGGTGCATGGTTTTGAAATCGCAGTCAGAAAAAAAATAACATCCATATCAACATTTTTATCAGCTCCGGTCCTGTCGTTTTGGTCAAAAAATGAAAATTCTAAAAGTTCCTGTTTTTCTGCTTTAAACTCTAGGTACACATCCAAAATGCATTACTGAGTTGAAAGAAGTGAATTCTGGTGCATGGTTTTGAAATCGCAGTCAGAAAAAAAATAACATCCATATCAACATTTTTATCAGCTCCGGTCCTGTCGTTTTGGTCAAAAAATGAAAATTCTAAAAGTTCCTGTTTTTCTGCTTTAAACTCCAGGTACACATCCAAAATGCATTACTGAGTTGAAAGAAGTTGATTCTGGTGCATGGTTTTGAAACCGCAGTCAGAAAAAAAATTACATCCATATCAACATTTTTATCAGCTCCGGTCCTGTCGTTTTGGTCAAAAAATGAAAATTCGAAAAGTTCCTGTTTTTCTGCTTTAAACTCTAGGTACACATCCAAAATGCATTACTGAGTTGAAAGAAGTGAATTCTGGTGCATGGTTTTGAAATCGCAGTCAGAAAAAAAATAACATCCATATCAACATTTTTATCAGCTCCGGTCCTGTCGTTTTGGTCAAAAAATGAAAATTCTAAAAGTTCCTGTTTTTCTGCTTTAAACTCTAGGTACACATCCAAAATGCATTACTGAGTTGAAAGAAGTTGATTCTGGTGCATGGTTTTGAAACCGCAGTCAGAAAAAAAATTACATCCATATCAACATTTTTATCAGCTCCGGTCCTGTCGTTTTGGTCAAAAAATGAAAATTCTAAAAGTTCCTGTTTTTCTGCTTTAAACTCTAGGTACACATCCAAAATGCATTACTGAGTTGAAAGAAGTGAATTCTGGTGCATGGTTTTGAAATCGCAGTCAGAAAAAAAATAACATCCATATCAACATTTTTATCAGCTCTGGTCCTGTCGTTTTGGTCAAAAAATGAAAATTCTAAAAGTTCCTGTTTTTCTGCTTTAAACTCTAGGTACACATCCAAAATGCATTACTGAGTTGAAAGAAGTGAATTCTGGTGCATGGTTTTGAAATCGCAGTCAGAAAAAAAATAACATCCATATCAACATTTTTATCAGCTCCGGTCCTGTCGTTTTGGTCAAAAAATGAAAATTCTAAAAGTTCCTGTTTTTCTGCTTTAAACTCTAGGTACACATCCAAAATGCATTACTGAGTTGAAAGAAGTGAATTCTGGTGCATGGTTTTGAAATCGCAGTCAGAAAAAAAATAACATCCATATCAACTTTTTTATCAGCTCCGGTCCTGTCGTTTTGGTCAAAAAATGAAAATTCTAAAAGTTCCTGTTTTTCTGCTTTAAACTCTAGGTACACATCCAAAATGCATTACTGAGTTGAAAGAAGTGAATTCTGGTGCATGGTTTTGAAATCGCAGTCAGAAAAAAAATAACATCCATATCAACAATTTTATCAGCTCCGGTCCTGTCGTTTTGGTCAAAAAATGAAAATTCGAAAAGTTCCTGTTTTTCTGCTTTAAACTCTAGGTACACATCCAAAATGCATTACTGAGTTGAAAGAAGTGAATTCTGGTGCATGGTTTTGAAATCGCAGTCAGAAAAAAAATAACATCCATATCAACATTTTTATCAGCTCCGGTCCTGTCGTTTTGGTCAAAAAATGAAAATTCTAAAAGTTCCTGTTTTTCTGCTTTAAACTCTAGGTACACATCCAAAATGCATTACTGAGTTGAAAGAAGTGAATTCTGGTGCATGGTTTTGAAATCGCAGTCAGAAAAAAAATAACATCCATATCAACATTTTTATCAGCTCCGGTCCTGTCGTTTTGGTCAAAAAATGAAAATTCTAAAAGTTCCTGTTTTTCTGCTTTAAACTCTAGGTACACATCCAAAATGCATTACTGAGTTGAAAGAAGTGAATTCTGGTGCATGGTTTTGAAATCGCAGTCAGAAAAAAAATAACATCCATATCAACATTTTTATCAGCTCCGGTCCTGTCGTTTTGGTCAAAAAATTAAAATTCTAAAAGTTCCTGTTTTTCTGCTTTAAACTCTAGGTACACATCCAAAATGCATTACTGAGTTGAAAGAAGTGAATTCTGGTGCATGGTTTTGAAATCGCAGTCAGAAAAAAAATAACATCCATATCAACAATTTTATCAGCTCCGGTCCTGTCGTTTTGGTCAAAAAATGAAAATTCGAAAAGTTCCTGTTTTTCTGCTTTAAACTCTAGGTACACATCCAAAATGCATTACTGAGTTGAAAGAAGTTGATTCTGGTGCATGGTTTTGAAACCGCAGTCAGAAAAAAAATTACATCCATATCAACATTTTTATCAGCTCCGGTCCTGTCATTTTGGTCAAAAAATGAAAATTCGAAAAGTTCCTGTTTTTCTGCTTTAAACTCTAGGTGCACATCCAAAATGCATTACTGAGTTGAAAGAAGTGAATTCTGGTGCATGGTTTTGAAATCGCAGTCAGAAAAAAAATAACATCCATATCAACATTTTTATCAGCTCCGGTCCTGTCGTTTTGGTCAAAAAATGAAAATTCTAAAAGTTCCTGTTTTTCTGCTTTAAACTCTAGGTACACATCCAAAATGCATTACTGAGTTGAAAGAAGTGAATTCTGGTGCATGGTTTTGAAATCGCAGTCAGAAAAAAAATAACATCCATATCAACATTTTTATCAGCTCCGGTCCTGTCGTTTTGGTCAAAAAATGAAAATTCTAAAAGTTCCTGTTTTTCTGCTTTAAACTCTAGGTACATATCCAAAATGCATTACTGAGTTGAAAGAAGTGAATTCTGGTGCATGGTTTTGAAATCGCAGTCAGAAAAAAAATAACATCCATATCAACATTTTTATCAGCTCCGGTCCTGTCGTTTTGGTCAAAAAATGAACATTCTAAAAGTTCCTGTTTTTCTGCTTTAAACCCTAGGTACACATCCAAAATGCATTACTGAGTTGAAAGAAGTGAATTCTGGTGCATGGTTTTGAAATCGCAGTCAGAAAAAAAATAACATCCATATCAACATTTTTATCAGCTCCGGTCCTGTCATTTTGGTCAAAAAATGAAAATTCGAAAAGTTCCTGTTTTTCTGCTTTAAACTCTAGGTACACATCCAAAATGCATTACTGAGTTGAAAGAAGTGAAATCTGGTGCATGGTTTTGAAATCGCAGTCAGAAAAAAAATTACATCCATATCAACTTTTTATCAGCTCCGGACCTGTCGTTTTGGTCAAAAAATGAAAATTCTAAAAGTTCCTGTTTTTCTGCTTTAAACTCTAGGTACACATCCAAAATGCATTACTGAGTTGAAAGAAGTGAATTCTGGTGCATGGTTTTGAAATCGCAGTCAGAAAAAAAATAACATCCATATCAACATTTTTATCAGCTCCGGTCCTGTCGTTTTGGTCAAAAAAATGAAAATTCTAAAAGTTCCTGTTTTTCTGCTTTAAACTCTAGGTACACATCCAAAATGCATTACTGAGTTGAAAGAAGTGAATTCTGGTGCATGGTTTTGAAATCGCAGTCAGAAAAAAAATAACATCCATATCAACATTTTTATCAGCTCCGGTCCTGTCGTTTTGGTCAAAAAATGAAAATTCTAAAAGTTCCTGTTTTTCTGCTTTAAACTCTAGGTACACATCCAAAATGCATTACTGAGTTGAAAGAAGTTGATTCTGGTGCATGGTTTTGAAACCGCAGTCAGAAAAAAAATTACATCCATATCAACATTTTTATCAGCTCCGGTCCTGTCATTTTGGTCAAAAAATGAAAATTCGAAAAGTTCCTGTTTTTCTGCTTTAAACTCTAGGTACACATCCAAAATGCATTACTGAGTTGAAAGAAGTGAATTCTGGTGCATGGTTTTGAAATCGCAGTCAGAAAAAAAATTACATCCATATCAACATTTTTATCAGCTCCGGTCCTGTCGTTTTGGTCAAAAAATGAAAATTCTAAAAGTTCCTGTTTTTCTGCTTTAAACTCTAGGTACACATCCAAAATGCATTACTGAGTTAAAAGAAGGGAATTCTGGTGCATGGTTTTGAAATCGCAGTCAGAAAAAAAATAACATCCATATCAACATTTTTATCAGCTCCGGTCCTGTCGTTTTGGTCAAAAAATGAAAATTCTAAAAGTTCCTGTTTTTCTGCTTTAAACTCTAGGTACACATCCAAAATGCATTACTGAGTTGAAAGAAGTGAATTCTGGTGCATGGTTTTGAAATCGCAGTCAGAAAAAAAATAACATCCATATCAACATTTTTATCAGCTCCGGTCCTGTCGTTTTGGTCAAAAAATGAAAATGCGAAAAGTTCCTGTTTTTCTGCTTTAAACTCTAGGTACACATCCAAAATGCATTACTGAGTTGAAAGAAGTGAATTTTGGTGCATGGTTTTGAAATCGCAGTCAGAAAAAAAATAACATCCATATCAACATTTTTATCAGCTCCGGTCCTGTCGTTTTGGTCAAAAAATGAAAATTCTAAAAGTTCCTGTTTTTCTGCTTTAAACTCTAGGTACACATCCAAAATGCATTACTGAGTTGAAAGAAGTGAATTCTGGTGCATGGTTTTGAAATCGCAGTCAGAAAAAAAATAACATCCATATCAACATTTTTATCAGCTCCGGTCCTGTCGTTTTGGTCAAAAAATGAACATTCTAAAAGTTCCTGTTTTTCTGCTTTAAACCCTAGGTACACATCCAAAATGCATTACTGAGTTGAAAGAAGTGAATTCTGGTGCATGGTTTTGAAATCGCAGTCAGAAAAAAAATAACATCCATATCAACATTTTTATCAGCTCCGGTCCTGTCATTTTGGTCAAAAAATGAAAATTCGAAAAGTTCCTGTTTTTCTGCTTTAAACTCTAGGTACACATCCAAAATGCATTACTGAGTTGAAAGAAGTGAAATCTGGTGCATGGTTTTGAAATCGCAGTCAGAAAAAAAATTACATCCATATCAACTTTTTATCAGCTCCGGACCTGTCGTTTTGGTCAAAAAATGAAAATTCTAAAAGTTCCTGTTTTTCTGCTTTAAACTCTAGGTACACATCCAAAATGCATTACTGAGTTGAAAGAAGTTGATTCTGGTGCATGGTTTTGAAACCGCAGTCAGAAAAAAAATTACATCCATATCAACATTTTTATCAGCTCCGGTCTTGTCATTTTGGTCAAAAAATGAAAATTCGAAAAGTTCCTGTTTTTCTGCTTTAAACTCTAGGTACACATCCAAAATGCATTACTGAGTTGAAAGAAGTGAATTCTGGTGCATGGTTTTGAAATCGCAGTCAGAAAAAAAATTACATCCATATCAACATTTTTATCAGCTCCGGTCCTGTCGTTTTGGTCAAAAAATGAAAATTCTAAAAGTTCCTGTTTTTCTGCTTTAAACTCTAGGTACACATCCAAAATGCATTACTGAGTTGAAAGAAGGGAATTCTGGTGCATGGTTTTGAAATCGCAGTCAGAAAAAAAATAACATCCATATCAACATTTTTATCAGCTCCGGTCCTGTCGTTTTGGTCAAAAAATGAAAATTCTAAAAGTTCCTGTTTTTCTGCTTTAAACTCTAGGTACACATCCAAAATGCATTACTGAGTTGAAAGAAGTGAATTCTGGTGCATGGTTTTGAAATCGCAGTCAGAAAAAAAATAACATCCATATCAACAATTTTATCAGCTCCGGTCCTGTCGTTTTGGTCAAAAAATGAAAATTCGAAAAGTTCCTGTTTTTCTGCTTTAAACTCTAGGTACACATCCAAAATGCATTACTGAGTTGAAAGAAGTGAATTCTGGTGCATGGTTTTGAAATCGCAGTCAGAAAAAAAATAACATCCATATCAACTTTTTATCAGCTCCGGACCTGTCGTTTTGGTCAAAAAATGAAAATTCTAAAAGTTCCTGTTTTTCTGCTTTAAACTCTAGGTACACATCCAAAATGCATTACTGAGTTGAAAGAAGTGAATTCTGGTGCATGGTTTTGAAATCGCAGTCAGAAAAAAAATAACATCCATATCAACATTTTTATCAGCTCCGGTCCTGTCGTTTTGGTCAAAAAATGAAAATTCTAAAAGTTCCTGTTTTTCTGCTTTAAACTCTAGGTACACATCCAAAATGCATTACTGAGTTGAAAGAAGTGAATTCTGGTGCATGGTTTTGAAATCGCAGTCAGAAAAAAAATAACATCCATATCAACATTTTTATCAGCTCCGGTCCTGTCGTTTTGGTCAAAAAATGAAAATTCTAAAAGTTCCTGTTTTTCTGCTTTAAACTCTAGGTACACATCCAAAATGCATTACTGAGTTGAAAGAAGTTGATTCTGGTGCATGGTTTTGAAACCGCAGTCAGAAAAAAAATTACATCCATATCAACATTTTTATCAGCTCCGGTCCTGTCGTTTTGGTCAAAAAATGAAAATTCGAAAAGTTCCTGTTTTTCTGCTTTAAACTCTAGGTACACATCCAAAATGCATTACTGAGTTGAAAGAAGTGAATTCTGGTGCATGGTTTTGAAATCGCAGTCAGAAAAAAAATAACATCCATATCAACATTTTTATCAGCTCCGGTCCTGTCGTTTTGGTCAAAAAATGAAAATTCTAAAAGTTCCTGTTTTTCTGCTTTAAACTCTAGGTACACATCCAAAATGCATTACTGAGTTGAAAGAAGTTGATTCTGGTGCATGGTTTTGAAACCGCAGTCAGAAAAAAAATTACATCCATATCAACATTTTTATCAGCTCCGGTCCTGTCGTTTTGGTCAAAAAATGAAAATTCTAAAAGTTCCTGTTTTTCTGCTTTAAACTCTAGGTACACATCCAAAATGCATTACTGAGTTGAAAGAAGTGAATTCTGGTGCATGGTTTTGAAATCGCAGTCAGAAAAAAAATAACATCCATATCAACATTTTTATCAGCTCTGGTCCTGTCGTTTTGGTCAAAAAATGAAAATTCTAAAAGTTCCTGTTTTTCTGCTTTAAACTCTAGGTACACATCCAAAATGCATTACTGAGTTGAAAGAAGTGAATTCTGGTGCATGGTTTTGAAATCGCAGTCAGAAAAAAAATAACATCCATATCAACATTTTTATCAGCTCCGGTCCTGTCGTTTTGGTCAAAAAATGAAAATTCTAAAAGTTCCTGTTTTTCTGCTTTAAACTCTAGGTACACATCCAAAATGCATTACTGAGTTGAAAGAAGTGAATTCTGGTGCATGGTTTTGAAATCGCAGTCAGAAAAAAAATAACATCCATATCAACTTTTTTATCAGCTCCGGTCCTGTCGTTTTGGTCAAAAAATGAAAATTCTAAAAGTTCCTGTTTTTCTGCTTTAAACTCTAGGTACACATCCAAAATGCATTACTGAGTTGAAAGAAGTGAATTCTGGTGCATGGTTTTGAAATCGCAGTCAGAAAAAAAATAACATCCATATCAACAATTTTATCAGCTCCGGTCCTGTCGTTTTGGTCAAAAAATGAAAATTCGAAAAGTTCCTGTTTTTCTGCTTTAAACTCTAGGTACACATCCAAAATGCATTACTGAGTTGAAAGAAGTGAATTCTGGTGCATGGTTTTGAAATCGCAGTCAGAAAAAAAATAACATCCATATCAACATTTTTATCAGCTCCGGTCCTGTCGTTTTGGTCAAAAAATGAAAATTCTAAAAGTTCCTGTTTTTCTGCTTTAAACTCTAGGTACACATCCAAAATGCATTACTGAGTTGAAAGAAGTGAATTCTGGTGCATGGTTTTGAAATCGCAGTCAGAAAAAAAATAACATCCATATCAACATTTTTATCAGCTCCGGTCCTGTCGTTTTGGTCAAAAAATGAAAATTCTAAAAGTTCCTGTTTTTCTGCTTTAAACTCTAGGTACACATCCAAAATGCATTACTGAGTTGAAAGAAGTGAATTCTGGTGCATGGTTTTGAAATCGCAGTCAGAAAAAAAATAACATCCATATCAACATTTTTATCAGCTCCGGTCCTGTCGTTTTGGTCAAAAAATTAAAATTCTAAAAGTTCCTGTTTTTCTGCTTTAAACTCTAGGTACACATCCAAAATGCATTACTGAGTTGAAAGAAGTGAATTCTGGTGCATGGTTTTGAAATCGCAGTCAGAAAAAAAATAACATCCATATCAACAATTTTATCAGCTCCGGTCCTGTCGTTTTGGTCAAAAAATGAAAATTCGAAAAGTTCCTGTTTTTCTGCTTTAAACTCTAGGTACACATCCAAAATGCATTACTGAGTTGAAAGAAGTTGATTCTGGTGCATGGTTTTGAAACCGCAGTCAGAAAAAAAATTACATCCATATCAACATTTTTATCAGCTCCGGTCCTGTCATTTTGGTCAAAAAATGAAAATTCGAAAAGTTCCTGTTTTTCTGCTTTAAACTCTAGGTGCACATCCAAAATGCATTACTGAGTTGAAAGAAGTGAATTCTGGTGCATGGTTTTGAAATCGCAGTCAGAAAAAAAATAACATCCATATCAACATTTTTATCAGCTCCGGTCCTGTCGTTTTGGTCAAAAAATGAAAATTCTAAAAGTTCCTGTTTTTCTGCTTTAAACTCTAGGTACACATCCAAAATGCATTACTGAGTTGAAAGAAGTGAATTCTGGTGCATGGTTTTGAAATCGCAGTCAGAAAAAAAATAACATCCATATCAACATTTTTATCAGCTCCGGTCCTGTCGTTTTGGTCAAAAAATGAAAATTCTAAAAGTTCCTGTTTTTCTGCTTTAAACTCTAGGTACACATCCAAAATGCATTACTGAGTTGAAAGAAGTTGATTCTGGTGCATGGTTTTGAAACCGCAGTCAGAAAAAAAATTACATCCATATCAACATTTTTATCAGCTCCGGTCCTGTCGTTTTGGTCAAAAAATGAAAATTCGAAAAGTTCCTGTTTTTCTGCTTTAAACTCTAGGTACACATCCAAAATGCATTACTGAGTTGAAAGAAGTGAATTCTGGTGCATGGTTTTGAAATCGCAGTCAGAAAAAAAATAACATCCATATCAACATTTTTATCAGCTCCGGTCCTGTCGTTTTGGTCAAAAAATGAAAATTCTAAAAGTTCCTGTTTTTCTGCTTTAAACTCTAGGTACACATCCAAAATGCATTACTGAGTTGAAAGAAGTTGATTCTGGTGCATGGTTTTGAAACCGCAGTCAGAAAAAAAATTACATCCATATCAACATTTTTATCAGCTCCGGTCCTGTCGTTTTGGTCAAAAAAATGAAAATTCTAAAAGTTCCTGTTTTTCTGCTTTAAACTCTAGGTACACATCCAAAATGCATTACTGAGTTGAAAGAAGTGAATTCTGGTGCATGGTTTTGAAATCGCAGTCAGAAAAAAAATAACATCCATATCAACATTTTTATCAGCTCTGGTCCTGTCGTTTTGGTCAAAAAATGAAAATTCTAAAAGTTCCTGTTTTTCTGCTTTAAACTCTAGGTACACATCCAAAATGCATTACTGAGTTGAAAGAAGTGAATTCTGGTGCATGGTTTTGAAATCGCAGTCAGAAAAAAAATAACATCCATATCAACATTTTTATCAGCTCCGGTCCTGTCGTTTTGGTCAAAAAATGAAAATTCTAAAAGTTCCTGTTTTTCTGCTTTAAACTCTAGGTACACATCCAAAATGCATTACTGAGTTGAAAGAAGTGAATTCTGGTGCATGGTTTTGAAATCGCAGTCAGAAAAAAAATAACATCCATATCAACTTTTTTATCAGCTCCGGTCCTGTCGTTTTGGTCAAAAAATGAAAATTCTAAAAGTTCCTGTTTTTCTGCTTTAAACTCTAGGTACACATCCAAAATGCATTACTGAGTTGAAAGAAGTGAATTCTGGTGCATGGTTTTGAAATCGCAGTCAGAAAAAAAATAACATCCATATCAACAATTTTATCAGCTCCGGTCCTGTCGTTTTGGTCAAAAAATGAAAATTCGAAAAGTTCCTGTTTTTCTGCTTTAAACTCTAGGTACACATCCAAAATGCATTACTGAGTTGAAAGAAGTGAATTCTGGTGCATGGTTTTGAAATCGCAGTCAGAAAAAAAATAACATCCATATCAACATTTTTATCAGCTCCGGTCCTGTCGTTTTGGTCAAAAAATGAAAATTCTAAAAGTTCCTGTTTTTCTGCTTTAAACTCTAGGTACACATCCAAAATGCATTACTGAGTTGAAAGAAGTGAATTCTGGTGCATGGTTTTGAAATCGCAGTCAGAAAAAAAATAACATCCATATCAACATTTTTATCAGCTCCGGTCCTGTCGTTTTGGTCAAAAAATGAAAATTCTAAAAGTTCCTGTTTTTCTGCTTTAAACTCTAGGTACACATCCAAAATGCATTACTGAGTTGAAAGAAGTGAATTCTGGTGCATGGTTTTGAAATCGCAGTCAGAAAAAAAATAACATCCATATCAACATTTTTATCAGCTCCGGTCCTGTCGTTTTGGTCAAAAAATTAAAATTCTAAAAGTTCCTGTTTTTCTGCTTTAAACTCTAGGTACACATCCAAAATGCATTACTGAGTTGAAAGAAGTGAATTCTGGTGCATGGTTTTGAAATCGCAGTCAGAAAAAAAATAACATCCATATCAACAATTTTATCAGCTCCGGTCCTGTCGTTTTGGTCAAAAAATGAAAATTCGAAAAGTTCCTGTTTTTCTGCTTTAAACTCTAGGTACACATCCAAAATGCATTACTGAGTTGAAAGAAGTTGATTCTGGTGCATGGTTTTGAAACCGCAGTCAGAAAAAAAATTACATCCATATCAACATTTTTATCAGCTCCGGTCCTGTCATTTTGGTCAAAAAATGAAAATTCGAAAAGTTCCTGTTTTTCTGCTTTAAACTCTAGGTGCACATCCAAAATGCATTACTGAGTTGAAAGAAGTGAATTCTGGTGCATGGTTTTGAAATCGCAGTCAGAAAAAAAATAACATCCATATCAACATTTTTATCAGCTCCGGTCCTGTCGTTTTGGTCAAAAAATGAAAATTCTAAAAGTTCCTGTTTTTCTGCTTTAAACTCTAGGTACACATCCAAAATGCATTACTGAGTTGAAAGAAGTGAATTCTGGTGCATGGTTTTGAAATCGCAGTCAGAAAAAAAATAACATCCATATCAACATTTTTATCAGCTCCGGTCCTGTCGTTTTGGTCAAAAAATGAAAATTCTAAAAGTTCCTGTTTTTCTGCTTTAAACTCTAGGTACATATCCAAAATGCATTACTGAGTTGAAAGAAGTGAATTCTGGTGCATGGTTTTGAAATCGCAGTCAGAAAAAAAATAACATCCATATCAACATTTTTATCAGCTCCGGTCCTGTCGTTTTGGTCAAAAAATGAACATTCTAAAAGTTCCTGTTTTTCTGCTTTAAACCCTAGGTACACATCCAAAATGCATTACTGAGTTGAAAGAAGTGAATTCTGGTGCATGGTTTTGAAATCGCAGTCAGAAAAAAAATAACATCCATATCAACATTTTTATCAGCTCCGGTCCTGTCATTTTGGTCAAAAAATGAAAATTCGAAAAGTTCCTGTTTTTCTGCTTTAAACTCTAGGTACACATCCAAAATGCATTACTGAGTTGAAAGAAGTGAAATCTGGTGCATGGTTTTGAAATCGCAGTCAGAAAAAAAATTACATCCATATCAACTTTTTATCAGCTCCGGACCTGTCGTTTTGGTCAAAAAATGAAAATTCTAAAAGTTCCTGTTTTTCTGCTTTAAACTCTAGGTACACATCCAAAATGCATTACTGAGTTGAAAGAAGTGAATTCTGGTGCATGGTTTTGAAATCGCAGTCAGAAAAAAAATAACATCCATATGAACATTTTTATCAGCTCCGGTCCTGTCGTTTTGGTCAAAAAAATGAAAATTCTAAAAGTTCCTGTTTTTCTGCTTTAAACTCTAGGTACACATCCAAAATGCATTACTGAGTTGAAAGAAGTGAATTCTGGTGCATGGTTTTGAAATCGCAGTCAGAAAAAAAATAACATCCATATCAACATTTTTATCAGCTCCGGTCCTGTCGTTTTGGTCAAAAAATGAAAATTCTAAAAGTTCCTGTTTTTCTGCTTTAAACTCTAGGTACACATCCAAAATGCATTACTGAGTTGAAAGAAGTTGATTCTGGTGCATGGTTTTGAAACCGCAGTCAGAAAAAAAATTACATCCATATCAACATTTTTATCAGCTCCGGTCCTGTCATTTTGGTCAAAAAATGAAAATTCGAAAAGTTCCTGTTTTTCTGCTTTAAACTCTAGGTACACATCCAAAATGCATTACTGAGTTGAAAGAAGTGAATTCTGGTGCATGGTTTTGAAATCGCAGTCAGAAAAAAAATTACATCCATATCAACATTTTTATCAGCTCCGGTCCTGTCGTTTTGGTCAAAAAATGAAAATTCTAAAAGTTCCTGTTTTTCTGCTTTAAACTCTAGGTACACATCCAAAATGCATTACTGAGTTAAAAGAAGGGAATTCTGGTGCATGGTTTTGAAATCGCAGTCAGAAAAAAAATAACATCCATATCAACATTTTTATCAGCTCCGGTCCTGTCGTTTTGGTCAAAAAATGAAAATTCTAAAAGTTCCTGTTTTTCTGCTTTAAACTCTAGGTACACATCCAAAATGCATTACTGAGTTGAAAGAAGTGAATTCTGGTGCATGGTTTTGAAATCGCAGTCAGAAAAAAAATAACATCCATATCAACATTTTTATCAGCTCCGGTCCTGTCGTTTTGGTCAAAAAATGAAAATGCGAAAAGTTCCTGTTTTTCTGCTTTAAACTCTAGGTACACATCCAAAATGCATTACTGAGTTGAAAGAAGTGAATTTTGGTGCATGGTTTTGAAATCGCAGTCAGAAAAAAAATAACATCCATATCAACATTTTTATCAGCTCCGGTCCTGTCGTTTTGGTCAAAAAATGAAAATTCTAAAAGTTCCTGTTTTTCTGCTTTAAACTCTAGGTACACATCCAAAATGCATTACTGAGTTGAAAGAAGTGAATTCTGGTGCATGGTTTTGAAATCACAGTCAGAAAAAAAATAACATCCATATCAACATTTTTATCAGCTCCGGTCCTGTCGTTTTGGTCAAAAAATGAAAATTCTAAAAGTTCCTGTTTTTCTGCTTTAAACTCTAGGTACACATCCAAAATGCATTACTGAGTTGAAAGAAGTTGATTCTGGTGCATGGTTTTGAAACCGCAGTCAGAAAAAAAATTACATCCATATCAACATTTTTATCAGCTCCGGTCCTGTCATTTTGGTCAAAAAATGAAAATTCGAAAAGTTCCTGTTTTTCTGCTTTAAACTCTAGGTACACATCCAAAATGCATTACTGAGTTGAAAGAAGTGAATTCTGGTGCATGGTTTTGAAATCGCAGTCAGAAAAAAAATTACATCCATATCAACATTTTTATCAGCTCCGGTCCTGTCGTTTTGGTCAAAAAATGAAAATTCTAAAAGTTCCTGTTTTTCTGCTTTAAACTCTAGGTACACATCCAAAATGCATTACTGAGTTAAAAGAAGGGAATTCTGGTGCATGGTTTTGAAATCGCAGTCAGAAAAAAAATAACATCCATATCAACATTTTTATCAGCTCCGGTCCTGTCGTTTTGGTCAAAAAATGAAAATTCTAAAAGTTCCTGTTTTTCTGCTTTAAACTCTAGGTACACATCCAAAATGCATTACTGAGTTGAAAGAAGTTGATTCTGGTGCATGGTTTTGAAACCGCAGTCAGAAAAAAAATTACATCCATATCAACATTTTTATCAGCTCCGGTCCTGTCATTTTGGTCAAAAAATGAAAATTCGAAAAGTTCCTGTTTTTCTGCTTTAAACTCTAGGTACACATCCAAAATGCATTACTGAGTTGAAAGAAGTGAATTCTGGTGCATGGTTTTGAAATCGCAGTCAGAAAAAAAATTACATCCATATCAACATTTTTATCAGCTCCGGTCCTGTCGTTTTGGTCAAAAAATGAAAATTCTAAAAGTTCCTGTTTTTCTGCTTTAAACTCTAGGTACACATCCAAAATGCATTACTGAGTTAAAAGAAGGGAATTCTGGTGCATGGTTTTGAAATCGCAGTCAGAAAAAAAATAACATCCATATCAACATTTTTATCAGCTCCGGTCCTGTCGTTTTGGTCAAAAAATGAAAATTCTAAAAGTTCCTGTTTTTCTGCTTTAAACTCTAGGTACACATCCAAAATGCATTACTGAGTTGAAAGAAGTGAATTCTGGTGCATGGTTTTGAAATCGCAGTCAGAAAAAAAATAACATCCATATCAACATTTTTATCAGCTCCGGTCCTGTCGTTTTGGTCAAAAAATGAAAATGCGAAAAGTTCCTGTTTTTCTGCTTTAAACTCTAGGTACACATCCAAAATGCATTACTGAGTTGAAAGAAGTGAATTCTGGTGCATGGTTTTGAAATCGCAGTCAGAAAAAAAATAACATCCATATCAACATTTTTATCAGCTCCGGTCCTGTCGTTTTGGTCAAAAAATGAAAATTCTAAAAGTTCCTGTTTTTCTGCTTTAAACTCTAGGTACACATCCAAAATGCATTACTGAGTTGAAAGAAGTGAATTCTGGTGCATGGTTTTGAAATCGCAGTCAGAAAAAAAATAACATCCATATCAACATTTTTATCAGCTCCGGTCCTGTCGTTTTGGTCAAAAAATGAAAATTCTAAAAGTTCCTGTTTTTCTGCTTTAAACTCTAGGTACACATCCAAAATGCATTACTGAGTTGAAAGAAGTGAATTCTGGTGCATGGTTTTGAAATCGCAGTCAGAAAAAAAATAACATCCATATCAACATTTTTATCAGCTCCGGTCCTGTCGTTTTGGTCAAAAAATGAAAATTCTAAAAGTTCCTGTTTTTCTGCTTTAAACTCTAGGTACACATCCAAAATGCATTACTGAGTTGAAAGAAGTTGATTCTGGTGCATGGTTTTGAAACCGCAGTCAGAAAAAAAAATACATCAATATCAACATTTTTATCAGCTCCGGTCCTGTCGTTTTGGTCAAAAAATGAAAGGTCTAAAAGTTCCTGTTTTTCTGCTTTAAACTCTAGGTACACATCCAAAATGCATTACTGAGTTGAAAGAAGTGAATTCTGGTGCATGGTTTTGAAATCGCAGTCAGAAAAAAAATAACATCCATATCAACATTTTTATCAGCTCCGGTCCTGTCGTTTTGGTCAAAAAATGAAAATTCTAAAAGTTCCTGTTTTTCTGCTTTAAACTCTAGGTACACATCCAAAATGCATTACTGAGTTGAAAGAAGTGAATTCTGGTGCATGGTTTTGAAATCGCAGTCAGAAAAAAAATAACATCCATATCAACATTTTTATCAGCTCCGGTCCTGTCGTTTTGGTCAAAAAATGAAAATTCTAAAAGTTCCTGTTTTTCTGCTTTAAACTCTAGGTACACATCCAAAATGCATTACTGAGTTGAAAGAAGTGAATTCTGGTGCATGGTTTTGAAATCGCAGTCAGAAAAAAAATAACATCCATATCAACATTTTTATCAGCTCCGGTCCTGTCGTTTTGGTCAAAAAATGAAAATTCTAAAAGTTCCTGTTTTTCTGCTTTAAACTCTAGGTACACATCCAAAATGCATTACTGAGTTGAAAGAAGTGAATTCTGGTGCATGGTTTTGAAATCGCAGTCAGAAAAAAAATAACATCCATATCAACATTTTTATCACCTCCGGTCCTGTCGTTTTGGTCAAAAAATGAAAATTCGAAAAGTTCCTGTTTTTCTGCTTTAAACTCTAGGTACACATCCAAAATGCATTACTGAGTTGAAAGAAGTGAATTCTGGTGCATGGTTTTGAAATCGCAGTCAGAAAAAAAATAACATCCATATCAACATTTTTATCAGCTCCGGTCCTGTCGTTTTGGTCAAAAAATGAAAATTCTAAAAGTTCCTGTTTTTCTGCTTTAAACTCTAGGTACACATCCAAAATGCATTACTGAGTTGAAAGAAGTGAATTCTGGTGCATGGTTTTGAAATCGCAGTCAGAAAAAAAATAACATCCATATCAACATTTTTATCAGCTCCGGTCCTGTCGTTTTGGTCAAAAAATGAAAATTCTAAAAGTTCCTGTTTTTCTGCTTTAAACTCTAGGTACACATCCAAAATGCATTACTGAGTTGAAAGAAGTGAATTCTGGTGCATGGTTTTGAAATCGCAGTCAGAAAAAAAATAACATCCATATCAACATTTTTATCACCTCCGGTCCTGTCGTTTTGGTCAAAAAATGAAAATTCGAAAAGTTCCTGTTTTTCTGCTTTAAACTCTAGGTACACATCCAAAATGCATTACTGAGTTGAAAGAAGTGAATTCTGGTGCATGGTTTTGAAATCGCAGTCAGAAAAAAAATAACATCCATATCAACATTTTTATCAGCTCCGGTCCTGTCGTTTTGGTCAAAAAATGAAAATTCTAAAAGTTCCTGTTTTTCTGCTTTAAACTCTAGGTACACATCCAAAATGCATTACTGAGTTGAAAGAAGTGAATTCTGGTGCATGGTTTTGAAATCGCAGTCAGAAAAAAAATAACATCCATATCAACATTTTTATCAGCTCCGGTCCTGTCGTTTTGGTCAAAAAATGAAAATTCTAAAAGTTCCTGTTTTTCTGCTTTAAACTCTAGGTACACATCCAAAATGCATTACTGAGTTGAAAGAAGTTGATTCTGGTGCATGGTTTTGAAACCGCAGTCAGAAAAAAAATTACATCCATATCAACATTTTTATCAGCTCCGGTCCTGTCGTTTTGGTCAAAAAATGAAAATTCGAAAAGTTCCTGTTTTTCTGCTTTAAACTCTAGGTACACATCCAAAATGCATTACTGAGTTGAAAGAAGTGAATTCTGGTGCATGGTTTTAAAATCGCAGTCAGAAAAAAATAACATTCATATTAACATTTTTATCAGCTCCGGTCCTGTCGTTTTGGTCAAAAAATGAAAATTCTAAAAGTTCCTGTTTTTCTGCTTTAAACTCTAGGTACACATCCAAAATGCATTACTGAGTTGAAAGAAGTGAATTCTGGTGCATGGTTTTGAAATCGCAGTCAGAAAAAAAATAACATCCATATCAACATTTTTATCAGCTCCGGTCCTGTCGTTTTGGTCAAAAAATGAAAATTCGAAAAGTTCCTGTTTTTCTGCTTTAAACTCTAGGTACACATCCAAAATGCATTACTGAGTTGAAAGAAGTGAATTCTGGTGCATGGTTTTGAAATCGCAGTCAGAAAAAAAATAACATCCATATCAACATTTTTATCAGCTCCGGTCCTGTCGTTTTGGTCAAAAAATGAAAATTCTAAAAGTTCCTGTTTTTCTGCTTTAAACTCTAGGTACACATCCAAAATACATTACTGAGTTGAAAGAAGTGAATTCTGGTGCATGGTTTTGAAATCGCAGTCAGAAAAAAAATAACATCCATATCAACATTTTTATCAGCTCCGGTCCTGTCGTTTTGGTCAAAAAAATGAAAATTCTAAAAGTTCCTGTTTTTCTGCTTTAAACTCTAGGTACACATCCAAAATGCATTACTGAGTTGAAAGAAGTGAATTCTGGTGCATGGTTTTGAAATCGCAGTCAGAAAAAAATAACATCCATATCAACATTTTTATCAGCTCCGGTCCTGTCGTTTTGGTCAAAAAATGAAAAATCTAAAAGTTCCTGTTTTTCTGCTTTAAACTCTAGGTACACATCCAAAATGCATTACTGAGTTGAAAGAAGTGAATTCTGGTGCATGGTTTTGAAATCGCAGTCAGAAAAAAAATAACATCCATATCAACATTTTTATCAGCTCCGGTCCTGTCGTTTTGGTCAAAAAATGAAAATTCGAAAAGTTCCTGTTTTTCTGCTTTAAACTCTAGGTACACATCCAAAATGCATTACTGAGTTGAAAGAAGTTGATTCTGGTGCATGGTTTTGAAACCGCAGTCAGAAAAAAAAATACATCAATATCAACATTTTTATCAGCTCCGGTCCTGTCGTTTTGGTCAAAAAATGAAAATTCGAAAAGTTCCTGTTTTTCTGCTTTAAACTCTAGGTACACATCCAAAATGCATTACTGAGTTGAAAGAAGTGAATTCTGGTGCATGGTTTTGAAATCGCAGTCAGAAAAAAAATAACATCCATATCAACATTTTTATCAGCTCCGGTCCTGTCGTTTTGGTCAAAAAATGAAAATTCTAAAAGTTCCTGTTTTTCTGCTTTAAACTCTAGGTACACATCCAAAATGCATTACTGAGTTGAAAGAAGTGAATTCTGGTGCATGGTTTTGAAATCGCAGTCAGAAAAAAAATAACATCCATATCAACATTTTTATCAGCTCCGGTCCTGTCGTTTTGGTCAAAAAAATGAAAATTCTAAAAGTTCCTGTTTTTCTGCTTTAAACTCTAGGTACACATCCAAAATGCATTACTGAGTTGAAAGAAGTGAATTCTGGTGCATGGTTTTGAAATCGCAGTCAGAAAAAAAATAACATCCATATCAACATTTTTATCAGCTCCGGTCCTGTCGTTTTGGTCAAAAAATGAAAATTCTAAAAGTTCCTGTTTTTCTGCTTTAAACTCTAGGTACACATCCAAAATGCATTACTGAGTTGAAAGAAGTTGATTCTGGTGCATGGTTTTGAAACCGCAGTCAGAAAAAAAATTACATCCATATCAACATTTTTATCAGCTCCGGTCCTGTCATTTTGGTCAAAAAATGAAAATTCGAAAAGTTCCTGTTTTTCTGCTTTAAACTCTAGGTACACATCCAAAATGCATTACTGAGTTGAAAGAAGTGAATTCTGGTGCATGGTTTTGAAATCGCAGTCAGAAAAAAAATTACATCCATATCAACATTTTTATCAGCTCCGGTCCTGTCGTTTTGGTCAAAAAATGAAAATTCTAAAAGTTCCTGTTTTTCTGCTTTAAACTCTAGGTACACATCCAAAATGCATTACTGAGTTAAAAGAAGGGAATTCTGGTGCATGGTTTTGAAATCGCAGTCAGAAAAAAAATAACATCCATATCAACATTTTTATCAGCTCCGGTCCTGTCGTTTTGGTCAAAAAATGAAAATTCTAAAAGTTCCTGTTTTTCTGCTTTAAACTCTAGGTACACATCCAAAATGCATTACTGAGTTGAAAGAAGTGAATTCTGGTGCATGGTTTTGAAATCGCAGTCAGAAAAAAAATAACATCCATATCAACATTTTTATCAGCTCCGGTCCTGTCGTTTTGGTCAAAAAATGAAAATGCGAAAAGTTCCTGTTTTTCTGCTTTAAACTCTAGGTACACATCCAAAATGCATTACTGAGTTGAAAGAAGTGAATTTTGGTGCATGGTTTTGAAATCGCAGTCAGAAAAAAAATAACATCCATATCAACATTTTTATCAGCTCCGGTCCTGTCGTTTTGGTCAAAAAATGAAAATTCTAAAAGTTCCTGTTTTTCTGCTTTAAACTCTAGGTACACATCCAAAATGCATTACTGAGTTGAAAGAAGTGAATTCTGGTGCATGGTTTTGAAATCACAGTCAGAAAAAAAATAACATCCATATCAACATTTTTATCAGCTCCGGTCCTGTCGTTTTGGTCAAAAAATGAAAATTCTAAAAGTTCCTGTTTTTCTGCTTTAAACTCTAGGTACACATCCAAAATGCATTACTGAGTTGAAAGAAGTGAATTCTGGTGCATGGTTTTGAAATCGCAGTCAGAAAAAAAATAACATCCATATCAACATTTTTATCAGCTCCGGTCCTGTCGTTTTGGTCAAAAAATGAAAATTCTAAAAGTTCCTGTTTTTCTGCTTTAAACTCTAGGTACACATCCAAAATGCATTACTGAGTTGAAAGAAGTGAATTCTGGTGCATGGTTTTGAAATCGCAGTCAGAAAAAAAATAACATCCATATCAACATTTTTATCAGCTCCGGTCCTGTCGTTTTGGTCAAAAAATGAAAATTCTAAAAGTTCCTGTTTTTCTGCTTTAAACTCTAGGTACACATCCAAAATGCATTACTGAGTTGAAAGAAGTGAAATCTGGTGCATGGTTTTGAAATCGCAGTCAGAAAAAAAATTACATCCATATCAACTTTTTATCAGCTCCGGACCTGTCGTTTTGGTCAAAAAATGAAAATTCTAAAAGTTCCTGTTTTTCTGCTTTAAACTCTAGGTACACATCCAAAATGCATTACTGAGTTGAAAGAAGTTGATTCTGGTGCATGGTTTTGAAACCGCAGTCAGAAAAAAAAAATACATCAATATCAACATTTTTATCAGCTCCGGTCCTGTCGTTTTGGTCAAAAAATGAAAGGTCTAAAAGTTCCTGTTTTTTCTGCTTTAAACTCTAGGTACACATCCAAAATGCATTACTGAGTTGAAAGAAGTGAATTCTGGTGCATGGTTTTGAAATCGCAGTCAGAAAAAAATAACATCCATATCAACATTTTTATCAGCTCCGGTCCTGTCGTTTTGGTCAAAAAATGAAAATTCTAAAAGTTCCTGTTTTTCTGCTTTAAACTCTAGGTACACATCCAAAATGCATTACTGAGTTGAAAGAAGTGAATTCTGGTGCATGGTTTTGAAATCGCAGTCAGAAAAAAAATAACATCCATATCAACATTTTTATCAGCTCCGGTCCTGTCGTTTTGGTCAAAAAATGAAAATTCTAAAAGTTCCTGTTTTTCTGCTTTAAACTCTAGGTACACATCCAAAATGCATTACTGAGTTGAAAGAAGTGAATTCTGGTGCATGGTTTTGAAATCGCAGTCAGAAAAAAAATAACATCCATATCAACATTTTTATCAGCTCCGGTCCTGTCGTTTTGGTCAAAAAATGAAAATTCTAAAAGTTCCTGTTTTTCTGCTTTAAACTCTAGGTACACATCCAAAATGCATTACTGAGTTGAAAGAAGTGAATTCTGGTGCATGGTTTTGAAATCGCAGTCAGAAAAAAAATAACATCCATATCAACATTTTTATCAGCTCCGGTCCTGTCGTTTTGGTCAAAAAATGAAAATTCTAAAAGTTCCTGTTTTTCTGCTTTAAACTCTAGGTACACATCCAAAATGCATTACTGAGTTGAAAGAAGTTGATTCTGGTGCATGGTTTTGAAACCGCAGTCAGAAAAAAAAATACATCAATATCAACATTTTTATCAGCTCCGGTCCTGTCGTTTTGGTCAAAAAATGAAAGGTCTAAAAGTTCCTGTTTTTCTGCTTTAAACTCTAGGTACACATCCAAAATGCATTACTGAGTTGAAAGAAGTGAATTCTGGTGCATGGTTTTGAAATCGCAGTCAGAAAAAAAATAACATCCATATCAACATTTTTATCAGCTCCGGTCCTGTCGTTTTGGTCAAAAAATGAAAATTCTAAAAGTTCCTGTTTTTCTGCTTTAAACTCTAGGTACACATCCAAAATGCATTACTGAGTTGAAAGAAGTGAATTCTGGTGCATGGTTTTGAAATCGCAGTCAGAAAAAAAATAACATCCATATCAACATTTTTATCAGCTCCGGTCCTGTCGTTTTGGTCAAAAAATGAAAATTCTAAAAGTTCCTGTTTTTCTGCTTTAAACTCTAGGTACACATCCAAAATGCATTACTGAGTTGAAAGAAGTGAATTCTGGTGCATGGTTTTGAAATCGCAGTCAGAAAAAAAATAACATCCATATCAACATTTTTATCAGCTCCGGTCCTGTCGTTTTGGTCAAAAAATGAAAATTCGAAAAGTTCCTGTTTTTCTGCTTTAAACTCTAGGTACACATCCAAAATGCATTACTGAGTTGAAAGAAGTGAATTCTGGTGCATGGTTTTGAAATCGCAGTCAGAAAAAAAATAACATCCATATCAACATTTTTATCACCTCCGGTCCTGTCGTTTTGGTCAAAAAATGAAAATTCGAAAAGTTCCTGTTTTTCTGCTTTAAACTCTAGGTACACATCCAAAATGCATTACTGAGTTGAAAGAAGTGAATTCTGGTGCATGGTTTTGAAATCGCAGTCAGAAAAAAAATAACATCCATATCAACATTTTTATCAGCTCCGGTCCTGTCGTTTTGGTCAAAAAATGAAAATTCTAAAAGTTCCTTTTTTTCTGCTTTAAACTCTAGGTACACATCCAAAATGCATTACTGAGTTGAAAGAAGTGAATTCTGGTGCATGGTTTTGAAATCGCAGTCAGAAAAAAAATAACATCCATATCAACATTTTTATCAGCTCCGGTCCTGTCGTTTTGGTCAAAAAATTAAAATTCTAAAAGTTCCTGTTTTTCTGCTTTAAACTCTAGGTACACATCCAAAATGCATTACTGAGTTGAAAGAAGTTGATTCTGGTGCATGGTTTTGAAACCGCAGTCAGAAAAAAAATTACATCCATATCAACATTTTTATCAGCTCCGGTCCTGTCGTTTTGGTCAAAAAATGAAAATTCGAAAAGTTCCTGTTTTTCTGCTTTAAACTCTAGGTACACATCCAAAATGCATTACTGAGTTGAAAGAAGTGAATTCTGGTGCATGGTTTTAAAATCGCAGTCAGAAAAAAATAACATTCATATTAACATTTTTATCAGCTCCGGTCCTGTCGTTTTGGTCAAAAAATGAAAATTCTAAAAGTTCCTGTTTTTCTGCTTTAAACTCTAGGTACACATCCAAAATGCATTACTGAGTTGAAAGAAGTGAATTCTGGTGCATGGTTTTGAAATCGCAGTCAGAAAAAAAATAACATCCATATCAACATTTTTATCAGCTCCGGTCCTGTCGTTTTGGTCAAAAAATGAAAATTCGAAAAGTTCCTGTTTTTCTGCTTTAAACTCTAGGTACACATCCAAAATGCATTACTGAGTTGAAAGAAGTGAATTCTGGTGCATGGTTTTGAAATCGCAGTCAGAAAAAAAATAACATCCATATCAACATTTTTATCAGCTCCGGTCCTGTCGTTTTGGTCAAAAAATGAAAATTCTAAAAGTTCCTGTTTTTCTGCTTTAAACTCTAGGTACACATCCAAAATGCATTACTGAGTTGAAAGAAGTGAATTCTGGTGCATGGTTTTGAAATCGCAGTCAGAAAAAAAATAACATCCATATCAACATTTTTATCAGCTCCGGTCCTGTCGTTTTGGTCAAAAAATGAAAATTCTAAAAGTTCCTGTTTTTCTGCTTTAAACTCTAGGTACACATCCAAAATACATTACTGAGTTGAAAGAAGTGAATTCTGGTGCATGGTTTTGAAATCGCAGTCAGAAAAAAAATAACATCCATATCAACATTTTTATCAGCTCCGGTCCTGTCGTTTTGGTCAAAAAAATGAAAATTCTAAAAGTTCCTGTTTTTCTGCTTTAAACTCTAGGTACACATCCAAAATGCATTACTGAGTTGAAAGAAGTGAATTCTGGTGCATGGTTTTGAAATCGCAGTCAGAAAAAAATAACATCCATATCAACATTTTTATCAGCTCCGGTCCTGTCGTTTTGGTCAAAAAATGAAAAATCTAAAAGTTCCTGTTTTTCTGCTTTAAACTCTAGGTACACATCCAAAATGCATTACTGAGTTGAAAGAAGTGAATTCTGGTGCATGGTTTTGAAATCGCAGTCAGAAAAAAAATAACATCCATATCAACATTTTTATCAGCTCCGGTCCTGTCGTTTTGGTCAAAAAATGAAAATTCGAAAAGTTCCTGTTTTTCTGCTTTAAACTCTAGGTACACATCCAAAATGCATTACTGAGTTGAAAGAAGTGAATTCTGGTGCATGGTTTTAAAATCGCAGTCAGAAAAAAATAACATTCATATTAACATTTTTATCAGCTCCGGTCCTGTCGTTTTGGTCAAAAAATGAAAATTCTAAAAGTTCCTGTTTTTCTGCTTTAAACTCTAGGTACACATCCAAAATGCATTACTGAGTTGAAAGAAGTGAATTCTGGTGCATGGTTTTGAAATCGCAGTCAGAAAAAAAATAACATCCATATCAACATTTTTATCAGCTCCGGTCCTGTCGTTTTGGTCAAAAAATGAAAATTCGAAAAGTTCCTGTTTTTCTGCTTTAAACTCTAGGTACACATCCAAAATGCATTACTGAGTTGAAAGAAGTGAATTCTGGTGCATGGTTTTGAAATCGCAGTCAGAAAAAAAATAACATCCATATCAACATTTTTATCAGCTCCGGTCCTGTCGTTTTGGTCAAAAAATGAAAATTCTAAAAGTTCCTGTTTTTCTGCTTTAAACTCTAGGTACACATCCAAAATGCATTACTGAGTTGAAAGAAGTGAATTCTGGTGCATGGTTTTGAAATCGCAGTCAGAAAAAAAATAACATCCATATCAACATTTTTATCAGCTCCGGTCCTGTCGTTTTGGTCAAAAAATGAAAATTCTAAAAGTTCCTGTTTTTCTGCTTTAAACTCTAGGTACACATCCAAAATACATTACTGAGTTGAAAGAAGTGAATTCTGGTGCATGGTTTTGAAATCGCAGTCAGAAAAAAAATAACATCCATATCAACATTTTTATCAGCTCCGGTCCTGTCGTTTTGGTCAAAAAAATGAAAATTCTAAAAGTTCCTGTTTTTCTGCTTTAAACTCTAGGTACACATCCAAAATGCATTACTGAGTTTAAAGAAGTGAATTCTGGTGCATGGTTTTGAAATCGCAGTCAGAAAAAAAATAACATCCATATCAACATTTTTATCAGCTCCGGTCCTGTCGTTTTGGTCAAAAAATGAAAATTCTAAAAGTTCCTGTTTTTCTGCTTTAAACTCTAGGTACACATCCAAAATGCATTACTGAGTTGAAAGAAGTGAATTCTGGTGCATGGTTTTGAAATCGCAGTCAGAAAAAAAATAACATCCATATCAACAATTTTATCAGCTCCGGTCCTGTCGTTTTGGTCAAAAAATGAAAATTCGAAAAGTTCCTGTTTTTCTGCTTTAAACTCTAGGTACACATCCAAAATGCATTACTGAGTTGAAAGAAGTTGATTCTGGTGCATGGTTTTGAAACCGCAGTCAGAAAAAAAAATTACATCCATATCAACATTTTTATCAGCTCCGGTCCTGTCGTTTTGGTCAAAAAATGAAAATTCGAAAAGTTCCTGTTTTTCTGCTTTAAACTCTAGGTACACATCCAAAATGCATTACTGAGTTGAAAGAAGTGAATTCTGGTGCATGGTTTTGAAATCGCAGTCAGAAAAAAAATAACATCCATATTAACATTTTTATCAGCTCCGGTCATGTCGCTTTGGTCAAAAAATGAAAATTCTAAAAGTTCCTGTTTTTCTGCTTTAAACTCTAGGTACACATCCAAAATGCATTACTGAGTTGAAAGAAGTGAATTCTGGTGCATGGTTTTGAAATCGCAGTCAGAAAAAAAATTACATCCATATCAAAATTTTTATCAGCTCCGGTCCTGTCATTTTGGTCAAAAAATGAAAATTCGAAAAGTTCCTGTTTTTCTGCTTTAAACTCTAGGTACACATCCAAAATGCATTACTGAGTTGAAAGAAGTGAATTCTGGTGCATGGTTTTAAAATCGCAGTCAGAAAAAAATAACATCCATATTAACATTTTTATCAGCTCCGGTCCTGTCGTTTTGGTCAAAAAATGAAAATTCGAAAAGTTCCTGTTTTTCTGCTTTAAACTCTAGGTACACATCCAAAATACATTACTGAGTTGAAAGAAGTTGATTCTGGTGCATGGTTTTGAAATCGCAGTCAGAAAAAAAATAACATCCATATCAACATTTTTTTCAGCTCCGGTCCTGTCGTTTTGGTCAAAAAATGAAAATCCTAAAAGTTCCTGTTTTTCTGCTTTAAACTCTAGGTACACATCCAAAATGCATTACTGAGTTGAAAGAAGTGAATTCTGGTGCATGGTTTTGAAATCGCAGTCAGAAAAAAAATAACATCCATATCAACATTTTTATCAGCTCCGGTCCTGTCGTTTTGGTCAAAAAAATGAAAATTCTAAAAGTTCCTGTTTTTCTGCTTTAAACTCTAGGTACACATCCAAAATGCATTACTGAGTTGAAAGAAGTGAATTCTGGTGCATGGTTTTGAAATCGCAGTCAGAAAAAAAATAACATCCATATCAACATTTTTATCAGCTCCGGTCCTGTCGTTTTGGTCAAAAAATGAAAATTCTAAAAGTTCCTGTTTTTCTGCTTTAAACTCTAGGTACACATCCAAAATGCATTACTGAGTTGAAAGAAGTGAATTCTGGTGCATGGTTTTGAAATCGCAGTCAGAAAAAAAATAACATCCATATCAACATTTTTATCAGCTCCGGTCCTGTCGTTTTGGTCAAAAAATGAAAATTCTAAAAGTTCCTGTTTTTCTGCTTTAAACTCTAGGTACACATCCAAAATGCATTACTGAGTTGAAAGAAGTGAATTCTGGTGCATGGTTTTGAAATCGCAGTCAGAAAAAAAATAACAACATCCATATCAACATTTTTATCAGCTCCGGTCCTGTCGTTTTGGTCAAAAAATGAAAATTCTAAAAGTTCCTGTTTTTCTGCTTTAAACTCTAGGTACACATCCAAAATGCATTACTGAGTTGAAAGAAGTGAATTCTGGTGCATGGTTTTGAAATCGCAGTCAGAAAAAAAATAACATCCATATCAACATTTTTATCAGCTCCGGTCCTGTCGTTTTGGTCAAAAAATGAAAATTCTAAAAGTTCCTGTTTTTCTGCTTTAAACTCTAGGTACACATCCAAAATGCATTACTGAGTTGAAAGAAGTGAATTCTGGTGCATGGTTTTGAAATCGCAGTCAGAAAAAAAATAACATCCATATCAACAATTTTATCAGCTCCGGTCCTGTCGTTTTGGTCAAAAAATGAAAATTCGAAAAGTTCCTGTTTTTCTGCTTTAAACTCTAGGTACACATCCAAAATGCATTACTGAGTTGAAAGAAGTTGATTCTGGTGCATGGTTTTGAAACCGCAGTCAGAAAAAAAAATTACATCCATATCAACATTTTTATCAGCTCCGGTCCTGTCGTTTTGGTCAAAAAATGAAAATTCGAAAAGTTCCTGTTTTTCTGCTTTAAACTCTAGGTACACATCCAAAATGCATTACTGAGTTGAAAGAAGTGAATTCTGGTGCATGGTTTTGAAATCGCAGTCAGAAAAAAAATAACATCCATATCAACATTTTTATCAGCTCCGGTCCTGTCGTTTTGGTCAAAAAATGAAAATTCTAAAAGTTCCTGTTTTTCTGCTTTAAACTCTAGGTACACATCCAAAATGCATTACTGAGTTGAAAGAAGTGAATTCTGGTGCATGGTTTTGAAATCGCAGTCAGAAAAAAATAACATCCATATCAACAATTTTATTAGCTCCGGTCCTGTCGTTTTGGTCAAAAAATGAAAATTCGAAAAGTTCCTGTTTTTCTGCTTTAAACTCTAGGTACACATCCAAAATGCATTACTGAGTTGAAAGAAGTTGATTCTGGTGCATGGTTTTGAAACCGCAGTCAGAAAAAAAATTACATCCATATCAACATTTTTATCAGCTCCGGTCCTGTCATTTTGGTCAAAAAATGAAAATTCGAAAAGTTCCTGTTTTTTCTGCTTTAAACTCTAGGTACACATCCAAAATGCATTACTGAGTTGAAAGAAGTGAATTCTGGTGCATGGTTTTGAAATCGCAGTCAGAAAAAAAATTACATCCATATCAACATTTTTATCAGCTCCGGTCCTGTCGTTTTGGTCAAAAAATGAAAATTCTAAAAGTTCCTGTTTTTCTGCTTTAAACTCTAGGTACACATCCAAAATGCATTACTGAGTTAAAAGAAGGGAATTCTGGTGCATGGTTTTGAAATCGCAGTCAGAAAAAAATAACATCCATATCAACATTTTTATCAGCTCCGGTCCTGTCGTTTTGGTCAAAAAATGAAAATTCTAAAAGTTCCTGTTTTTCTGCTTTAAACTCTAGGTACACATCCAAAATGCATTACTGAGTTGAAAGAAGTGAATTCTGGTGCATGGTTTTGAAATCGCAGTCAGAAAAAAAATAACATCCATATCAACATTTTTATCAGCTCCGGTCCTGTCGTTTTGGTCAAAAAATGAAAATGCGAAAAGTTCCTGTTTTTCTGCTTTAAACTCTAGGTACACATCCAAAATGCATTACTGAGTTGAAAGAAGTTAATTTTGGTGCATGGTTTTGAAATCGCAGTCAGAAAAAAAATAACATCCATATCAACATTTTTATCAGCTCCGGTCCTGTCGTTTTGGTCAAAAAATGAAAATTCTAAAAGTTCCTGTTTTTCTGCTTTAAACTCTAGGTACACATCCAAAATGCATTACTGAGTTGAAAGAAGTGAATTCTGGTGCATGGTTTTGAAATCACAGTCAGAAAAAAAATAACATCCATATCAACATTTTTATCAGCTCCGGTCCTGTCGTTTTGGTCAAAAAATGAAAATTCTAAAAGTTCCTGTTTTTCTGCTTTAAACTCTAGGTACACATCCAAAATGCATTACTGAGTTGAAAGAAGTGAATTCTGGTGCATGGTTTTGAAATCGCAGTCAGAAAAAAAATAACATCCATATCAACATTTTTATCAGCTCCGGTCCTGTCGTTTTGGTCAAAAAATGAAAATTCTAAAAGTTCCTGTTTTTCTGCTTTAAACTCTAGGTACACATCCAAAATGCATTACTGAGTTGAAAGAAGTGAATTCTGGTGCATGGTTTTGAAATCGCAGTCAGAAAAAAAATAACATCCATATCAACATTTTTATCAGCTCCGGTCCTGTCGTTTTGGTCAAAAAATGAAAATTCTAAAAGTTCCTGTTTTTCTGCTTTAAACTCTAGGTACACATCCAAAATACATTACTGAGTTGAAAGAAGTGAATTCTGGTGCATGGTTTTGAAATCGCAGTCAGAAAAAAAATAACATCCATATCAACATTTTTATCAGCTCCGGTCCTGTCGTTTTGGTCAAAAAAATGAAAATTCTAAAAGTTCCTGTTTTTCTGCTTTAAACTCTAGGTACACATCCAAAATGCATTACTGAGTTGAAAGAAGTGAATTCTGGTGCATGGTTTTGAAATCGCAGTCAGAAAAAAATAACATCCATATCAACATTTTTATCAGCTCCGGTCCTGTCGTTTTGGTCAAAAAATGAAAAATCTAAAAGTTCCTGTTTTTCTGCTTTAAACTCTAGGTACACATCCAAAATGCATTACTGAGTTGAAAGAAGTGAATTCTGGTGCATGGTTTTGAAATCGCAGTCAGAAAAAAAATAACATCCATATCAACATTTTTATCAGCTCCGGTCCTGTCGTTTTGGTCAAAAAATGAAAATTCGAAAAGTTCCTGTTTTTCTGCTTTAAACTCTAGGTACACATCCAAAATGCATTACTGAGTTGAAAGAAGTGAATTCTGGTGCATGGTTTTAAAATCGCAGTCAGAAAAAAATAACATTCATATTAACATTTTTATCAGCTCCGGTCCTGTCGTTTTGGTCAAAAAATGAAAATTCTAAAAGTTCCTGTTTTTCTGCTTTAAACTCTAGGTACACATCCAAAATGCATTACTGAGTTGAAAGAAGTGAATTCTGGTGCATGGTTTTGAAATCGCAGTCAGAAAAAAAATAACATCCATATCAACATTTTTATCAGCTCCGGTCCTGTCGTTTTGGTCAAAAAATGAAAATTCGAAAAGTTCCTGTTTTTCTGCTTTAAACTCTAGGTACACATCCAAAATGCATTACTGAGTTGAAAGAAGTGAATTCTGGTGCATGGTTTTGAAATCGCAGTCAGAAAAAAAATAACATCCATATCAACATTTTTATCAGCTCCGGTCCTGTCGTTTTGGTCAAAAAATGAAAATTCTAAAAGTTCCTGTTTTTCTGCTTTAAACTCTAGGTACACATCCAAAATGCATTACTGAGTTGAAAGAAGTGAATTCTGGTGCATGGTTTTGAAATCGCAGTCAGAAAAAAAATAACATCCATATCAACATTTTTATCAGCTCCGGTCCTGTCGTTTTGGTCAAAAAATGAAAATTCTAAAAGTTCCTGTTTTTCTGCTTTAAACTCTAGGTACACATCCAAAATACATTACTGAGTTGAAAGAAGTGAATTCTGGTGCATGGTTTTGAAATCGCAGTCAGAAAAAAAATAACATCCATATCAACATTTTTATCAGCTCCGGTCCTGTCGTTTTGGTCAAAAAAATGAAAATTCTAAAAGTTCCTGTTTTTCTGCTTTAAACTCTAGGTACACATCCAAAATGCATTACTGAGTTGAAAGAAGTTAATTCTGGTGCATGGTTTTGAAATCGCAGTCAGAAAAAAAATAACATCCATATCAACATTTTTATCAGCTCCGGTCCTGTCGTTTTGGTCAAAAAATGAAAATTCTAAAAGTTCCTGTTTTTCTGCTTTAAACTCTAGGTACACATCCAAAATGCATTACTGAGTTGAAAGAAGTGAATTCTGGTGCATGGTTTTGAAATCGCAGTCAGAAAAAAAATAACATCCATATCAACAATTTTATCAGCTCCGGTCCTGTCGTTTTGGTCAAAAAATGAAAATTCGAAAAGTTCCTGTTTTTCTGCTTTAAACTCTAGGTACACATCCAAAATGCATTACTGAGTTGAAAGAAGTTGATTCTGGTGCATGGTTTTGAAACCGCAGTCAGAAAAAAAAATTACATCCATATCAACATTTTTATCAGCTCCGGTCCTGTCGTTTTGGTCAAAAAATGAAAATTCGAAAAGTTCCTGTTTTTCTGCTTTAAACTCTAGGTACACATCCAAAATGCATTACTGAGTTGAAAGAAGTGAATTCTGGTGCATGGTTTTGAAATCGCAGTCAGAAAAAAAATAACATCCATATTAACATTTTTATCAGCTCCGGTCATGTCGCTTTGGTCAAAAAATGAAAATTCTAAAAGTTCCTGTTTTTCTGCTTTAAACTCTAGGTACACATCCAAAATGCATTACTGAGTTGAAAGAAGTGAATTCTGGTGCATGGTTTTGAAATCGCAGTCAGAAAAAAAATTACATCCATATCAAAATTTTTATCAGCTCCGGTCCTGTCATTTTGGTCAAAAAATGAAAATTCGAAAAGTTCCTGTTTTTCTGCTTTAAACTCTAGGTACACATCCAAAATGCATTACTGAGTTGAAAGAAGTGAATTCTGGTGCATGGTTTTAAAATCGCAGTCAGAAAAAAATAACATCCATATTAACATTTTTATCAGCTCCGGTCCTGTCGTTTTGGTCAAAAAATGAAAATTCGAAAAGTTCCTGTTTTTCTGCTTTAAACTCTAGGTACACATCCAAAATACATTACTGAGTTGAAAGAAGTTGATTCTGGTGCATGGTTTTGAAATCGCAGTCAGAAAAAAAATAACATCCATATCAACATTTTTTTCAGCTCCGGTCCTGTCGTTTTGGTCAAAAAATGAAAATCCTAAAAGTTCCTGTTTTTCTGCTTTAAACTCTAGGTACACATCCAAAATGCATTACTGAGTTGAAAGAAGTGAATTCTGGTGCATGGTTTTGAAATCGCAGTCAGAAAAAAAATAACATCCATATCAACATTTTTATCAGCTCCGGTCCTGTCGTTTTGGTCAAAAAATGAAAATTCTAAAAGTTCCTGTTTTTCTGCTTTAAACTCTAGGTACACATCCAAAATGCATTACTGAGTTGAAAGAAGTGAATTCTGGTGCATGGTTTTGAAATCGCAGTCAGAAAAAAAATAACATCCATATCAACATTTTTATCAGCTCCGGTCCTGTCGTTTTGGTCAAAAAATGAAAATTCTAAAAGTTCCTGTTTTTCTGCTTTAAACTCTAGGTACACATCCAAAATGCATTACTGAGTTGAAAGAAGTGAATTCTGGTGCATGGTTTTGAAATCGCAGTCAGAAAAAAAATAACATCCATATCAACATTTTTATCAGCTCCGGTCCTGTCGTTTTGGTCAAAAAATGAAAATTCGAAAAGTTCCTGTTTTTCTGCTTTAAACTCTAGGTACACATCCAAAATGCATTACTGAGTTGAAAGAAGTGAATTCTGGTGCATGGTTTTAAAATCGCAGTCAGAAAAAAATAACATCCATATTAACATTTTTATCAGCTCCGGTCCTGTCGTTTTGGTCAAAAAATGAAAATTCGAAAAGTTCCTGTTTTTCTGCTTTAAACTCTAGGTACACATCCAAAATACATTACTGAGTTGAAAGAAGTTGATTCTGGTGCATGGTTTTGAAATCGCAGTCAGAAAAAAAATAACATCCATATCAACATTTTTTTCAGCTCCGGTCCTGTCGTTTTGGTCAAAAAATGAAAATCCTAAAAGTTCCTGTTTTTCTGCTTTAAACTCTAGGTACACATCCAAAATGCATTACTGAGTTGAAAGAAGTGAATTCTGGTGCATGGTTTTGAAATCGCAGTCAGAAAAAAAATAACATCCATATCAACATTTTTATCAGCTCCGGTCCTGTCGTTTTGGTCAAAAAATGAAAATTCTAAAAGTTCCTGTTTTTCTGCTTTAAACTCTAGGTACACATCCAAAATGCATTACTGAGTTGAAAGAAGTGAATTCTGGTGCATGGTTTTGAAATCGCAGTCAGAAAAAAAATAACATCCATATCAACATTTTTATCAGCTCCGGTCCTGTCGTTTTGGTCAAAAAATGAAAATTCTAAAAGTTCCTGTTTTTCTGCTTTAAACTCTAGGTACACATCCAAAATGCATTACTGAGTTGAAAGAAGTGAATTCTGGTGCATGGTTTTGAAATCGCAGTCAGAAAAAAAATAACATCCATATCAACATTTTTATCAGCTCCGGTCCTGTCGTTTTGGTCAAAAAATGAAAATTCTAAAAGTTCCTGTTTTTCTGCTTTAAACTCTAGGTACACATCCAAAATGCATTACTGAGTTGAAAGAAGTGAATTCTGGTGCATGGTTTTGAAATCGCAGTCAGAAAAAAAATAACATCCATATCAACATTTTTATCAGCTCCGGTCCTGTCGTTTTGGTCAAAAAATGAAAATTCTAAAAGTTCCTGTTTTTCTGCTTTAAACTCTAGGTACACATCCAAAATGCATTACTGAGTTGAAAGAAGTGAATTCTGGTGCATGGTTTTGAAATCGCAGTCAGAAAAAAAATAACATCCATATCAACAATTTTATCAGCTCCGGTCCTGTCGTTTTGGTCAAAAAATGAAAATTCGAAAAGTTCCTGTTTTTCTGCTTTAAACTCTAGGTACACATCCAAAATGCATTACTGAGTTGAAAGAAGTTGATTCTGGTGCATGGTTTTGAAACCGCAGTCAGAAAAAAAAATTACATCCATATCAACATTTTTATCAGCTCCGGTCCTGTCGTTTTGGTCAAAAAATGAAAATTCGAAAAGTTCCTGTTTTTCTGCTTTAAACTCTAGGTACACATCCAAAATGCATTACTGAGTTGAAAGAAGTGAATTCTGGTGCATGGTTTTGAAATCGCAGTCAGAAAAAAAATAACATCCATATCAACATTTTTATCAGCTCCGGTCCTGTCGTTTTGGTCAAAAAATGAAAATTCTAAAAGTTCCTGTTTTTCTGCTTTAAACTCTAGGTACACATCCAAAATGCATTACTGAGTTGAAAGAAGTGAATTCTGGTGCATGGTTTTGAAATCGCAGTCAGAAAAAAATAACATCCATATCAACAATTTTATTAGCTCCGGTCCTGTCGTTTTGGTCAAAAAATGAAAATTCGAAAAGTTCCTGTTTTTCTGCTTTAAACTCTAGGTACACATCCAAAATGCATTACTGAGTTGAAAGAAGTTGATTCTGGTGCATGGTTTTGAAACCGCAGTCAGAAAAAAAATTACATCCATATCAACATTTTTATCAGCTCCGGTCCTGTCATTTTGGTCAAAAAATGAAAATTCGAAAAGTTCCTGTTTTTCTGCTTTAAACTCTAGGTACACATCCAAAATGCATTACTGAGTTGAAAGAAGTGAATTCTGGTGCATGGTTTTGAAATCGCAGTCAGAAAAAAAATTACATCCATATCAACATTTTTATCAGCTCCGGTCCTGTCGTTTTGGTCAAAAAATGAAAATTCTAAAAGTTCCTGTTTTTCTGCTTTAAACTCTAGGTACACATCCAAAATGCATTACTGAGTTAAAAGAAGGGAATTCTGGTGCATGGTTTTGAAATCGCAGTCAGAAAAAAAATAACATCCATATCAACATTTTTATCAGCTCCGGTCCTGTCGTTTTGGTCAAAAAATGAAAATTCTAAAAGTTCCTGTTTTTCTGCTTTAAACTCTAGGTACACATCCAAAATGCATTACTGAGTTGAAAGAAGTGAATTCTGGTGCATGGTTTTGAAATCGCAGTCAGAAAAAAAATAACATCCATATCAACATTTTTATCAGCTCCGGTCCTGTCGTTTTGGTCAAAAAATGAAAATGCGAAAAGTTCCTGTTTTTCTGCTTTAAACTCTAGGTACACATCCAAAATGCATTACTGAGTTGAAAGAAGTTAATTTTGGTGCATGGTTTTGAAATCGCAGTCAGAAAAAAAATAACATCCATATCAACATTTTTATCAGCTCCGGTCCTGTCGTTTTGGTCAAAAAATGAAAATTCTAAAAGTTCCTGTTTTTCTGCTTTAAACTCTAGGTACACATCCAAAATGCATTACTGAGTTGAAAGAAGTGAATTCTGGTGCATGGTTTTGAAATCACAGTCAGAAAAAAAATAACATCCATATCAACATTTTTATCAGCTCCGGTCCTGTCGTTTTGGTCAAAAAATGAAAATTCTAAAAGTTCCTGTTTTTCTGCTTTAAACTCTAGGTACACATCCAAAATGCATTACTGAGTTGAAAGAAGTGAATTCTGGTGCATGGTTTTGAAATCGCAGTCAGAAAAAAAATAACATCCATATCAACATTTTTATCAGCTCCGGTCCTGTCGTTTTGGTCAAAAAATGAAAATTCTAAAAGTTCCTGTTTTTCTGCTTTAAACTCTAGGTACACATCCAAAATGCATTACTGAGTTGAAAGAAGTGAATTCTGGTGCATGGTTTTGAAATCGCAGTCAGAAAAAAAATAACATCCATATCAACATTTTTATCAGCTCCGGTCCTGTCGTTTTGGTCAAAAAATGAAAATTCTAAAAGTTCCTGTTTTTCTGCTTTAAACTCTAGGTACACATCCAAAATGCATTACTGAGTTGAAAGAAGTGAAATCTGGTGCATGGTTTTGAAATCGCAGTCAGAAAAAAAATTACATCCATATCAACTTTTTATCAGCTCCGGACCTGTCGTTTTGGTCAAAAAATGAAAATTCTAAAAGTTCCTGTTTTTCTGCTTTAAACTCTAGGTACACATCCAAAATGCATTACTGAGTTGAAAGAAGTTGATTCTGGTGCATGGTTTTGAAACCGCAGTCAGAAAAAAAATACATCAATATCAACATTTTTATCAGCTCCGGTCCTGTCGTTTTGGTCAAAAAATGAAAGGTCTAAAAGTTCCTGTTTTTTCTGCTTTAAACTCTAGGTACACATCCAAAATGCATTACTGAGTTGAAAGAAGTGAATTCTGGTGCATGGTTTTGAAATCGCAGTCAGAAAAAAAATAACATCCATATCAACATTTTTATCAGCTCCGGTCCTGTCGTTTTGGTCAAAAAATGAAAATTCTAAAAGTTCCTGTTTTTCTGCTTTAAACTCTAGGTACACATCCAAAATGCATTACTGAGTTGAAAGAAGTGAATTCTGGTGCATGGTTTTGAAATCGCAGTCAGAAAAAAAATAACATCCATATTAACATTTTTATCAGCTCCGGTCCTGTCGTTTTGGTCAAAAAATGAAAATTCTAAAAGTTCCTGTTTTTCTGCTTTAAACTCTAGGTACACATCCAAAATGCATTACTGAGTTGAAAGAAGTGAATTCTGGTGCATGGTTTTGAAATCGCAGTCAGAAAAAAAATAACATCCATATCAACATTTTTATCAGCTCCGGTCCTGTCGTTTTGGTCAAAAAATGAAAATTCTAAAAGTTCCTGTTTTTCTGCTTTAAACTCTAGGTACACATCCAAAATGCATTACTGAGTTGAAAGAAGTTGATTCTGGTGCATGGTTTTGAAACCGCAGTCAGAAAAAAAAATACATCAATATCAACATTTTTATCAGCTCCGGTCCTGTCGTTTTGGTCAAAAAATGAAAGGTCTAAAAGTTCCTGTTTTTCTGCTTTAAACTCTAGGTACACATCCAAAATGCATTACTGAGTTGAAAGAAGTGAATTCTGGTGCATGGTTTTGAAATCGCAGTCAGAAAAAAAATAACATCCATATCAACATTTTTATCAGCTCCGGTCCTGTCGTTTTGGTCAAAAAATGAAAATTCTAAAAGTTCCTGTTTTTCTGCTTTAAACTCTAGGTACACATCCAAAATGCATTACTGAGTTGAAAGAAGTGAATTCTGGTGCATGGTTTTGAAATCGCAGTCAGAAAAAAAATAACATCCATATCAACATTTTTATCAGCTCCGGTCCTGTCGTTTTGGTCAAAAAATGAAAATTCTAAAAGTTCCTGTTTTTCTGCTTTAAACTCTAGGTACACATCCAAAATGCATTACTGAGTTGAAAGAAGTGAATTCTGGTGCATGGTTTTGAAATCGCAGTCAGAAAAAAAATAACATCCATATCAACATTTTTATCAGCTCCGGTCCTGTCGTTTTGGTCAAAAAATGAAAATTCTAAAAGTTCCTGTTTTTCTGCTTTAAACTCTAGGTACACATCCAAAATGCATTACTGAGTTGAAAGAAGTGAATTCTGGTGCATGGTTTTGAAATCGCAGTCAGAAAAAAAATAACATCCATATCAACATTTTTATCACCTCCGGTCCTGTCGTTTTGGTCAAAAAATGAAAATTCGAAAAGTTCCTGTTTTTCTGCTTTAAACTCTAGGTACACATCCAAAATGCATTACTGAGTTGAAAGAAGTGAATTCTGGTGCATGGTTTTGAAATCGCAGTCAGAAAAAAAATAACATCCATATCAACATTTTTATCAGCTCCGGTCCTGTCGTTTTGGTCAAAAAATGAAAATTCTAAAAGTTCCTGTTTTTCTGCTTTAAACTCTAGGTACACATCCAAAATGCATTACTGAGTTGAAAGAAGTGAATTCTGGTGCATGGTTTTGAAATCGCAGTCAGAAAAAAAATAACATCCATATCAACATTTTTATCAGCTCCGGTCCTGTCGTTTTGGTCAAAAAATGAAAATTCTAAAAGTTCCTGTTTTTCTGCTTTAAACTCTAGGTACACATCCAAAATGCATTACTGAGTTGAAAGAAGTTGATTCTGGTGCATGGTTTTGAAACCGCAGTCAGAAAAAAAATTACATCCATATCAACATTTTTATCAGCTCCGGTCCTGTCGTTTTGGTCAAAAAATGAAAATTCGAAAAGTTCCTGTTTTTCTGCTTTAAACTCTAGGTACACATCCAAAATGCATTACTGAGTTGAAAGAAGTGAATTCTGGTGCATGGTTTTAAAATCGCAGTCAGAAAAAAATAACATTCATATTAACATTTTTATCAGCTCCGGTCCTGTCGTTTTGGTCAAAAAATGAAAATTCTAAAAGTTCCTGTTTTTCTGCTTTAAACTCTAGGTACACATCCAAAATGCATTACTGAGTTGAAAGAAGTGAATTCTGGTGCATGGTTTTGAAATCGCAGTCAGAAAAAAAATAACATCCATATCAACATTTTTATCAGCTCCGGTCCTGTCGTTTTGGTCAAAAAATGAAAATTCGAAAAGTTCCTGTTTTTCTGCTTTAAACTCTAGGTACACATCCAAAATGCATTACTGAGTTGAAAGAAGTGAATTCTGGTGCATGGTTTTGAAATCGCAGTCAGAAAAAAAATAACATCCATATCAACATTTTTATCAGCTCCGGTCCTGTCGTTTTGGTCAAAAAATGAAAATTCTAAAAGTTCCTGTTTTTCTGCTTTAAACTCTAGGTACACATCCAAAATGCATTACTGAGTTGAAAGAAGTGAATTCTGGTGCATGGTTTTGAAATCGCAGTCAGAAAAAAAATAACATCCATATCAACATTTTTATCAGCTCCGGTCCTGTCGTTTTGGTCAAAAAATGAAAATTCTAAAAGTTCCTGTTTTTCTGCTTTAAACTCTAGGTACACATCCAAAATACATTACTGAGTTGAAAGAAGTGAATTCTGGTGCATGGTTTTGAAATCGCAGTCAGAAAAAAAATAACATCCATATCAACATTTTTATCAGCTCCGGTCCTGTCGTTTTGGTCAAAAAAATGAAAATTCTAAAAGTTCCTGTTTTTCTGCTTTAAACTCTAGGTACACATCCAAAATGCATTACTGAGTTGAAAGAAGTGAATTCTGGTGCATGGTTTTGAAATCGCAGTCAGAAAAAAATAACATCCATATCAACATTTTTATCAGCTCCGGTCCTGTCGTTTTGGTCAAAAAATGAAAATTCTAAAAGTTCCTGTTTTTCTGCTTTAAACTCTAGGTACACATCCAAAATGCATTACTGAGTTGAAAGAAGTGAATTCTGGTGCATGGTTTTGAAATCGCAGTCAGAAAAAAAATAACATCCATATCAACATTTTTATCAGCTCCGGTCCTGTCGTTTTGGTCAAAAAATGAAAATTCGAAAAGTTCCTGTTTTTCTGCTTTAAACTCTAGGTACACATCCAAAATGCATTACTGAGTTGAAAGAAGTGAATTCTGGTGCATGGTTTTAAAATCGCAGTCAGAAAAAAATAACATTCATATTAACATTTTTATCAGCTCCGGTCCTGTCGTTTTGGTCAAAAAATGAAAATTCTAAAAGTTCCTGTTTTTCTGCTTTAAACTCTAGGTACACATCCAAAATGCATTACTGAGTTGAAAGAAGTGAATTCTGGTGCATGGTTTTGAAATCGCAGTCAGAAAAAAAATAACATCCATATCAACATTTTTATCAGCTCCGGTCCTGTCGTTTTGGTCAAAAAATGAAAATTCGAAAAGTTCCTGTTTTTCTGCTTTAAACTCTAGGTACACATCCAAAATGCATTACTGAGTTGAAAGAAGTGAATTCTGGTGCATGGTTTTGAAATCGCAGTCAGAAAAAAAATAACATCCATATCAACATTTTTATCAGCTCCGGTCCTGTCGTTTTGGTCAAAAAATGAAAATTCTAAAAGTTCCTGTTTTTCTGCTTTAAACTCTAGGTACACATCCAAAATGCATTACTGAGTTGAAAGAAGTGAATTCTGGTGCATGGTTTTGAAATCGCAGTCAGAAAAAAAATAACATCCATATCAACATTTTTATCAGCTCCGGTCCTGTCGTTTTGGTCAAAAAATGAAAATTCTAAAAGTTCCTGTTTTTCTGCTTTAAACTCTAGGTACACATCCAAAATACATTACTGAGTTGAAAGAAGTGAATTCTGGTGCATGGTTTTGAAATCGCAGTCAGAAAAAAAATAACATCCATATCAACATTTTTATCAGCTCCGGTCCTGTCGTTTTGGTCAAAAAAATGAAAATTCTAAAAGTTCCTGTTTTTCTGCTTTAAACTCTAGGTACACATCCAAAATGCATTACTGAGTTGAAAGAAGTGAATTCTGGTGCATGGTTTTGAAATCGCAGTCAGAAAAAAAATAACATCCATATCAACATTTTTATCAGCTCCGGTCCTGTCGTTTTGGTCAAAAAATTAAAATTCTAAAAGTTCCTGTTTTTCTGCTTTAAACTCTAGGTACACATCCAAAATGCATTACTGAGTTGAAAGAAGTGAATTCTGGTGCATGGTTTTGAAATCGCAGTCAGAAAAAAAATAACATCCATATCAACAATTTTATCAGCTCCGGTCCTGTCGTTTTGGTCAAAAAATGAAAATTCGAAAAGTTCCTGTTTTTCTGCTTTAAACTCTAGGTACACATCCAAAATGCATTACTGAGTTGAAAGAAGTTGATTCTGGTGCATGGTTTTGAAACCGCAGTCAGAAAAAAAAATTACATCCATATCAACATTTTTATCAGCTCCGGTCCTGTCGTTTTGGTCAAAAAATGAAAATTCGAAAAGTTCCTGTTTTTCTGCTTTAAACTCTAGGTACACATCCAAAATGCATTACTGAGTTGAAAGAAGTGAATTCTGGTGCATGGTTTTGAAATCGCAGTCAGAAAAAAAATAACATCCATATTAACATTTTTATCAGCTCCGGTCATGTCGCTTTGGTCAAAAAATGAAAATTCTAAAAGTTCCTGTTTTTCTGCTTTAAACTCTAGGTACACATCCAAAATGCATTACTGAGTTGAAAGAAGTGAATTCTGGTGCATGGTTTTGAAATCGCAGTCAGAAAAAAAATTACATCCATATCAAAATTTTTATCAGCTCCGGTCCTGTCATTTTGGTCAAAAAATGAAAATTCGAAAAGTTCCTGTTTTTCTGCTTTAAACTCTAGGTACACATCCAAAATGCATTACTGAGTTGAAAGAAGTGAATTCTGGTGCATGGTTTTAAAATCGCAGTCAGAAAAAAATAACATCCATATTAACATTTTTATCAGCTCCGGTCCTGTCGTTTTGGTCAAAAAATGAAAATTCGAAAAGTTCCTGTTTTTCTGCTTTAAACTCTAGGTACACATCCAAAATACATTACTGAGTTGAAAGAAGTTGATTCTGGTGCATGGTTTTGAAATCGCAGTCAGAAAAAAAATAACATCCATATCAACATTTTTTTCAGCTCCGGTCCTGTCGTTTTGGTCAAAAAATGAAAATCCTAAAAGTTCCTGTTTTTCTGCTTTAAACTCTAGGTACACATCCAAAATGCATTACTGAGTTGAAAGAAGTGAATTCTGGTGCATGGTTTTGAAATCGCAGTCAGAAAAAAAATAACATCCATATCAACATTTTTATCAGCTCCGGTCCTGTCGTTTTGGTCAAAAAATGAAAATTCTAAAAGTTCCTGTTTTTCTGCTTTAAACTCTAGGTACACATCCAAAATGCATTACTGAGTTGAAAGAAGTGAATTCTGGTGCATGGTTTTGAAATCGCAGTCAGAAAAAAAATAACATCCATATCAACATTTTTATCAGCTCCGGTCCTGTTGTTTTGGTCAAAAAATGAAAATTCTAAAAGTTCCTGTTTTTCTGCTTTAAACTCTAGGTACACATCCAAAATGCATTACTGAGTTGAAAGAAGTGAATTCTGGTGCATGGTTTTGAAATCGCAGTCAGAAAAAAAATAACATCCATATCAACATTTTTATCAGCTCCGGTCCTGTCGTTTTGGTCAAAAAATGAAAATTCTAAAAGTTCCTGTTTTTCTGCTTTAAACTCTAGGTACACATCCAAAATGCATTACTGAGTTGAAAGAAGTGAATTCTGGTGCATGGTTTTGAAATCGCAGTCAGAAAAAAAATAACAACATCCATATCAACATTTTTATCAGCTCCGGTCCTGTCGTTTTGGTCAAAAAATGAAAATTCTAAAAGTTCCTGTTTTTCTGCTTTAAACTCTAGGTACACATCCAAAATGCATTACTGAGTTGAAAGAAGTGAATTCTGGTGCATGGTTTTGAAATCGCAGTCAGAAAAAAAATAACATCCATATCAACATTTTTATCAGCTCCGGTCCTGTCGTTTTGGTCAAAAAATGAAAATTCTAAAAGTTCCTGTTTTTCTGCTTTAAACTCTAGGTACACATCCAAAATGCATTACTGAGTTGAAAGAAGTGAATTCTGGTGCATGGTTTTGAAATCGCAGTCAGAAAAAAAATAACATCCATATCAACAATTTTATCAGCTCCGGTCCTGTCGTTTTGGTCAAAAAATGAAAATTCGAAAAGTTCCTGTTTTTCTGCTTTAAACTCTAGGTACACATCCAAAATGCATTACTGAGTTGAAAGAAGTTGATTCTGGTGCATGGTTTTGAAACCGCAGTCAGAAAAAAAAATTACATCCATATCAACATTTTTATCAGCTCCGGTCCTGTCGTTTTGGTCAAAAAATGAAAATTCGAAAAGTTCCTGTTTTTCTGCTTTAAACTTTAGGTACACATCCAAAATGCATTACTGAGTTGAAAGAAGTGAATTCTGGTGCATGGTTTTGAAATCGCAGTCAGAAAAAAAATAACATCCATATCAACATTTTTATCAGCTCCGGTCCTGTCGTTTTGGTCAAAAAATGAAAATTCTAAAAGTTCCTGTTTTTCTGCTTTAAACTCTAGGTACACATCCAAAATGCATTACTGAGTTGAAAGAAGTGAATTCTGGTGCATGGTTTTGAAATCGCAGTCAGAAAAAAAATAACATCCATATCAACATTTTTATCAGCTCCGGTCCTGTCGTTTTGGTCAAAAAATGAAAATTCTAAAAGTTCCTGTTTTTCTGCTTTAAACTCTAGGTACACATCCAAAATGCATTACTGAGTTGAAAGAAGTTGATTCTGGTGCATGGTTTTAAAACCGCAGTCAGAAAAAAAATTACATCCATATCAACATTTTTATCAGCTCCGGTCCTGTCGTTTTGGTCAAAAAATGAAAATTCGAAAAGTTCCTGTTTTTCTGCTTTAAACTCTAGGTACACATCCAAAATGCATTACTGAGTTGAAAGAAGTGAATTCTGGTGCATGGTTTTAAAATCGCAGTCAGAAAAAAATAACATTCATATTAACATTTTTATCAGCTCCGGTCCTGTCGTTTTGGTCAAAAAATGAAAATTCTAAAAGTTCCTGTTTTTCTGCTTTAAACTCTAGGTACACATCCAAAATGCATTACTGAGTTGAAAGAAGTGAATTCTGGTGCATGGTTTTGAAATCGCAGTCAGAAAAAAAATAACATCCATATCAACATTTTTATCAGCTCCGGTCCTGTCGTTTTGGTCAAAAAATGAAAATTCTAAAAGTTCCTGTTTTTCTGCTTTAAACTCTAGGTACACATCCAAAATGCATTACTGAGTTGAAAGAAGTGAATTCTGGTGCATGGTTTTGAAATCGCAGTCAGAAAAAAAATAACATCCATATCAACATTTTTATCAGCTCCGGTCCTGTCGTTTTGGTCAAAAAATGAAAATTCTAAAAGTTCCTGTTTTTCTGCTTTAAACTCTAGGTACACATCCAAAATACATTACTGAGTTGAAAGAAGTGAATTCTGGTGCATGGTTTTGAAATCGCAGTCAGAAAAAAAATAACATCCATATCAACATTTTTATCAGCTCCGGTCCTGTCGTTTTGGTCAAAAAAATGAAAATTCTAAAAGTTCCTGTTTTTCTGCTTTAAACTCTAGGTACACATCCAAAATGCATTACTGAGTTGAAAGAAGTGAATTCTGGTGCATGGTTTTGAAATCGCAGTCAGAAAAAAATAACATCCATATCAACATTTTTATCAGCTCCGGTCCTGTCGTTTTGGTCAAAAAATGAAAATTCTAAAAGTTCCTGTTTTTCTGCTTTAAACTCTAGGTACACATCCAAAATGCATTACTGAGTTGAAAGAAGTGAATTCTGGTGCATGGTTTTAAAAATCGCAGTCAGAAAAAAAATAACATCCATATCAACATTTTTATCAGCTCCGGTCCTGTCGTTTTGGTCAAAAAATGAAAATTCTAAAAGTTCCTGTTTTTCTGCTTTAAACTCTAGGTACACATCCAAAATGCATTACTGAGTTGAAAGAAGTGAATTCTGGTGCATGGTTTTGAAATCGCAGTCAAAAAAAAAATAACATCCATATCAACATTTTTATCAGCTCCGGTCCTGTCGTTTTGGTCAAAAAATGAAAATTCTAAAAGTTCCTGTTTTTCTGCTTTAAACTCTAGGTACACATCCAAAATACATTACTGAGTTGAAAGAAGTGAATTCTGGTGCATGGTTTTGAAATCGCAGTCAGAAAAAAAATAACATCCATATTAACATTTTTATCAGCTCCGGTCCTGTCGTTTTGGTCAAAAAATGAAAATTCTAAAAGTTCCTGTTTTTCTGCTTTAAACTCTAGGTACACATCCAAAATACATTACTGAGTTGAAAGAAGTGAATTCTGGTGCATGGTTTTGAAATCGCAGTCAGAAAAAAAATAACATCCATATCAACATTTTTATCAGCTCCGGTCCTGTCGTTTTGGTCAAAAAAATGAAAATTCTAAAAGTTCCTGTTTTTCTGCTTTAAACTCTAGGTACACATCCAAAATGCATTACTGAGTTGAAAGAAGTGAATTCTGGTGCATGGTTTTGAAATCGCAGTCAGAAAAAAATAACATCCATATCAACATTTTTATCAGCTCCGGTCCTGTCGTTTTGGTCAAAAAATGAAAATTCTAAAAGTTCCTGTTTTTCTGCTTTAAACTCTAGGTACACATCCAAAATGCATTACTGAGTTGAAAGAAGTGAATTCTGGTGCATGGTTTTAAAAATCGCAGTCAGAAAAAAAATAACATCCATATCAACATTTTTATCAGCTCCGGTCCTGTCGTTTTGGTCAAAAAATGAAAATTCGAAAAGTTCCTGTTTTTCTGCTTTAAACTCTAGGTACACATCCAAAATGCATTACTGAGTTGAAAGAAGTGAATTCTGGTGCATGGTTTTGAAATCGCAGTCAGAAAAAAAATAACATCCATATCAACATTTTTATCAGCTCCGGTCCTGTCGTTTTGGTCAAAAAATGAAAATTCTAAAAGTTCCTGTTTTTCTGCTTTAAACTCTAGGTACACATCCAAAATGCATTACTGAGTTGAAAGAAGTGAATTCTGGTGCATGGTTTTGAAATCGCAGTCAGAAAAAAAATAACATCCATATCAACATTTTTATCAGCTCCGGTCCTGTCGTTTTGGTCAAAAAATGAAAATTCTAAAAGTTCCTGTTTTTCTGCTTTAAACTCTAGGTACACATCCAAAATACATTACTGAGTTGAAAGAAGTGAATTCTGGTGCATGGTTTTGAAATCGCAGTCAGAAAAAAAATAACATCCATATCAACATTTTTATCAGCTCCGGTCCTGTCGTTTTGGTCAAAAAAATGAAAATTCTAAAAGTTCCTGTTTTTCTGCTTTAAACTCTAGGTACACATCCAAAATGCATTACTGAGTTGAAAGAAGTGAATTCTGGTGCATGGTTTTGAAATCGCAGTCAGAAAAAAAATAACATCCATATCAACATTTTTATCAGCTCCGGTCCTGTCGTTTTGGTCAAAAAATTAAAATTCTAAAAGTTCCTGTTTTTCTGCTTTAAACTCTAGGTACACATCCAAAATGCATTACTGAGTTGAAAGAAGTGAATTCTGGTGCATGGTTTTGAAATCGCAGTCAGAAAAAAAATAACATCCATATCAACATTTTTATCAGCTCCGGTCCTGTCGTTTTGGTCAAAAAATGAAAATTCTAAAAGTTCCTGTTTTTCTGCTTTAAACTCTAGGTACACATCCAAAATGCATTACTGAGTTGAAAGAAGTGAATTCTGGTGCATGGTTTTGAAATCGCAGTCAGAAAAAAAATAACATCCATATCAACAATTTTATCAGCTCCGGTCCTGTCGTTTTGGTCAAAAAATGAAAATTCTAAAAGTTCCTGTTTTTCTGCTTTAAACTCTAGGTACACATCCAAAATACATTACTGAGTTGAAAGAAGTTGATTCTGGTGCATGGTTTTGAAATCGCAGTCAGAAAAAAAATAACATCCATATCAACATTTTTTTCAGCTCCGGTCCTGTCGTTTTGGTCAAAAAATGAAAATCCTAAAAGTTCCTGTTTTTCTGCTTTAAACTCTAGGTACACATCCAAAATGCATTACTGAGTTGAAAGAAGTGAATTCTGGTGCATGGTTTTGAAATCGCAGTCAGAAAAAAAATAACATCCATATCAACATTTTTATCAGCTCCGGTCCTGTCGTTTTGGTCAAAAAATGAAAATTCTAAAAGTTCCTGTTTTTCTGCTTTAAACTCTAGGTACACATCCAAAATGCATTACTGAGTTGAAAGAAGTGAATTCTGGTGCATGGTTTTGAAATCGCAGTCAGAAAAAAAATAACATCCATATCAACATTTTTATCAGCTCCGGTCCTGTCGTTTTGGTCAAAAAATGAAAATTCTAAAAGTTCCTGTTTTTCTGCTTTAAACTCTAGGTACACATCCAAAATGCATTACTGAGTTGAAAGAAGTGAATTCTGGTGCATGGTTTTGAAATCGCAGTCAGAAAAAAATAACATCCATATCAACATTTTTATCAGCTCCGGTCCTGTCGTTTTGGTCAAAAAATGAAAATTCTAAAAGTTCCTGTTTTTCTGCTTTAAACTCTAGGTACACATCCAAAATGCATTACTGAGTTGAAAGAAGTGAATTCTGGTGCATGGTTTTAAAAATCGCAGTCAGAAAAAAAATAACATCCATATCAACATTTTTATCAGCTCCGGTCCTGTCGTTTTGGTCAAAAAATGAAAATTCTAAAAGTTCCTGTTTTTCTGCTTTAAACTCTAGGTACACATCCAAAATGCATTACTGAGTTGAAAGAAGTGAATTCTGGTGCATGGTTTTGAAATCGCAGTCAGAAAAAAAATAACATCCATATCAACATTTTTATCAGCTCCGGTCCTGTCGTTTTGGTCAAAAAATGAAAATTCTAAAAGTTCCTGTTTTTCTGCTTTAAACTCTAGGTACACATCCAAAATACATTACTGAGTTGAAAGAAGTGAATTCTGGTGCATGGTTTTGAAATCGCAGTCAGAAAAAAAATAACATCCATATTAACATTTTTATCAGCTCCGGTCCTGTCGTTTTGGTCAAAAAATGAAAATTCTAAAAGTTCCTGTTTTTCTGCTTTAAACTCTAGGTACACATCCAAAATACATTACTGAGTTGAAAGAAGTGAATTCTGGTGCATGGTTTTGAAATCGCAGTCAGAAAAAAAATAACATCCATATCAACATTTTTATCAGCTCCGGTCCTGTCGTTTTGGTCAAAAAAATGAAAATTCTAAAAGTTCCTGTTTTTCTGCTTTAAACTCTAGGTACACATCCAAAATGCATTACTGAGTTGAAAGAAGTGAATTCTGGTGCATGGTTTTGAAATCGCAGTCAGAAAAAAATAACATCCATATCAACATTTTTATCAGCTCCGGTCCTGTCGTTTTGGTCAAAAAATGAAAATTCTAAAAGTTCCTGTTTTTCTGCTTTAAACTCTAGGTACACATCCAAAATGCATTACTGAGTTGAAAGAAGTGAATTCTGGTGCATGGTTTTAAAAATCGCAGTCAGAAAAAAAATAACATCCATATCAACATTTTTATCAGCTCCGGTCCTGTCGTTTTGGTCAAAAAATGAAAATTTGAAAAGTTCCTGTTTTTCTGCTTTAAACTCTAGGTACACATCCAAAATGCATTACTGAGTTGAAAGAAGTGAATTCTGGTGCATGGTTTTGAAATCGCAGTCAGAAAAAAAATAACATCCATATCAACATTTTTATCAGCTCCGGTCCTGTCGTTTTGGTCAAAAAATGAAAATTCTAAAAGTTCCTGTTTTTCTGCTTTAAACTCTAGGTACACATCCAAAATGCATTACTGAGTTGAAAGAAGTGAATTCTGGTGCATGGTTTTGAAATCGCAGTCAGAAAAAAAATAACATCCATATCAACATTTTTATCAGCTCCGGTCCTGTCGTTTTGGTCAAAAAATGAAAATTCTAAAAGTTCCTGTTTTTCTGCTTTAAACTCTAGGTACACATCCAAAATACATTACTGAGTTGAAAGAAGTGAATTCTGGTGCATGGTTTTGAAATCGCAGTCAGAAAAAAAATAACATCCATATCAACATTTTTATCAGCTCCGGTCCTGTCGTTTTGGTCAAAAAAATGAAAATTCTAAAAGTTCCTGTTTTTCTGCTTTAACTTCTAGGTACACATCCAAAATGCATTACTGAGTTGAAAGAAGTGAATTCTGGTGCATGGTTTTGAAATCGCAGTCAGAAAAAAAATAACATCCATATCAACATTTTTATCAGCTCCGGTCCTGTCGTTTTGGTCAAAAAATTAAAATTCTAAAAGTTCCTGTTTTTCTGCTTTAAACTCTAGGTACACATCCAAAATGCATTACTGAGTTGAAAGAAGTGAATTCTGGTGCATGGTTTTGAAATCGCAGTCAGAAAAAAAATAACATCCATATCAACATTTTTATCAGCTCCGGTCCTGTCGTTTTGGTCAAAAAATGAAAATTCTAAAAGTTCCTGTTTTTCTGCTTTAAACTCTAGGTACACATCCAAAATGCATTACTGAGTTGAAAGAAGTGAATTCTGGTGCATGGTTTTGAAATCGCAGTCAGAAAAAAAATAACATCCATATCAACAATTTTATCAGCTCCGGTCCTGTCGTTTTGGTCAAAAAATGAAAATTCTAAAAGTTCCTGTTTTTCTGCTTTAAACTCTAGGTACACATCCAAAATACATTACTGAGTTGAAAGAAGTTGATTCTGGTGCATGGTTTTGAAATCGCAGTCAGAAAAAAAATAACATCCATATCAACATTTTTTTCAGCTCCGGTCCTGTCGTTTTGGTCAAAAAATGAAAATCCTAAAAGTTCCTGTTTTTCTGCTTTAAACTCTAGGTACACATCCAAAATGCATTACTGAGTTGAAAGAAGTGAATTCTGGTGCATGGTTTTGAAATCGCAGTCAGAAAAAAAATAACATCCATATCAACATTTTTATCAGCTCCGGTCCTGTCGTTTTGGTCAAAAAATGAAAATTCTAAAAGTTCCTGTTTTTCTGCTTTAAACTCTAGGTACACATCCAAAATGCATTACTGAGTTGAAAGAAGTGAATTCTGGTGCATGGTTTTGAAATCGCAGTCAGAAAAAAAATAACATCCATATCAACATTTTTATCAGCTCCGGTCCTGTCGTTTTGGTCAAAAAATGAAAATTCTAAAAGTTCCTGTTTTTCTGCTTTAAACTCTAGGTACACATCCAAAATGCATTACTGAGTTGAAAGAAGTGAATTCTGGTGCATGGTTTTGAAATCGCAGTCAGAAAAAAAATAACATCCATATCAACATTTTTATCAGCTCCGGTCCTGTCGTTTTGGTCAAAAAATGAAAATTCTAAAAGTTCCTGTTTTTCTGCTTTAAACTCTAGGTACACATCCAAAATGCATTACTGAGTTGAAAGAAGTGAATTCTGGTGCATGGTTTTGAAATCGCAGTCAGAAAAAAAATAACAACATCCATATCAACATTTTTATCAGCTCCGGTCCTGTCGTTTTGGTCAAAAAATGAAAATTCTAAAAGTTCCTGTTTTTCTGCTTTAAACTCTAGGTACACATCCAAAATGCATTACTGAGTTGAAAGAAGTGAATTCTGGTGCATGGTTTTGAAATCGCAGTCAGAAAAAAAATAACATCCATATCAACATTTTTATCAGCTCCGGTCCTGTCGTTTTGGTCAAAAAATGAAAATTCTAAAAGTTCCTGTTTTTCTGCTTTAAACTCTAGGTACACATCCAAAATGCATTACTGAGTTGAAAGAAGTGAATTCTGGTGCATGGTTTTGAAATCGCAGTCAGAAAAAAAATAACATCCATATCAACAATTTTATCAGCTCCGGTCCTGTCGTTTTGGTCAAAAAATGAAAATTCGAAAAGTTCCTGTTTTTCTGCTTTAAACTCTAGGTACACATCCAAAATGCATTACTGAGTTGAAAGAAGTTGATTCTGGTGCATGGTTTTGAAACCGCAGTCAGAAAAAAAAATTACATCCATATCAACATTTTTATCAGCTCCGGTCCTGTCGTTTTGGTCAAAAAATGAAAATTCGAAAAGTTCCTGTTTTTCTGCTTTAAACTCTAGGTACACATCCAAAATGCATTACTGAGTTGAAAGAAGTGAATTCTGGTGCATGGTTTTGAAATCGCAGTCAGAAAAAAAATAACATCCATATCAACATTTTTATCAGCTCCGGTCCTGTCGTTTTGGTCAAAAAATGAAAATTCTAAAAGTTCCTGTTTTTCTGCTTTAAACTCTAGGTACACATCCAAAATGCATTACTGAGTTGAAAGAAGTGAATTCTGGTGCATGGTTTTGAAATCGCAGTCAGAAAAAAAATAACATCCATATCAACATTTTTATCAGCTCCGGTCCTGTCGTTTTGGTCAAAAAATGAAAATTCTAAAAGTTCCTGTTTTTCTGCTTTAAACTCTAGGTACACATCCAAAATGCATTACTGAGTTGAAAGAAGTTGATTCTGGTGCATGGTTTTGAAACCGCAGTCAGAAAAAAAATTACATCCATATCAACATTTTTATCAGCTCCGGTCCTGTCGTTTTGGTCAAAAAATGAAAATTCGAAAAGTTCCTGTTTTTCTGCTTTAAACTCTAGGTACACATCCAAAATGCATTACTGAGTTGAAAGAAGTGAATTCTGGTGCATGGTTTTAAAATCGCAGTCAGAAAAAAATAACATTCATATTAACATTTTTATCAGCTCCGGTCCTGTCGTTTTGGTCAAAAAATGAAAATTCTAAAAGTTCCTGTTTTTCTGCTTTAAACTCTAGGTACACATCCAAAATGCATTACTGAGTTGAAAGAAGTGAATTCTGGTGCATGGTTTTGAAATCGCAGTCAGAAAAAAAATAACATCCATATCAACATTTTTATCAGCTCCGGTCCTGTCGTTTTGGTCAAAAAATGAAAATTCGAAAAGTTCCTGTTTTTCTGCTTTAAACTCTAGGTACACATCCAAAATGCATTACTGAGTTGAAAGAAGTGAATTCTGGTGCATGGTTTTGAAATCGCAGTCAGAAAAAAAATAACATCCATATCAACATTTTTATCAGCTCCGGTCCTGTCGTTTTGGTCAAAAAATGAAAATTCTAAAAGTTCCTGTTTTTCTGCTTTAAACTCTAGGTACACATCCAAAATGCATTACTGAGTTGAAAGAAGTGAATTCTGGTGCATGGTTTTGAAATCGCAGTCAGAAAAAAAATAACATCCATATCAACATTTTTATCAGCTCCGGTCCTGTCGTTTTGGTCAAAAAATGAAAATTCTAAAAGTTCCTGTTTTTCTGCTTTAAACTCTAGGTACACATCCAAAATACATTACTGAGTTGAAAGAAGTGAATTCTGGTGCATGGTTTTGAAATCGCAGTCAGAAAAAAAATAACATCCATATCAACATTTTTATCAGCTCCGGTCCTGTCGTTTTGGTCAAAAAAATGAAAATTCTAAAAGTTCCTGTTTTTCTGCTTTAAACTCTAGGTACACATCCAAAATGCATTACTGAGTTGAAAGAAGTGAATTCTGGTGCATGGTTTTGAAATCGCAGTCAGAAAAAAATAACATCCATATCAACATTTTTATCAGCTCCGGTCCTGTCGTTTTGGTCAAAAAATGAAAATTCTAAAAGTTCCTGTTTTTCTGCTTTAAACTCTAGGTACACATCCAAAATGCATTACTGAGTTGAAAGAAGTGAATTCTGGTGCATGGTTTTAAAAATCGCAGTCAGAAAAAAAATAACATCCATATCAACATTTTTATCAGCTCCGGTCCTGTCGTTTTGGTCAAAAAATGAAAATTCTAAAAGTTCCTGTTTTTCTGCTTTAAACTCTAGGTACACATCCAAAATGCATTACTGAGTTGAAAGAAGTGAATTCTGGTGCATGGTTTTGAAATCGCAGTCAGAAAAAAAATAACATCCATATCAACATTTTTATCAGCTCCGGTCCTGTCGTTTTGGTCAAAAAATGAAAATTCTAAAAGTTCCTGTTTTTCTGCTTTAAACTCTAGGTACACATCCAAAATACATTACTGAGTTGAAAGAAGTGAATTCTGGTGCATGGTTTTGAAATCGCAGTCAGAAAAAAAATAACATCCATATTAACATTTTTATCAGCTCCGGTCCTGTCGTTTTGGTCAAAAAATGAAAATTCTAAAAGTTCCTGTTTTTCTGCTTTAAACTCTAGGTACACATCCAAAATACATTACTGAGTTGAAAGAAGTGAATTCTGGTGCATGGTTTTGAAATCGCAGTCAGAAAAAAAATAACATCCATATCAACATTTTTATCAGCTCCGGTCCTGTCGTTTTGGTCAAAAAAATGAAAATTCTAAAAGTTCCTGTTTTTCTGCTTTAAACTCTAGGTACACATCCAAAATGCATTACTGAGTTGAAAGAAGTGAATTCTGGTGCATGGTTTTGAAATCGCAGTCAGAAAAAAATAACATCCATATCAACATTTTTATCAGCTCCGGTCCTGTCGTTTTGGTCAAAAAATGAAAATTCTAAAAGTTCCTGTTTTTCTGCTTTAAACTCTAGGTACACATCCAAAATGCATTACTGAGTTGAAAGAAGTGAATTCTGGTGCATGGTTTTAAAAATCGCAGTCAGAAAAAAAATAACATCCATATCAACATTTTTATCAGCTCCGGTCCTGTCGTTTTGGTCAAAAAATGAAAATTCGAAAAGTTCCTGTTTTTCTGCTTTAAACTCTAGGTACACATCCAAAATGCATTACTGAGTTGAAAGAAGTGAATTCTGGTGCATGGTTTTGAAATCGCAGTCAGAAAAAAAATAACATCCATATCAACATTTTTATCAGCTCCGGTCCTGTCGTTTTGGTCAAAAAATGAAAATTCTAAAAGTTCCTGTTTTTCTGCTTTAAACTCTAGGTACACATCCAAAATGCATTACTGAGTTGAAAGAAGTGAATTCTGGTGCATGGTTTTGAAATCGCAGTCAGAAAAAAAATAACATCCATATCAACATTTTTATCAGCTCCGGTCCTGTCGTTTTGGTCAAAAAATGAAAATTCTAAAAGTTCCTGTTTTTCTGCTTTAAACTCTAGGTACACATCCAAAATACATTACTGAGTTGAAAGAAGTGAATTCTGGTGCATGGTTTTGAAATCGCAGTCAGAAAAAAAATAACATCCATATCAACATTTTTATCAGCTCCGGTCCTGTCGTTTTGGTCAAAAAAATGAAAATTCTAAAAGTTCCTGTTTTTCTGCTTTAAACTCTAGGTACACATCCAAAATGCATTACTGAGTTGAAAGAAGTGAATTCTGGTGCATGGTTTTGAAATCGCAGTCAGAAAAAAAATAACATCCATATCAACATTTTTATCAGCTCCGGTCCTGTCGTTTTGGTCAAAAAATTAAAATTCTAAAAGTTCCTGTTTTTCTGCTTTAAACTCTAGGTACACATCCAAAATGCATTACTGAGTTGAAAGAAGTGAATTCTGGTGCATGGTTTTGAAATCGCAGTCAGAAAAAAAATAACATCCATATCAACAATTTTATCAGCTCCGGTCCTGTCGTTTTGGTCAAAAAATGAAAATTCGAAAAGTTCCTGTTTTTCTGCTTTAAACTCTAGGTACACATCCAAAATGCATTACTGAGTTGAAAGAAGTTAATTCTGGTGCATGGTTTTGAAACCGCAGTCAGAAAAAAAAAATTACATCCATATCAACATTTTTATCAGCTCCGGTCCTGTCGTTTTGGTCAAAAAATGAAAATTCGAAAAGTTCCTGTTTTTCTGCTTTAAACTCTAGGTACACATCCAAAATGCATTACTGAGTTGAAAGAAGTGAATTCTGGTGCATGGTTTTGAAATCGCAGTCAGAAAAAAAATAACATCCATATTAACATTTTTATCAGCTCCGGTCATGTCGCTTTGGTCAAAAAATGAAAATTCTAAAAGTTCCTGTTTTTCTGCTTTAAACTCTAGGTACACATCCAAAATGCATTACTGAGTTGAAAGAAGTGAATTCTGGTGCATGGTTTTGAAATCGCAGTCAGAAAAAAAATTACATCCATATCAAAATTTTTCTCAGCTCCGGTCCTGTCATTTTGGTCAAAAAATGAAAATTCGAAAAGTTCCTGTTTTTCTGCTTTAAACTCTAGGTACACATCCAAAATGCATTACTGAGTTGAAAGAAGTGAATTCTGGTGCATGGTTTTAAAATCGCAGTCAGAAAAAAATAACATCCATATTAACATTTTTATCAGCTCCGGTCCTGTCGTTTTGGTCAAAAAATGAAAATTCGAAAAGTTCCTGTTTTTCTGCTTTAAACTCTAGGTACACATCCAAAATACATTACTGAGTTGAAAGAAGTTGATTCTGGTGCATGGTTTTGAAATCGCAGTCAGAAAAAAAATAACATCCATATCAACATTTTTTTCAGCTCCGGTCCTGTCGTTTTGGTCAAAAAATGAAAATCCTAAAAGTTCCTGTTTTTCTGCTTTAAACTCTAGGTACACATCCAAAATGCATTACTGAGTTGAAAGAAGTGAATTCTGGTGCATGGTTTTGAAATCGCAGTCAGAAAAAAAATAACATCCATATCAACATTTTTATCAGCTCCGGTCCTGTCGTTTTGGTCAAAAAATGAAAATTCTAAAAGTTCCTGTTTTTCTGCTTTAAACTCTAGGTACACATCCAAAATGCATTACTGAGTTGAAAGAAGTGAATTCTGGTGCATGGTTTTGAAATCGCAGTCAGAAAAAAAATAACATCCATATCAACATTTTTATCAGCTCCGGTCCTGTCGTTTTGGTCAAAAAATGAAAATTCTAAAAGTTCCTGTTTTTCTGCTTTAAACTCTAGGTACACATCCAAAATGCATTACTGAGTTGAAAGAAGTGAATTCTGGTGCATGGTTTTGAAATCGCAGTCAGAAAAAAAATAACATCCATATCAACATTTTTATCAGCTCCGGTCCTGTCGTTTTGGTCAAAAAATGAAAATTCTAAAAGTTCCTGTTTTTCTGCTTTAAACTCTAGGTACACATCCAAAATGCATTACTGAGTTGAAAGAAGTGAATTCTGGTGCATGGTTTTGAAATCGCAGTCAGAAAAAAAATAACAACATCCATATCAACATTTTTATCAGCTCCGGTCCTGTCGTTTTGGTCAAAAAATGAAAATTCTAAAAGTTCCTGTTTTTCTGCTTTAAACTCTAGGTACACATCCAAAATGCATTACTGAGTTGAAAGAAGTGAATTCTGGTGCATGGTTTTGAAATCGCAGTCAGAAAAAAAATAACATCCATATCAACATTTTTATCAGCTCCGGTCCTGTCGTTTTGGTCAAAAAATGAAAATTCGAAAAGTTCCTGTTTTTCTGCTTTAAACTCTAGGTACACATCCAAAATGCATTACTGAGTTGAAAGAAGTGAATTCTGGTGCATGGTTTTGAAATCGCAGTCAGAAAAAAAATAACATCCATATCAACATTTTTATCAGCTCCGGTCCTGTCGTTTTGGTCAAAAAATGAAAATTCTAAAAGTTCCTGTTTTTCTGCTTTAAACTCTAGGTACACATCCAAAATGCATTACTGAGTTGAAAGAAGTGAATTCTGGTGCATGGTTTTGAAATCGCAGTCAGAAAAAAAATAACATCCATATCAACATTTTTATCAGCTCCGGTCCTGTCGTTTTGGTCAAAAAAATGAAAATTCTAAAAGTTCCTGTTTTTCTGCTTTAAACTCTAGGTACACATCCAAAATGCATTACTGAGTTGAAAGAAGTGAATTCTGGTGCATGGTTTTGAAATCGCAGTCAGAAAAAAAATAACATCCATATCAACATTTTTATCAGCTCCGGTCCTGTCGTTTTGGTCAAAAAATTAAAATTCTAAAAGTTCCTGTTTTTCTGCTTTAAACTCTAGGTACACATCCAAAATGCATTACTGAGTTGAAAGAAGTGAATTCTGGTGCATGGTTTTGAAATCGCAGTCAGAAAAAAAATAACATCCATATCAACATTTTTATCAGCTCCGGTCCTGTCGTTTTGGTCAAAAAATGAAAATTCTAAAAGTTCCTGTTTTTCTGCTTTAAACTCTAGGTACACATCCAAAATGCATTACTGAGTTGAAAGAAGTGAATTCTGGTGCATGGTTTTGAAATCGCAGTCAGAAAAAAAATAACATCCATATCAACATTTTTATCAGCTCCGGTCCTGTCGTTTTGGTCAAAAAATGAAAATTCTAAAAGTTCCTGTTTTTCTGCTTTAAACTCTAGGTACACATCCAAAATGCATTACTGAGTTGAAAGAAGTGAATTCTGGTGCATGGTTTTGAAATCGCAGTCAGAAAAAAAATAACATCCATATCAACATTTTTATCAGCTCCGGTCCTGTCGTTTTGGTCAAAAAATGAAAATTCTAAAAGTTCCTGTTTTTCTGCTTTAAACTCTAGGTACACATCCAAAATGCATTACTGAGTTGAAAGAAGTGAATTCTGGTGCATGGTTTTGAAATCGCAGTCAGAAAAAAAATAACAACATCCATATCAACATTTTTATCAGCTCCGGTCCTGTCGTTTTGGTCAAAAAATGAAAATTCTAAAAGTTCCTGTTTTTCTGCTTTAAACTCTAGGTACACATCCAAAATGCATTACTGAGTTGAAAGAAGTGAATTCTGGTGCATGGTTTTGAAATCGCAGTCAGAAAAAAAATAACATCCATATCAACATTTTTATCAGCTCCGGTCCTGTCGTTTTGGTCAAAAAATGAAAATTCTAAAAGTTCCTGTTTTTCTGCTTTAAACTCTAGGTACACATCCAAAATGCATTACTGAGTTGAAAGAAGTGAATTCTGGTGCATGGTTTTGAAATCGCAGTCAGAAAAAAAATAACATCCATATCAACAATTTTATCAGCTCCGGTCCTGTCGTTTTGGTCAAAAAATGAAAATTCGAAAAGTTCCTGTTTTTCTGCTTTAAACTCTAGGTACACATCCAAAATGCATTACTGAGTTGAAAGAAGTTGATTCTGGTGCATGGTTTTGAAACCGCAGTCAGAAAAAAAAATTACATCCATATCAACATTTTTATCAGCTCCGGTCCTGTCGTTTTGGTCAAAAAATGAAAATTCTAAAAGTTCCTGTTTTTCTGCTTTAAACTCTAGGTACACATCCAAAATGCATTACTGAGTTGAAAGAAGTGAATTCTGGTGCATGGTTTTGAAATCGCAGTCAGAAAAAAAATAACATCCATATCAACATTTTTATCAGCTCCGGTCCTGTCGTTTTGGTCAAAAAATGAAAATTCTAAAAGTTCCTGTTTTTCTGCTTTAAACTCTAGGTACACATCCAAAATGCATTACTGAGTTGAAAGAAGTGAATTCTGGTGCATGGTTTTGAAATCGCAGTCAGAAAAAAAATAACATCCATATCAACATTTTTATCAGCTCCGGTCCTGTCGTTTTGGTCAAAAAATGAAAATTCTAAAAGTTCCTGTTTTTCTGCTTTAAACTCTAGGTACACATCCAAAATGCATTACTGAGTTGAAAGAAGTTGATTCTGGTGCATGGTTTTGAAACCGCAGTCAGAAAAAAAATTACATCCATATCAACATTTTTATCAGCTCCGGTCCTGTCGTTTTGGTCAAAAAATGAAAATTCGAAAAGTTCCTGTTTTTCTGCTTTAAACTCTAGGTACACATCCAAAATGCATTACTGAGTTGAAAGAAGTGAATTCTGGTGCATGGTTTTGAAATCGCAGTCAGAAAAAAAATAACATCCATATCAACATTTTTATCAGCTCCGGTCCTGTCGTTTTGGTCAAAAAATGAAAATTCTAAAAGTTCCTGTTTTTCTGCTTTAAACTCTAGGTACACATCCAAAATGCATTACTGAGTTGAAAGAAGTGAATTCTGGTGCATGGTTTTGAAATCGCAGTCAGAAAAAAAATAACATCCATATCAACATTTTTATCAGCTCCGGTCCTGTCGTTTTGGTCAAAAAATGAAAATTCTAAAAGTTCCTGTTTTTCTGCTTTAAACTCTAGGTACACATCCAAAATGCATTACTGAGTTGAAAGAAGTGAATTCTGGTGCATGGTTTTGAAATCGCAGTCAGAAAAAAAATAACATCCATATCAACATTTTTATCAGCTCCGGTCCTGTCGTTTTGGTCAAAAAATGAAAATTCTAAAAGTTCCTGTTTTTCTGCTTTAAACTCTAGGTACACATCCAAAATACATTACTGAGTTGAAAGAAGTGAATTCTGGTGCATGGTTTTGAAATCGCAGTCAGAAAAAAAATAACATCCATATCAACATTTTTATCAGCTCCGGTCCTGTCGTTTTGGTCAAAAAAATGAAAATTCTAAAAGTTCCTGTTTTTCTGCTTTAAACTCTAGGTACACATCCAAAATGCATTACTGAGTTGAAAGAAGTGAATTCTGGTGCATGGTTTTGAAATCGCAGTCAGAAAAAAATAACATCCATATCAACATTTTTATCAGCTCCGGTCCTGTCGTTTTGGTCAAAAAATGAAAATTCTAAAAGTTCCTGTTTTTCTGCTTTAAACTCTAGGTACACATCCAAAATGCATTACTGAGTTGAAAGAAGTGAATTCTGGTGCATGGTTTTAAAAATCGCAGTCAGAAAAAAAATAACATCCATATCAACATTTTTATCAGCTCCGGTCCTGTCGTTTTGGTCAAAAAATGAAAATTCTAAAAGTTCCTGTTTTTCTGCTTTAAACTCTAGGTACACATCCAAAATGCATTACTGAGTTGAAAGAAGTGAATTCTGGTGCATGGTTTTGAAATCGCAGTCAGAAAAAAAATAACATCCATATCAACATTTTTATCAGCTCCGGTCCTGTCGTTTTGGTCAAAAAATGAAAATTCTAAAAGTTCCTGTTTTTCTGCTTTAAACTCTAGGTACACATCCAAAATACATTACTGAGTTGAAAGAAGTGAATTCTGGTGCATGGTTTTGAAATCGCAGTCAGAAAAAAAATAACATCCATATTAACATTTTTATCAGCTCCGGTCCTGTCGTTTTGGTCAAAAAATGAAAATTCTAAAAGTTCCTGTTTTTCTGCTTTAAACTCTAGGTACACATCCAAAATACATTACTGAGTTGAAAGAAGTGAATTCTGGTGCATGGTTTTGAAATCGCAGTCAGAAAAAAAATAACATCCATATCAACATTTTTATCAGCTCCGGTCCTGTCGTTTTGGTCAAAAAAATGAAAATTCTAAAAGTTCCTGTTTTTCTGCTTTAAACTCTAGGTACACATCCAAAATGCATTACTGAGTTGAAAGAAGTGAATTCTGGTGCATGGTTTTGAAATCGCAGTCAGAAAAAAATAACATCCATATCAACATTTTTATCAGCTCCGGTCCTGTCGTTTTGGTCAAAAAATGAAAATTCTAAAAGTTCCTGTTTTTCTGCTTTAAACTCTAGGTACACATCCAAAATGCATTACTGAGTTGAAAGAAGTGAATTCTGGTGCATGGTTTTAAAAATCGCAGTCAGAAAAAAAATAACATCCATATCAACATTTTTATCAGCTCCGGTCCTGTCGTTTTGGTCAAAAAATGAAAATTCGAAAAGTTCCTGTTTTTCTGCTTTAAACTCTAGGTACACATCCAAAATGCATTACTGAGTTGAAAGAAGTGAATTCTGGTGCATGGTTTTGAAATCGCAGTCAGAAAAAAAATAACATCCATATCAACATTTTTATCAGCTCCGGTCCTGTCGTTTTGGTCAAAAAATGAAAATTCTAAAAGTTCCTGTTTTTCTGCTTTAAACTCTAGGTACACATCCAAAATGCATTACTGAGTTGAAAGAAGTGAATTCTGGTGCATGGTTTTGAAATCGCAGTCAGAAAAAAAATAACATCCATATCAACATTTTTATCAGCTCCGGTCCTGTCGTTTTGGTCAAAAAATGAAAATTCTAAAAGTTCCTGTTTTTCTGCTTTAAACTCTAGGTACACATCCAAAATACATTACTGAGTTGAAAGAAGTGAATTCTGGTGCATGGTTTTGAAATCGCAGTCAGAAAAAAAATAACATCCATATCAACATTTTTATCAGCTCCGGTCCTGTCGTTTTGGTCAAAAAAATGAAAATTCTAAAAGTTCCTGTTTTTCTGCTTTAAACTCTAGGTACACATCCAAAATGCATTACTGAGTTGAAAGAAGTGAATTCTGGTGCATGGTTTTGAAATCGCAGTCAGAAAAAAAATAACATCCATATCAACATTTTTATCAGCTCCGGTCCTGTCGTTTTGGTCAAAAAATTAAAATTCTAAAAGTTCCTGTTTTTCTGCTTTAAACTCTAGGTACACATCCAAAATGCATTACTGAGTTGAAAGAAGTGAATTCTGGTGCATGGTTTTGAAATCGCAGTCAGAAAAAAAATAACATCCATATCAACAATTTTATCAGCTCCGGTCCTGTCGTTTTGGTCAAAAAATGAAAATTCGAAAAGTTCCTGTTTTTCTGCTTTAAACTCTAGGTACACATCCAAAATGCATTACTGAGTTGAAAGAAGTTAATTCTGGTGCATGGTTTTGAAACCGCAGTCAGAAAAAAAAAATTACATCCATATCAACATTTTTATCAGCTCCGGTCCTGTCGTTTTGGTCAAAAAATGAAAATTCGAAAAGTTCCTGTTTTTCTGCTTTAAACTCTAGGTACACATCCAAAATGCATTACTGAGTTGAAAGAAGTGAATTCTGGTGCATGGTTTTGAAATCGCAGTCAGAAAAAAAATAACATCCATATTAACATTTTTATCAGCTCCGGTCATGTCGCTTTGGTCAAAAAATGAAAATTCTAAAAGTTCCTGTTTTTCTGCTTTAAACTCTAGGTACACATCCAAAATGCATTACTGAGTTGAAAGAAGTGAATTCTGGTGCATGGTTTTGAAATCGCAGTCAGAAAAAAAATTACATCCATATCAAAATTTTTCTCAGCTCCGGTCCTGTCATTTTGGTCAAAAAATGAAAATTCGAAAAGTTCCTGTTTTTCTGCTTTAAACTCTAGGTACACATCCAAAATGCATTACTGAGTTGAAAGAAGTGAATTCTGGTGCATGGTTTTAAAATCGCAGTCAGAAAAAAATAACATCCATATTAACATTTTTATCAGCTCCGGTCCTGTCGTTTTGGTCAAAAAATGAAAATTCGAAAAGTTCCTGTTTTTCTGCTTTAAACTCTAGGTACACATCCAAAATACATTACTGAGTTGAAAGAAGTTGATTCTGGTGCATGGTTTTGAAATCGCAGTCAGAAAAAAAATAACATCCATATCAACATTTTTTTCAGCTCCGGTCCTGTCGTTTTGGTCAAAAAATGAAAATCCTAAAAGTTCCTGTTTTTCTGCTTTAAACTCTAGGTACACATCCAAAATGCATTACTGAGTTGAAAGAAGTGAATTCTGGTGCATGGTTTTGAAATCGCAGTCAGAAAAAAAATAACATCCATATCAACATTTTTATCAGCTCCGGTCCTGTCGTTTTGGTCAAAAAATGAAAATTCTAAAAGTTCCTGTTTTTCTGCTTTAAACTCTAGGTACACATCCAAAATGCATTACTGAGTTGAAAGAAGTGAATTCTGGTGCATGGTTTTGAAATCGCAGTCAGAAAAAAAATAACATCCATATCAACATTTTTATCAGCTCCGGTCCTGTCGTTTTGGTCAAAAAATGAAAATTCTAAAAGTTCCTGTTTTTCTGCTTTAAACTCTAGGTACACATCCAAAATGCATTACTGAGTTGAAAGAAGTGAATTCTGGTGCATGGTTTTGAAATCGCAGTCAGAAAAAAAATAACATCCATATCAACATTTTTATCAGCTCCGGTCCTGTCGTTTTGGTCAAAAAATGAAAATTCTAAAAGTTCCTGTTTTTCTGCTTTAAACTCTAGGTACACATCCAAAATGCATTACTGAGTTGAAAGAAGTGAATTCTGGTGCATGGTTTTGAAATCGCAGTCAGAAAAAAAATAACAACATCCATATCAACATTTTTATCAGCTCCGGTCCTGTCGTTTTGGTCAAAAAATGAAAATTCTAAAAGTTCCTGTTTTTCTGCTTTAAACTCTAGGTACACATCCAAAATGCATTACTGAGTTGAAAGAAGTGAATTCTGGTGCATGGTTTTGAAATCGCAGTCAGAAAAAAAATAACATCCATATCAACATTTTTATCAGCTCCGGTCCTGTCGTTTTGGTCAAAAAATGAAAATTCGAAAAGTTCCTGTTTTTCTGCTTTAAACTCTAGGTACACATCCAAAATGCATTACTGAGTTGAAAGAAGTGAATTCTGGTGCATGGTTTTGAAATCGCAGTCAGAAAAAAAATAACATCCATATCAACATTTTTATCAGCTCCGGTCCTGTCGTTTTGGTCAAAAAATGAAAATTCTAAAAGTTCCTGTTTTTCTGCTTTAAACTCTAGGTACACATCCAAAATGCATTACTGAGTTGAAAGAAGTGAATTCTGGTGCATGGTTTTGAAATCGCAGTCAGAAAAAAAATAACATCCATATCAACATTTTTATCAGCTCCGGTCCTGTCGA